>NC_136433.1:195843190-197043190 GCF_052849685.1 Lactuca virosa | reverse complement strand
CATATGACAATCCTGTAAAAGACTCGTATCCATGACTCTAGTAAACACTCCTATTTATAGGAGAGGAAAGCGTACAAAAAATATACTAAGGACTATGTGTTAAGCTTTGAATAAAATGCCCTAGTAAAGTAGATTACATAAGATACAAAGACTCAGTACATTCGAAGACATGAAACCCTTTGACTAATTACAACTCTATTTACCCTTACAAATATTGATAAGGATAATCATTCCAAACATAGAAAATCGATTTTAGGCAATAAAAACGAGTTTTGGTAATTATCTTTAACAAAATATGCTCAAAAAATCGAAAATTCCGTCAACAGCACCCTGGACTCGCCGAGTTCAGCCTACTCGTAGAGTCCACTGATGGACTCGCCGAGTCGGGGCTACTCGCTGAGTCCACTGATGGACTCGCCGAGTCCACTGATGGACTCTCCGAGTCGGCGGCGCAGACAACAAAAAAATTCGACTTTTGATCCTTTGGCAGTTCACTTTTGCATCTATTCAACTAGAAAAACGACCTAGTCTCTGATACCACTGATGGGTTTTGAGCATAACATCATTCCTATGGTGTTCATGCAACCCTAATTGCTTTGATCTAGGTTTTTCTTATTAAACACACAACATTGAATACCAAAGCAATAAACCCTAGATCTAGCATGTGATAATCGATATTAACATATGAATAGGATTTAGATCTTACCTTGATTATTATATAGCAATAACAATCCCAATTCCTCTTGATCTTGACTTCTGAAAGCTTAGTGCCTCAAATGTTGCACCTCTAATGGAGTCACAAACACCATAAGCAATAAGGATGAAGAAGGAGGAGAAGGGGAGGCACAAAAACATACAGAAACCCTAAGGGATTCATTCATTACGTTTTTGGGGCCTTAGGGGTCCTTATATAGTTAGGCCATTAGGGTTTTCAACTAGGAAACCCTAATCTGACTGCTTAAGCCCTAAGCAACCCATGGACTCCTTTTAGAACATCCCTTGGACGAATTCCTAATGGGCTTCCCATAGAATTCGTCCAACCTATATTCCAAGGTGATCCATAGCCCAAATGCAATTATCTTATAATTACAATTCCAGTCCCCTAAGTTCAATTAATCTCTTTTGACTACAAAATTAATTCTCAATTAATTCTTGACCAATATTAATTAAACAATATGATTTCTCCTTTAATATATTATTCTCATAATATATTAATAAATTATAATTAATCCTATTTCTCTATAATTCATCCTACAAGTTGCTATGGTGAAGGCAACCCAAAAGGATCATGCTCATAATCGGATCAAGTACATACCAAAATAGCTATGGACTTAGACACTAATCCAACATGAGGTCCTTAGAGTCTAGGTGTCCCGGCTTTATTCATCCATATGAGGGTTTTTGGGCTTAATCATTCATGAAGGGCATGTATTAGCATTTTGGAGCAATAACATCATGCATGAATGTAAAGATTGAAGCTTTACGTGACTATTGAGCCTTGAGAGGACAGATCTAGTGTTTGGAGTGATAGATCTATTTTAAATCGTCTGAGTGAGCTTTGGGTCTGAATGAACTCGCCGAGTCAATGATCTGACTCGACGAGTTGATTAGGGTTTGTCCCGTAGAGCTGAATCATGCGATCACTCGGCGAGTTGGGTGTCAACTCGACGAGATGAGTCAACTTTGATGAGACTTCTATGGAAAACGATGGGACTCGACGAGTCATAAGGGTGCACTCGGCGAGTCAGGTCAAATATGGACTGATGACTCGAGTCTGACTTCTGTTGACTTTAAGGTTTAGTCAACGTGAGTAATGGAGACCATGGAGGGGTAAAATGGTCTTTTATCCACTTCAAGAGCTAGACAGAGAAAGAGGGTAGCCTTTGGAATATGCGAGTACTAATAGAGCTTTAATTAGAGATATTTATCCTATGTGATAGGCGGAGGCTAGTTCGAGATTTCCGAGTACAAGACTGTAACTTGCTTGCTTACAAGGTGAGTCTTCTCACTATACTTTACCTAGAGTGGTAACTATGTGTGATCAGAGGGTCTTATGTGCTTGCTTGAGTTATGTATTTTCTATGTGATATATGTGTTGTATGTCATATTATGTGATACATAGACCGGACTGGAGGGTCCAACGTATTATGAGACCGGAGGGTCCAACGAGCCATGAGACTGGAGGGTCCCAACCAGACCAGACCGGAGGGTCCAACGAGCCGTGGGACTGGAGGGTCCCACTGAGACACATTGACCGGAGGGTCTTGCAGAGCTATAGCCTCGAGTGGCTAGTTATTGTGCGTGGTATTTTGGGGAACTCACTAAGCTTCGTTCTTACCGTGTTATGTGTTATGTGTTTCAGGTTTTTCTCAAGATCACGGGAAGGCACCGACTTGATTGTACACACCAGTGAAAGAGTTACGTTCTGAGGATCCTGGATTTGAATCAAACAATTACGGAGTTGTGATTTGAAAATTAAATAAATGAGATTTTCGTGAAATGTGTTATGAGAATTATGCGATTTTTAAATGAAAATTTTGTTTGAAAATTTACGGTGTTACAATACAACCTCAACCCAACACAATATGTCGACATATAACAGATAATAAACACATACAAATAATCATGCAGACAGAATCACAAGTAGTCCTAAAAATCTAACAGACTATCATATCAGAACTAGCATAATCATGCATATCTATTCCATACTCAACATCTCAGTGAATATCGGGATATCAAACCAATGGGTCGGCCTTGGTGCCTTCGACCCGCAAATACAGTGAGGAAAACTCACCTCGCAAATGTAACACCCGGTTTCAGATTTGCTTCTTTATTGGGGGTTGCATTCTAATCTTCAGTAGTAATGAGGCTTAGGGCCTTGGGAAAGGAATAATTTGGCCCTTCTCGGGTGTGGGTGTTAGGGTCCAAGTGATCCAAGTGTTCGATTGTGTCTTCGGAGGCCAAGGATATAATCGAAATTTGATATTTTAGTCTTTTATGGATTTCGGGTTTTGTTCGGGAGGTTTTAAGGCTTTGGTGTATTATTACAAGTGTATGGATTCTCGCCACCTTTTATTGGATATAAGGTTCATTGGAAACGAACCTAGGAAGAGGGAGTTATGGTATTTTGAAGTTATTGGCAAATTTGGCCCTTGATGGAAAAAGCTTGCATTCTAGTCCCATGCATGCAAAGGTGGCATGCGCGTGTTTGGTTGTGTACGCCCAACGTAAGTTGGAGTACGCCCAGCATAATATTGGAAAAGTGGATGCGGGTGTTTGAGTTGTACGCCCAACATACTGGAACTACGCCCAACATAGTGTGCAGGATCCCAAAACCCTAAATTTTAGGGTTGGCTCACTATTTAAACACCTTAAGTCCCAGGTGTTTGATGGCTTATGGGCATTACAACATTCATGTGGTGCACATGCAACCCTAATTGCTTTGGATCTAAATTTTTCTCTATTGAACATGCAAATTGAATACCACAGCATAGAACCTTAAAACTAGCATACAATTTCGAAATTCACTAGTAATTAGGGTTTAGATGTTACCTCTCTTGTTATGTAGCAATAACAAGTTCACCTTGAAGATCCTTGACCTTTTAAAGCTTAGTTCCCCAAGTGTTGCACCTCTAATGGAGTCACAAACACTCAATACAACAAGGACGAAGGAGAAATGACGAAATCGGCCAGGTTCTCTTAGAATAGCATAGGGCCGAAATCCTCATGTATTGGGGGGTTTATATAGTTGTGGCTGCTAGGGTTTTCAGGTGGAAACCCTAATACGTTGCTTAGGCACCAAGCAGCCCATGGACTCCTCCTTATGAGGCCTTGGACGAAATCTATAGTGCCTCCCTATAGGATTTCGTCCACTCCTAATTAAGGAGTCTAATAGACAAGTTCTGCAACTATCAATGATTTGCAAAACAGCCCCTCCATTATTAATAAGTTCCTTTAATCCTAAAATTATTATCAAATTAATTTCTGATTAATCACTAATTAATAATATGATTTCCAAATAATATATTAATCTTATAATATATTAATAAAATCATTTCGAGTACCAATTAATTATTCATATAATAAATCCTGCTCTCTCTCTCTCTCCACTAGTCATCCCATCAAGTTGCATGAGTGAACGCAACCCAAAAGGACCATGCTCATAATCAATCAAGTACATGCCAATAATAGTTATGGGCTTAGACACCTAATCCAATAGTCTCCCACTTGGATAAGTCTAATAACTATTATTGTAAGTATGACTTCAGAATCTGATCAGCAATCATAACTTTCAAAAGCCGCTGTCGAACTCTGATCTTATCAGAAACGTGTCCTTTAGATAAGGGATCAAATATTCCTCCATTCTACAAGATATCCTATGGACATGAGACATGAATTATAATCATTCTCTCTGTCCAAGTTCTGTTTCCCGATTTCCGATTTATGACGACTGACTAATTGAACAAATCAAATCAATCCAGGCTTGGCCAAGCGCTTAGGGTGTCATCACCAAATCATCGAGGGGACCACAGACATCGCTTTCATCCCATTTAGGGTAAAAGGAACGGATAAACTTCGACTCATATGCTCGTACTATCTACTCATCAAATCAGACACAACAATATGTTTTATAACACCAAGTTACTGATGTGTTTACGTATTATCAATGCGCAACCGACTCGTAAACAACAACAATATGTCTCCGTTTCAAGAATATAAGATATTATCATCTCACAATCACTCGTGATAAAATCCATGAAGTGATTCAGATGAGCGTGGGTTTAATCCAATACTCAAATCCTATTTCAGGAGTAGTCATGAACACTGCAGCAAACTTGTGCTATGTCTAAGCTCTTAGACAATCTACAGTCGGATTCACGATAGTCTTGCCTCACTACTTACTTCCAAAGTATGATCGACTGTGGATGTTTGAATAATCTTATTATTCGGGAAGTGAAACACAAGAATGATCCAATCAAATATGGTCTCAAACTTTTGAATATAAATAAAACACTTATTATTTAATCACCATATTAATTAGACCTTATTCATTGTATAATGTTTCGAACAATCAACTTAATACTTGAATTAAAATAATAGTCATCCCATTTTCCAAGCATGCACACTATGTTTATCTATGGTCCTTACTTTGTGAAAGAGATCAATCGAACACATTTCCAATGATGTTTATTTCACAAATCCAAATCCTTATCATAAGTGTAAGAATACCAAATTCTTGCCACTTTTAGAATTTGTTAGAGTCTAAACTTACATGCAATTATCCTTTTGTAATGTCAAGGCTTTAAAGTCACAGAGACTTTGCCAATGATTTTACAAAGCATTCCATTGGATATTTGTTACAAAACAATTCCATGGCAGTGAAGTCTTACATTCAAAGTACATTCCTTTGAACATCCTTCTTGCATTAAAGTTTCTAACCTTACATACAGATTCCAATAACCAACTCCTATTATGGAAACATTTCCATATTCCCACATGACTATCAATTCTGAACAAGGGTTACCTCTATTCAGAATATGTCAATATGGTCCTTCCATAATTATATTATACTTCCAACTATCCATAAGCAACCAATCATTAGTGAAATTCAGATTGTCCTTTACAGTTGTTTAACAACTTTTAGTCACATGTTGTTCTAGTCCTTTTTCCCTCTTAATGCCCTAGGCATTTGGAAAATTAGAACATGTGAATAATATAGCATATGAAATCGATCCTATACCCGAAGCATATGGGATATGATTCATAATGTCTTACATAAAGACATGATACTTGACCAGTCTCTTGCTATAATATTTCCATATATAGAATTTATTGAGTTGAAACATTTCAACATGAAGTTCATATATACTCATGACTAAGTTTCATTAGAACTTCAATCTAAACTTTTAGATTCGAAATGAAGCATAAGTATCTTCTCCCTTAAATCTTTCTATAGCGAAGCAATTTCCAAGTTCTGCAACTTTGCAAATTTGTGACCTTTGTTTCCTATAAATAGCAGTGTTGACTTGCAACACTTATCATAATGATTATGCTCCCACTAGCATAACAATTACGTTCTTACTAGCATAACAATTATGCTCCCACAGGCTTTGACATTTATCCAAAAATCAGTTGGACTTCTAGAAATCAATACTTATTGACTTTCTTACCAAAATTCAGATTTCTGGTACGTGGTACTTTGACAAGTCTTAACCCAGACTTCTCAAATTCATACACCATTCATTAAATAGCTCACGTGTGTGTCTAAACTCTTCCAGAACTTATAGCAGTAGTCCCCGAGTGTTCAAACTATTTGCCAATTCTCACAATTCGAACTATGAAAAGGTATGTCGTAATCATACTCAAATTTGAGAATGCAATTATCATCACTGCTAATCCTTTTAAAATCTACTAGCGAAAGTGTTTCCTCACAATCATTTTCATGAAGTAGAGAGAAACCTCTTGCCACTTAGATTTTATGGTGTATGTGTTCCTATCCATGTGAATTTGTCATTTCCAACCATTATCATAAGACAAGGTTTATGACAAATCCAAACTCATATGGACTGAACTTGCTTAATCCTAATTTCTTGCCATCTAACAGCACAAGGGCCTACCAGTGCTTCCAATTTGTTGAGCGGCTCACCCATGCTGTTCAATGAACTTTCACCGATCAGGGTGCTTTGCCTTATGCAATCAAATGAGAACTTATAAAACTCACATGCATAGTCAACTTAACTGGAATGGGCACAGAAACAAGAACATGTCAACACGATAGGTTATAAACCTCAACTCGTGTGCTAGTGATTTCTAAAAGGTTTATTCTTGATTAGTTCCTGAAAATATTTAAGACCTTTAAGACTCCCATTGTCCTCTTGACATATAAGATTCTTTTGTCAAGGAACATTCCTCGACAAACAAATATTCAAGAGTTAGTGCGGTTCTTATCAAGACATCACTTCATATAATTGGTCTTAGTTGGTCTTTGTTTTAACCAAAACATCACAACTACCAACTTCAAATGTGCAAGAGTTAGAAAATATTTCTACTCCACATTTTATGAGGTGTTATAAACCTACTTAAAACCTGTTACTCAAGGTAGAACTTGGAGTAACTAGATCATATCTTTAAAACTCGATTTTGGAACGAAGTATGACTCATCCTTTTGATTAAACCATTTCAACAATTCCTGATTCATATACTTAGTCATTTAAATGCACTAAGGTGTCCTTAGAGGATCAATTGTGACATGATTCCACAACCATTAGGATGATCATAAAACATGATACTAAGGTACTCTCCTTTCCTTTCAGATTGGAGAAACATTTTATCTTTCTACCTAATTGACTCTTCTTATTCGTTCTACTTATACTTTGAAACTTTTCAAGGTATTAGAATTATACTTAATCTTGTAAGTATGACCATATTTATTGAACCAGCAATAAATCATGACGAATAGACTTTATCATCCTTTGTGGTGGATTTGACCAGTCCACATCAATGTGTACTAGATCCTTTAGTCCTTCACTTGACTCACATCTATGTGAACAAGGAATTAGTCTTAATTTCCCAAAGATCAAGATTCTCACACATCACACAATTCAAATCGCATGATTCCAAGTTTCTGTCCAATTGAAACTTGGGTGACGAGAATCCTTCCTCACTTGGTAAATTATGACACTACCACAATCAATATAACTAAGAATCAAATCCATTTTTCAACATTGCTAACAATAGAAATATAAACACCAATTTTCATAAATGCCATTGCAAGGAAACATAAAACAAACAATTCATTTTATTGATAACGTGTGGAAAACTTGTCCTTACAACGCAAGTACAAATGAAAACTATGTTACTAAATATTCCTAAGCAGTCTATCATAACTCCAAAGCACCAGTTCAAAATCTAATCATCGAACCATGTGACCGAAATCCATCTCTTCACGATCAGACTCAGCCTACTCTTCTTTTAAGCTTCCTTCCTTTTCTTCGATCCTACAAAACATCAAAATGCAATCTTACCACATCATATATTAAGAATCTATAAATTGGAACTTAATAGAGTTAGATAGTGGATATACCTGAAGCAGAGTCATATAGTTTGACTTTACTATCCTTGCGATCTTTCAGGTAGATACGGAAGCTTCGCATCCAATGTCCCTTCTCTTGGCAATAGAAACATATGGACTCTTTGGGAATGACACATGGGACAATCTCAGACTTGGCCTTTCTTTTATGATCAAACTTTTCGACCATGGCCGATTTCTCTCCCTTAGGAGGAGAAACCATTTATGGGTTATCACCTTTGCCATCACCAATGTCCATGGAAATTTGGGATGTAGATCTTCGAGAAAAATTTGCTTGACCAGTGCGCCAAAGCATTGCTGCTTCAGCAACAATTAGCAAATATGTTAGATCAATGAGGGTCACGTCGTGATCTGTCATATAGTAGTCCTTAACAAATTGACCATATGACTCAGGAAGTGACTGAAGAACCAAGTCAACTGCTAGCTTCCTTGGGAAAACGACACCCAACATTCCCATTCTGTCAAGGTACGACTTCATGTTTAGAACATGTGCACATACAGAATTTCCATCCTGGTGTTTGCATGCCAAAAGGGCTTGAGTCACCTTGAACTTTTCAAGTCGCCGAAAACATGGGTCAGGGAGAATCACTGGAGGAGGTGGAGGAAGTGAAGTATGATTTCCAGTTCCACCAACGCACGAAGAAGGGATTGATCTTTCACCTTGATCGATACGTGAAATATCATCTTCAGAAGGAAAGCTTTTTCCAAAGGATTTAGGAAGACCATAGTTGTCAGAACTAGACATCTACAAAAGGGAGAAATTTAAGTTAGTTGATAAAATCCTTAATATAACACCCAAATGAAATATTAAGGCTAGGACCCAACACAATAATTCATAATTCGGAAGAGGGATGCCGTAATTCAATTGTAAATTATTTTAAGGTAGGTAAATGACGATTTACCAATTCCACCACGAAAACGAAATTTTAAACGAATTAGGTTTTAAATGAAATTCCTAGATCTTTTGAGATTCATTGAACGTTTCAATGGCATGTTTAATCTCGATTATGCCCTTCAAGTTTGTGACTGGGATACCGAGGATCACAAACAAGGTGTGAATAACCATGCAAATTAGTTTGGCACACTCGATGTCATTTATCACCAAATCAATGTGTCGGTTAACCACACACACTCCATCGATCTATGATAATTTACGAGAAACCCATCACCATCCTTCATTAGTCCACATTAGTGTGTCGGTTAACCACACGCACTCCACTAACTGAACAATAAGGTGCAATGTGCAATTTCATGGGTTAGCATCAAATTCACATTCTCCTAAAGTAACTAAGATTGGGAATTTATAAAAGGTTTAGTTCCTTTGTATTTTCATTATACTTATTAATGAGAGATTGTGTCCTATCCTACCCATTCTGCTAACGACCCTCCACTAGTCAAGAGTGCGGTGGGTAAGAGTGGATACCCAGTGGCGGTCATTCTACAGGTCGCTTCCTTAAACACCCCTCATAGACCAGCTTCGTGAAAGAGGCCTACTAACGGTAAGACTGACCTTTTCTTATACATATATATAAATTAAACTTTTAATATTATAATAGTATAAGGGTGTATTTTAAACTTTTAAAATACTAGGTGGTTTAATCCTTTAATAAATTAAACTTTTAATTTGATTAATTTCAAACCATGTCAAGGAATTATTAATTGTCTCTTAATTAATCTTTTAATTAAATTATTAATAAAACCATGAGGGTGTATTTTTAAACAATTCAAAATGCGAGGGTTTAACTATTTAAATTTATAAAATGAAAACTTTTAATTTCAAATTTAAACTATAAAACCAAAAGGGTGCAAATTGAAACTATTCAAAAATACTAGGTTAAAACTATGAATCATAATAATCTTATATTATCCAAATTTAACCATATCTATAATTTTGATAAGGATATCAGATTACCATTCAAGAAATTCAAATTTAGGCAGTAAAAACGAATTTTGGTAATTATCCTAGTAAAAATCGGATCAGAAAATCGAATTTTTAGCCAACAGACGAGTCAACTCGTCGAGTTGGGCTCTGAACTCGTCGAGTTCACCCAACTCGTCGAGTCTATACATGGAATCGTCGAGTTCACTGTCCAGACAACAAAATTCGACTTTCTTCTACTTTGGCCAAATCACTATAGCAACATATTCAATTGAAAAATGACCTAGGCTTTGATACCACTGATGGGTTATGGGCATTACAACATTCCTATGGTACACATGCAACCCTAATTGCTTTGGATCTAAGTTGTTCTCTATTGAACATGCAAATTGAATACCAAATCATAGAACCCTAAAACTAGCATACAATTTCGAAATTCACAAGTAATTAGGGTTTAGATGTTACCTCTCTTGTTATGTAGCAATAACAAGTTCACCCTAAAGATCATTGACATTTTAAAGCTTAATGCCCCAAGTGTTGCACCTCTAATGGAGTCACAAACACTCAACACAACAGGGATGAAGGAGAGATGAGGAAATCGGCCAGGGTTCTCTTAGAATAGCATAGGGACAAAATCCTCATGTATTGAGGGGTTTATATAGCTGTGGCTGCTAGGGTTTTCAGGTGGAAACCCTAATACCTTTCTTAGGCAAAAAGCAGCCCATGGACTCCTCCATATGAGGCCTTGGACAAAATCTATAGGGCCTCCCTATAGGATTTCGTCCACTCCTAATTAAGGAGTCCAATAGCCCAATTCTGCAACTATGAATGATTTGCAAAACAATCCCTCCATTATTAATCAGTTCCTTTCAAATTAATTTCTGATTAATCACTAATTAATAATAGGATTTCCAAATAATATATTAATCTTATAATATATTAATAATATCATTTCGATTACCAATTTATTATTCATATAATAAATCCTACTCTCTTTCTCCACTAGTCATCCTATCAAGTTGCATGAGTGAAGGCAACCCAAACGGACCATACTCATAATCAAATCAAGTACATGCCAATAATAGTTATGGGCTTAGACACCTAATCCAACAGTGTTAGTCCCTCTTTTATCGCCCATTGCCCTCCAACCCAAAATCTCGAACCCTAGCCTCATCCAAGAGTGTTCTGAGCTCTTTTTGTGTATCTTTGGTGGGTTTTGGTGGTTATTCAAGAAGAGGAAGCTTGGTGCAAGGTGGTGGTTCAAGGGAAGGCTTGTAGATCTCGACTCTTTGCTCCATTTCCAGCTCTTTAAAGGTAAAAAGTTCAAAACTTGATCATTAGAAGTTGAGATCTAAGATTATGTGGGTTTTGGTTCCATTTTGACCTCATGAGCAAGATCTAGTGGTTGGACACTACTCTAGGATCTTGGGGTTGCCACTCTTAGCAGTTCTGAGGTTATCAGTTCATAAAAATGCTTGTTTGATTCTTAGATATGGTCCATGCATGTTCTTCTTGGGTTTTAATGGATTAAAATGGTTAATGGGTTCCATTGAGTCATGTAAATGCATAAATTTGCCGACTTTATGCATTAAGAGCTTAGTTGGAAGGTATTATGAGGTTTTTATGGAAGGACTTAACGGATTAAGCCATGAAATAAGTTTTGGAGAAATAGAAGGTACGCCCCGCGTAAACGTAAGTACGCCACGCGTACTGTAGACTTTGGGAGTACGCTCAGCGTACCAGTGTGTACGGCCAACGTAAATGGCCCAGTGCCATTTTGGGCTTGTTTGTCACCTCTGGTCATTGGATTTGGGTCTTGGGCCTTGAAAGTTAGACTTCTGGACTGAGAAATTATTTTGGAGTTGCACACCTTCTTGGGCTAGGTTATGGGATTTCTTTGTTGGGTCTTGCGGGCCTAATGGATCTAGGCCTTTATGGGCTCAATGGGCTTGATCCTCGTGGTGTCTTTGAGCTTTCTGGAATTTGCTAGTGACAAGGAATTGTTGGGATTTTGGATAAGACTCATATGGGGGTTGGGCCCAATTTTTAAAATTGGGCCAATAGTGGGATTTTATGGATCTTGTAGTTTTGGGCTTGTTTGGTTTTGGGCTTGGGCCTTAGTTGTGGGTCTAGTTGGGCCAGGGGTAAAATGGTCATTTTATCCCAAGTACAAATTATGGAGCATAGTTTGGGAACCCAATTGCTAATTGGGTGTTATTTTGACATTGATAGTTTAGGAGGTCGTCAAGGCAGCAACTAGGGATTTCTTTCAGTGAGCTTCTGCATTCGAGGTGAGTCTCCCTTCGTGAATGTTACAGGTCAAAGGCACCAAGGCCCGCCCTTTATTTATTGCATAGTATGATGGTTGTCTGTATGATAATTATCATCGTTCACATATTGCTTGATAATCATGTGATGTATGCTATTATGTTGTAGTGGTAGGGGGTGAAATAGACCAGAGGGTAGGTCGGGCACCCAGATTTGCCTGACAGTATGTTTATGTATGCTATTATGTTGTAGTGGTAGGGGGTGCAATAGACCCCATAACCGGTTGAAATAGACCGGAGGGTAGGTCGGGTACCCAGATATGCCTGTCAGGGTAGGTCGGGCACCCATATATGCCTGGCAGGGTAGGTCGAGCACCCAGATATGCTCGGCAGGGTAGTTCAGGCACCCAGATATGCGTGACAGTATGTTTTTGTTGTATGTGGTATGTTGGGGGAACTCAGTAAGCTTTGTGCTTACAGTTTTCAGTTTGTGTTTCAGGTACTACGGTTTTCAAACAAGGGAGCTCCGAATGATTGCAGGGCACTCACCACATGTTTCCACATTTTATAATTTACTCTGATTTGAGATAATACTCACACACTTACTTTGTTAAACTTGTATGGATAATGTTTGGAGCACTGTTTTTATTTGATTAAAAATGAAATTTTATGGTCCTTATTTTTGGATGTTACAAGTTGGTATCAGAGCCTTAGTTTAAGGGATTCAGACATACTCTTAGGTGTGTCTGAACTCAAACTGAGGATTTGGTAAAGTTTTTCAAAAAGGAATACTTTTTTGATAAAATAGTTTTCTAAGACAAGAAAGGGTGTGGTGCATGCAATCAGCCAAGCTCAAGTAAGTTTTCGTAAAATACCAATACATGTTTTTATGTTATATGATACGCTTATGAGAATTGTATGCTAGATTAGGGATAAGGATCTGCTCAGGATTTCATGATAGGAGAGATGCCTTTATATTCCTGATTGTATGAGCATGTAGAATTGCATGCTAGTATGGTTTTCAGATCAATGGATAGAATGGCTTGATTAGTGTATGCTTTAAAATTTTATACGGTTAGGATCTTATAGCCCTAGAATGATTTATTTGGCCTTGTTTCTTGTTCCTTGTTTGGTTGTGGTCCTAGGGTAGAGTCTTTTATTCGACTGTCTATTTGATCCTGTATTGTGTATAATATGCATGCATAAGGCAATCGGAAGTAAGATTTGAAGTTTCCAGCACGAGTTGTGGGATATGAGTTTGAATGTTCTTTGATTATTCTATGGATTGGAGCGCTACTGCATGAATGCTGCTTGATTTGTGATTTGTGGGACTCTTAAGTGATGTGAGTTAGATATTAAGTGAATGTGTTAAGTCACATGTAGTAAAGGTTGAATAATCTCAGAGTGATGAATTTGACCCTATTGCGCAGCTCTCGTTTGAGTCTAACCGTTGTAAGGATGAGTCTTTTACTCAAAGGATTATCTGAGCTTTATTGCATGTGACTATATTCATGAGGTAGCTAACTGACATTATGGGGAGTTCTTCAGCAGCTGATGGCAGGGTGAGGACGGAAACCTAGGAAAGCCTAGGGAATGCTTTGGTGGATTTACTTGCGCTGTTTGCAAGCACTAGAGTATCAGTTTGAGAGGGTGGCTTAGAGGATTCAGGATAATTCTTGAGGAAAGTATGGATAGGTGTGGAAGGTATTATTGGGCCCGTACTACTGAAAGCACAAGATCCATACTCGAATCGGGGAGAGTCTTGGAAAATATAAGAAGCCTGTGGGATGAGGATTCTTGGGTATATTCGGATCTCTCACATGTTGTTTCAGTATGGTGTTGAGCATTCAAGGAGGTGGTTTAGGTTCTGGTTCGGGTTCCGGCGCAGGTGCAGGTGCTGAGCCGATTAGCGAGTAGTTGCAGGAGTTCATCTAATCGTAGATTTCTCGCAGTATTTCGGCGATCTTGGATGAGCGCTTGGGCGCGTTCCGTGCTGAGGATATGGATATTGTAGGAGATCGCACTCTTTCTTTCTGGGAGTTTCGTGTTTGTGGAGCTACTTCGTTCCATGGGGAGAGGGACCCCATTTTCAGTAGGAGGTGGTTAGTGGATATGGCTAACGCGTTTAGGACGAGTTTCTCCCCGAGGAGGCGAAGGTCAGATATGCTTCCTGCCTAATGAAGGACATGGCACGGGATTGGTGGGAAGATGTTGGTAGTGAATTGGGTGATGATATTGTTGATGTTATGTCAGGGGATGACTTCTCAACTAGGTTCCAAGCTGAGTTTGTTTAGGTGATTGAGGTGCAACAGTTGGAGCGAGAGTTTATGGATCTCCGCCAGACTACTAGGACTGTGGCAGAGATCACTGCTAAGTTCCGGGAGAGGGCTTTATTTGTACCGCAGTACGCAACATATGAGGAAATGAAGAAGGTGAGGTATCATGATATGATGCGGGATGATATCAGGGAGCTTGTGTGTATTTCACAGTGCGAGACCCTGAATGATATGGTTTCTAGAGCCCGAGAGTGGGAGATCGATTTGGAGCACCTCGGGAAGAGGGGATCAGATCAGGTGCATGTGGTGGATGGTCCCGGGAAGAGACCCAAGACTTCAGATCAGCATTTGAGAGGCCGGCAGGGCTGGAGTCAGTGCAGCACGTGCGGAAAACCGCATGATAGAGTTAGTCGTTCTAGGGGTTTGGGTTGCTTCCAGTGCGGCAGGGTTGGCCACGTCAGTAGGGATTGTCCTCAGGGGGCAAGCCCGTTATGTTTCCACTGCGATCAAGTGGGCCACAAGAAGGCCAACTATCCGATGTTGTCGGGAGGAGCAGTGAGTGTGCCTGCTCCAACTACTTTAAGGATCACCGATGGACGAGAGGGTAGGGCTTTTGGATTAGGTGTCTAAGTCCATAACTATAATTGGTATGTACTCGACCCGAGAGTAGCATAGTCCATTCGGGGTGCCTTCACCAGAACAATTTGATAGGATGGATATTTGAGAAAGAGGTTATTTATGATTTATTAATATATTACAAGTATGATATATTAATTGTGAAATCATATTATTTAATTAGTATTGATCAAGAATTAATTTAGTGATCAAAAGAGACTAATTAAATTAACGGGGACTGATTATGTAAATCAGTGATATATATATAGTGTTTGGGCTATTGATCCATGTTGGGCTAAGTTTTATGTAAGTATCCATGAAGAGTTAGCCCACATGAGATATGGATCATAACCTAAGTATATGGATTAGGGTTTACCCATGACTCTTGGAATCCTACACTATATATGAGTTATCCCTTAGCCAAATCGGTAACCCTAAGCATTCTGAGTTCTAAGAGAACCCTAGCCGATTTTGGTAGTGCTTAACCTCTCTCTCAAAGTCCTCCTTTGTTCATGGTGTTTGTGAACCTTTTGAGGCATCACACTTGAGGTGCTAAGCTCTTAAAAGGCCAAGAAACTACAAACTACATCAATAGGTATTCATCTAACTTGATTTTATATGGTATATCCTCTATTGTATGTTAGTTAGGGTGTATGCTTTGGAAAAATTCAAATTACATGTATAATTAGAGAAAACATAGATCCAAAGCATCTAGGGTTGCATGTGCACCATAAGAGTGTTATAGTGCTTAAAACCCAACAAGGGCAGGAGCCCCAGCGGAGAGGAGTCGGGCTTTGCAGTGTCAGACAGGGGAGGTCAGGACTTCAGCAGGCGATGTTGCGGGTATTCATCTTTTGCTTTCTTTTTTATTTTTATCAATATTTTTTTTGTTTTGGAATCATGCATCGGTTTGGGTAAGCGTATATTTGGTTTATTTCTCTGCTTATGTTTGGGTTATATGTTCAAGAAATGTTATATGCCATTCACATGCCATGAATCGTTAGTGAGTTAGTAAGGGGTTGTATCTGTTGGGTTTTGAGCATTCTAACACTCCTATGGTGTACATGCAACCCTATAAACCTTGGATCTATGTTTTCTCTATTATACATGCAAATATTAACTATTCTAACGTTTCATCCTAACTAGCATATTCTGAAGCACCTATACTACAAAGTTCTAGTTAGATGACATACCTTTTGATGTAGCTTGATGTCTTCAAGCTTTAAGAGCTTAGCCCCAATAGTGTGGAAGCCTCAAATGGAATCACAAATCACCAAAACACCTTGGAAGAACTTGAGAGAATATGTATGCACACTAAAATCGGTCCACTCTTATTTTCACACACTTGTGCCAATTTTGTGAGCCAAGGACCCCTTTATATATTATGGAGGATTAGGGTTACATCCATGTAAACCCTAATACCCATGACCTTTCATTTACATAGGATCCATGGGTTAAAAGCTCCATGGACCATCCATGAAAGCTTAGCCCAACCTAAATGAACTTGGCCCATTCCATATATATAAGAGTCCATATTTAATTAGTTCTTTTTGATCACTTAATTAATTCTAAATTAATTCTTGATCAATACTAATTAAATAATATGATTCCATATTAATATATTAGAACTTATAATATATTAATATAAATCATAAATATACTATTCTCAAAAGACTATCCATATAAATTGTGCCGGTGAAGTGCAACCCAAATGGACCATGCCGGGTCGGGTCAAGTACATACCAAATATAGTTATGGACTTAGACATTAATCCAACAGTCTCCCACTTGGGTAGGTCTAAAACTATTATTGAGTATGATTTCAAAAACCTAACTGGCAATCGTAGCTCTTAAGCCGCTGTCGAACTCTGACCTTGTCAATGACTTGTCCATTAGATAAGGGATCATATATTCCTCCATTCTAGATATCATATGGACTGAGACATGGATTATAATCATTCTCTCTGTCCATTTGTTGTTTCCCGATTTTCGATTTATGATGACTGACTGATTGAACAAATCAAATCAGTCCTGGCTTCGCCAAGCACTCACATGTGTCATCGCTAAATCATCGAGGGGCCCACAAATATCGCTTTTATCCCGAAGGTAAAAGGAATGGATAAACTTCGACTCATATGGCTTGTTCTACTACTTGTTGAATCATACACAAAGGCACGTTTTATAACATCGAGTTACCAATGCGTTTTCGTGCAATCAATGTATAACCAACTCATAGTAACAACTCATATCTCTAGGTTATAAGAATATAAGATATTATCGTCTCATGATCACTCGTGATAAAATCCATGAAGTGATTCAAATGAGCGTGGGTTGAATCCAATACTCAGAACTTATGAGCACTCATGAGTGTTGTAGCATCACTTTGTCCACCAACTTGGACCTCTACAAACCAACCCATGACAGTCTTGATTCATATCTACTTCCAACATATGACCGACTGTGGATGGTTTGAATAACTTAATCATTCAGGAAGAGCGACTTAGTTATTCTGGAAGTCAAAACATGCAAAGTGAAACACAAGAATAAATGAATCAAATATGGTATCAAACCCTATGAATATAAATAAACACTTTTATTTATCACCATACTGATTACTCATTATTCATTGTTTCGGTTTTATCAACTTTATACTTGAATTAAAAACACTAGTTGTCCCATGCTCCAAGCATGTACACTATGTTTTTCTTAAACAATAGCTTTGCCATACACCAAGTATGCACTCTATGTTTGTCTATGATCCTTACTTTATGAAATAAACCAATTGAACATAATTTCAATGATTCTAATTTCACACTCCCAAATCCTTATCGAAAAATGTGAGAATTTCAAATTCCTATCATTTATCGAAATCTGTTTAGATTTTAAACTTATATGCACTGACCCTCCTGTAATGAATATGTACAAAGTCACAAAGACTTGTCAACAGTCATTATAAGGTATTCCAATGGAGATCAACTCCATGGAAACTAAGTCTCATATTCAAAGTACATTGCTTTGGACATGCTTCTTGCATTAAGTTTTCTAATCTTACACAGATAACTTCCACCTATGGAGACAACTCCATATTCTCATTTTGACTATCACTTCTGAATAAGAAATGTCTCTTTTCAGAATATGTCAATATGGTCCTTCTAAAATTAGCACTATACTTCCAACTGTCCCTGAGCAACCAATCTTTGGTAAACCTCAGATTGTCCTCGACAATTGCTTAATCATTTTAGTCATATCCAATTCTAGACCTTTTCCCTTCTTAATGCCTCTGGGCATTTGGAAAAATTTAGAAATGACAAATATTATAGCACATGCAATCGATCCTGTACCCAAAGCAAATGGTACACGATTCATGATGTCTCACATAAAGACATGATTCTAGACTAGTCTTTTGCTACAATATTTTTATTTGCCATGTTTTCAAATTTTGACTATGAAGAGGGATGCCGTAATCATAATCGAATTTTGAGAACGCAATATATAGAATTTCCTTAAGTTGAACCAATCCAACATGAAATTCATATATATATTCTTGACTAAAGATGATTATGGTCTCAATCTAAGCCTTTAGAACTGAAATGAAGTATATCCTCTCCCTTAATTATAGCAAAACAACTTTTTCAATCCCTGCAACCTCACGAATTGAAACTTTTGTTTTCTATAATTAACATTGCTAACTTGCAACACCAACAATAATTATCATGCTCCCACTTACATGATGATTATTAGCATAACACTTATGCTCCCACTAGCTTTGACAGGTACTCATAAATCAGCTGGACTTCTAGAAATCAATACTTTATTGACTTTCTTACCAAAGTTCAGATTTCTGATACGAGATGCTTTGATAAAACTTTATCAAAATCATACACCTTTCCTTAGATAGCATGCATGTGTGTCTAAACAATTTCAGAACTATGAAAAGGGATGCCGTAATCATAGTCTCAATTGTTTAGACCTTTTGCCATCTGCTTCAAATCTACTTGGTGGAAGTGTTTCCTCACCATCATTTTCATGAATCGGAGAGAAACCTTATGACCCTTAGATTTTATGGTGTATGTGTTCTTATCCATGTGAATCGTCAAAACCATAGTCACAAGACAAGGATAATGACAAATCCAAACTCATATGGACTGAACATATGCAATCTTAACTTCTTGCCACCTGGCAGTACAGGGCCTGTCATTGCTTCCAAGTTGTTATGCAACCAATTGAGAACTTTCAGAACTCCTCTGCAAAGCCAGCTTTAACTGGAATGGGCACAGAATATGTCAACACGATAGGTTATAAACCTCAAGTCGTGTGCTAGTGAAGAACCTCAGGTTTTATTCTTGATTAGTTCTTGAAATTCTTTTTAGGATATTTAAGACTCCCACTATCCTCTTGACATATAAGACTATCTTGCCAAATATTCAAGAGATAGTGCGGATTCTTTATCAAGACAAACACTTCACACAATTGGCCTTAGTTGGTCTTTGTTTTATCCAAAACATCACAACTTACCAATTTCAAATGTACAAGAGTAGGACACTTTTACTCTTACATTTGACAAGTGTTTTAAACCTTTCTTTAAGATATGTCACTCAAGTTACAATCTTGGAGTATGACTCTAAGAATTGTTTTGGAACGAAGTATGACTCATCTTCCTGATCTAACCATTTCAACAATTCATGACTCCTCTTCTTAGTCATAAGAATGCACTAAGATGACCTTTAGAGGACTAATTGTGATATGATTTCTAAATCATTAAGATGATCACAAACATGATACTAAAGTACTCTCCCAGCTTTTCAGATTTGAGAAACTTTAATCTTTCTGCCTAATTTGATTCTTCTCATTCGTTCTGCCATACATTGAGACTTTTCCAATGTTTCAGAATTATACTTAAACTTGTAAGTATAACCATATTTACTAAACTTTAGTAAATCAAATAGTCTTAACGAGCTTTGTGGTGGACATGACCAGTGCACATGAATGTGTACTCGATCCCTTTAGTCCTTCACTTGACTCACACATCCATGTGAACAAGTAGTTAGTCTTGATTTTCCAATGCTTGAAAGTTCTCATTCATCATACTATTCAACTTGCATGATTCCAAGTTTCGGTCCAATTGAAACTTGGGTGATGAGGAACTTTCCTGATTTGGTAAATTTAGACACTACCACAAATGAAAGAATCAAATCCATTTTCCAATATTGCTGTCAGTGGAATCATATAAGCAACAATTTTCCACAAATGTCATTGTAAGGATACTTCAAATAAACAAAATTAAACAATTTTCTTTTATTTTAAAACTTTGCGGAAAAACTTATCCTTACAATCCACATGGAAAATTGTTGTTATCTATTCCTTAGCAATATATCATAACTTCTTAAGCAACTGCTCAAAATTCTGATGCGATCGAAATCCACCTTCGCGATCAGAATCAACATATACTTCCTTTAAGATTTCTCTCTATTCTTTGATTCTTATAACATCAACATGTGACCCAGTCAAATCATGTAATGAGGATCTCAGAATAGAACTTAACAGAGTTAGATAATGGGCTCTACCTGATGTAGAGTCAAACTTATTGACTTTAACATCTTTAGGTAAATTTGGCAGCTTTGCAATCAACGCCCCTTCCTTTGGCAAAATAAACATATGGACCCTTTGGTAATGGAACTATCTCAGACTTAGCCTTTCTCTTTACCATTTGGTCAACCGGGTTGACTATGGCCAATCCCTTTCCATTGGGAAGAGAATGCTTTTTCTGGATTTCCAGTGTCACCATTGTCACTGTCCATAAAGTTTTTGGGAAGTTGATCTTCTAATCAAATTTGCTTCACTATCGTTCCAAATCATTGCTGATTCAGCAGCACCAAGCAAATAGATATGATCATTAAGGTTCATGTCATAGTCTGTATCATAGTACTCCCAAAGGAACTCACTATGTGACTTAGAAAGTGATTGAACATCCAACTTTCTCAAGACTTTGAAACCCAGCTCTCCCGGCTTGTCAATATGTGACTTCATCTCTAAGATGTGATCACACATAGACCTTGCTTGCCATTAGGGCTTGAGTGACCTTGAACTTGTGGGTTAGGGAGAATAATTGGAGGAGGTGGAGGAAGTAAAGTTCCAAGAGATTTGGGAAGATCATAGATGTCTGAACTCGACATCTTTTGGGAGATATTCAAGATAGTTGATCTAAAGTCCTTAATATAACACCCAATATGAAATATTAAGGCTAGGATCCAACAACCTATTTATAACTGGAAGAGGGATGCCGTAATCCGAGTTATAAAATAGTTGAAGGTAGGTAAATGACGATTTACCAATTTCCACCATGAAAAACGAAATAATTTAATTAGGTTTTTTACTTGGATTTGAAACTCCTAGATCTTTTGAGATTCATTGAAATTTTCAATGGCATGTTTCAATCTCAAGTGTGCCCTTCAGGTTTTGTGACTGGGATGCCGAGGATCACAAAACAAGGTGTGAAGTAACCATGCAAATATACTTGGTACCCTTAATATTTACCCCTCAATCGATGTGCAGGTTAACCACACGAGCTCCACCGATACTCTGATAAATATTAAGTTACCATTTGCCTACTTTGTTAAATCCAGGTTAGTGTGCCGGTTAACCACACACGCTCCACTAACGGTCTAAACAAAGTGAAAGTGTAATTTCATGGATTAGCACCTTATTCACATTTTCCTAAGTAACTAAGATTGGGAATTTATAAGTGTTTAGTTACTTTGTATTTATCATTATACTTATAATGAAGGGAGAATTATAGTCCTTGTCCTACCTGTTCGGCTAACGACCCTCCATCGGTCAAGGAAGCGGTGGGTGAGAGTAGACACCCATTAAACTGCCATTTTATAGGCAGTAACCTTATACCCCCCTTATAGACCGGCTTCGTGAATGAGGCCTACTATTGGTAAGACGACTTGCTCTTATACATATAATATATTAAACTTTTAATATTATAATAGTATAAGGGTGTATTTTAGACATTTAAAATACTTTGTGGTTTAATCTATTAATTAAACTAAACTTTTAATTTAATTAAACTCAAACCATATCTTTATTTATGGATTTAATAACACTCTTTTAATTAAACGTTTTAATTAACTATTAATAAAGTCCATAAGAGTTAATTTGAATTATTCAATAAAACATCATAATTCCAATTATTAAATTCAAAATTAAAACCATTTAATTAATTGTTTAAGTTATGAACCCAAAAGTTTTAAAATTCAATTCTTTTTTTTTCATAAAAAGCTTTTTCCAAATTCCAAAACTTGAGGGCAAGTTTTGTAACTCTTGAAAACCTTTGGATTCCATAACTTATGGAGTTAAATACTTGTTTTATGATGAAACTTTTCATGTTCCATAACTTAAGAACAAGTTATGAAATTCTTTAAAACATTAACTCCAAATTTTGTAACTCCATAAAAATTTTGAATCAAATTTTTTTTTAAAAAGCTTTCATATCCATAACTTATGGAAGTTTCAAAAACCCTTAAGATCACAACTTTAAAAAAAACTTTTGAGCTCCAAAATTTTATGACAAAATTTGTAACTCCTTAAAACATTTAGATCAAACTTTTAAAACTAATAAAATAATCATATCATTTTATCTTTTACTAAATTTGACCTAATTCAACTCATATAACAAATGATTCAAATTTTACAAATAATTCATTTTTCACAAAACAAGTAATTATCTTAAAATTTGACAAACGTCATGTTTTTTTTCAACTTGAAAATAAAACATTTGCATCAATATAACAGAAAACAACCCATGGCTCTGATACCACTGTTGGGTTTTGAGCATTCTAACACTCCTATGGTGTACATGCAACCCTATAAACCTTGGATCTATATTTTCTCTATTATACATGCAAATATTAACTATTCCAAGGTTTCATCCTAACTAGCATATTATGAAGCACCTATACTACAAAGTTCTAGTTAGATGACATACCTTTTGATGTAGCTTGATGTATTCAAGCTTTAAGAGCTTAGCCCCAATAGTGTGGAAGCCTCAAATGGAATCACAAATCACCAAAACACCTTGGAAGAACTTGAGAGAATATGTATGCACACTAAAATCGGCCCACTCTTATTTTCACACACTTGTGCCAATTTTGTGAGCCAAGGACCCCTTTATATATTATGGAGGATTAGGGTTACATCCATGTAAACCCTAATACCCATGACATTTCATTTACATAGGATCCATGGGTTAAAAGCTCCATGGACCATCCATGAAAGCTTAGCCCAACCTAAATGATCTTGGCCCATTCCATATATATAAGAGTCCATATTTAATTAGTTCTTTTTGATCACTTAATTAATTCTAAATTAATTCTTGATCAATACTAATTAAATAATATGATTCCATATTAATATATTAGAACTTATAGTATATTAATATAAATCATAAATATACTATTCTCAAAAGACTATCCATATAAATTGTGTCGGTGAAGTGCAACCCAAATGGACCATGCCGGGTCGGGTCAAGTACATACCAAATATAGTTATGGACTTAGACATTAATCCAACAGTATCTTGTATAGCGGGTTCCAAGTGTTCGGTTGTTATTTCCGGTTTTGGTCGAGATCGGATCAGGGGCATTGGGTGGAAGGTCTGTGGTCAGGGTTCAGCGGGTTGGTTATCCAGCATCGCCAGGATTTAGTGGTTTTAGCGATTGTGCTTGGAATTACTTCTGGGGGTGCCAAGGGAAGTGGTCTATTGATGAGGTTTTGGTCTGAACATTTGTTATTTGGACTTCAAGATTCGATTGTGGTATCATTTCAAAGCATTTGGGGTTATCCGTTTCACTGGGATTCGGGAAGTGTTCGTCTGGTCTTCAGGGATTGTGCGGTCTTTTGGGATTGGCTAGTGGCAGAGCACTAGCATTGGTAAGTGCTGGTTGCCAACAGATCGATCATTGGGGGGTAAGAAGGATTGGGAATCCTTTAATTCTCATGTGTTGTGAGAAATTAGTTGAATCAAAGTGAGGGAGAATCATTCAGGTATTCAGGAATAGAAGTAGGTGTGAAACTAGGATGAGTTTCGCATCTCCGTCGGGGAGGAAGGCGAGCCTAGTGGCTGTTTGGATTGAGGATTGTGTGAGTTGGGAGTTCAGGAAACTTCCCAACATTGGGTTCGCATTTTCTTGGTGCTTGATAGCAGGCTTTGGGGAAGCCAGGTTGGGGTTCCAGTCATGACTCGAGTTCAACTTGGGTGTTCGGTCAAGTGAATGCTCGGATCTGGGTGTGTTCGAACTGATAGATTAGCGGTAAGGCATGGGGTAGCGGTTGTGACAAGGTGGAAGTGATGTAAGACTACGGGGTGGCCCATAGCATTCACTAGTTAGCAGTTAGTATAGAAGTGTTGTAAGACTGCGGGGTGGCCCGTAGCATTCACCGGTCCCTATGCAACGATGAGATTGTGGCAAATATGTGATTACTCACGGATTTCTTCAGATGGTTTAGGCCAAGGTGGGTCCGTTCGCAAGGCTGTGGGAGGGCCACAATATGTTTGGAATCAGGAACTGGTAGGTTGTGGGAGACCGGGTATTAGTTAAGACTACAGTTGGTCCTGTAGCGTTCAGTTTAGCATCGGTATGGTGTCATGATGGTTCGGGAAAATTAGTGCCAGTTGAGGTTTTCTTTCGGAGGTCACATGAGGTGAATGTGAGGGTGTTATTTGGCTCAGCAACCGGGCAGGAACTCGGTAATCCAGATAGTTGGCAGATAAGTTGGAACCAAGGAGGTCTCGGTTATTTTTGGGAAAGCAGATAAGAGGCAGTGTGATGCTTCGGGCAGTAGTAGTGATTTTGGGGTTCGTGTGTGTGGAGTAGTTTGTTGATCGAAAGTGCTAAGTCACTTGCAGCGGGATTAAATAATCTCAGAGTGATCGATTTGACCCTGCTGCGCAGCTCTCGTTTGATTCTAACCGTTGCAGGGATGGATCTCCTACTCAAAGGATTATCTGAGCCTTCTGTCAAGCATAGGTGTTCTGCATTTAGTTATGGTCAGTGAATTTGTTTTTTGGTAGCATGAAGATGATCAGGGTTAGAAGTGTATGTTTGGTTTGTTATTTGATAAAGGCTTAGTTTGGTAATGTTACAGCATGGGCGGTCTGTCAGGGAGCCAGACCAAAGTGGATTTCAGGTTTCAGAAAGGTAGAAGTGGTTTCCTGCAGGAGATTAGGGTTTGTTTTCTTCGACATGGAAGTTCGGTCGGGTTCGGTTGTCTTGGGAAGGTCATTTTATGGGCAGAATTTTTGGTAGCTTTCCTTAGGATTTGATACGAGTGTTAGTAGGAGTGATTTCGAGGACAAAATCTAATTTAAGTGGGGGAGAGTTGTAACACCCGGTTTCAGATTTGCTTCTTTATTCGGGGCTGCGGTCCAATCTTCTATGGTCATGAGGCTTAGGGCCTTGGGAAAAGAAGAATTTGGCCCTTCTCGGGTGTGGGTGTTAGGGTCCACGTGATCCAAGTGTTCGATTATGTCTTCGGAGGCCAAGGGTATAATCTTAATTTGAAATTTCAGTCTTTTATGGATTTCGGGTTTTGTTTGGGAGGTTTTAAGGCTTCGGTGTGTTGTTAGAAGCATAGGGCTTCTTTCCACCTTTTCGTGGATATAAGGTTCGTTGGAAACGGACCTAGGATGAGGGAGTTATGGTATTTTGAAGTTATTGGCAGATTTGGCCCTTGATGGAAAAAGCTTGCATTTCGGTCCCATGCATGCAAAGGTGGCATGCGCGTGTTTGGTTGTGTACGCCCAACGTAAGCTGGGGTACGCCGAACGTAATATTGGAAAAGTGGACGCGGGTGTTTGATCTGTACGCCTAGCGTACTGGAACTACGCCCAACGTAGTGTGCAGGATCCCAAAACCCTAAATTTTAGGGTTGGCTCATTATTTAAACACCGTAAGTCTCAGGTGTTAGCCCCTCTTTCATCCCCTATTGCCCTCCAACCCAAATCTTGAACCCTAGCCTCATCTAAGAGTGTTGTGAGCTCTTTTTGTGCATCTTTTGTGGGTTTTGGTGGTTATTCAAGAAGAGGAAGCTTGGTGCAAGGTGGTGGTTCAAGGGAAGGCTTGTAGATCTCGACTCTTTGCTCCATTTCCAGCTCTTTAAAGGTAAAAAGTACTAACCTTGCTCATTAGAAGTTGAGATATAAGATTTTGTGGGTTTTGGTTCCATTTTGACCTCATGAGCAAGATCTAGTGGTTGGACACCACTCTAGGAGCTTGGAGTTGCCACTCTTAGCAGTTCTGGGGTTATAAGTAAAGAGTTTTGAGCATTCTAACACTCCTATGGTGTACATGCAACCCTATAAACCTTGGATCTATGTTTTCTCTATTATACATGCAAATATTCAATATTCCAAGATTTCATCCTAACTAGCATAATATGAAGCAACTATACTACAAAAGCCTAGTTAGATAACATACCTTTTGATGGAGCTTGAAGTCTTGATCTTTAAGAGCTTAGCCCCAATAGTGTGGAAGCCTCAAGTGGAATCACAAATCACCAAAACCACCTTGGAAAACCTGAGAGAATAGTAAGCACACTAGAAATTGGCCCACCCTTTGTTCTCACACACTCTAGTACCATTTCATGTGCCAAAGACCTCTTTATATAGTATGGAGGATTAGGGTTACATTCATGTAAACCCTAATACCCATGACCTTTCATTTCCATAAGATCCACGGGTTTAAACACTTCATGGACTATCCATGAAAGCTTAGCCCAACCTAAATGAACTTGGCCCATTCCACACACACACACACACACACACACACATATATATATATATATATATATATATATATATATATATATACATATATATAAGAGTCCATATTTAATTAGTTTCTTTTTTATCACTAAATTAATTCTAAATTAATTCTTGATCAATACTAATTAAATAATATGATTCCATATTAATATATTAGAACTTATAATATATTAATATAAATCATAAACATACTATTCTCAAAAGACAATCCATATAAATTGTTCCGGTGAAGTGCAACCCAAATGGACCATGCTACTCTCGGGTCGAATACATACCAATAATAGTTATGGGGTTAGACATCTAATCCAACAGTCTCCCACTTGGATAAGTCTAAAACTATTATTGCATATGACTCCAAGATCCCGACTAGCAATCGTAGCTCTTAAAGCCGCTGTCGATTAGATAAAGGATCATATACTCCTCCATTCTAGATATCATATGGACTGAGACATGGATTATAATCATTCTCTCTGTCCATTTGTTGTTTCCCGATTTCCGATTTATGACGACCAACTAATTGAACAAATCAAATCAGTCCAGGCTTGGCCAAGCACTTCGGGGTGTCATCACTAAATCATCGAGGGGCCCACAGATATCGCTTTTAACCCTTTAAGGGTAAAAGGAATGATAAACTTCGACTCATATGCTTGTTCTACTACTTGTTGAATCATACACAAAGGCACGTTTTATAACATCGAGTTACCAATGCATTTTCGTACAATCAATGTATAACCAACTCATAGGCAACAACTCATATCTCTAGGTTTGAAGAATATAAGATATTATCGTCTCATGATCACTCGTGATAAAAATCCATGAAGTGAGTCAAATGAGCGTGGGTTTAATCCAATACTCAGAACTTATGAGCACTCATGAATGTTGTAGCAACTCTTTCTATGTCCACTACCTTGGACATCTACAAACTAGCTTCATGACAGTCTTGCTTTAATACCTACTTCCAACGTATTATCGACGGTGGATGGTTTGAATAACTTAGTCATTCAGGAAGAACGACCTAGTTATTCTGTAAGTCAAAACATGCAAAGTGAAACACAATAATGATCGAATCCAATATGGTCTCAGAACTTATGAATATAAATAGAACACCTTTTATTTATCACCATATTGATTACACATCATCCATTGTATACTATTTCAAATTTATCAACTTTATACTTGAATTAAAACAATAGTTGTCCCATGATCCAAGCATGTACACTATGTTTTTCTAAACAATAGTCATGCCATACACCAAGTATGCATACTATGTTTGTCTAAACATTAGTTATGCTATACACCAAGTATGCACACTAAGTTTGTCTATGATCTTTACTTTGTGAAATAGATCGATTGAACATAATTCCAATGATTCTCATTTCACAGTCCCAAACCCTTACCGCAAATCCAAATTCCTGCCATTTACCGAAATGTGTTAGATTTTAAACTTATATGCATTGATCCTCTCGTAATGATTATGCAAAAAGTCACAAAGGCTTGTCAATAGTTATTACAGAGTATTCCAATGGAGATCATTCCATGGAAATGAAGTCTCAAATTCAAAGTACAGTGCTTTGAACATCCTTCTTGCATTAAGTTTCCTAACCTTACACAGATTTAATGAATAACTTCCACCTATGGGAATATTTCCATATTTTCATTTTGACTATCACTTCTGAACAAGAGTTGCCTCTTTCCAGAATATGTCAATATGGTCCTCTCCAAAAATTCACACCATACTTCCAACTGTCCCGGAGCAACCAATCTTTGGTAAACCTTAGATTGTCCTCGACAATTTCTTAATCAAATTAGTCATATCTAGTTCTAGTACTTTTTCCCTCTTAATGCTCTAGGCATTTGGAAAAATTTAGAACATATGAATATTATAGCACATGCAATCGACCCTATATCCGAAGCATATGGGACACGATTCATGATGTCTTACAGAAAGACATGATACTAAACCAGTCTTTTGCTATAATATTTCTATTTCTATTTGCCATGTTCTCCCAATTCAGATTATGAAAAGGGATGCCGTAATCATAATTGAATTTTAAAACGCAAATAATGTTCCCATATATAGAATTTCCTTATGTTGATGAACCATTCCAACATAACATTCATATATATATATATACTTGACTAAATTTGATTAAAATCTCAATCTAACCTTTAGAAATTAAATGAAGTATAATTTCCTCTCCCTTAATTATAGCAAAATACCTTTTTCCTAATTGAAACTTTTGTTTTATGTAATTAACATTGCTAACTTGCAACACTTATTATAATTATCATGCTCCCACTAACATGATGATTATTAGCATAACACTTATGCTCCCACTAGCTTTGACATGTACTCAGAAATCAACTAGACTTCTAGAAATCATTACTTTATTGATTTCTTACCAAAGTTCAAATTTCTGATACGAGATGCTTTGATAAAACTTTATCAAAATCATACACCTTTCCTTGGATAGTACACATGTGTGTCTAAACAATTTCAGAACTATGAAAAGGGATGCCGTAATCATAGTCTCAATTCTTTAGACCTTTTCCATTTCTCACAAGTCCATGTTAGTGTGCCGGTTAACCACACACGCTCCACTAACGACTTTAAGAATGCAAATATCACAATTGTTATCTACTTAAAATCTACTTAGTGAAAGTGTTTCCTCACCATCATTTTCATGAATCGGAGAGAAACCTTATGACACTTAGATTTTATGGTGTATGAGTTTCTATCCATGTGAATTTGTCAAAACCATAATCACAAGACAAGGTTAGTGACAAATCCAAACTCATATGGATTGAACTTGTGCAATCTTAAATTCTTGCCACCTAGCAGCACAAGGGCATGCCATTGCTTCCAAGTTGTTATGCAACCAATTGAGAATTCTCAGAAATCATATGCAAAGCCAACTTTAACTGGAATGGGCACAGAAATAAGAATGTGTCAACACGATAGGTTATAAACCTCAAGTCGTGTGCTAGTGATAAACTACATGTTTTATTCTTGATTAGACTTTTTCAAGATCTCTTAGACTCCCACTGTCCTCTTGACATATAAGACTCTCTTGCCAAGACCCATTTCTTGACAACCAAATATTCAAGAGATAGTGCGGATTCTTATCAAGACAAACACTTCACACAATTGACCTAAGTTGATCTCTGTTTTATCCAAAACATCACAACTTACCAATTTCAAATGTACAAGAGTAGGAAACCTTTTACTCTACATTTGACAAGTGTTAATAAACCTTCTTTAAGATATATCACTCAAGTTACAATCTTGGAGTATGACTCTAAGACTTGTTTTGGAACGAAGTATGACTCATCTTCTTGATTTAACCACTTCAACAATTCATGACTCCTTTTCTTAGCCATAAGAATGCACTAAGATGTCCCTAGAGGATGAATTGTGATATGGTCTCACAATCATTAGGATGATCATAAAACATGATACTAAAGTCCTCTCCCATCTTTTCAAATTTGAGAAACTTTTTATCTTTCTGCCAAATTTGATTTTTCTCATTCGTTCTGCCATACATCGAAACTTTTCCAATGCTTCAGAATTATACTTAAACTTGTAAGTATAACCATATTTACTAAACTTTAGTAAATCATGATGAATAGTCTTATCGATCTTTTGTGGTGGACTTGTCCAGTGCACAAGAATGTGTACTCGGTCCCTTAGTCCTTCACTTGACTCACATATACATGTGAACAAGGAATTAGTCTTAATTTTCCTAAGATGAAAATTCTCATTCATCATACTATACAACTTGCATGATTCCAAGTTTCGGTCCAATTGAAACTTGGGTGATGAGAATCTTTCCTTATTTGGTAAATTATGACACTACCACAGACGAAAGAATCAAATATATTTTCCAATATCGCTGTCAATGGAAACATATAAACAACAATTTTTCACAAATGCCATTGTAAGGATACTTAAAATAAATAAAATCAAAAAAATTTCTTTTATTTTAAAACTTGCGGAAAAACTTATCCTTACATTGCAAATGCATATGAAAAATTATGTTGTTATCTATTCCTATGCAATCTATCACAACTCTTAAGCAGCAGCTCAAAAATTATGATCACCGAACCATGCGATCGAAATCCATCTACGCGATCAGAATCAACTTACTCTTCTTTAAGCTTCCTCTCCTCTCTTTGATTCTTAAAACTTCAACATGTGACCCAGTCACATCATGTAATAAGAATCTCCAAATAGGAACTTAATAGAGTTAGATAGTGGACTTACCTAAAGTAGAGTCAAACTTTTTGACTTGACCAACCTTATGATCTTTCCGGTAATAGGGCAGCTTTGCAACCAATGCCCCTTTCTTTGGCAATATAAGCATATAGACTCTTTGGGAATGGTACATGAGACTGTCTCAGACTTAGCCTTTCTCTTTACCATCTGGTCAACCGATTTAACTATAGTCGATCCCTTTCCATTGGGAAGAGAAAGCTTTTCTGGATTTTCAATGTTACCATTGTCAATCTCCATGGAAGTTTGGGAAGTTTATCTTCTAATTAAATTTGCTTTACCAGTGCTCCAAATCATTTCTGATTCAGCAGTACCTAGCAAATAGATAAGATCATTAAGGGTCATGTCATAGTCTGTTTCATAGTAGTCTCAAAGGAAACTCACTATGTGACTTAGAAAGTGATTGAACAACCAACTTTCTCAAGACTTTGACACCCAACTCTCCCGGCTTGTCAATATGTGACTTCATCTCCAAGATGTGAGCACACATAAACCTTGCTTGACAATAGAGCTTGAGTGACCTTGAACTATTCAAGAACTTGTGGGTTAGGGAGAATAATTGGAGGAGGTGAAGGAAGAGAAGTATGATTTCCATGAACCAACCATGGGACATCATCTTCATTAGGAAAGCTTGTTCCTAGGGATTTTAGAAGATCATAGTTGTCTGAACCAGACATCTACAATGGGAGAAATTCAAGTTAGTTGATTTAAAGTCCTTAATATAACACCCAATATGAAATATTAAGGCTAGGACCCAACACAATATTTTATAACTTGGAAGAGGGATGCCGTAATCCAAGCTATAAAATATTTGAAGGTAGGCAAATGATGATTCACCAATTTCCACCATGAAAAACGAAATAAAATATTAGGTTTTAATTGGATTTGAAACTCCTAGATCTTTTGAGATTCATTGAACTTTTCAATGGCATGTTTCAATCTCGATTGTGACCTCTCAAGTTTTGTGACTGGGATGCCGAGGATCACAAAACAAGGTGTGAATAACCATGCAAATATACTTGGTACCCTTAATATTTATCACTTAATCAATGTGTCGGTTAACCACACGCGCTTCACCGATCCTATGATAAACATTAAGTTACCCTTTGCCTACCTTGTTAAATCCAGTTTAGTGTGTCGGTTAACCACACGCGATCCACTAACGACTTAAGCAAAGTGCAAAGTGTAATTTCATGGGTCAGCACCAAATTCACATTTTCCTAAGTAACTATGATTGGGAATTTATAAGAGTTTAGTTACTTAGTATCTATCATTAATACTTTTAATGAAGGGAGAATTATAGTCCTTGTCCTACCCGTTCGGCTAACGACCCTCCACCAGTCAAGGAAGCGGTGGGTGAGAGTGGACATCCATTAAGCTACCATTTTATAGGCAACAACCTTATACCCCCCTTATAGACCGGCTTCGTGAATGAGGTCTACTAACGGTAAGACTGACTTGCTCTTATACATATATATATATATATATATATATATATATATATATATATATATATATATATATATATATATATATTATTAACTTATAATACTATAAAGTATAAGGGTTGAATTTTAACTTTTAAAACTATAGGGTTTGGAATTAAAGTGTGTGTGAGACTTTACAAATTCCAAAACTTGAGGGAAAATTTTGAACTATTCAAAAACTTTTCAATTCCATAACTTATGTGTTTAAAGTAGTTTTAATGAAAACTCTTCAAGTTCCATAACTTGAGGACAAGTTATGGAAGACTTTAAAACATTTAAAAATGTGACTCTCCATTTTTCAAAACTTATGGAAATCTTATGAGTTTCTAATAATCATAAATATGACTTTTCATATAACTTGAGGACAAGTTACAAAAAACACATATTATGAACAACATTTAGATCAATTTGGATTGAAAACATATTATGACATAACTTTTCTATTAACCTAAATCAACTCATAACAATATGATAATTCAAATCAAACACTTTTCATGTAATTAGCCTAACCATTAAACTAATACAAAACATGAATCTATTGACAATTATCTATGAAATTGGATTAGCATGAACATTACCACATCAAAAACAGGTTTACAAGTTCAAAAAGAGCTTAGGGTAATGTTCCTAGTCCAATTCCAGCCAAAAAACTCGAAAATATGATGTCAGGGGCTCCTACTCGTCGAGTGTATGAACCTACTCGACGAGTAGGATGATTTTCTTCATCGACTCGATGAGTCCATCAGTGGACTCGGCGAGTCCAGTGCCCAGACAGCCAGAAAATCAATTTTTTTCAGCTTTTTCAGCAATTTGCATCAAGTATAATCGAAAACAAGCCTAGGCTATGATACCACTAAAGGGTTTTAAGCATTCTAACACTCCTATGGTGTACATGCAACCATATAAACTTTGGATCTATGTTTTCTCTATTATACATGCAAATATTCAATATTCCAAGGTTTCATCCTAACTAGCATAATATGAAGCAACTATAATACAAAAGCCTAGTTAGATAACATACCTTTTGATGGAGCTTGAAGTCTTGATCTTTAAGAGCTTAGCCCCAATAGTGTGGAAGCCTCAAGTGGAATCACAAATCACCAAAACCACCTTGGAAAACTTGAGAGAATAGTAAACACACTAGAAATTGGCCCACCCTTTGTTCTCACACACTCTAGTACCATTTCATGTGCCAAAGACCTCTTTATATAGTATGGAGGATTAGGGTTACATTCATGTAAACCTTAATACCCATGACCTTTCATTTCCATAGGATCCATGGGTTTAAACACTTCATGGACTATCCATGAAAGCTTAGCCCAACCTAAATGAACTTGGCCCATTCCACATATATATATATATATATATATATATATATATATATATATATATATATATATATATATATATATATATATAAGAGTCCATATTTAATTAGTTCCTTTTTTATCACTAAATTAATTCTAAATTAATTCTTGATCAATACTAATTAAATAATATGATTCAATATTAATATATTAGAACTTATAATATATTAATATATATCATAAACATACTATTCTCAAAAGACAATCCATATAAATTGTTCTGGTGAAGTGCAACCCAAATGGACCATGCTACTCTCGAGTCGAATACATACCAATAATAGTTATGGGCTTAGACATCTAATCCAACAATAAGTTCATAAAAATGCTTGTTTGATGCTTAGATATGGTACATGAATGTTCTTGTTGGGTTTTAATGGATTAAAATGGTTATTGGGTCCCATTGAGTCATGTAAATGCATAAAGTTGCCGACTTTATGTATTAAGAGCTTAGTTGGAAGGTATTCTGAGGTTTTTATGGAAGGACTTAACGGATTAAGCCATGAAATAAGTTTTGGAAAAATAGCGGGTACGCCCCACGTAAACGTAAGTACGCCCCACATAAACGTAAGTACGCCCCACATAATGTAGACTTAGGGAGTACGCTCAGCGAACCATTGTGTATGCCAAGCGTAAATGGCCCAGTGCCATTTTGGGATTGTTTGTCATCTCTGGGCCTTGGATTTGGGTCTTGGGCCTTGAAAGTTAGACTTCTGGACTTAGAAATTGTTTTTGTAGTTGGACACCTTCTTGGGCTAGGTTATGGGATTTCTTTGTTGGGCCTTGTGGGCCCAATGGATCTGGACCTTTATGGGCCCAATGGGCTTGAGCCTCATGGTGTCTTTGAGCTTTCTAGAATTTGCTATTGACAAGGAATTGTTGGGCTTTTGGATAAGGCCCATATAGGGGTTGGGCCCATTTTGGAAAATTAGGCAATTAGTGGGCTTTTATGGATCTTGTAGTTTTGGGCTTGTTTGGTTTTGGGCTTGGGCCTTAGTTGTGGGTCTAGTTGGGACAAAGGTAAAATGGTCATTTTACCCCAAGTATGGATTATGGAGCATAGTTTGGGAATGCAATTGCTAATTGGGTGTTATTTTGACATTGATAGTTTAGGAGGTCGTCAGGGCAGCAGCTAGCGATTTCTTTTATTGAGCTTCTACATTCGAGGTGAGTCTCCCTTTGTGAATGTTACGGTTCGAAGGCACCAAGGCCGGCCCTCTATTTATTGCATAGTATGATGGTTGTCTGTGTGATAATTATCATCGTTCACGTATTGCTTGATGATCATGTGATGTATGTATGTTATTATGTGGTAGTGTTAGGGGTGAAATAGACCCCGTAACCGGTTGAAATAAACCGGAGGGTAGGTCGGGCACCCAGATATGCCTGACAGTATGTTTATGTATGTTATTATGTGGTAGTGGTAGGGGTTAAATAGACCCCGTAACCGTTTGAAATAGACCGGAGGGTAGGTCGGGCACCCAGATATGCCTGGCAGGGTAGGCCGAGCACCCATATATGCTCGGCAGGGTAGGTCGGGCACCAAGATATGCCTGACAGTATGTTTGTATTGTATGTGGTATGTTGGGGGAACTCACTAAGCTTTGTGCTTACGGTTTTCAGTTTGTGTTTCAGGTACTACGGTTTTCAAACAAGGGACCTCTGGATGATTGCAGGGCACACACCACATGTTTCCGCATTTTATAATTTACTCTGATTTGAGATAATACTCACACACTTACTTTGTTAAACTTTTATGGATAATGTTTGGAGCACTATTTTTATTTGATTAAAACTGAAACTTTATGGTCTTATTTTTGGGACGTTACAGCAAACTAGACAAAAGTTGATGAGGTATCGGCTCCGAATCTTAGCTCTAACCGTCTCCTATTCCAAGCAAATGACCAATCTCAATCAAAATCTCAAAATACCCTTAAAGTCAAATTTGGTCAAAGTCAAAGTCAAACTGGTCAAACCAACTAAGTCAACTAAGTCAACCCAGCCGAGTCAACCCAACCGTGTCAACTCGACCGAATCAACTCAGAGTGAGTACGCTGGGCGTACTCGCGTCCTCACATGTTGACCACCATGGGGGTGGTTGACCTCGTACACATGGCATACTCTGAGTACGTGGTGCGTACTCCCTGAAGCTTCAAAACTCAATAAATGCTTAATGGCTTAAGCACTCATGCCTATTTTTCAGATCCATGGCTAAAATACTCTCAAGAGTCATGAAGTTTCCAACTTTATGACTTTTCATGTCTATTAAGTGCTTAACTCCACTTCTTAATCCATTAAGACCTTCTAAATGATGCATGGAGCAAAACCAACCACTAGGACTTCATTTTTATGACTCAAGACCCTTCCAAGGGTCTGAAATGACAACTCAATGGGTCAAGAACATGCTTTGTTCAAGAATCATCATTTTGGGACCAAAAAGAGACTTTAAAGAGAAAAAACCTAGATCTACAAGATGGAGTGGTAACGATGCAAGCTTTATACCTTTTAGAGGTTACAAACAAGCTAGAAATCCCAAAGCTACAATGCGTTCCACTCCAAGGTCTTCACACCACCTTCTTCTTTCTTCAAAACCACTCCAAACTCTCTTAAAGGCTCATAATTTGCTCTCTCTTGCTCTAGGGTTGCTTGAGGGTCGAAATCTCTGAAAGTGGTTGGGTAAGAAGAGGGTTTCTGTCCATAAAGATGCTTAAATATGAGCCAAGACCCTAAAATTAGGGTTTGCATTCCAACTACGTATGCCCCGCGTATGAAGTGTACACCCAGCATACTAAGGCGCGCCTTAGTACGCTTAGCGTACACACACGTACGCATGACATACTCATACTTCCAGATTTTTACCAAATTGCAACTATGGGCCCTTTTTCCCACTTCCTTACACTTAGGGAACAACAATGCAATGCAATTAAATTATAGGGTTTAAATTAGGAGTACCTTATCATCGGGGTGTTACAGTCTGAAAGAACTGCACAGGAAAGTGTGTATAGATTGTCAACAGGTGTTGTTGAAACATTCGGAGACATATATTTGCAGAAAACTTCGTTGCATGATACGCAAGAGCTTTATCCAGCACATGAAAAAAAACATGGGTTTCCCGGAATGATTGGAATCATTGATTGCACGCACTGGAAATGGAAAAATTGTTCGGTAGCATGGAAAGGGTAGTATGCAAGTGGTTATCATGGATCGCCTTCGTTGGTTTTAGAAGTTGTTGCTTCCCAAGATTTATGGATTTGCCATGCATTTTTCGGGGGTTGCGGGTTCCAACAACGACGTCAAATGGTTGTACTAGACTGGGCTAGACTAATATTAAAGGGAATAACTTGTAACACCCATAAAAAATCACAAGAAATTTAAAATTTTTAAAACCAACCCAAATTCACAAAATGTTTACAAACATAGTTTCAAAACATTTTCAAACATCAGAGTCTCCCAAAATCATAAGTCATAAACAAGAGGATGTGTACGGCCACGCCTTCGCCTTCCCACAGTCATCCGAAGTACCTAAAACATAACCCAGAACTGTAAGCCAACGCTTAGTGAGGTTCCCCAAAGTACCAACACATAAACAGATAACATATACAATAATAACATGTCGGGTCCAATCAACCATCGGGTTGGAATACCCCCAGGCCCCATTAACCATCGGGTTGGAATGCCAATATACTATGGGTCCAGTCAACTATCGGGTTGGAATACCCCAGGCCCAATCAACCATCGAGTTGGAATGCCAATCTACAACGGGTCTTGTCATCTTCGGATGGAATACCCTCGGTCTCAATCAACCATCGGGTTGGTATGCCCCCGGTTTGTTGGCTTATGGAAAAAGCAGTAAAGCCTCGTTCTTCATTAGTTGGCAATATTCGACGATCTTTTGAATGGAAAGGCCACAGATGCTCCTTTCACAGTTAATGGAAACGAATAAAAATTTAGGTATTACCTTACAGATGGAATATATCCTCCGTATTCCACATTCGTGAAGGCATTTCGACACCTGGTTGAAGAAATAGATAAAATATTCAAGTGAAGACAAGAATGAGCACGTAAGGATGTTGAACGTGCTTTTGGAGTGCTAAAGGTGAAGTAGCGCATAGTTGAACATGCAGCACGACCATTGGACTTAGAAATCCTATGATATATCATGTATGCATGTATCATAATGCATAACATGGTAGTAGAAGATAAATGACGAAATATTGCACACTATATCCCAACGGAGCCCAGACACGTTCAATTTCAACCAGCAACAATAAAATATTTGCATAGAGTCGTTGACATTCATGACGCAAATAAACACAAACAACTTCGAGAGGACTTGACAGATTATATCTTTGACGGTAACAATAACGAATAGAATAACGTTTAGGAAAAATAAAATATATTTTTTTGTATTATAATGTTTATTATTTTTTTTTAATTTGGATGTTATGTTATTTTTATTTTTTAAACATTATATTTTATTTAGATATTATGTTTTATTTAAAATATATTTGTTTTAAATATAAAAATTCGGAAAAAATAAAAAAGAAATTATAAAATTGAAAAAAATGGTGTTATAAAATGCTTTTAACATGCTGACAATTTCTCCACTTTGTGTTATAACACCATTGGTGATGTGGTGGTACTAAAATGATGTTATAACTAGTTGTTCATAGTCAATGCTCTTAAACACTACATGAAATAGTTTAAATTTGAAGTTTTTTTTTATTTAAATTAGAAGTTAAAAGTCCGTACTTGCAAATAAAACTTTTTGTTTAAATCGTATTTTTTTAAAAAAAATTTAAAATCTAGAAGCTTCTAAAAGTCCATTTTCATATTTTATGAACGGAACCTCACATTCGACAAGCAAGACACAAAAAAATATTGTTAGAACGGTTTATCATTTTTTACAACTATTTCACACAGGGGCGGACCTAGGGGTGGTCCACGGTGGCACTGGCAACCCCTAACTTTTCCGGCTGCAGTGGAAAATTTTTCGAAATTTTTATTTTTTGTACTACCGTGCAACCCCTAACTTTCTCATGCAACCCCTATTGTAAAATCCTGCGTCCGTCCCTGATTTCACATGGACATAACAACTTTAGTAACACATGAAACTCCATATCTTGTTTTGGAAATGAGTAACGGAACCTAACATTTGACAAGCAAGACACAAAAAAAAAATATTGTTAGAACCATTTATCATTTTTTACAACTATTTCACATGGGCATAACAACTTTAGTAACACATGAAATAACTTTATGTTCTCCATATCTTATTTTGGAAATGAGTTTTTAATCATTACGAAAAGTAACAATGAAGATTACCTTGTTTTGGAAATGAGTTTTTAGTTTTTACGAAAAGTAACAATGAACATTGAAGATTACCCTGAAACACAACACTTCATAATAATTTAATTAACATTGTTGTATACTTTTGTATGTAAATAAGCACTAAAATAACGAGATAAAATATGTTTTAGAATTAGAAAGGGTGTATTCATATAGTTAAATAAATATTACATAGAGCACGTTAATTTGTTTTGGATAAAGGTATATATGGCCATGTTAAATGCTTAAATATAATCTAAATTGTTATAAAATCATTTATGATGAATGTGTATGATTTACAATAATCAAATAAAAAAAGGTTTGAAGTGGGAACATAAGTAATCGAAGGACCAACTCGATGAAAAACTTAAGGTCAAAGTCAAAATCGTTTATAGTTCCAATGCGTTAGCACATGGTACAGATTAAAGAAAATGTAAACCTTCCTAGTGATTTGAACACAAATTCTTTATTCCTTTGCTGGCAGAAAATATTAACCGTAAATGCAATAAAAGACAATAAAATATACTATAAAATTATTGATTTCTTGATTTATGGAATATCGATCAACTTATAAAAATATTTATAAACTTGATTATCCGTTGATTAGGAATTATTACTATAGTCTATAATTGATTTGACTAATATGGTTTGTCATCGTTTTGTTCTTCCTTGGAACGGCCGGAATATATATATATATATATATATATATATATATATATATATATATATATATATATATATATATATATATATATATATATATATATATATATATATATATAGAGGAAGGATCATTTGAAAACTCATAGTTTCCCGAGAACCTGAGAACTAAAAGTGAAGCGTTGGATAAAAAAAAAAGATGGTCAAGATACATTGTGACATTTTTGTAAATAAGTGGAAAAATAAAGGGACGGGGGCATCAGAATTAAATGGAATTAGGGACATTTTAGGGTTATAGAAATTGACTCATACACATATGTCTCTAGATGTCACACCCCCAAACCAAGGATTGCAGAAACGTCCGGGGGTGGAGGACTACATGTATAATATCACAACAACGAGTATAATAGTGCTCAAAGTAAATACAACCATCATAGATATAATTGAAAAAATTACACCATAGTATGTGTTTACATGTTTCAAATCAATTACACTATGATGACAAAATGAAATGTTTGCCGATTTAACGTCCCATCCTCAAAAGCTGTTGATTTCCTGTTTCACTGATTTCCTGAGAATACAAGTAGTTTTGAAAGAGTGTCAACAATTAAGTCGGTGAGTTCATAAGAGTTTTATTTGAGAAAGAAGCCGTTTTCGAATATAAAACACACACGCACACACAAGTATGACGATTTACTTACATACACTAAATCTTGGTTCAGTTAAGACTATAACAACCCATTAGAAAATATTGGATTTTCTGGAAACAAACTTGTAACAAACTTTAAGGAAACAACATTCATTTTCATAAATACTTATGAACTCACCAGCTTTATGCTGATACTCTTTCAAAACAACTTGTATTCTCAGGTAATCCGTAAGACAGGTAACTACAAGATTTTGGAAGTCAAGACGCTAAGGCGTAGATTCTTTTGCTATATTTTGAACATCATATGTAATTTATTTGGAAACATGTATTTTGGAAACAGTGTAACCCTTTAAATTATATCTATGATGGTTGTGGTTTACTTTCTTCACTATGGTTATGATACTGAGCATGACGTCCTCCGCCTCCGAACGTTTCCGCCGTTCTGGTTTGGAGGTGTGACATCTTGTCACCCGCAGACCGGCCGGTCCGACTGTAGCTAGCAGCGAGGTGTGGGGTGTCAATCCCAATATAGATCTATACACAATTATCACGCTCTCTCTACAAGAGCATCTGGTTATAACTTACATGAATTTTAACCCGTACTCTAAGAGTACGATGGAAGAATTGTCTCACAACTTACGTTAACTAGTTTACATATAGTTTGAGTATAAAACCTCTTCCGTGGTGGAAGTGAAATCACCTTTTATGAAATAAATTAGTGACATGGAATCCATAAACTATTACTATTATAGTTTATCATGTAGTATATGAAAAACCCATTTGTTTTGAGAGTAAAACTTTTTTCATGTAGGATGCTTTTATCGAACAATCCATAAACTATACTTATCGTAGTTTATTATATGTGCTCGAAATGAATGGAAAAACCTTATCATGAATGACTAATTTCTGTTTATGATGATAAACTAACAATAATGCATTCAACATTTAGAAACTTATTGTTATGCACTTTGCTCAACATACTACAAAGTGTTGTTAATATGGTAAGCTATGTAGCTAGTTTTTAACCTTTCTGCACTGTTTTAAAAACATCATAGAAAAATCATACGAAGTCGAAAACTAAATCCGTAAACTCTGAGAGCTTAGAAAATGTGTCTAGTTTATTCATAATTTTTATTATGATTTTTAGAAGTCTCTAACTTATGTGAAAGTGTTCATATTCCCAGACTGGTCCAAATTCGTTTCTGAAATGATAGGCAGTTTTGTAAAAATCACCATAAATTGTACAAACATCGTATGGAGGTGTGCAAGTAGTCATTTTAAAGGTATGAACCTGAACTATTTGCATATTAAACAGTTTTGAAAGTTATTAAGTTTAACATGGTCAACACAGTCCGTGAATGGAACTAAACTTTCCTGTTGAAAGCTGATGTTTGAGTTTAGTTAAGTTTTTGGTGTTTTAACTTGTATTCCCCCCCCCCCCCTGAAAACTAAAGAAAACTGGAAAATGTAGGGGTATGAACTCACCTTGAGTGATTTATTGAAGAGTGTAAGGTCGGAGACGAGGAGTATCAAGTCAAGAACACTTGATGAACACGTGAAAGCTTGGATGATCCTAAGAACGATTCTTTGGTGTTAAAATGTGTGTAGATGATCCAAGAGTGTTAGGAAAATATGGAATAACACTTGAGTTTATATGAAATACTTACCAAAAAGTGAAGTAATAACTCAAGAACACTTCAAAAATGTGGCAGGAAGTTGAGAGAAAAAGAGGCTCTTTTGATGGTTAAGGAGTGTATATGTGTTTTATGGAGAAGAAAATGATCAAGGAAATCCCCAGGCATTTATTTATATGAAGGATTGCTGGAGCAAGTGGCTAGGGTGAAGGGATATTTACCTTGATGTGTGTGATGTGGATAAGGGTGGACCAATGAGAAATTGACACATAAATGCAAGTGGGCACACTTGACCCACTTGTAACATAAAATATCCTAAGCCCTTTTCTTTAATGTAAAATATTGATTTATAATTAATAAATCCATGGGATGTGATTAAAATATGAATGTATAGGGTATTATATGTCAAAATATGAGTTTGGGTGAAAATCCCACGTTAAAATCATGAAAAACGGGCTTAAAATGAAGTCGGGGTCGAAAACCGGGAAGATAGAAGCGAACATGCGAGATCAGGGCCGGAGGTTCGGTCCCAACCACTAGAACCGAAAGTAGGTTCGGTTGTTAGATGAGAACTGAGAGGAGGGTTCGGTCCGAGCAGCTTCGCATGCGAACAGGGAAGAGGAGCGAAGGTAGAAGAAGCGAAATAGACCGAAGCTCGGATGGAGCGAAATAGACCGAGAGGCCTGATCCGAACCGAAGGGTTTGTTCGGTCCCATATGTAGTTTCGGTCTTATGCATGTTCGGTCCTCATGGTTCGGTTCTTAAGGCTATGTTCGGTTCCTATAGGAAGGCTTCGGTTCCTAAGAGGTTTCGGTCCTATAGGGCTGCTTTTCAAGTTATCTTCCGGTTTTGAGTGATTTTTGACCAAGTTAAGGGCCGGGATGCCCCGAATGATTATAAAAAGTTAAAAGGGGTTTTGAGAGAGACTTGGGAGAGATTTGGGAGAGATTTGAGAGAGATTTGAGAAAGAGAGAGATAGAGCGAGAGAGTATGAGAGAGACTTTGACTTGACTAGAAATTGACGGTTGTCACATCATCCCCCCGTTAGAAGGAATTTCGTCCCGAAATTAGCACTTTGACCGGGACTTCGAGAGTTGGGGAAAGATGCGGGTATTTTTGTTTCATCTGGTCTTCGCTTTCCCAGGTGAACTCAGGTCCTCGTTTTACGTTCCAACGGACCTTCACAACAGGGATGCGACTTTGATTTCGTTCTTTTGATCTTTCGATCCATGGTTTTTATCGGTTTTTCCACGAAGTGGAGACTCTTGTTGGTTTTGATTTCGTCGGGAGGTATCACAAGAGTCTCGTCAGACATACATTTCTTTAAATTTGACGCGTGGATGGTTGGATGTACATTATTAGGTTCTTGTGGCAGTCGGAGTTTGTATGCTACCGGGCCAATCCTAGCGAGGATTTTGAATGGCCCGCTGTACCTTGGATTCAGTTTCCCATGTTTACAAAAACATATCATTCTTTTCAACGGTGAGGCCTTTAGCAGAACTCGGTCACCAACTCGCAATTCTGAGGGTTTGTGTCGCTTATCTGTGTAGTTCTTTTGTCGGTTTCGAGATGCTTTCAGCCTTTCTCGAATTTGTACTAAGTCATAAGTAATAACTTCTCCTCGGAGCGCTGCATAGGGCCTGCTTTAGTGTTTCTCGTTTGATTAGATCGGTAGGGAGCATATGGGTTCGGTTTACGCAACTAAACTTATTTGGATGGTAGAACGTTCATTCGCACTCCTGGATAGCCTTGTCCCGAAGTTCATGGTAGGACTCGTACCTGGTCCATCTATCATTAACTTGCGCATATAGGTCGTATGTAATTAGGGTTGGTAAGACAGTTGGATGGGTGACTCTGCCCCAAGTCCACAACCAGACAAGGAACAGAAAATAGGGCGGAAACACACATCCAATGTCCGTAGAATCTTAATTATATATTGTCCTCGTGTGTACACTTAGTAGTGATAGACTAACCGTATTCGTCCCAAGCTTTTGTGCTTGAACCTTATCTGCTGCATGCGGGACATTCCCGAAGGTCTTCTGGAACTACTTGTGGAAAGGTTTCGGAAGGTATAATACTCCTCTGGTGAGTGTTTTGGGGTTTCGCAACGAGAGATGACCCGGAGGTCCGTGTCAGATTTGCGTTTATGAGAGGCGAGGGTTTCAATATTCAGTGGGTAAGGTGAGGTCTTTTCGTAGTCGTTTAATCGGGGAGGTGATACATGTGGAAAGTTGTATTCGTAAGAGATATTCGTTAGAGTGATAGTGCATCCTGTGTTTCTTTTCAGTGTGTTCTGTTTTGATCGATGTTATTGTTACTGCAATGATTCATACCACAGCAGCTAGTGCTGGTAGTAAGTGTGTTCTGATAGCTAGTAATGATACTTTATATCATGATCCCCGACAGGTCACTCTATGATCGAGCGGTATATGCAAGTCGTATGTAATTTGGTATTGATGAAATCATCGAGTGAGTGGTTCTACCCTAACCCCGCTAGTAGACATGGAACATGAATTATTCGCTTTAAGTCTGTAGTATTTTAATTATAATTAACCCTGATGTGTACACCGAGTCATCACTGTTCACCGGTAATGATCCTAAGGTCATATATGAGTGTCTTTGATTTGATTGAACGAGAGAGTATTTTAACTACTTTTTGAAAGACGATAATTTTAGCAAACATACCAAATTCATTACAAACATATGGTACTTAAACGTTGTTGTTGTTGGAACATTACAAAAGTCCTAATAAGGTTCCTTGTTGCTCATGCTGGTTTGTTTGTCACACTCCTCCTGCTCCTCGGTTATTTCTCTCAATTGGACAGTCTTTCTTGAAGTGTCCCATTTCACCGCATAGGTGGCATACTGAACTTACACTGGTATAGGTGATTGAAGCGATGTGCCGGGTCTGGGTCCTGCAGAAGCGGGCAGTATGTCCGTTCTTGTTGCAGTTTTTACAATACGGTACCCGGCAAACCCCATTGTGATGGTAGCCACACTTGTTACATTTTGGGAGTGTTCGCATATATTGCATGACCAGTGCTTGAGTGACAGGCGTTGTGGCTAGTGTCGAGGCATGAGTCATGACCGTTGTCGTAATTACAGGGGCAGCCACGGATTGTTGCCTCTTAGCGAGATTTTGAGGTATATTGCACTTCTTTTTGTCCTGAAACTTTCGTTTCTTGCTCTTGGGTTTGTGGTCTGAGGCGTCTTCGTTGGTAGACACCTGCTGGTGTTCTTGACTGTTACTGCGGTTAGTATTGCCGACACCGCCTTCACCTCTGCTGGCGTTGTTAGCATTGAGTTGCGCCATGATGGCTGTCACGGCTGCCGTGACCGCAACTTGAAAAGTAGCAGAGTCTATCTACAGGATTGATGCCTTGCTTGTTGGCTGGTTACCTCCTTGTGAAGACATAACTCTGTTGCATGGGGAGAAACGATTTCGTGAGTGGGGATGATTATCTCTAGTTATATCCTTACCATTTATATACACATCTATAAATTTCGCACTTTACTGAACTATTCTCGATGTTTCTGCTAACGTTCCTGAGACGGATTTATGGTAGTGGGTAGGAGTAGGTTTTGTACGGGCGTTAAGTTTTTTTTCCCCATCCTAGGATTATGTTTGTCCAAACACACTTAGCTGAGGAGTTCTGATGGGATTCGGTGCATTAGTGCTGGTATGATCGCACCCTATAGGTCTAAGAAAAAGGGCACCTTTCAACTATGAGGTTTAAAAAGGTGAGATGATAATGAGTCTTGAATAAGGGTTTATACGTCGGGAGTTATCTCACTAAGTTATCTTAGTTCCGAGTGTATCGTGTTCAAATTTCTATGGTGTTCTGAAAACAATTCATAATGAGAGTCTATATGTAATAAACTTATGAATTCTTTGTAGTATTCCTTCCAATAAAATAATACGCATGCCCATTTCATTTGTATGATTCTAGTATATTTAGTTTTTAGAGAAAGGTTTTGAGCCTGATGCAGGTCTACACCACATCATTGCAAGGAAAAGTTTGGACCGCAAATAAATCTCTCGACTAGTGTAATCACTAACCCGCAGGGTCGGGCCTTCACATGGAGGGGAGTAGCACCAACGCATACTCATAGCCCTAATCTATTAGGTCTTGTGAGTAAAATGAACTCTGCTCACGACAATACGTCCCCAGTGGTGCTTGAAACGAAGCCGATGCGTCCTGTAGTTCTGCCAACCTATGGTTGGCTGCGACCACTCTCTCTTCGAGTGTCGAGTGTCTATCCTGATATTCCTTTGCCTTCTCCTGAGCGGCGATAAGGTCCTTAATGAGTTGGTCTCTGAAATAGTAGTCTCTTTCTAAGTCTCGAGTTTGTGAGATGGTAGCGTCTGTAGCAACGGGTAGTTCTCGAACTCGATTCACAGTCTTCCTGTTTTGGTCCCCGATGGTTGAGGTTACTGCAACCTTGTTGGTCCCCAAATGGCGATTGGTGTTGCTGATGGCGACTCCACCCCCGATCAATACTGCCTAACGAGGCAGAGGTTCGATGTAGTCGAAACGGTTCGCGAGAGTCCTGGCTATGTAAGGAGAGTTGTCGACCTCTGGCTCCACTTCTGACTCTTTTCCTAATCACCCACTAACTCTCCGGGTTCGGAAAGTAGGGGTCTCTTGGTAAGTAAAATCTTGCCATGATGTCCGTGCGAGAATAGGGGTGAGGTAAGAGGCATATAATAATCATATTCCTAGAAATACTTATAGGGGTTTGATCTTGCTTAGTTATTTTTATAATGACATGGTGCATACCAGTTACATATAACAAAAGGTATAATAGACCTTCGAATAAGTGATCATACTCCAAAACCACAACCAAACAAGGAACATGAAGTAAAGCAATGATCACAGATTCTAAATCTATGATATCTAAGTTATACATAACTTTAGCGTATCCATTTAGTGATTGTAGATCTACTAGCAAGAATCTGTTTAGTTTTCACAGAATTTATAGTACCACAAAATACTCCTATAGTATTTTAAATGTTATGTTTGGTTCTTAACGATTTTCTGGTATGTGTGTTGGTAAGTTGATAGACTTGTTGTCCACTATGACTATCCCCCGGCACATACTAATCACTTCTCGGACGAATATAGTTGATCAGGCTATATTCCTCCCAGACTTGATTGCATATCCCAGGGCATATTCACGTTGCACAACTCCTCTATTTTTAACTTTTGTATTGTCCTAGATATGATACTATACTAGTATGTATGCATGCACTCATACTTTTAACAAGAAACTATTTATTTCTAAAAGTATAGTTATTTGAAAATGTTTAATCAGAGACTTTAGTCCCAATGCATTTATAGTTTGTATATCTTATGTGGTTCGATATACTTAGTTCACTATAAACAATGCTTTGATACCAATCTGTCACACCCCCAAACCAAGGATGGCGGAAACGTCTGGGGGTGGAGGACTTCATGTATAGTATCACAACAACGAGTATAATAGTGCTCAAAGTAAATACAACCATCATTGATATAATTGAAAAAGTTACACCATAGTATGTGTTTACATGTTTCAAATCAATTACACTATGATGACAAATGAAATGTCTGACGATTTAACGTCCCATCCTCAAAAGCTGTTGATTTCCTGTTTCACTGATTTCCTGAGAATACAAGTAGTTTTGAAAGAGTGTCAACAATTAAGTTGGTGAGTTCATAAGAGTTTTATTTGAGAAATAAGTTGTTTTCCTTGTAAAAAAGCGATAGAGTATGATTCCAGAAAATTCAATATTTTCTTTATTAAATGCGAAATGAACGCTCCTATGTTATGCAATAATGTACCCTAGAAAGACCCGTAGATTCCTTCTATAATCACCCAGTGTATATAAGTTATATAAAACTTAAGTTAAATAAACCGTCGAATATAATGGGTCTGCCCTAGGTCCACAACCAAACAAGGAACAAGAAGTAAGGCGGGCCCACCAATTCTAAGTCGATTTCGATTAAATTCATATATAACTCTAACATGTACACCTAGCAATTATAGCTGAAGTCTAACAATTCTAGATGAAACGTAGTTTTGATATCATGAAAGCCATTTAGTGTAAACCTTGTACTTTATAATGTATACTTCAAGAAAAATCCCTTATTTTCCTTTTAAAAAGTTATGTAGCCTTAAATCCCAAGACCGAGAATATGTGTGTGTTTTGTACCTATATTTTGTTTATAATGATAATGTGTTTCCAAGAAAATCCAATATTTTCCTTATAAAAGTCATGTAATCTTAAATAGATAAAACCCCTTTTCAAAGTAGAATTTTCCCTGTAAACTTGAAAGATTGTTAACTCCCTATGTGAGTCGTTATAACCATACTATAAAAAGAATTAACCTGCAACAACGTTTTTCAGACGTCAAGATCCTATGACTCTTGTGTGACAACCGTCAAATTCAAGTCAAGGTCAACAAGTCAAACCGGTCAAACTTAATTAGTACTTGTATGCTAAAAGTTATTCTATGTATAAAAATGTGCGTTTGTATGTCAAGAATTTAAGTGTCTTGAAGAATCTATGTGTTAACAATGTAAAAACCCTAAAAAGGGAGTTAAACGCATCAAAACACGACTAAGGACCCTTGCGGGGACTTAAAACAATCATAAACGAAGCATAACGGGGTTCACGAACCTTGCATTATGAGATTATACGATAATAATGACTAAGGTTACACCTCTCCCAAATCTCTCCAAGTATGTGAAATCTCTCCCAAATCTCTCCAAGTATGTGAAATCTCTCACAAATCTCTCCAAGTATATGAAATCTCTCCCAAATCTCTCCAAGTATGTGAAATCTCTCCAAGTATGTGAAATCTCTCCCAAATCTCTCCAAGTATGTGAAATCTCTCCAAGTATGTGAAATCTCTCCCAAATCTCTCCAAGTATGAGAAATCTCTCCAAGTATGTGAAATCTCTCCCAAATCTCTCCAAGTATGTGAAATCTCTCCCAAATCTCTCTCAAGATCTCTCTCAACTTTTTTTAGTCATCCCGACCCTTTAACTTGGCCAAAAACCGCTTGAAACGGTAAATTATATCGAAAAACAGCTAAATAGGGCTGAAACCCCTCCTAGGAACCTAACCTCTTAGGAACCGAACCTCTTAGGGCCGAACCCTTCTAATAGGACCGAACCCTCTCGGAGCCGAACATGTCAGAAGCGAACCTGTCAGAAGCGAAGCACCCTTCTCGGACCGAAGCTCAGCAGACCGAACCTCGCCTTCGCTTCTCTTCCTGCCTTCGCCTTCAGGCCCAGCAGCTGGGACCGAACCTTCGGCCCAATCCGAGAAGCTTCGCAGTTTCGCATCTTCCACCCGGTTTTCGACCCCGACTCCATTTTAAGCCCGTTTTTGATTATTTTAACGGGATTTTTTCACCAAATTCATATTTTTATCATTTTTAACCCCCAGAACTCTTATTTTAATTACTTTTCAAGGATTTATTAATTAAAATAGCTTAGATTATCAAGTGGGTCAAGTGTGCCCACTTGCCCTCCATGTGTCATCCTCTTATTTGCCACCTTATCCACATCACACAAACCAAGGCACACATCACTTCAAACTCACAAGTTGCTCCAACAACCTTCTATATAAAGAAATCCCTGGAGGATTTCTTGATTTACTTGCTCATTTGAAACATACACACACTTCTCATACCACCTCAAGAAAGCTTCTTTCTCTCTACTTCCCACCACCTTGTGCAAGTGTTATTGAGTTGCTACTGCACTTTTTGGAAAGTATTCAATCTAAACTCAAGTGTTATTCCATAATTTCATAACACTCTTGGATCATTGACTCATATCTTAACACCAAAAATCGTTCTTAGGATCATCCAAGTCTTCCCGTGTTCATCAAGTGCCCTTGACTTGATATTCCTTAACTACAACCACCCACTCTTTAATTCATCACTCAAGGTGAGTTCATACCCATACATTTTCAATTTTTCTTTAGTTTTCAGAGGGGGGGGGGGGGGAATACAAGTTAAAACACCAAAATATACTTAAAACTTAACTTGACAGCTTACAACAGAAAAGTTCTGACCTGTTCACGAACTGTTTTACCCAACTTAAACTTAATATTTTTCAAAAATGTTTAATATGCATGTAGTTCAGGTTTATATCTTTAAAATGAATACTTTCACATCTCCATACGATTTTCCTACAATTTATGGTGATTTTTACAAAACTGCCTATCACTGCAGCATCAAAGTCGGACCAGGTTGTGAAGATGAACATCTTCACCCTGGTTTGAGACCACCAAAAATTATAGGAAGCTCTATGGATACAGTATACTCTTTTTCCAAATACTCAGAGTTTACGGATTCAGTTTTCGACTTACGATGATTTTTATAAAAATATTCTAAAAACGGTGACAGTTAAGGGTAAAACTGTCAAGTACATGTTTAAGAGTTATTCACACCTTGTAACATGCTGAGCAAGGTGTGTACGATTTACACTCAATATCTTAAATGCCATTTTATGGAAATACAAAGACATGCATAACAAGGTTTCATTCAAACACACCACAGTTTTGATAAACTATAATAGGTATAGTTTGGGCACTTCGTTTGACAAAGAAAACAATAACTCAATCGACTTACAAACAAGTATTTCATTACACACTACGTGAACTTGTTAATAAATAAATTTGTGAGACATTCTCCTTCGGGGTACTCTTAAGTACCACAGTAAAGTTCTGTAGTTATAATCAGAATCTCCTGGAGGGAGGGGGTGATAGTTGTGTATAGATCTATATTGGGTCTGACAAACCCGCATCCTAAGCTGCCTGCAACAGCTAGACCGCCAGGTCTGGGGTGACAAGTGTCATAACATTCCGACGCCTGAAGAACGTCGAGTACGAGGTCTTCGAGTTTAGTATGGTTATAACATCTCACATGAGAAATTAACAAAACACACAGTTCACGAGGATTTAAGGAGTTTTATTCGAATATAAAACCACACACACACACACACAAGTATGACGATTTACTTACATACAATAAATCTTGGTTCAGTTAAGACTATAACAACCCATTAGAAAATATTGGATTTTCTGGAAACAAACTTGTAACAAACTTTAAGGAAACAACATTCATTTTCATAAGTACTTATGAACTCACCAGCTTTATGCTGATACTCTTTCAAAACAACTTGTATTCTCAGGTAATCCGTAATACAAGTAACTACAAGATTTCGGAAGTCAAGACGCTAAGGCGTAGATTCTTTTGCTATATTTTGAACATCATATGTAATTTATTTGGAAACATGTATTTTGGAAACAATGTAACCTTTTAAATTATATCTATGATGGTTGTGTTTTTTTACTTTCTTCACTATGGTTATGATACTGTGCATGACGTCCTCCGCCCCCGAACGTTTTCGCCGTTCTGGTTTGGGGGTGTGACAGATTGGTATCAGAGCTTTGTTTATAGTGAACTAAGTATATCGAACCACGTAAAATATACAAACTATAAATACAACGGGACAAAATTCGCTGACGTAGCTTTTCAAAAATACTTTAAAATAAAAATTAATATTTTTATAAAAGTATTCGCACAATCGCACATACTAATTCAATATCATAATGACAATAACATAAAAGTATCAAGACAAGTTGAACACCATGATTCAGCTTCGGGGTATGTAGTCAGATCTTGGATGAATATAGCCTGATCAACTATATTTAGCCAAGGTAGGACCAATGTATGCCGAAGAAGGATCATGATGAGCAACAAGTCTTCAACTTACCAAAAACTTCGAAAATCAAGCATAAAAATACTATAGGAGTATTTTAACACAAAAAGCCGTAATAATCAACTACAATAATTAACTTCTTATTTTCCCAAAGTTTCTCGCGACATCCCTCCTTATCCCCATTCTCGTACAGGTACGATGGCAGGATTCCACTTACCAGGTGATCCCTACTTTCCCAACCAAGGGAATGCCGGTTGGATTGTGGAAGACCCTGAGGAAGAACCCGAAGAAGAGCCCATGGAGGATGAGGAACCCATGGAAGAGGAAGAATCCGTAGACGGTGAAGAGGAAGAAGACTCAGATGGAACCGAATCCGAACCCGAAGTTTACAATCCACACCCTACCCCTATTCCTCCGCAACACTACCAGGGCCCGACGCCCCAATGGGCCGAAACTATACATCGATGGAGCCGAGAGCAAGGTCAACGACCTCCCTATGGCATGCAACGAGGTTTCTACGATCTCAGCAGAGGAGGGTCAGCCGACCGAGCCCTCCCTGTCATAGTTCACCGTGTCAGACGCCACAAAGAGCAAACAAGAGTTAACACCCGACATCTCATGGAAGTTGGTGCCACCAGCCAAGTCAACTCCGTTCGCACTCGCCGGTTGGACAACGACCACGATCGGACTCGAGACCGCACCGAACTTCTTCGATGGGAAATGGCCGTGACCCGAACTGAAGTACAAGAACTCCGAGAACATCGAGCCACTCTAGAAGGACGTCTGGCAGAAGCAGAGCGCCAAGCGGCGGAATCCAGAGCCGAAATGAGGAACTTCGTGTCTACACTTCGTGATCCTCAGAGCTTCAACCGCCGCAAGTAGTGTTTGCACTGCTCGCTCCAGTTAAATCTAGATTTTGCGGATAAATATTACTATTATTTTCTAGTATTTTATGTCTGATCTTGCGATTTAGGTGTTTACACTTCCGAGATCAGTTAGGCGGTCAAAATTTTCCCATACATTGATGTAGCATAGACCCCTTGTAGGGTCAAATTTTCCCCAATATTGTATACTAAGTTATATCAATGAAATCGACACGCTATTTGCTTTATTACATCAAGTTCATAACATGGATTTTTTTCAGATTAAATTCACTGGTGTCCGATTTATGATTGTTTGATGTATAAATCAAAGTTATATATGATTAAGACCAATGTCGACCTAGAAACGGCGGTTCCACCTTGGATCCTGTTCCTTGTTTGGTTGTGGGCCCAGGGCAGACCCATTGGATTCGAAAGTTTATTTAAATCTTAATTATATATAAATATTATACATCGAACGATTGATGAATGGGCCCGGTATGGATACTATCACAAAAATCTCATGTGAATCAAATCTATCAACATTCATAAAGTCTATATTTCATTATCTATAGACCTCTAGTATGAATGGATTCATACAAAAATCTTTACAAGTCGGAATCATGATGCATATAAAGAACTAATAACGTTAGTTTTAACTCTCGACTTGTGAGCGCTATCAAAGACTTATTGTCTTTTCATTCGTGATATGGCAGAAAATGTCACTTCGTAGAAATCCTAGACGTGTTGGCGCCGCAGGAGCCGTACCACCGCCACCACCACCACCCCCTCAGTTCGACCCAGCATCAGGGACCGAACCTTCGGCCCAATCCGAGAAGCTTCGCAGTTTTGCATCTTCCACCCGGTTTTCGACCCCGACTCCGTTTTAAGCCCGTTTTTTATTATTTTAACGGGATTTTTTCACCAAATTCATATTTTTATCATTTTTAACCCCCAGAACTCTTATTTTAATTATTTTTCAAGGATTTATTAATTAAAATAGCTTAGATTATCAAGTGGGTCAAGTGTGCCCACTTGCCCTCCATGTGTCATCCTCTCATTTTGCACCTTATCCACATCACACAAACCAAGGCACACATCACTTCAAACTTACAAGTTGCTCCAACAACCTTCTATATAAAGAAATCCCTGGAGGATTTCTTGATTTATTTGCTCATTTCAAACATACACACACTTCTCATACCACCTCAAGAAAGCTTCTTTCTCTCTACTTCCCACCACCTTGTGCAACTGTTCTTGAGTTGCTACTGAACTTTTTGGTAAGTATTCCATCTAAACTCAAGTGTTATTCCATAATTTCATAACACTCTTGGATCATTGACTCATATCTTAACACCAAAAATTGTTCTTAGGATCATCCAAGTCTTCCCGTGTTCATCAAGTGCCCTTGACTTGATATTCCTTAACTATAACCTTCCACTCTTTAATTCATCACTCAAGGTGAGTTCATACCCTTACATTTTCAAGTTTTCTTTAGTTTTCAGGGGGGGAGGGGGGAATACAAGTTAAAACACCAAAATATACTTAAAACTTAACTTGACAACTTACAACAGAAACGTTGTGACCTGTTCACGAACTGTTTTACCCAACTTAAACTTAATATTTTTCAAAAATGTTTAATATGAATGTAGTTCAGGTTTATACCTTTAAAATGAATACTTGAACATCTCCATACGATTTTCCTACAATTTATGGTGATTTTTACAAAATTGCATATCACTGCAGCATCAAAGTCGGACCAGGTTGTGAAGATGAACATCTTCACCCTGGTTTGAGACCACCAAAAATTATAGGAAAATTTATGGATACAGTATACTCTTTTTCCAAATACTCAGACTTTACGGATTCAGTTTTCGACTTACGATGATTTTTATAAAAATATTCTAAAAACAGTCACAGTTAAGGGTAAAACTGTCAAGTACATGTTTAAGAGTTATTCACACCTTGTAACATGCTGAGCAAGGTGTGTACGATTTACACTCAATATCTTAAATGCAATTTTATGGAAATACAAAGACATGCATAACAAGGTTTCATTCAAACACACCACAGTTTTGATAAACTATAATAGGTATAGTTTGAGCACTTCGTTTGACAAAGAAAACAATAACTCAATCGACTTACAAACAAGCATTTCATTACACACTACGTGAACTTGTTAATAAATAAATTTGATAGACATTCTCCTTCGGGGTACTCTTAAGTACCACAGTAAAGTCCTGTAGTTATAATCAGAATCTCCTGGAGGGAGGGCGTGATAGTTGTGTATAGATCTATATTGGGTCTGACAAACCCGCACCCTAAGCTGTCTGCAACAGCTAGACCGCCAGGTCTGGGGTGACAAGTGCCGTAACATTCCGACGCCTGAAGAATGTAGAGTACGAGGTCTTCGAGTTTAGTATGGTTATAACATCTTACATGAGAAATTAACAAAACACAAAGTTCACGAGGATTTAAGGAGTTTTATTCAAATATAAAACCACACAGACACACACACACAAGTATGACGATTTACTTACATACACTAAATCTTGGTTCAGTTAAGACTATAACAATCCATTAGAAAATATTGGATTTTCTGGAAACAAACTTGTAACATACTTTAAGGAAACAACATTCATTTTCATATATACTTATGAACTCACCAGCTTTATGTTGATACTCTTTCAAAACAACTTGTATTCTCAGGTAATCCGTAATATAGGTAACTACAAGATTTCGGAAGTCAAGACGCTAAGGCGTAGATTTTTTTGCTATATTTTGAACATCATATGTAATTTATTTGGAAACAATGTAACCTTTTAGATTATATCTATGATGGTTGTGTTTTACTTTCTTCACTATGGTTATGATACTGAGCATGACGTCCTCCGCCCCCGAACGTTTCCGCCGTTCTTGTTTGGGGGTGTGACAGATTGCTCGAACCTCCGGCGTTGGCAGCTTGTGCGTTCGGTTGGGCCGGAGTTCTACAAAACTGGGCGGTGTGCCCCTTTTTGTTACAGTTGGTGCAATACATTTCACGGCATGCACTGTTGTGGTGATAGCTGCACTTGTTGCACTTGGGTAGGTTCCCGGCGTATTGCCTCATCGGAGTTGGGTTGGTAGTGGTTGTGGCAGCGTGCACAGAAACCACTTGTTGTTTCTTGGTAGGGTCTTGAGTAGGCTGGCCCTTCTTCTTGTCCCCGAACTTCATTTTGTTGTTTCCCCCTTTTGCTTGCTCGGAGGTGGTCGTCACAGTGCCATGGCTGGCTTTATGGTCGATGAGTTACTGTGCCAGTTCCTTGGCACTGTCAAAGGTAATTGGTTTTGAGGACAATACGTTTCCTTGAACTTGGGAAGATAGTCCCCATATGTACCTTTCCACCTTCTTGCTTTCAGTAGGAACCATCCCGGGACACAGCATGGCTAGATCGCTGAACCTTGAGGTGTACGACAGGATGTCAGAGCCCGTCATTTTGAGACCCCAAAATTCTTCTTCCAGCTTCTGTATCTCACCCCTGGGGCAGTACTCCTTCATTAACATGGTTTTCAGATCTTCCCATGTTATCGCATTAGCCACCGGGAGTGTTAGTGCCTTGACGTGACCCTTCCACCAGGTGAGGGCTCTTTCGGAGAATGTGCATGAAGCAAATTTGACCTTGCTTGCTTCAGGGCATGCGCATATTTCGAAAATGGTCTCGATTTTCTCGAACCATTGTAGCAACGCTATGACACCTCCGCTTCCGTTGAAGGTTTTGGGCTTGCCGTTAGCAAAGTCTTTGTAGGTACACTATCTCGAGCGTCCCTGGCCGTCCCCGTTGTTAGAATTTGAGGCACCACTACCCGCACCTCCTGAATTACTGGAGTTGATTTGGGCTATCGCGTCTGCCACTGCGGCCGTCACGGCAGCCTGGAACATTGCTATGGATGTGGAGAAGCAGGACACTTCAAGCTTAACTGCCCAAAGGCAAGAAACCCAAACCCCGGGGAAGTGGGCAGAGTTCTGGCGATAGGTCCTGAGGAAGCCGTCGCAGATTCAACCGTGGTTACCGGTACGTTTCCCCTCAACAATACATACGCATGCATTCTTTTCGATAGTGGCGCGGAGAAAAGCTTCGTGAGCCATCAATTTAAACGCTTGCTTAATCAAACACCACAAACACTAAAAGACATATTCACCGTAGAAATGGCTAACGGAAAAACAGAGAACACTAATGACATTTACACCGGGTGTACCCTCGCCTTAAACAATCACTCTTTCCAAATCGACCTTATGTCGATCAACATAAAAAGTTTTGATGTTATCATTGGCATGGATTGGTTATGCCCTCACCATGCTGAAATCCTATGTCACGAAAAGGCCGTTCGCCTTAATCTGCCGAGTGGCGAAACTCTCGTTGTCTATGGCGACAAATCTAGTTCAAACTTTCAGATCATCTCTAGTGTCAAGGCTCAAAAGTATCTCCACAAGGAGTACCACGCCTTCCTAGCCCATGTCGTAGACAAGGGTCAAGGAGTAAAAGACATTAAGGACATTCTGGAGGTCTGTAATTTCCCCGATGTATTCCCGGAAGACCTTCCAGGAGTGCCCCCTCCATGACAAGTTGAATTCCGAATCGACTTAATTCCTGGAGCTATCCCCGTAGCCAAGTCGCCATATCGCCTAGCCCCGGCCGAAATGCAGGAACTGTCCAGTCAACTGAACGAACTGCTGAGCAAAGGTTTCATTAGACCAAGCTTCTCGCCTTGGGGAGCACCGATTTTGTTCGTCAGGAAGAAGGACGGATCGTTCTGCATGTGCATTGACTACCGCGAATTAAACAAACTCACCATTAAAAATCGATACCCTTTGCCTCGAATCGATGACCTCTTCGACCAACTTCAAGGGGAAAGTTTCTTCTCGAAGATTGACCTTAGATCTGGGTACTAACAACTACGAGTTCAAGAGGAGGATATTCCCAAGACAGCTTTCATAATGCGCTATGGTCACTACGAATTTGTAGTGATGCCTTTCGGCTTGACAAATGCACCCGCAGCGTTTATGGACCTGATGAATCGGGTGTGTCGACCTTACTTAGACAAGTTCGTAATTATTTTCATCGATGATATACTAGTCTACTCCCGAGGTAAGGAAGAACACATCCAACATTTACGTCGAGTCTTGGAGACGCTGAGGGCGGAGAAATTGTACGCAAAGTTCTCAAAGTGTGAGTTCTGGATTCGAGAGGTGAATTTACTCGGATATGTAGTTAGCAAGGAAGGAATCCATGTGGACCCTTCAAAGATTAAGGCAATCGAAAGCTGGGCAGCACCAAGAACACCCACGGAGATCCGACAATTTTTAGGACTCGCCGCTTACTATCGAAGATTCATTCAGAACTTCTCCAAAATCGCAAAACCACTCACCACCTTGACTCAAAAAGGAGTGACCTTCCTCTGGGGGGATAAGCAAGAGGCTGCGTTCCAAACATTAAAACGAACTCTGTGTAGTGCTCCGATCTTGTCCTTACCAGATGGAACAGAGGACTTTGTGGTTTATTGCGATGCATCAAACGAAGGTCTAGGATGTGTGTTGATGCAGCGAGGAAAGGTCATTGCCTACGCCTCAAGACAGCTGAAGACGCACGAGGTAAACTATACGACGCACGATCTCGAATTAGGAGCAGTAGTTTTCGCCCTAAAAATCTGGAGACATTACCTCTACGACACTAAGTGCACCATCTTTACCGACCACAAAAGCCTTCAGCATATCCTCAACCAAAAAGAACTCAACATGAGACAAAGACGATGGGTGGAATTACTAAGCGATTACGAATGTGAGATTCGTTATCACCCCGGAAAAGCCAACGTGGTTGCGGACGCCCTAAGCAGAAAAGAATAATCGGGCCGCCGAGTAAAGGCGTTAACCATGACCATCCATTCCCACCTGCCGCACAAATCAAAGAGGCTTAGGAAGAAGCCTTGAAGGCGAAGAACGTGGCGGGTGAAGCATTGAGATGAATGGACAAAAATCTTGAAGTCAGGGATGACGGAGTTCGTTGTCTCATGAACCGGATCTGGACACGAAAATTTGGTGGATTCAGGGACGTTGTCATGAACGAAGCTCATAAAACTCGCTACTCCGTGCATCCCGGCTCAGACAAGATGTACTTAGACCTCAAGAAGTTGTATTGGTGGCCAAACATGAAAGCCGAAATAGCTACCTTTGTGGGCAAGTGCCTGACTTGCGCCAAGGTTAAGGTAGAATATCAAAAGCCCTCGGGACTACTTCAACAGCCAGAGATACCCGAGTGGAAGTGGGAGCGGATCACGATGGATTTCATTACCAAGTTACCTAAGACCTCGGGTGGACTTGACACCATTTGGGTAATCGTCGAAAAATTAACCAAATCCTCACACTTCCTACTAATAAAAGAGACAGACAAAATGGAGAAACTTACAAGGATCTACATTAAAGAAATAGTGCGCCTTCACGGAGTACCGATATCCATTATCTCTGACAGAGATAGTAGATTCACATCACGGTTCTGGCAGTCACTGCAGAAGTCTATGGGAACTAAGCTGGACATGAGCACAGCCTACCACCCACAGACTGACGGGCAGAGTGAAAGAACCATTCAGACGTTAGAGGACCTGCTAAGAGCTTGTGTGATAGACTTTGGTAAAGCTTGGGATATTCATTTACCTCTTATTGAGTTTTCCTACAATAATAGTTATCACACTAGCATCAAAGTTGCTCCGTTCGAAGCCCTCTATGGTCGTAAGTGCAGATCACCCCTGTGCTGGGCTGAGGTGGGTGATACGCAACTAGCAAGAGGGCAAGTCCCTAACAGCGCACTCACTGGACCAGAGATCATAAGGGAAACAACCGAAAAGATCGTCCAAATTCGAGAGCGAATGAAGGCTTCGCAAGACCGACAAAAGAGCTACGCGGATAAGAGACGAAAACCTTTGGAGTTCCAAGTTGGGGATCGAGTACTTCTGAAAGTATCACCTTGGAAGGGATTAATAAGTTTTGGAAAGCATGGAAAACTAAATCCAAGGTATATCGGACCATTCAAAATCCTCGCCAGGATTGGTCCGGTGGCATACAAGCAACGATTACCACAGGAACTCAATCACGTTCATCGTACCTTTCATGTGTCAAACCTGAAGAAATGTTTGTCTGATGAGACCCTCGTCATTCCTTTGGAAGAAATTGAGATCAACGAGAACCTCCACTTTGTAGAGGAACCTGTTGAAATCATGGATCGAGAAGTCAAATCGACGAAACAAAGCCGCATTCCCATCGTAAAGGTCCGGTGGAACGCCAAGCGAGGACCCGAATTTACATGGGAACGTGAGGACCAAATGAAACAAAAGTACCCACATCTATTCCCTAACCCTTGAAGTCCCACTCAAATGCAAATTTCGGGACGAAATTACTTCTAACGGGGGGATAATGTGACAACCGTCAAATTCAAGTCAAGGTCAACAAGTCAAACCGGTCAAACTTAATTAGCACTTGTACGCTAAAAGTTACTCTACGTATAAAAATGTGCGTTTGTATCTCAAGAATTCAAGTGTCTTCAAGAATCTATGTGTTAACAATGTAAAAACCCTAAAAAGGGAGTTAAACGCATCAAAACACGACTAAGGACCCTTGCGGGGACTTAAAACAATCATAAACGAAGCATAACTGGGTTCACAAACCTTGCATTACGAGATTATACGATAATAATGACTAAGGTTACACCTCTCCCAAATCTCTCCAAGTATGTGAAATCTCTCCCAAATCTCTCAAAGTATGTGAAATCTCTCCAAGTATGTGAAATCTCTCCCAAATCTCTCCAAGTATGTGAAATCTCTCCAAGTATGTGAAATCTCTCCCAAATCTCTCCAAGTATGTGAAATCTCTCCAAGTATGTGAAATCTCTCCCAAATCTCTCAAAGTATGTGAAATCTCTCCAAGTATGTGAAATCTCTCCCAAATCTCTCTCAAGATCTCTCTCAACTTTTTTTAGTCATCCCGACCCTTAACTTGGCCAAAAACCGCTTGGAACGGTAAGTTATATCGAAAAACAGCTAAATAGGGCCGAAACCCCTCTTAGGAACCGAACCTCTTAGGGCCGAACCCTTCTAATAGGACCGAACCCTCTCGGAGCCGAACATGTCAGAAGCGAAGCACCCTTCTCGGACCGAAGCTCAGCAGACCGAACCTCGCCTTCGCTTCTCTTCCTGCCTTCGCCTTCGGGCCCAGCAGCTGGGACCGAACCTTCGGCCCAATCCGAGAAGCTTCGCAGTTTCGCATCTTCCACCCGATTTTCGACCCCGACTCCGTTTTAAGCCCGTTTTTGATTATTTTAACGGGATTTTTTCACCAAATTCATATTTTTATCATTTTTAACCCCCAGAACTCTTATTTTAATTACTTTTCAAGGATTTATTAATTAAAATAGCTTAGATTATCAAGTGGGTCAAGTGTGCCCACTTGCCCTCCATGTGTCATCCTCTCATTTGCCACCTTATCCACATCACACAAACCAAGGCACACATCACTTCAAACTCACAAGTTGCTCCAGCAACCTTCTATATAAAGAAATCCCTGGAGGATTTCTTGATTTACTTGCTCATTTGAAACATACACACACTTCTCATACCACCTCAAGAAAGCTTCTTTCTCTCTACTTCCCACCACCTTGTGCAAGTGTTATTGAGTTGCTACTGCACTTTTTGGTAAGTATTCCATCTAAACTCAAGTGTTATTCCATAATTTCATAACACTATTGGATCATTGACCCATATCTTAACACCAAAAATCGTTCTTAGGATCATCCAAGTCTTCCCGTGTTCATCAAGTGCCCTTGACTTGATATTCCTTAACTACAACCTTCCACTCTTTAATTCATCACTCAAGGTGAGTTCATACCCCTACATTTTCAAGTTTTCTTTACGTTTCAGGGGGGTGGGAATACAAGTTAAAACACCAAAATATACTTAAAACTTAACTTGACAGCTTACAACAGAAAAGTTGTGACCTGTTCACGAACTGTTTTACCCAATTTAAACTTAATATTTTTCAAAAATGTTTAATATGCATGTAGTTCAGGTTTATACCTTTAAAATGAATACTTGCACATCTCCATACGATTTTCCTACAATTTATGGTGATTTTTACAAAACTGCCTATCACTGCATCATCAAAGTCGGACCAGGTTGTGAAGATGAACATCTTCACCCTGGTTTGAGACCACCAAAACTTATAGGAAAATTTATGGATACAGTATACTATTTTTCCAAATACTCAGAGTTTACGGATTCAGTTTTCGACTTACGATGATTTTTCTAAAAATATTCTAAAAACAGTGACAGTTAAGGGTAAAACTGTCAAGTACATGTTTAAGAGTTATTCACACCTTGTAACATGCTGAGCAAGGTGTGTACGATTTACACCCAATATCTTAAATGCCATTTTATGGAAATACAAAGACATGCATAACAAGGTTTCATTCAAACACACCACAGTTTTGATAAACTATAATAGGTATAGTTTGAGCACTTCGTTTGACAAAGAAAACAATAACTCAATCGACTTACAAACAAGTATTTCATTACACACTACGTGAACTTGTTAATAAATAAATTTGTGAGACATTATCCTTCGGGGTACTCTTAAGTACCACAGTAAAGTCCTGTAGTTATAATCAGAATCTCCTGGAGGGAGGGCGTGATAGTTGTGTATAGATCTATATTGGGTCTGACAAACCCGCACCCTAAGCTGCCTGCAACAGCTAGACCGCCAGGTCTGGGGTGACAAGTGTCATAACATTCCGACGCCTGAAGAACGTCGAGTACGAGGTCTTCGAGTTTAGTATGGTTATAACATTTCACATGAGAAATTAACAAAACACACAGTTCACGAGGATTTAAGGAGTTTTATTCGAATATAAAACCACACACACACACACACACAAGTATGACGATTTACTTACATACACTAAATCTTGGTTCAGTTAAGACTATAACAACCCATTAGAAAATATTGGATTTTCTGGAAACAAACTTGTAACAAACTTTAAGGAAACAACATTCATTTTCATAAATACTTATGAACTCACCAGCTTTATGTTGATACTCTTTCAAAACAACTTGTATTCTCAGGTAATCCGTAATACAGGTAACTACAAGATTTTGGAAGTCAAGACGCTAAGGCGTAGATTCTTTTGCTATATTTTGAACATCATATGTAATTTATTTGGAAACATGTATTTTGGAAACAATGTAACCCTTTAAATTATATCTATGATGGTTGTGGTTTACTTTCTTCACTATGGTTATGATACTGAGCATGACGTCCTCCGCCCCCGAACGTTTCCGCCGTTCTGGTTTGGGGGTGTGACATCTTGTCACCCGCAGACCGGCCGGTCCGACTGTAGCTAGCAGCGAGGTGTGGGGTGTCAATCCCAATATAGATCTATACACAATTATCACGCTCTCTCTACAAGAGCATCTGGTTATAACTTACAGGAATTTTAACCCGTACTCTAAGAGTACGATGGAAGAATTGTCTCACAACTTACGTTAACTAGTTTACATATAGTTTGAGTATAAAACCTCTTCCGTGGTGGAAGTGAAATCACCTTTTATGAAATAAACTAGTGATATGGAATCCATAAACTATTACTATTATAGTTTAGCATGTAGTATATGAAAAACCCATTTGTTTTGAGAGTAAAACCTTTTTCATGTAGGATGCTTTTATCGAACAATCCATAAACTATACTTATCGTAGTTTATTATATGTTCTCGAAATGAATGGAAAAACCTTATCATGAATCACTAATTTATGTTTATGATGATAAACTAACAATAATGCATTCAACATTTAGAAACTTATTGTTATGCACTTTGCTCAACATACTACAAAGTGTTGTTAATATGGTAAGCTATGTAGCTAGTTTTTAACCTTTCTGCACTGTTTTAAAAACATCATAGAAAAATCATACGAAGTCGAAAACTAAATTCGTAAACTTTTAGAGTTTAGAAAATGTGTCTAGTTTATTCATAATTTTTATTATGATTTTTAGAAGTCTCTAACTTATGTGAAAGTGTTCATATTCGCAGACTGGTCCAAATTCGTTTCTGAAATGATAGGCAGTTTTGTAAAAATCACCATAAATTGTACAAACATCGTATGGAGGTGTGCAAGTAGTCATTTTAAAGGTATGAACCTGAACTATTTGCATATTAAACAGTTTTGAAAGTTATTAAGTTTAACATGGTCAACACAGTCCGTGAATGGAACTAAACTTTCCTGTTGAAAGCTGATGTTTGAGTTTAGTTAAGTTTTTGGTGTTTTAACTTGTATTCCCCCCCCCCTGAAAACTAAAGAAAACTGGAAAATGTAGGCGTATGAACTCACCTTGAGTGATTTCTTGAAGAGTGTAAGGTCGGAGACGAGGAGTATCAAGTCAAGAACACTTGATGAACACGTGAAAGCTTGGATGATCCTAAGAACGATTCTTTGGTGTTAAAATGTGTGTAGATGATCCAAGAGTGTTAGGAAAATATGGAATAACACTTGAGTTTATATGAAATACTTACCAAAAAGTGAAGTAATAACTCAAGAACACTTCAAAAATGTGGCTGGAAGTTGAGAGAAAAAGAGGATCTTTTGATGGTTAAGGAGTGTATATGTGTTTTATGGAGAAGAAAATGATCAAGGAAATCCCCAGGCATTTCTTTATATGAAGGATTGCTGGAGAAAGTGGCTAGGGTGAAGGGATATTTACCTTGATGTGTGTGATGTGGATAAGGGTGGACCAATGAGAAATTGACACATAAGTGCAAGTGGGCACACTTGACCCACTTGTAACATAAAATATCCTAAGCCCTTTTCTTTAATGTAAAATATTGATTTATAATTAATAAATCCCTGGGATGTGATTAAAATATGAATATATAGGGTATTATATGTCAAAATATGAGTTTGGGTGAAAATCCCACGTTAAAATCATGAAAAACGGGCTTAAAATGAAGTCGGGGTCGAAAACCGGGAAGATAGATGTGAACATACGAGATCAGGGCCGGAGCTTCGGTCCCAACCACTAGAACCGAAAGTAGGTTCGGTTGTTAGATGAGAACTGAGAGGAGGGTTCGGTCCGAGCAGCTTTGCATGCGAACACGGATCGGAAGAGGAGAGAAGGTAGAAGAAGCGAAATAGACCGAAGCTCGGATGGAACGAAATAGACCGAGAGGCCTGATCCGAACCGAAGGGTGAGTGCGGTCCCATATGTAGTTTCGGTCTTATGCAGGTTCGGTCCTCATGGTTCGGTTCTTAAGGCTATGTTCGGTTCCTATAGGAAGGCTTCGGTTCCTAAGTGGTTTCGGTCCTATAGGGCTGTTTTTCAAGTTATCTTCCGGTTTTGAGTGATTTTTGACCAAGTTAAGGGTCGGGATGCCCCGAATGATTATAAAAGTTAAAAGAGGTTTTGAGAGAGACTTGAGAGAGATTTGGGAGAGATTTGAGAGAGATTTGAGATAGAGAGAGATAGAGCGAGAGAGATTGAGAGAGACTTTGACTTGACTAGAAATTGACGGTTGTCACACTAGATCACCATTCCTTATCAGATCTCTCTCTCTCTCTCTCTCTCTCTCTCTCTCTGTCTCCTACGTCTCCACCGTATCTCTTCCCCTCGTCTCCATCCTCCCTCAATCAGTCCACCTCTACTTCCGTCGACAATGAACATCGGCTACCAATCAACAATCTTTCATATCCAGATCATCGTTGAAGAATTTACGAACCTATAGATCGACAATGTTCGTGTTCACCTTCGATTGCGATATTTGAAGCCCTAAATCTCTCGATTCATGATTATCGATTCATCGAGATCGATCAACAATAATCTATCAAGTTTTTGTAAGCATCGATTTGTCATCATTGATCAGCTCCTGGGATCAGAAAGTCAAGCATATGACCATGGAAATTCATTTAGGTCCAGCTAGTGTTTGTTTATAGCTGATGGATAGTGTGCTTTCTTAAGATGGAAAGCAAGATCCAGATGTCAATGGCTAGTGTGCAATTGACAAATCATGAGGTTAATCTGTCTCTGCGCTTCTCTCACTTGTCAATGCTCACGTATTCAGGTATTATTATGCTACAATTTCTTGCTTATCTCGTTGATTATTTTTCTAGAATTTGTTGTCTATCTTGGTGTTTATTATGCTAGAATACGTTTCCTATCTTTGTGTTCTTGAGTTTTTTCTTGGTTTTCATGATTTGTATGTTATCTTTCTATGTTAACAACCGATTTTCTGATCATACACCAACTGTTTGATTAAAGTCCTCAATGAACTTAACAACCAATTTTTTGTGTTAGATTATTGTTAAAATCATCGTAATATTTAGCAAACAGACACCACTGATGTTTAGTGAATTTAATTTTCTAAATATTGGAATAATTGCTTACTCTGAACAAGTAGTTCTCGGGGGTTAGTGACAATTTTTGTCCCTTCCCAAACACCATTTCAACAGAAGGAAAGCTCTTCACGAGCTGTGAAACGTCACTGGAATAACATTATACTCCCACCGTCCCAAAATTATAGTCCATATTTCCTTTTTGGTTTTGTCCCAAAAAAATAGTCCACTTCTAAAAATAAATAACGTTTTTACCAAAATACCCCCTTATTATTACTTAACCAACAAAGCATTTAATGGAACATTAAATGCAAAGTAAGGACAAAACTGTCATTTTATTAAATAAAGTTAGTGGTAATTAATGCTTTTCTTAATATGTGTGTTTTTTGTCTGTGGACAATAATATTGGGACGGAGGGAGTAACAGATTAACACTCAAATTTACTTCCTATTTATATACGTGAATGCGACATAATTACCGAAATACCTTCCAGCACCAGAAATGCAAATGTCATCATATCTTGAAAATAAGTTATGAGCTCAAGTTATATAAGTTTATATTCTTGAACATAGAAACAAAAAAAAAAGATAATGATCAATTTGTGTTTGCTTTGTTAATGACTTAATTCAAAGTGCAAATTGTTTACCAAATTTGATGTTCTGGAACACTTATAAGAAGTTCATGTACTTTTAACCAATAAATTATAATTTAATTTAACAATTTCCTGTTACTGATGTACTCCTTAAATTTTCTTTGTACTCTTCAGCTATGCACTGTTTGATATGGATGGAATCAAAATCCTCAAGAATTAGTCTCACAGGTTGGAAAAACATTCGAGACCATATTGTAAGAGGCAAGTTCTTCTATCATAATTGTTATCATTAATCAAATTTATTTCTAAATATTTAAACCTTTTGTTTTCTTTCCTTATTGGTCTCTTGAAATGCTGCTTTATGTATTGCAGACTAATAAAGTAAGGGAGGAGTTCCCTGAAGACATGTCTATAGAGCAGACAATATCAATCGTGTTTGAAAGAAACCCAAATCTAAGGTATAACCATCCCCTTAAATTCATAACACACTTCAATAACATAATGTTAAAGATATTAAAATTCATTTTGCACTATTTTAAATCTTTGTTATAAAACAAAAGAATTAAGAACTTGTTATAATTGACAGTTGAGTGGATTGAATATCTGAATAATTTTCTAAATTTGATGAGTTCTACATCATATACAAGAACTAAACGATTGTTATCCGAAGTTAGCAAATAGTGGTAGTTGTATATCATATCATCCACAAAGTTGTCCAATAATAAAACTTCTTATCTTAGCGAATGACAATTTGATTAGATTACAATGTATTTATATATAACTTTTGCTTGTAACTTGTAAGACTGATGAGAAACAACTCCAGAGATCCAGTATCAGTCTTCCAAAAAGCAGTTGAAACGCCATAAAAATAGGTACGATTCTCTGATTCACATGGATTTGCTGTGGTAATTTAGTTTTAATCTTTCAAAGTTAAGACTTCATATCATGTTTTCACATGACTTGCATGAAAGCATGAACATTGTTCCTTTTTTACAGAATGCTACCATGAATGTTAACATCGTATCATGTATGTTCTTGATGCAGGTGATGGGGTTTTGAGCATTCTAACACTTCCTAAGTGTACATGCAACCCTAATAACCTTGGATCTATGTTTGTCTAATTATCATGCAAAGTTGAATTCCAAGGTTATATTCCTATCTAGCATACATGGGGAACATTTTTAACTTGAATGAAAGATAGAATAACTTACCTTGTTGTTGATTATGATCCTTGAAACCTTGTGAGCCTAGCACCCCAAGTGTGATGCCTCAAATGCTTCACACAACACCAAATGCTTTTGGAATGACTTTAGAGAGAATACACACTTCTAAAATCGGCCTAGCCCTCTTGTTTCTTATGTGTAGCCGATTTTGGTGGAGAATGGGTTTCTTATATAGTGTTGACACATCTAGGGTTACACCATGTAAACCCTAATGTGTCATGACTCTTCATTTCCATGACCCATGGGTTTGTAACTCCCATGGAGCATCCATGGAGCATCCTATGGGTGGAACCCAACTTGATAATCCATGGAGCCTCTTAGCCCACTATATAAGATATGGAAGATTTACATAATCTACCCATATATTTAATTAGTTATCTTTTGATCACTTAATTAATTCTAAATTAATTCTTGATCAAACTAATTAAATAATATTATTAATATATTAGAACTTATAATATATTAATAAACCATAAGTGTTATTTCTCTCATTTTAGTTTATCCAATTGCATGGTGCCATGCAACCCAAATGGACCATGCCGGGTCGGGTCAAGTACATACCAGAAATAGTTATGGACTTAGACACCTTATCCAACAGTCTCCCACTTGGATAAGTCTAATAACTATAACTGCAATACTTCAGGAACCGATCGGCAATCGTAGCTCTTTCAAGGTCTCTCGGAACTGAGAAGATGATGATACACCATTTAAGATAAGTGATCATATAATCCTCTGTTCTAGATATCAGCCGGACAAATACATGGAACAGTGTCTTACTTTGTGTCCAGCAGTTTGTTTCCCGATTTCCGATTTGTTTGACATAGAACTCAATTGAACACATCAACTTAGTTCTGACCGGGCCCGGTACATAGGTCAAAACAAAATCATCGAGGGGCCCAGATATCAGCTTCTAATCCAAGAAGGTACAGATAAACTTCGACTCATATGTTTGTTCTACTACTCATTGAATTATACACAAGAGCACGTTTTATAACATCGAGTTACCAATGCGTTTTCGTACAATCAATGCATAACCAACTCATAAGTAACAAATCATATATCTAGGTTTGAAGACTTATATGATATTACCATCTCACGATCACTCGAGATAAATTCCATGAAGTGATTCCAGTGAGCGTGGGTTGAGTCCAATTCTCAGAACTTATGAGCACTCATGAGTGTTGTAGCCATGTCCAACAACTTAGACCTCTGCAACCAATCATGACAGTCTTGATTCATACCTACTTCCGACATATGACCGACTGTGGAGGTTCGAATAATATGATATACCAAACATAATTATTCTGGAAGTCAAAACATGCAAAAGAAATATAGTAAACGATCGACAAGAGATAGCAACACTTTACTCATAAATAAAACACCTTTTATTCATCATCTAATGTCAATTACACTTTACAAATTTCAAGGTTATCTAACTACTAAATCTAATATCATCCTTCAGCCCTATGGTCCGAGCATGTTGGAGATGCTTAACCCGAGTCAGTCCCTTCGTGAGGGGATCTGCTGGATTCTCATCCGATGATACCCTCTTTGCCACGAGGAGTCCTTCTTCTATTCGATGTCTGATGAAATGGTATTTTCTGTCGATTTGTCTGGATCTCCCGTGATCCCTTGGTTCCTTGGCTAAGGCAACTGCACTTTCACTATCACAGAAAATTTCCATTGGCTCTTTAATAGCTGGTACAACTCCAAGGTCTCCAATGAAGTTCTTCAGCCATATCGCCTCCTTTGCTGCCTCGCTAGCTGCTATATACTCTGATTCGCAAGTTGAATCAGCCACTGTCTCTTGCTTGGAACTCTTCCAAGAAATTGCTCCTCCATTTAAGGTAAAGACCCAGCCTGACTGAGAGCGGAAATTATCCCTATCAGTCTGAAAGCTAGCATCACTATACCCTACAACTCTCAAGTCTTCACTCCCACCGAGGGTAAGGACCCAGTCCTTAGTCCTCCGTAGGTACTTGAGGATATTCTTTACCGCAGTCCAGTGTGCCTTGCCAGGGTTCCCCTGATACCTGCTAACCATGCTAAAAGAAAAGGCTACATCAGGTCGAGTACACGTCATAGGATACATGATCGATCCTACAGCCGAAGCATAAGATATTCGACTCATTTCTGCTATCTCAGCCTCAGTACTAGGGCTTTGTGTCTTACTCAATCTGGCGTTACTCTGGATGGGTAACTCTCCTTTCTTGGAGTCCTGCATGCCGAATCTCTTCAGCACCTTGTCCAAGTAGGTACTCTGACTAAGTCCAATTAGTCTTTTACTCCGGTCTCTCAAGATCCTTATCCCTAGAATATAGGCAGCTTCTCCTAGGTCCTTCATAGAGAAACACTTCCCAAGCCAGGACTTAACTTCCTGCAGAGTTGGGATGTCATTTCCTATGAGTAGTATGTCATCCACATACAATACCAAAAAGCTAACTATACTCCCACTAGCCTTGACATATACACAAGATTCATCTTCACTCCTAGAAAAGCCAAATTCTTTGACTTTCTCATCAAAGCAAAGATTCCATCTGCGAGGTGCTTGCTTTAACCCATAAATGGATTTCTCAAGCTTACACACTTTATTAGGGTACTCTGTATTGACAAAACCCTCTGGCTGACTCATGTAAACATCCTCAGCCAACTTTCCATTAAGGAAAGCGGTTTTGGCATCCATTTGCCATATTTCATAGTCATGAAATGCAGCTATGGCTAACAGAACCCTAATAGACTTAATCTTGGCCACTGGAGAAAAGGTCTCATCATAATCAACTCCCGGAGTTTGTGAGAAACCCTTTGCAACCAGTCGTGCCTTATAAGTGTGTACATTACCATCCATGTCGGTCTTCTTCTTGAAGATCCATTTGCACCCTATAGTCTTACGACCTGGTACATTCTCAACCAAGTTCCAAACTTGATTGTCATACATGGACTGTATCTCGCTGTCCATTGCCTCTTTCCACTTGGCTGACTCAGGGCCTGCCATGGCTTCCGCATAACTGTTAGGTTCATCCAGACCTATCAGTGTCTCATCACTGATAAGTGTATCACCTTCCGCAGTAATATGGAATCCATAGTAATGCTCAGGTGCATTCCTAACCCTTGTGGAACGCCTCAGAGGTACAGACTTGTCAATTGGCTCAACAGGAGTTTCCTCCTCAAGTTGAGTGCTAGGGTTTGAAGTTCCTTCACCACTTGACTCTTGAATTTCTTCAAGGTCAACTTGCCTCCCACTGTCTCCTTGGCTTATGAACTCTCTCTCTCTCTCGAAAGAAAGCCCTCCTAGCTACAAAGACCACATTCTCACTAGGTCTGTAGAAGAGGTAACCAAAGGATTTCTGTGGGTAGCCGATGAAAATACACCTCTCACTTCGAGGTTCGAGCTTATCATGAGTCTCGCGTCTCACGAAAGCCTTGCAACCCCAAATCTTAATGTGGTCTAGTTTGGGTACTTTACCAGTCCACATCTCATGAGGAGTTTTGGCAACTTTCTTTGTGGGAACTAGATTAAGGATATGGGCGGCAGTCTCTAAGGCATACCCCCAAAATGAGATTGGTAGCGAAGCTCGACTCATCATGGAACGAACCATATCCAACAAGGTTCGATTACGCCTCTCAGCTACACCATTCAACTGTGGTGTCCTGGGAGGTGTCAATTGTGAGACAATCCCACATTCCCTAAGATAGTCGAGGAACTCTGAACTAAGATACTCACCACCTCGATCGGATCGAAGCATCTTAATGTTCCTGCCCAATTGATTCTCGACTTCCTGTTTAAACTCTTTAAACCTCTCAAAAGTCTCTAACTTATGCTTGATTAAGTAGACATATCCATATCTACTGTAATCATCAGTAAAAGTCAAATAATAACGATTAGCATCCCTTGTGGCATGTTTGAAGGGCCCCCACACATCCATGTGTATAAGATCCAACAAACCTTCACCCCTCTCACAAGAACCTGTGAAGGGTGACTTTGTCATTTTTCCAAGTAAGCATGATTCGCAACTATCATCTGACTTTAGGTCAAATGACTCCAATACTCCATCCTTTTGGAGTTGGCCTATGCGTTTCTTGCTTATATGTCCAAGACGACAATGCCATAATGATGCTTTATCCAAGTTATTATCATTAACAGAATCAATACACAATACATTATTTCCTAAGTTATCAACCACAGATACAGTTTCATACACACCATCACAAGGTAATGCTTTAAAATAAAGACCATTATTAAAGAAAGCATTAATCGAACCAACTTCATTATCAAATGAAAAGGTGAAACCTTGTTTATACAATGCATGAAAGGAAATAATATTTCTTGCCATTTCTGGCGAATAACAACATTTATTCAAATCTAAACTAAACCCACTACGTAGCGATAAAGTATAAACTCCAATCTTGGTGACAGGTAAAGCTTTCCTATTCCCCATGATTAAGTTTATTCTTCCAAGCTCCACATTCTCACTTCTTCTTAGTCCCTGCAAATCAGAACAGATATGAATACCACAACCGGTATCAAGGACCCAAGAGTTAGAATGGGGTGAGTTATTAGATAAGATAGTGTAAATACCTGCATGGCTGGGTTTAACTTTCCCATCTTTCACATCTTGCTGGTACTTTGGGCAGTTCCGCTTCCAATGTGACTTTTCATGGCAATAGAAGCATTCAGCCTCTTTAGGGTCAGAAGAAGGAGTGACAAAACCTTTCTTGGTTCCACTTGAAGAAGAGCCATCAAGGGTCCTAGCCTTGGTACCCTTCGAAGAGCTCTTCCTCTTCTTCCCTCTACCTTTCCCGATTGCCAAAACCGGGGCGGAGTTTGGAGTAGGAGTGTTAACAACCGACTTACCCTTAAGACCTGTTTCTGCGGTCTTGAGGAGTGCCTGAAGTTTCCTGAGTGTGACCTCTTCCTTATTCATGTGATATGTCATGCAGAATTGATCATAGCACGATGGTAAGGAGTGCAAAATGATATCTATTGCAAGCTCCTCAGGGAAGTTCACATTAAGCTTCAGCAACCGATCCACATACCTTTGCATTTTCTGCATATGGCTCGTGACGGATTCCCCGTCCTTCATCATGGTTGTTATGATAGAGCATATGATTTCATACCTCTCTTGTCGTGCACTTTGATGGTATCTTTCCATCAGATCTTGGTGCATTTCAAAAGGGTAGAAGTCCTCATAGGACTTTTGGAGTTCCGCTGTCATGGTGGCCAACATGATGCATGCCACTTTTGTAGCATCCCTTTCATGTGCCCGGAAGTCAGCGATCTCCTGGGGAGTTGTAGTGGTCTCATCAATCTCCTTAAGCTCCTTGTCAAGGACATATTCTTTGTCCTCGTAGCGGGTAATCATCCTGATGTTTCTGATCCATTCATTGAAGTTGGATCCATCAAAAGTGACTTTCCCACACAAGTTCATAAGGGTAAAGGAGCCATTAGGATTAGAGCCAGAAGCAGCATTGTTTGAAGACATCTGAAAGAAGAGAACAAGATTAGTTTAGATATTAAGAGAGTCCTTAATAAAACACCCAAATGTAATATTAAGGCTAGGATCCAGTCACAATATATTATAACTTAGAAGAGGTATTCCGTAATCCAAGCTATAACATATTTGAAAGGTAGGTGAATGATGATTCACCAATTTCCACCATGAAAAACGAAATATAGATATTAGGTTTTTAATTGGTTCTTAGAAATTCCTAGATTCTTTTGAGATTCAATGAACTTTTCAAAGGCATGTTTCAATCTCGAGTGTGCCCTCCAAGTTTTGTGATTGGGATACCGAGGATCACAAAACGAGGTGTGAAGTAACCATGCAAATCACTTGGTACCCTCAAGGTTTATCACTCAATCGATGTGCCGGTAAACCACACACGCTCCACCGATGCTATGGTAAACCTTAAGTCACCCTTTACCTACCTTGTTAAGTCCAAGTTAGTGTGTCGGTTAACCACACACGCTCCACCAACGACTTAAACAAAGTGTAAAGTGTAATTTCATGGATTAGCACCTTATTCACATTTTCCTAAAGTAACTAAGATTGGGAATTTAATAAAAGCATTTAGTTACTTTATAATATTCATCATACTTTTAATGAGAATTTATAAGTCCTTGTCTTACCCGTTCGGCTAACGACCCTCCACCGATCAAGGAAGCGGTGGGTGAGAGTGGACACCCATTAAGTTGCCATTTTATAGGCAACAACCTTATACCCCCCTTATAGACCGGCTTCGTGAATGAGGCGTACTAGCGGTAAGACGACTTGACGTTATACATATATATATTAGTAACTTATAACATTATAAAGTATAAGGGTTGAATTTTAACTTTTAAAATTCTAAGGGTTGGAACTAAAGTTTTAATCAAGACTTTACATGTTCCAAAACTTGAGGGCAAGTTTTGTAAACTTCCAAAACTTTTCATTTCTTATAACTTATGAATTAATTGAGTAATGAAAATGAAGACTCTTCATTTTTATAACTCTTGTGTTCTTTTAATGGCTTTAATAAAAGTGAGACTTTTGGTTTTCCATAACTTGAGGACAAGTTATGGACTCCATTAAAACACATTATGATCATGAATTAAACTACCATGAAGGTTACAAACAATTCCTATGATCATCTAATCTTCATAAGTTCAAGAACATGAATATGAACACTTTCAAGAATCAAAAATTACACTTAAAAAAAACTTGTAATTTTAATAATTGCCATTGTAAATGGATTAGCATAAACATTACACCATCCAAAACAACCTTTAAAACATCAAAACAGTTTAGGGTAATGTTTCTAGTCCATTTCCAGCAACAAATGTGCAAACTTTCATACGAGCTGAAAACAGAAAAACGATTTTTTTTCAAGCTGTTTGCACACAAAAAAAAAAACAACAAACAAACCTAGGCTCTGATAACACTGATGGGGTTTTGAGCATTCTAACACTTCCTAAGTGTACATGCAACCCTAATAACCTTGGATCTATGTTTGTCTAATTATCATGCAAAGTTGAATTCCAAGGTTATATTCCTATCTAGCATACATGGGGAACATTTTTAACTTGAATGAAAGATAGAATAACTTACCTTGTTGTTGATTATGATCCTTGAAACCTTGTGAGCCTAGCACCCCAAGTGTGATGCCTCAAATGCTTCACACAACACCAAATGCTTTTGGAATGACTTTAGAGAGAATACACACTTCTAAAATCGGCCTAGCCCTCTTGTTTCTTATGTGTAGCCGATTTTGGTGGAGAATGGGTTTCTTATATAGTGTTGACACATCTAGGGTTACACCATGTAAACCCTAATGTGTCATGACTCTTCATTTCCATGACCCATGGGTTTGTAACTCCCATGGAGCATCCATGGAGCATCCTATGGGTGGAACCCAACTTGATAATCCATGGAGCCTCTTAGCCCACTATATAAGATATGGAAGATTTACATAATCTACCCATATATTTAATTAGTTATCTTTTGATCACTTAATTAATTCTTGATCAAACTAATTAAATAATATTATTAATATATTAGAACTTATAATATATTAATAAACCATAAGTGTTATTTCTCTCATTTTAGTTTATCCAATTGCATGGTGCCATGCAACCCAAATGGACCATGCCGGGTCGGGTCAAGTACATACCAGAAATAGTTATGGACTTAGACACCTTATCCAACAGCAGGACCATGCAATCCAGGATGCTTAAAATCTAGTTAACCAACCTAAAGTATATGTCTTAAAGCACTATTTGAATGTATGTGTGATGTGTCACAAATATTATTCAAAATTTTCCATTCAGGTTCCTATCAAGCTGTAGTTGTGAGAGCTTTCTACAATTGCAGATTTCTTAGATTTAAGGTAATTCTCACATAATATCAAAAAGTTTATTTAGAAAAATGATGATGAATAAAGAGATTTACATGTCAATCACTTGTGACACATGTGAATCATTTGTGATTTACATGTGAATCACATGTAAATCATGTTAATTATTTATTTTTTCTAACCATATAGTTTATTTTAATTGCTTCTATATTGAGGTTCATAAATCACTTGTGGTTTACATGTGAATCACTTGTGATTTACATGTGAATCACTTGTGATTCACATGTGAATCACTTATGATTCACATGTGAATCACTTGTGAATCACTTATGATTCACATGTGAATCACTTGTAACACAAGTGAATCACAGTTGAATCACTTGTGACACATGTGAATCACTTGTGACACATGTGAATCATTTGTGATTTACATGTGAATCACATGTAATTCACTTGTAAATCATATTAATTATTTATTTTTTCTAACCATATAGTTTATTTTAATTTGTTTCATTTTAGCAATATATCACAAGTGAATCACATATGAATTATATGTGATTCACATGTAAATCACAAGTGAATCACATGTAATTCACAAGTAAATCACAAGTGATTCACATATGAATTACATGTGATTCACATGTAATTCACATGTAAATCACAAGTGAATCACATATGAGTTACATGTGATACATATGTAATTTACATATAAATCACATGCAATTCACAAGTGATTCACATATGAATTACATGTGATTCACATGTAATTCACATATAATCACAAGTGAATCATATATGAATTACATGTAATTCACATGCTAACCACATGTAACTCACAAGTAAATTTCATATGAATTACATGTGATTCATATATAAATCATAAGTGAACCACATATAAATTACGTCTATATGCACACATATATTTTTGTGAGTTTTCTTGCATTAATCATTTTTTTATTTTTCTTGTAGATTTGGAAGAATTTGTGGAAAACATTGAAGAGATGAAATATGATAAATTAAAGAAAATATGGAACACGAAGACATAAAAACGCTTTGAAATTTTATAGTATTTTTTGGTTTTTTTATATTTTATTTTGTATCGAATAAAATACTCGTATTATTGTGTTTATAGATTATTAAATAAAAATGGATTTTTTATATGATTACTTATGAATATTATCGTATAAGAAAGATATAATATGTACTTGAAAAATATACATATATGCACCTAAAACGTTGATTTTTTTTGTTAAAAAAATTAGGGTTTTTTTTTTTTAAATATTCCAGTTTGTTTTTTTATTTATTGATTTTTAAAAATTTACTTTTTAAAAAAAATGCAGTTTTATAAAAAAATTGCAGCTTTTTTGAAAAAATTACAGTTTTTCTTTAAATACAGTTTTTTTAAGAAAATTAAAGTTTTTTTTTTTTGACAAAATGTAGTTTTTCTTGAAAAAATTGTAGATTTTTTTGAAAAAAATGCAGTTTTTTTTTAAAAAAAAATACAGTATTTTTTTTAAATTGCATTTTTTTTAAAAATATTTTTTTTTCAATTAAAAAATGAAAAAATCTCCATTTTTTAAAAATAATCGAAAATTCTTATTTTTTTTTAAAAAATCCGAAATTTGATTTATTATGTTAATTTTTAGAACTTGTTATTAATATTTCCAATAACAAAAAAAAATTAAACATTAAATAAGATCGGTAAGATGACGATCATACCCTTAATGAATTAATTTTGATCTAACGTTCCACCTTTAGTTCTCAGGTTCTCGGGAAACTATGAGTTCTCAACGGATTTCACCTCTATATATATATATATATATATATATATATATATATATATATATATATATATATATATATATATATATATATATATAAGAAATTAAGAGTTAAGAATAGTAAACTTGTATGTTTTTTTGTCAATTTTGTCATTCATTCTCTTTCCATGTTGACACTTTTGGTCCTTGCAATCAAAATTTTTATATTTTTTAGGATCCTTTTAATATTAAAAGTTTGGCCACAAAACTTTAAGGAATTTACAACTTTGGTCCATTTTCTAAAAACTTGCTAATTCCAACCCTTTTAATTCTTTAGCCATTTTGACACTTTTGGTTCTTGTAGTCAAAACTTTTATATTTTTTCATAAAAAACACAAAAAATGGCCCGGGGCAAAGCCCGAGATTTTCACCATTGCACTTTCTACGCCTGTCATTTTCGTCTTTTGATATATTTTTCTATATTGGTCCTCATATTTAATTTTTTTGTTTTTTCCTGCCCTCACCAAAGTCAATTAAAACAGTCAACAACAACGCTTATTAATCTATAAACAAAAACGACACTCAAATCAGACGTACACGGCCCATGCGGAGCATGGGCAACATATCTAGTTAAATTAAAAAAGATAGCAATTAACTGACATGAAAATTACAAAAAAGGCTTAACAATACATATACGCATGAAGCATCTAATGGATTCGGCGCCATTAGACCCATTTTAGAGATGATGGGCGAGAATTGTATCACTCAAAATTTTCAACAAAATTTTCATTTTTAAGATTCCCAAAAACATAGTTTTTAACACCATCTTATATCAAATATAATTGTCAAATACATAACATCATAAGGCCAATCCAGGTATCCCAGAATCCACAAATATCCCCATTAGCAGACGAGTGTGTACAATCATGTCGACGCCTTCCCGCGATCCTGAGATGTACCTGAAGCACATTTACATCAACATTGTAAGCACGAAGCTTAGTCAGTTCCCGAAAATACCACATAAACAAATAATTCGCCTCCCGTGGCTCTAACTCAATAAGGACCCTCCGGTCATGTGTTTCAATGAAGACCCTCCGGTCTCATGCCTCGGTATGGACCCTCCGGTCATAACTCAATATGCATACACAGAATAACATAACAACATAAGTCACAAAGACAGAATGCAAAATAATATATATATATATATATATATATATATATATATATATATATATATATATATATATATATATATATATATATATATATATATATAAAAGAAATTAAGACCCTCCGGTCAATAACACGAATAAGACCCTCCGGTCACATATAAATCATCACATAGGTAATAATAGTGAGAAGACACACCTCTCGTAGAAAAGCAAGTAAACCTCGCACCCGAACTGCCGATCTAGACGCCTCCTAAAATATGCCACATGTACTCTAATTAATAAATAATATTAATAACCTCGAATTGCTAGACCAAGCCTCTCAACTAAATCTCAAAAGGGTAAAAAGACCATTTTGCCACTCCTTGGTCAAAAGTCCACAATTTGACCTAAAACTCAAAAGTCAACGAAAGTTAACACCCAGCGCGTACGCTCGGCGTACACCTCTCTTACGTTGAGCGTAGAGCCGGCTACGCATGCGACAGGGGTTCTTCACCCTACGTTGCGCGTAGCTGGGAGTACGCACAGCCTACTCACCGGTCTCCCTCTTCTCGCTTCTTTTGGTCTTAACCCGTTAAGACAAGCATTCCAACCATAGATCTGAGCTAAATAAGACCTATTACTTCATAAAGTTGCTGACTTTAAGCCTTTGCATGGCTAGTCAAGACCAAATCTCAAAAACTCTAACTTTCTCAACACAAAAGACCATACAACTCATGCATGAAGAGATTAACACGTCCACGTACTCATTTTTATGGATTAGAACACTCTAATACACCTAAAAGGATAGAAGAATAGCTCTGGAGTTCACCAAACTCACAAAGTTCCAAACTTGGGACCTAAAACCCTAAAAAGGACCCAAAAAAAGAACTAGAACAAACAATGAACAAGTTTTGAACTTAATACCTCTGGAAGATGGACCAACTGAAGTAGAACTCAGATCCAAGAGCTAGAAGCACAAGCTATCTTGCCTTCAAGGTTCCTTCTCCACCAAAAGCTTCACAAGAACACTCAAATGAGCCACAAGCACTCACACAAGCTAGGGGAACGAGATTAGGGTTTGGAGGAGGTTAGAGGGTGATAATGGTGGCTAGAAATGAGGCCATCATGTTCTTTAAATAGGGACACAAGAAGATATTAGTGTTTCATTCTGAGACTAGTACGCCTAGCGTACGTTCTGGTACGCCCAGCGTACTAGGTGGCCTCCGCAATCATGCTAAGTGCATGAGTACGCTGCGCGTACACATGCGTGCGCCCCGCGTACTCAAATGCCACCTTTTTCACAATAAGGACTAGTCTTGACATATACATAAAAGATTAAGGTCAGAGAAGTTATACGTATTTTTTGGATGTTACAATTCTCCCCCACTAGAATCAGACTTCGCCCTCGAAGTCATCCTCCATAAACAACTCTGGATACTGCTCACGCATCTGGACTCCGGCTCCCAAGTCCACTCCGAACCTCTGCGGTGCTGCCACTTAACCTTGACCAAATCACTGCCTTGTTCCTCAAGGTCTTCACTCTCCTATCTAAGATCACCGCTGGTCTCTTAATATAATTCAAGCGATTATCAACCTGAATGTCCTCCAAAGGGACCATAGCCATCTCGTCGGCTACACACTTCCTCAGTTGGGATACATGGAAGGTGTCATGAATCTGACTGAACTCTTCAGGCAGCTCTAACCGATAAGCTACCTTTCCCACTCGAACAACCACCCTGAGAGGTCCAATGAATCTGGGACCCAACTTGCCCCGCTTCCTGAATCGGATCACACCCTTCGATGGTGATACCTTCAGGAGAACAAAGTCACCGACCTGAAATTCCAGCTCAGAATGTCGCCAGTATGCGTAACTCTTCTGACAACTCTGGGTCGTCAGTAACCTCTGCCTGACCTGCTGGATAAGCTCTTTCGTCTTGAGCACTACCTCAGTGCTCCCCATAACTCTCTGTCCGACCTCCCCCAACAGATAGGAGTCTAGCACCTCCTCTTATATAAAAGTTCAAAGGGAGGCATCCCAATGCTGGAGTGGTGGCTGTTGTTGTAAGAAAACTCAGCCAAAAGGAGGTAGGAGTCCCAACTCCCACCAAAATCAATAACGCAAGCGCATAGTATATCCTCGAGCATCTGAATTGTCCGCTCGCTCTACCAGTCCGTCTGCGGATGGTACGCGGTGCTAAAATGTAACCGGGTTCCCAAATCCTCAAGAAATCTCTTCCAAAATCTGGAAGTAAAGCCCACATCTTGGTCGGACACAATAGATGTCGGCACCCTGTGCTGAGCCACCACCTCTCGAACATAGATCTTGGCCAACTTCTCCGCGGAAGAGTTCTCATTTATAGCTATGTGAGCACTCTTTCTCAACCGGTCCACTATCACCCAGATAGTGGCCACACCCATCGCGGTCCTCGATAACTTGGTAATGAAATCCACATAAATTTGTTCCCACTTCAATAAGGGAACCTCCAGAGGCTGCAACTTGCCATGAGGGCGCTGGTGCTCCGCCTTGACCTTGCGACATGTCAAACATATCTCTACAAACCATGCCACATCTCTCTTCATGCAGGGCCACCAATAATTGTGCTTCAGGTCTAGATACATCTTTGTGGCCCCTAGGTGGATAGAAAACCTTTACTTGTGGGCCTCCTCCATCAAAATCCGTCGGGCTCCACCCGAATATGGCACCCATACACGCCCATGGAGAGTCAAAAGCCCCTACTGGCTATGTCAACCGCTAAAACATGCCTGATCACCCGTTCACTATTGCAGTTTTGTTCCTTTATGGCCTCCGCTTGGGCCTCCTTGATGACATCCAAGACTGGAGTCATCACTGTCATCCTCATACATACATCTCGTATCGGGCAACCCGCTGCTCGGCGACTCGGGGCATCGGCTACCACATTAGTGTCACATACACGTTTTGAAATCGTTTTTTCTAATGAATAATATTATGTGATATTAAGTATTGAATTCTAACAGATAGTTTTTACTTGAATTGAAGTAAAACTATGTTTAGAATCGCTCGGAAAATATTGGAAGTCTTATGAGATTCCAATCAAAAATCAAATATTGAAATTTAACGAAAATATAAAATTTGAAAATAAGTAAAATTATGTTAATTAAATTTGTAAAGAATCTCTTTAGAAATATTTAGGCGAAAACCTCATCGAAATCCGAGTTATAACGAAGAAGTTATGACCAATCGAAGATCCGCGACAAAACCGGCACGGCGCCGAATGACGTAAAAAGTGAGTTTTCGATAAAACTACTTTTTAGCTTTAGTTATCTAAACGAAAGTCGTAGTATTAACCAAGAATTTTCATAGAAAGAACGTCCAAATCTGACTTCGTATGAGGAAGTTATGATTTTTCTAAGTTTCGGAATAGCAGTAGACAGCTAAAAATCGAAATAAAGATCGAGTAATTTTTAGCCAATACAACCTAAACAAGAATCGAAGATCTCGTCGATTGTAGTTCAACGGTAAAAAGACAGAAGAAAACGGACGTCAGATGAAGAAGTTATGAATTTTTAACGGACTTTTCCTGTCCTGGCCCGTTAAAAATATAATATTAAAAATGAAGTCAAAATTAGTCGACAGAGTCTAAACGAAAATTGTAGAGCATAATCTTACCTACGCGTGGATATAAAGAACGTCAAAAGCAGAGCTCGTACGCAAAAGATATGAATTTTCGAAGTTTTTTTAATAAAAATAAATGAAAATTTGAAGCCTTATCCGAAGGGTACGCCCAGCGTACTTAGTTTCGTACGCCCAGCGTACTTCGCACTTGTAGGGCCTTGGATCAGCCACGTCGCCGGTCTTCGCTCGGATTCCACATATCGGATAAGATTGCCACGTCCGAGACCCGGGTTCCGATCAGAGGACACGCCTCGCATGTACGCCCCGCGTACGAAGGCTACGCCCCGCGTAGATGGCCGCCTCGTAGTACGCCCAGCGTACCGAGGACTACGCCCAGCGTAGTCAGCAGCTTCGCACCCTATAAATAGAGACCAAGGGTCTCCGGATTTAAGTTACATTTCCTTAATTCTTTTACCCTCTACTCTCTCTAAATTTACCCTAACACCCCCTGAAGTCTCGATATCATTCCCGACACCCGAAGCAAGTCCCGACGCTCCGAAGTTCCCGATAAAATTATATTTACAAGCCGAAACTCTGCTCTTGTAAGGCCAATTTTCATCTAAAATTCCCGGTTTCGTCACAAAAATTTATATTTAGAGCCGTAGTGCTGCCCAAATTATCATTTAATCCTCGGTTATTTCACGGTGAGTTCAATATAGGGACAATTTCGTGTTATGTGTTATATGTTCAATGTGCTTTCCCATGTTATTATGATAATGAGCTATACCTTTGACCACGAAGTGTATGACATAAGCATCACTTGGGTACTGGTATGTAGTCTTTGGCCATGAAGTGTATGACATAAGCATCACTTTGGCAATAGCAAAATACAAAGACAGGGCTGAAAGCCTGTGTATTCTAGCAAAATGATATTCTGAAATTATATTTTCTGCGTCACTTGGGCTGAAGTCTTATTGATGTATATCAAGTATTGAAATTGTTATGTCGCATTGATTACAAATCTTTGAATCAGATTATCCGTTGATATGGAAAGCCTGTCATATGATACTCATTTGTTTTTCTTGTTCCTTGTCCCTCTTTGCTTCTGTCATATTGATATGTATATGATATAATGTTATATTGTAACTGTTATTGAACTCACTAAGCGTCACCCGCTTATCCCTCTCAATGTTTAAACTATTGCAGGTGATAAGCATCCAGTATAGTTTTATGCTGGTAGAAGATGTAGAATAGATAATATTATAACTTTTGTAATGTATTCCTGGGAAAATATGTAATATATAAAACTTTGTAAAAATCTTAATAGTCGGTTTGTATCCAGTCTATGTAAATAAATTATCAATGCAAAATATTGTTTTATGAATATGCATGTAGCATGTTTTTGAGTAACAATGTTTTCAGAAATACGAAAGTTTAGAAAGTTAGGGTCTTTCAATTAGCCTTGCCTGGATGATACAAAATCTCACAATCACAGTCCTTCACTACATACAACCACCTCTTTTTCCTCATATTCAAGTTGGGTTGGTCCATAAGGTATCTCGGGCTCTTATGGTCCGTGTAAATAGTACACCGGACACCATAGAGATAATGACGCCAGATCTTGAGGGCGAATACTACCACCCCCAGCTCCAAATCATGGGTGGGATATCTCGTCTCGTCAGGCTTCAGCTGCCTCGACGCATATGCTATCACATGCCCTCTCTGCATCAAAACAGCACCCAACCCTGTTATGGGTCGTAATTCGATCAAGTAAAGGCTTTAGGCTTTGAGGAAGTAAAGTTTAGAACTTATTGAATGTTAAAAATATTGGTTACGAGACCCGAGCCCTTGATTTGTGTGTTGGAACCAAAAGGTAAATTGGAAAAAGTTATAGTCCAGGCTTCTTGCGTGGATTATGGTTTTATTAAAACATGTGTTACGCCAAAAGTAACTAGATAGGATTGTGGGGCTCGTCAATACCTTTCCGTGCATATAAAGTGTAACACCCCATTTTTACCGTAACCGTAGATTGTAATAAATACGAAATAAAAAATATATTACTCTTGATCCAAAATAATTATCATAGACATGTAGGAAACGTCAATACGATTTCCATAGATATATAGTACGCCTAAATCCGACTTCGTATGAATAATTTATGCTTCTTCGAAGTTTCACGATTTAACCGACACAACTCTGCGTATCGTAAAGCTTAAATTTTTGATAAATTGCTTTTTAGCCTAAATGATCTAAACGAAAGTCATAGTAGTCGTTAAACCGATAGTATGCATATAAAGAACGTGTAAATCTGACTTCATTAGAGGAAGTTATGATTTTTCTAAGATTCAACATAGTAGTGTACAACTCAAAAATCAAATTTTAGATCGGTCGATTTTTAGCGGACACAATCTAATTGAGAATTAAAGATCTTGTTAATAGTAATTCAACGATATAAAGACAGTCGAAAACGGAGTCCGGTTAAGAAAGTTATGCATTTTATACGGGCTTTAACAATCTAAGCCTGTGTGAAAAAAAATCAAAATTAGCCGACAAATTCTAAATGAAAGTTGTAGATATCATTGAGAGCTTTCTGTGGATATAAATTACGTAAAAACAGAGCTCGTATGAAGAATATACGTAATTTTGAAAATCTAAAAAATGGTACACGCACACACTAGGAGCGTGACGTGCCCGACAAGACCATGCAGTCTCACCCACTTTGCGCCATGTGTCAGGCCAACATTTTGCCATGTCATCTTACTCCGACTAGAGGCATGAAACGCCTCTATGGTGCATGACGTGCCTGCCCCCAGTTCATCCTATAAATAGCAATCAGTATCTCCTGTTATTCCCTCACCCCTTCAGCCGATTCTCTCAAGTTCTACCCTATTTTAGCCCATTTTCCATCGTTTCGAGCCTGAAGCTATGCAACACCCCCTAAGTGCTCAGCTAGTTGTAACCTTCTTATAGAAGTTCTCGATTTAGAATTTTGCCCACTTAGATTCCAAGTCGTTATACTGATTGATCTACTTATGAGAGAGGTGTCTAGAATGGTCATGTTGGCTTGATTGTTGGATTTCAGAAAGGCTATATGTCGAAATGATCTTGCTTCCCAACTGTCCGGTCTGGATGATACTTATTTGATAGAACTATCGGTATTTATTGGGATTAGTGATAGGTCTACCCTACTTTACAAGATTATCATAATAACTAATAAACTATAGTAAGATAGGTTAATCCTTGTTGAAGTTTCAGTCGTCAGCTAAATTGTTCGATTAACTTTTAATCCTCTAAGAACCGGTCAAGGTGAGTTCTTGTCACTATATTGCATACTCCATTATGTATCATCTATATGTTAGGATATAGTTACATTATAGTATGCACTTAGGCAATTAGACTAGGATAATAGTTGCATGTTATGTGGCTTGTTGTTATATATATATATATATATATATATATATATATATATATATATATATATATATATATATATATATATATATATATATATATATATATTGTAACATCCATGAAATTCGAGCAAATTTAAAACTTTTTAAATCATATAAAACCATTCAGTTATTACAGTTTGTTTTCAAAATAGTTTAAACATCAGAGTTCCCAGAATTCATAATCGTAAATCGAGGAAGTGTACGGTCACGCCTTCGCCTTCCCGCGGTCATCTCCTAAACCTGAAACAATAAACTGAAACTGTAAGCCTGAAAGCTTAGTGAGTTACCCCCAAAATACCAACCTCATACAACCATAACATATCATATAACAAACACAGAACAGCCATGCATCTCGAGTCTACAGTGTGACTGGTCCGCCTGCACCGGGCCTTCACTCCACCTGGTCTACTCTCTAAGTCTACAGTCTGACTGGACCGCCCGCACCGGGCCTTCAGTCTATCTGGTCCACTCTCCGAGCCTCGACACGTCTGGTCCGCCCTCTCGGGGCCTTCAGCCTATCCGGACCGCTCGCCGGGCCTTCGGCCTAACTATGTGCCCTCCTGGGCCTGTAGTCTGTCCGGTCCGCCCTGTGTATGTTGGCCTACAGCACAAAGCAGGACCCGCCTCAACCCAACCCCCATACCAATCAAACGATCATGTGCATATAAATATCATACGCTAGCATGTATATAACATATAATCATACTGATCTAACAGATCACTAACACAACAACCATCCTATAACCAGGATACCGACCTAACCGGTCACTCACATAACATCATCCTATATACCAGGATACCGACCTAAACCAGGCCACTAGCATAATACCATCCTAACTACCAGGATGCAGATCTAACATATCAATAAACATATCAAGCAAATACCCGGATACAAATCCGATAAAGGGTCAGCCTTGGTGCCTTAGGCCCTGTTGATATAGTGAGGATAACTCACCTCCCAAATGTCGCACTGAAGTAATAGGCGCAACTCTCGAATCACCAACATGAACTCCACCACCTATACTTACCATAAAACCCTTTTTCATAAATTTCCAAATTACCAAAATACCCCCCCCCCCTAGAGGTCAACTGGTCAACCCTTGGTCAAAGCCAAAGCCAACAGTCAAGGTCAACAGTCCATGTTGAACCCACTCGTCGAGTGCAGTTTACCGACTCGTCGAGTCCTTCCTGAACTTGAGAAGTCGTGAAATCCTTGGTTGATTCGTCGAGTTTCCCCGCAACTCGCCGAGTTCATGCGTATCCAAGGGTTGGGGAAAAACTCTAGCCAACTCGCCAAGTCATACGACTGACTCGCCGAGCCCAAGGCAATCTTCATCGGACTCGCCGAGTTGTTCATCCAACTCGTCGAGTACATGACTATCTTCATATGACTCGCCGAGTCGACCTTGCGACTCGCCGAGTCCCTTCAATCCTTCAACCATACAGATGCTTTTTAAGTCATGCAAGGCTCCATATTTCAGATCTAAGCTCCTAGGGCATGATTATCACGTAAAGTTGCAACCTTTACGTGCATGCAAGGCTGTATAGGCTTAGAATGTCAATCCCAAGCTTACAATGGGGTTTATCTCAACATGGAGGGTTCATGCTTGCTAAAGCTGGAGACTTTATGGCTCTAGAGTCCAAGATGAGCTCAGATCTGAAGTTGCGACTTCGGATCCTACCCCATACCCGAAAATGGTTATCACCCATGCTATAAAGCCCTAATCTTCAACATGAAGAGATCTAAAAAGAACAAGGTCAAGGTAACAACTTGTTACCTTCAAATGATGCTAAACTATGGTAGACTTCAGATCCCCAAACGTTCTTGCCTCCAACTTCTTGATCTTCAAGCTCCTAGCAACAAAATCTTCTTTCCAAGCTTGAAATGTACACTAATATGGAGCACACACATGAATTAGGGTTTTGGATCATCAAGAGGTTGTAAAGGGGAGGCTAGGGAGGCCAATGATCCTTTAAATAGGGTGCAAAACCCCGAAATTAGGGTTTTTCCTCCACCAGCTCCTACTCGTCGAGTCCCTTATTGGACTCGGCGAGTAGGTCACTTAAACGCGTGGCCAACCCGCTGCTACTCGGCGAGTCAGGCAACCAACTCGTCGAGTAGACCTCGAAATCATGAGAATTTATAACCTTAAATTGGTACTCTGGAAATCAGGGTGTTACAATTCTCCCCCACTTGAACTAGACTTCGTCCTCGAAGTCTGCTGCGGTGAACATCCTTGGATAGTGCTCCCGAATCTCTGCCTCCGGCTCCCACGTCCACTCGGACTCTCTATGGTGCTCCCACTGTACCTGTACCAAAGGTACCTCCTTGTTCCGCAGAATCCTTCACCCTTCTTTCCAGTATGGCCACAGGCCTCTCAACAGAATCCAGGCGCTCGTCGACCTGAATGTCATCCAACGACACTATCGCCTTCTGATCCATGATACACTTTCGCAACTGCGAACTGTGAAAGGTGATGTAAATCCCAAACGAACCTTTCCATAAGGTCTATCCTTCCTGCCATTTTGCCATATTGACAAAATCCTGATGATCCAAAGTATCGGAAACCCATCTTTCCCTCTTCCCGGGCAAACCCTTTGTGCTGACAGGACATTAGTCCCACAATATCATACAAAATCAATCCACTAAAACACGTATACTCAGGCCTGGCCCAATCAGCTTCGGGTTGGAATACCAGACATGCCTACGACGGGCCCAGTCATCCCTAGGATGGAATACTCCCGCATCCTACACACGAATCCCAAGTCTCACACCGACTTCAACTCTTCCTGCTACAATATGGTGTTTCCCAGACGAATTCGAAACTTCTCCGGTCCCAAATTGTCTGCCCACTACCCGAAACAACGGACACCTCACCGATGGATAAACCAAAACACACACACACAAACAGCAGTCCCACGCGTCTCCCGAAAAGAAACCGACTGGACGGACTTGCTTCCACGTCCCGCCATCAACTTCTGCCATCATAATGAATGTTACATGACTCAAGTCAGCCTCACACCCTTCCTGATCTTTAGTGACCCATCTTCTCCTTACTTCAGACACACTATGACTTTTTCACAAATGAAACCAATCCGAGACACATCACAATAACTCAAACCATCATCATCATACCTACCACTATCGGCCAACCAGAACGACACTCATATCTAATCCATATCACCCCCCTTCGGTTTGTAATACCAACATGTCTAATCAATTCAATTATCGAGTTGAAACTCCCAGGGTTTGTTGGCCTACCGCCTCAACCCTACCGCTCCTCTTGAGCCTCCGTGCCTACGACTTTCAGTCGGCCCGCACTGGGTATCTTGGCCTACTGCACAGAGCAGGACCGCCTCAACCCTTCCCCATATAATGTGTCGCCATAGAAGATTAGGAGAAAAATCTAACCAGGACGTGCTCCTATAAAAGACATAACAACACAATCTCTATGTCCACAGCCTATGACTGGAATACCCTTACATGGTCCTCAACATAGGCCTGGATTGCCTCTGAGCCCACAACATGAGTCCGGTATGCCCTCTCCGACCCTCAGCTCATGACTGGAATGCTCCCTATAACCTACCGACACCGCTGTCGTCACTTCAGATGTCCAGCACTCCATCCTGGACGTACTTACCTCCTCCATTTCCCAATAAGGCCTAATCAATATCCTTCACAACACCAACAACTATCACAGTGCTGAAACCTCACCCTACACTATCCACTTGTAGAACAAATTGCTACCCCATAACACATATATACTCAGAACCTGATCATGTAACTAACAAAACCATACACAGTCTTCAGCATACTCCATCAGCATGTTCAATTCTTGGGGACAGACCTACCGATTGCTATAACATAGCAGCATACTCAATACTCACACATATCTCTATAAACACCTACAGAGTCTTCAGCATGACTGGACCGCCTTACCAGGCCTTCAGCCTATCTGGACCACTCCTCGAACCTTCAGCATGTCTGGACCGCCTCTCTGGGCCTTCAGCCTGTCTGGACCGTTCCCCGAGCCTTCGGCCTGACTGGCACGCCCCACCGGCCTTCAGTCTATCTGGACCACTCTAAATTGTTGAGCATCTCCCTGGACCACCCATCTTGGTGATCTCTCTCATGCAGACTGTTCTCACCCACTTGGGGTTCCAAACTCCTGATCCATTCCGTGGACTCTAACCCCGACCTAATCCTAGGCCTAATGTCGATCGCTCACCTTCTCGGAAAACCATGGTCTGTTACCTGACCCGCGTATCTACCACATGTGTTATATAGCCCGCACACCCGTGCGGAATGCACTATCGAACCCTGACAACTAATAGAACCCTCAATGGCTGATGCTCCATCTGAGAATTCCCAATTATCCCCCACTTGGGTCACTAACTACTACATACTGACGGCGATATCAAAACACAACTCAACAGTCCCTACTAGGCATTATCACCCTTAACTATGGAACGATTAACCCTGGAGTGAACAACATACGTAGAACAAACCTCCCGACATGGATCAACCGAACTTCCAACGAAACCGAATCCCAGCTGAACACTTATGCATCTTAGATTTCACAGCTACTAGTCCTGGAATGGTGATCCTATATCCTAACTTCCCGATATCAAAACATCCCTGGATCCTGACCGTTTACAACCCCTCGCTACTAAATTCCTCAAACCCTCCTATGTCCTAATGTCATATGCTGAAGGAGATGGAAAATTCACAATATAATTACAAACAGTAAGATAAGATGTAGAAAAATACCAGCAACTGCATCCTCTGCTGTAAGCTGGAAGGCACGTCCTTGAGCCCTCGGGGGCTCTGCTCTACCCTGACCCCCGTCAGTAATCCTCAATGTAGTCGATGCTGGAGCCTGCACCGGTCTAGCAACCAGTTGTGGACAGTTGGTCTTCACGTGACCAACCTGATGGCAGTGATAACAAATCCTCATGTCCTGAACCGGGGCCAACTGGCGACAATCCCTCGCATAATGCCCCTCCTTTCCGCACTTGCGACATGCACCACCAGACCTACAAACTCCGGAGTAACCCTTCCCGCACTTCTCACACGTGTGGCCGCCCTGGCCTCCAAACCTAGAATCAGAGGTCGTGGGCCGCTTTGGCACCGACTGCGATTGCACCGGGGCCTGCCTCTACTCTCGTAACTGTAACTCAATCTCCAGCTCACGCCGCCTAGCGGCCTCCTGTAAGTCCAACAACGTATCACATCGCTGGGTAGCAACGAACTGTCTAATGTCAGTCTTGAGCATGCTCAGATAACGCGTCATCTGAGCCTGCTCGGAAGCCAACTCTGGGCAGAACATCGCCCTCTCAGTGAACATACGGGTGATCTCAGTCACCGACTCTATACCCTGTCTCAACTCCAAGAACTCCTGAGCTAGCCACTCACGCTCGACTCGCGTAATGTAACGGGAGCAGATCATTTCCCTAAACCGATCCCAAGAAACTGTAGCTCTCTACTCATCTGAATAAGACCCTGTCATCAACCTCCACCAGTCCTTCGCCCCGGACCTCAACATGTTCAGGGCACACCTGACCTTCTGGTCAGTCGGGCAGGAACATGTGAAAAAGCATCCATCGATGTCCGATAGCCACCTCATGGCTATGATAGGGTCCTGAATCCCATCGAAATTCAGGGGCTTCGTGTTATCGAAGTCCCGATACTGAAAAGGCCGACTGGCCCCTAACCCTGCCACTGTTACAGCTGCAGTAGCTGCTGCGGCAGCCGCCTCTGCAAGGGCTGCATAGCGCTCGTCAAAGTACTCGACCATGGCGGTCTTGATAGACCCAAACATCTCTGGTAACTGTGCCCGAAACATAACGGCAACCTCATCATGCAGGATCTCTCGAATCCTGACATCTAGCTCCTCTGTCCCTATCTGTACCACAGTCTCGGGTGCTGCTGGCCCCTCCTGGCCTCCATCTCCTGATCCTGATCCTGACCCGGATCCAGTCACTAAGCGTCTCGTAACGACCATTCTGAAAACATGCCGAAAAGATATCAGATACTCCTCATAACAATCCGGGAACCAACTCCTAATCAAAAACCCTAGGGGTTGTGACTTCCTTGCTACGCGTATGGGTCATGTGCTTTCAGTAGTACGGGCCTATACTACCTTCCACACCTACCCATATTTTTCTCAAGTATCACCACAACGCCCTTATAATATACATATACAGCGCGAGTGCTCAACCTTCACTCCTAGAGGAATGCTAACTATCTCATAACTGGCCTCCCGACTTCTCACTACCCACCCATCCACCAACTGCCACGCGACCCTCCATTGGTGCAGTTAACTATTGCATGAATACAATCACATACCACATGGCTTACACAATCTTAGACTAAAAGATTTAATCCCGCAACGGTTGGACTCAAACAAGAACTGCGCAGCAGGATCAAATCCCTTACCCTAAGATCATTTAACCCATGTAGCATGTGACTTGGAGTATCCACCCAATAGTTAATTCACACACGAAAGAGTCATACAACAATCAATGAGGTACTCTACATAAGATAAGGCATCAAATATTAGGCAATTCTATCATACGGTTCCTGAGGATCCCTATCTTATTACTAGCATGCTGTTCTAACATATCGCATAATATCAAATAACTTGTATGGTATTCTGGGGTCTACTTACTGGCCCCGGATGATCGTACACTTGCATCCTCCTTTATTATTTTGAAAACCATTTGAAAATTATTTTGAAAACATTTACCTTAGTTTGAGACTGGATTCACACGAGTGTTCCTCCAATTCACTCAAACCAAGGCTCTGATACCAACTTGTAACAGCCATGAAATTCGAGCCAATTTAAAACTTTTTAAATCATATAAAACCATTCAGTTATTACAGTTTGTTTTCAAAATATTTTAAACATCAGAGTTCCCATAAATCATAATCGTAAATCGAGGAAGTGTACGGTCATGCCTTCGCCTTCCCGCGGTCATCTGCTGAACCTGAAACAATAAACTAAAACTATAAGCCTAAAAGCTGTCACACCCCCGAACCAGACGGCGGAAACGTCCGAGGGCTCGCGTGACTTAAATTAAAATATCACAACAATGAATATACATGAAACATAACACATTCATCACCAAACATTACATAGTACAACTGGCATTGTTTACATCAAGTACATGGTTTACATTATATGATCCCAAAATATAAAGTGTTTGATGATTAGCAACTAGAAATGAAACTTTCAACACACTAGATGCTTCCTCGTTCTAACGGTTACCTGAGAATACAAGTTATTTTGAAAACGGTCAACATATATAATGTTGGTGAGTTCATAAGTATGTTTGATGTAAAATAGTTTATGTCGTTTGTAAAACCCAGAAAATCCGATATTTTCTATAATAAGACTTTTCACGAAAATGTTGTGATGATCCTGTAAGTATATGCGTGAATGAATTCAAAACGTGTATAAATGAGAAGTTTTGCATTATAGTTATTGAAAGTACAAGTGAATAAGATTGGTTTCCCCGGAAAACCCGATGTTCTCCGATAAAATAGTATGATTGTTTTGTATTATTGTATCGTCACAGCGAATGAATATAATTTCCTATGATTACTTAGATGGTATTGGATCTCTATGTGAGTCGTTATAACCATGCATGATAATGACTAGTTCGTCTGTCTTGGCATTCTAGTGAACGCCGGAATTTGATCTTAAGATTTTGTCACCCTAGACTGGCCGAGTCTAACTATAGCGAACAACTTAGGTGTGGGGGAATCACCCCCGTATAGATCTATTGTAACGACCGAAATTTTCAAGTCCAAAAATTTCTTTTTAATTAACTGACTCATAAAAACATTCATAAGAAAATACTGTGAAACACATCATCTCATAAAACAAAGCATCATGTCTGAAAACCCAAGTCATAAAATAATACATATCAGAGTACAATCCCAGAAAACTCCATGCGGAAATCATGTGTGTGTGTGTGATGCGATGCTACGCCGCCGACTCCTTCCCCTTAGACGAAGAGGTACCTGAAACCAAAACCGAAACCGTAAGCACAAAGCTTAGTGAGTTCCCCCATCATACCACATACCATACAATATCCTCGGTATCTTTCAACCGGTAATCATCGTCGGTATCTTTCAACCGGTAATCATCATCGGTATCTTTCAACCGGTAATCATCATCGGTATCTTTCAACCGGTAATCATCATCGATATCTTTCAACCGGTAACTGTCGTCGGTATCTTTCAACCGGTAACTGGGGACTATTCCACCCCCTACCACTAGCATACAATCAACAATATATAAACATACAGTCAGGCATATCCGGGTACTGACCTACCCTTCGGTCCTAAGGACCGCTATCAGGGAAACCAATCCCTATCATACACGTAACATATCATACAAATAAACTCATGACCAAAGCATGTAACCAGACCAAGATAATTATCACAAAGACAATCATCTTCTAAATACTCCTCTTTGGTGGGCCGGCATTGTGGCCTTAGACCTACCCCTACTGGAAGGTAACTCACCTCGTACAAGAAGCTGCTGATAATCTGTGCGGGAAACTCCTGTCCGCTGCTGCTCCGGAAATCCTCCGGCTACAATCCCCACAAAAACTCAGTTAGAAATTGATATATACTCTTAGGGTAAAATGACCATTTTACCCCCAACCAAGTCCAAGTCAAAGTCAACTTCCAGTTGACCCGACTCGCCATTTGTAGCACCTGGTTCCTGGTATGTATTTTATTTAAGTATTTTTTCATTTTTGGCCTTGGACTCGACGAGTTGAAGGACCAACTCGCCGTGTAGAAGCGGGATGAGACGCGGGATTTAAGTGATGGACTCGTCGAGTAGGCTCTGTCTGGACAAAACCCTAATCTGAGGGTTTGCACCCTATTTAAACAACCTTATACAGCCTCCATCGCCCCTTTATGCTCCCAGAAACCCTCTATAGCAAACCCTAAGTGTTTTAGTGCAAGATCCAAGGCTTTGAGTCCCATTTCTGTTGAGGGTCAAAAGGACTCAGTTGGGCGTTAGAAAGGTTGTAACAGTACAGAAAGAGTGACCTAACGCACTGGACTTAATTTTAGACCTGGAGTTCATGGGACTCGACGAGTGCTAGAACAGACTCAGCGAGTCCAAGGCAATCTCCTTATGTTGAAGATGAACTCGACGAGTTGTTCATACAACTCGGCGAGTCAAGGTCAGGACGTGTTCATCAGTTGAAGGTGAACTCGACGAGTGTTCATACGACTCGGCGAGTCGGTTGAAGGTTCATTGATGTTCGTAAGGAAGGGGAACTCGTCGAGTCATTGCCAAACTCGACGAGTCGAGTTGTGGATAAGGACGAGTAAAAGGAAGGGACTCGACGAGTTGACGACCCAACTCTGCTAGTCGGGTCAACTGGAAGTTGACTTTGACTTGGACTTGGTTGGGGGTAAAATGGTCATTTTACCCTAAGAGTAGATATCAGTTTCTAACTAAGTGTTTGTGGGGATTGTAGCCGGAGGATTTCCGGAGCAGCAGCGGACGGAGGTTTCCCGCACAGATTATCAGCAGCTTCTTGTACGAGGTGAGTTACCTTCCAGTAGGGGTGGGTTTAAGGCCACAATGTCGGCCCACCAAAGAGGAGTATTTCGGAGATGATTGTCTTTGTGATAATTATCTTTGTTTGGTTACATGCTTTGGTCATGAGTTTTATTTGTATGATATGTTACGTGTATGATAGGGATTGGTTTCCCTGGTAGCGGTTCATAGGACCGAAGGGTAGGTCAGTACCCGGATATGCCTGACTGTATGTTTATATCTTGTTGTTGTATGCTAGTGGTAGGGGGTGGAATAGTCCCCAGTTACCGGTTGAAAGATACCGATGAGGATTACCGGTTGAAAGATACCGATGATGGTTACCGGTTGAAAGATACCGATGATGATACTGGTTGAAAGATACCGATGATGATTACCGGTTGAAATATACCGATGAGGATTACCGGTTGAAAGATACCGATGATGATTACCGGTTGAAAGATACCGAGGATATTGTATGGTATGTGGTATGATGGGGGAACTCACTAAGCTTTGTGCTTACGGTTTCGGTTTTGGTTTCAGGTACCTCTTTGTCTAAGGGGAAGGAGCCGGCGGTGTAGCATCGCATCACACACACACACACACGATTTCCGCATGGAGTTTCTGGGATTGTACTCTGATATGTTATTATTTTATGACTTGGATTTTTTAGATATGAATCATTGTTTTATGGGATGATGTGTTTTCACGGTATTTTCTTGTGAATGTTTTTATGTTTCAATTAATTAAAAAGAAATTTTTGGACTCGAAAATTGGGACGCTACATCTATACACAAACTCTCGCTCTCCCTCCAGGAGACTTTGATTATAACTACAGACTACGACCGACACTTATTAGTGTCGCCCGTTATTACTCACTTAATCCAAATGTATTTGATTAGCTTGATTAACGACCTGATTTTGTTTACTTGAATAGAAGGTAAGCCTAACAGACGAGGAGAAGAGGACTACTAGGCCCTACTAATTACGTATGTTATTTAAGGCTGTCGAGTATACGAAAGACGCGTTGGCCCGTTTCGCGTATGATTTATTTGGACCTTACTAGCAATGCTAATGGCCCACCGAGGCCCAATAGCATGTAAAAGCCATTGAGGGTCCCTTAAGCATGTAATCGGGTAACATGAGGCCCAATAACATGTATTATTTATGTTAGGCCCAAAAGTCATGTTAATGGGTCACGAAGGCCCACTAAGCATGATTAGAATCTTTCAAGCCTAACAGTTAGAATGTTTACTTGTTTTGTATAATATTAGTGTTGCGAAGTTGTTTAATCGATATGTCGTAATAATCACCAAATTGTTTTGTAACGATTCATACATTTATAAAAATAGATATTTTTATATTTAAACCCATAAGTTATAAAATTTTGTATATTTTGACCCAATTATTATATTATTAACATAATTGACCAAAAATATTAGTTTGACCTATTCAGCCCCTTATTTTGGTAAAGTTGGCAATTTTTAGCCCTTTTTATGAAAAATGACATATTAGGTCCTTGAACTATTTTTCTTGACATTTTGGCCTAAACACTTAATTAAATAATGTTTTAAGCCCAAAATTTTATTTTGGACAGTTTCAGCCCCTTAGTTAAAAGATTTGCATTTAAATCCACACTTTTCTCAATTTTTACAATTTTTACCCAAAATCCAAAATCTTTGTATTTTTAGTCCCTTTTGATAAATAAGGCCATTTTAACCCCTGAAATAGGTTTATTTACGTTTATAGCCCCTGTTTTGAGAAAATTTTCCAATTCAGCCCCCTTAAATTTGATTTTTCGCAATTTTGGGCCTAAATAGCCGAAAAGCCCAAATTTTAGCCCATTAGGCTAAAATTTACATTTTTAGTCCTTTAAAAAGCCTAATATTTATAAAAACTCTTATTTTAGCTGTTTTGACCTTTTGATCCTTGTAGAAACCGTGAATGACATCTTTTTCCCCATCTTTTGTTTATTTATCAAAAATAGTCCAATAACAAATTTTATGTTGTAGTATGTTTATTATAAACTTTGTATGGTAGTTTATCTTGACATGGTAAGTGAAATATATCCTAGATCACATATTTTTCCTTCTTGAACTATAGATCTTGAAATATCTTTCATTTTTAGCATATATTTACCACATAAACACAAGAAATCACACATAACATACAAATACACATAGATCTTCACATTTTACTTGTATTCTCCCCCATAAATCATATGAAAACCGAAAATAGAGGGGTATGAACTCACCTTGGGTTTGTGGGTTCGGTTTTGAAGTGAGAGATGGAAAGATGAAGTGATTTTTGGCCCTAACAACTTCCTTGAGTAGATCTCGAACTCAAGAACATTTCTAAGAGTATAAACACCAAAAACTTTGTTTAAAGGAATGATCTAACAAGAGAGTGAAGTTATGAAGCTTGGATATGTAAAGACTTACCAAAGATTGACAACACTTGATGAAGACTCTTGAATCCAAGATAAATTTTCGAGAATTCCTTGAAGGAAGGAAGGAGATGGCCTTAGAGAGAAATGGAGAGAATTTTTTTATGTATTGTGTGTGTGTGGTGTGTCTTCGCTGAAACAAGAAGAGAGGAGGGAGAAGAGAGAGTGTGAGGTGATAGGTGCATGGATGTATGTGATATTTGCATGGTTACATGGGGGATAATGTGGAGGTGGCACTCCAAGTCAACTCTCCCCTTAATCTCTTCTTTTATTGTTTTTTTTTGTTTTATGCTTGGGCCGAAATGGGCTAAGGAAGGAGAAAGGAATCACTTTGGCCCATTCTTGCCTTGGCTCGAGTTCATGAGACCCATAAGGAAAACTTACGGCCCATTGGGCCCTTAGGGTAGCTCACGGCCTAATTTTTGTATAAAAGAATTGACTTATGGCCCATTAGGCTCATTGGATTTGTTATGGCCCAATAAGGCCCATTAAAGATAAACTAGTCCATTTTAGGCTTATAAGGCCCAAAAAGGTTAAGTCTCATGAGAGTGGGTCCAATGAGAGCCCATTTAAGAGTTCTAAGCCCAAAATAGTCAAGTTGGAAGCTTATTGGCCCATTAGGCCCAATAAGAAAATTCTAGTCCATAATGAGCTTAAACCGGGATTTTTAGGGTTTTCAACTTTACTTGATGAATCTAGGTTTGAATTTGTTTCCATAGGTTGAACTTCAAGCATAACATGAATTAGGGTTACGAGTTTACAGTAGATAATGTTTACAAGAGTACATAATTTCCTAGCTAGAATGCTAGTTGTGACAAAAGCTTAGTGAGTTACCCCCAAAATACCAACCTCATACAACCATAACATATCATATAACAAACACAGAACAACCATGCATCTCGAGTCTATAGTGTGACTGGTCCGCCCGCACCGGGCCTTTAGTCCACCTGGTTCACTCTCTGAGTCTACAGTCTTACTGGACCGCCCGCACCGGGCCTTCAGTCTATCTGGTCCACTTTCCAAGCCTCGACACGTCTGGTCCACCCTCTCGGGGCCTTCAACCTATCTGGACCGCTCGTCGGGCCTTCGGCCTGACTATGTGCCCTCCTGGGCCTGCAGTCTGTCTGGTTCGCCCTGGGTATGTTGGCCTACAGCACAAAGCAGGACCCGCCTCAACCTAACCCCCATCCCAATCAAACAATCATGTGCACATAAATATCATACGCTAGCATGTATATAACAGATAATCATACCGATCTAATAGATCACTAACACAGCAACCATCCTATAACCAGGATACCGACCTAATCGGTCACTAACATAACATCATCCTATATACCAAGATACCGACCTAAACCAGGTCACTAGCATAATACCATCCTAACTACCAGGATGCAGATCTAACAGATCAATAAACATATCAAGCAAATACCCGGATACAAATCTGATAAAGGGTCGGCCTTGGTGCCTTAGACCCTGTTGATATAGTGAGGATAACTCACCTCCCAAATGTCGCACTGAAGTAATAGGATCAACTCTCGAATCACCAACACGAACTCCACCACCTATAGTTACCATAAAACCCTTTTTCATAAATTTCCAAATTACCAAAATGACCCCCTCCCAGAGGACAACTGGTCAACCCTTGGTCAAAGCCAAAGCCAACAGTCGATGTTGACCCGACTCGTCGAGTCCTTCCTGAACTCGAGAAGTCGTGAAATCATTGGTTGATTCGTCGAGTTTCCCCGCAACTCGCAGAGTTCAAGCGTATCCAAGGGTTGGGGAAAAACCCTAGCCGACTCACCGAGTCATACGACTGACTCGCCGAGCCCAAGGCAATCTTCATTGGACTCGCCGAGTTGTTCATCCAACTCGTCGAGTACATGACTATCCTCATATGACTCGCCGAGTCGACCTTGCGACTCGCCGAGTCCCTTCAATCCTTCAACCATACAGATGCTTTTTAAGTCATGCAAAGGCTCCATATTACAGATCTAAGCTCCTAGGGCATAATTATCACGTAAAGTTGCAACCTTTACATGCATGCAAGGCTCTATAGGCTTAGAATGTCAATCACAAGCTTACAATGGGGTTTATCTCAACATGGAGGGTTCATGCTTGCTAAAGCTGGAGACTTTATGGCTCTAGAGTCCAAGATGAGCTCAGATCTAAAGTTGTGACTTCAGATCCTAGCCCATACCCGAAAATGGTTATCACCCATGCTATAAAGCCCTAATCTTCAACATGAAGAGATCTAGAAAGAACAAGGTCAAGGTAACAACTTGTTACCTTCAAATGATGCTAAACTGTGGTAGAATTCAGATCCCCAAACGTTCTTGCCTCCAACTTCTTGATCTTCAAGCTCCTAGCAACAAAATCTTCTTTCCAATCTTGAAATGTACACTAATATGAAGCACACACACGAATTAGGGCTTTGGATTGTCAAGAGGCTGTAAAGGGGAGGCTGGGGAGGCCAATGATCCTTTAAATAGGGTGCAAAACCTCGGAATTAGAGTTTTTCCCCCACCAGCTCCTACTCGTCGAGTCCCTTCTTGGACTCGGCGAGTAGGTCACTTAAACGCGTGGCCAACCCGCTGCTACTCGGAGAGTCAGGCAACCAACTCGTCGAGTAGACCTCGAAATCATGAGAATTTATAACCTTAAATTGATATTCGGGAAATCGGGGTGTTACATATATATATATATATATATATATATATATATATATATATATATATATATATATATATATATATATATATATATATATATATGTGTGTGTGTGTGTGTGTGTGTGTGTGTATATATATATATATATATATATATATATATATATATATATATATATATATATATATAGTTGCGGGCGGACCATCCATGTGCTGAAGGCCAATAGACTCGGGCATACTAGCTCTATGCTAAAGGCCAAGAGAAAGCGGACCAGCCGTGTGCTGAAGGCTATATAGGATGGACAAGTTATATGATGGAGGCCAAGGTGCGGACTAGTTATAAGATGAAGGCCATTATGTGTATGCATTGTATATGTGTCGTGGTATGGATTATATTGAGGGAATTCACTAAGCCTCAACTTTCAGTCGTTGAATAATTGCTTTGCAGGTTGTTCATCAGACCGTGGAAAGGGTCAGACATGACCGTATCGGCATCGAAACATCAATAAAGTTTTGTAGACTTCCGTTGAGGTACTCTTTTAAATAATATTGAAGTGTAATGTTTTGTAAGACATAAATTTAAATAAAAAAACGAAAAATTTGCCTTAGAAATCGAGACGTAACATAAAGAACGTCGAAATCAGAGTTGAAACGAAGAAGTTATGGTTGTTTGAAGTTGAATTGGAAATTAGGAATTTTTTTCTCTACATTGGGCATAGGTGTTGAATTCTGGACGCGAGTTTAATAACCTACGCATGGTGTAGGTTATGCTACGCAGGGTGTAGCTACTGCTGACCGAAACCCTAACACTAAGGTTTTGAGCCCTATTTAAGGGCTCTAACTTCTTGGAATCCTTCCCATTACCAGCCTCCATCACCTCATATTGTTCCTTTAAGTTCACGCTCAGGGCATATGGTTTTGTTTGTGAATTTCCAGGCCAGTGATGGAATGTTGGCAAGATTCGGGTGAATAGTAATCTTAACGTTCAAGTGGGTTAAATGGTGTCACGGTGTACAACCATGCGTGTGGTAGATAGACTAGGGTAGCCTTTATCATTTAGAATCTTGGGTGAAGTCTTGTTATACAACCATGCGTGAGATTTCAGTCTCAGCGAATAGTTAAGGATTATGAATCCTAATTTACTAGAAGGTATGCGTGGAATCAGGAGATCTCAGATATATCAAATATGTGAATATTTTGTTATCAGTATGTGAGTTATGTATTGGTTTGGCACCAATGGTTAAGACTCGCTTTGGGAGTTGCCTTGTTCTCGGATGTAAGGTTTTGGCAACAATGAATGGTCAGGGATTCTGTTTTTCTAGTTATCAACAAGATAATTCAAGTTCAGGGGTTCCTTTGGTTCCGGTTGTGAAGTGGAGTCCTTATGGAAATTGGGAATTTTGATCTACGTTGGGCGTAGGAAAGCAACTTTAGGCGTAGGTGCTGAATTCTAGACGCAAGTTTAATGACCTATGCATGGCGTAGGTTATGCTACGCAGGGCTTAGCCGTAGCTGACCAAAACTTCAACCCTAAAGTCTTGAGCCCTATTTAAGGGATCTAACTTCTTGGAATACTTCCCATTACCATCCTCTATCACCTCATATCGTTCCTTTGAAACCATAGTCGCCAACTGTGAGTTTTGAAGCCTTAGTGTGGTTTTTGTATGCATTGTGAAGCAGGAGTCCATTAAAGAAGCACTTAGGAGTACCAAGCTTTGTAGATCCAGACTCTACACTTCATCATCCACCTCCAGCAGGTATACATTTCGCATCTTGATTTTCCTTTATGATATCTAGTTAACTCATGAGTTTTTATTCTTTTTTTCCCATAACCTTGGTTTTAATAAGTATGAGCTACTTCAGACCTTATGAGTATAATTTCCAATCATTTCTTAGCTTGTAGAATCATAAAAATGGGAGCTTGGTCACTCTCATCCATCCATGCATGAGCTCTTGGGCATTGGAGTGTTTTATAGACTTTGGGTTTGGTCTTGTGCTCTTTTAAGCCATGCAAAGGTGTAAAGTCAGAGACTTTATCACTTTAGACTTTCATTAGGTCCAGATCTAAGAATTGGAAATTTAGTTTTTGTGTATTAAGAACTTAATGAGAAGTTGGTAAAATAACATGGCTACGCTGGGCGTAATCCTGGCTACGATAGGCGTAGCCTGATAATGCCCCGTTGTCCATCAAGAGGCTCTATGTCGGGCGTAGAGCATGGTGTACGCTGGGTGTAGCACCAGAAGGTCAACCTTTGGAAAATTTAGATATTAATCTTGGAAGGGTAAAATGTTCTTTTACCCTAAATAGAGCAATTAAAAACCAAGCCCCTCGAGTGTGGATTATTACCTTAATTTCTGATTAAGGTCTTATTGTGTACGTGATTACTGTAGGGAGTTCCAGTATCGACAACTCGAGTGTGAGATTTGTTTGTCTGTAGATTGAGGTGAGTCTTCTCACTATACTGGATAGGATGCTAGCTATCTTTGTGACTCTTCCATAGCGTGTTGTGTTGGGCCCATTAGTATGTATGCTAGGTTGGTCCCATTTGCATGTTGGGTTGGGCCCATTGATATGCTGGGTTGATCCCATAGATATGTGGGGTTGGACCCGTTGGTTTGAAGGGTTGGGCCTGTTATTATGGGTTGGGCCCAATGTGCGGGCTTGGGTCGTAGGTGGTTCATCTTCAGCTGTGTCTTCACCTCTCGGTCTCACCCTCCTCCCAAATTGGTTGCGGGGAGTGTCATTAGGAATGGAAAAAGTACCAAACCCATGATCCTCAACGATGTTAGCCCTCTTGTATCGAAGAGGAGAAAAGGCTTTCTGCTGCTCGACCGTCAAAAACATGGCCTCCCACTTCTCAAGGATTCCGAATGAACGTGCCAAGCAGGTTATAAGCATGCCACCATAGAGAGGTGAACCGCGGCGATCCTTTCCCGTCCGAACCGCGAGAAACTCAGCCAAAAGGAATGGAATTGTCCTAATAAACATCGGGTGTAATGAGAGCCCATATGAAAAATACATCCAAAGTCGGGACCTTGTTCCCCTCTTGCCTTTGATTTATGGTGTTCGTGATCAAACAGTGCAATAGGCGATGTATAGGGGAAAGGATATTGCTTTCTTGGGCGGTTCCCTTTTGGTAAGTGCCATTTGCAATGGCTGCCCAACATTCACTATCCTTGAAACCTCCATGCATTCGGATGCACCCGGTAATGAACTGGATATAAGAGTCGGTACAGACCTTGGACGAAAGATAAATCTCCGTCCTTACTGCAAAGTCGGTGAGGCTAAGCTTGCGCCTTTCCCCTACAAGGCAAAAAGTAAAATTTGCTTCTTCTAAGGCACCAATTTTCCTTCTGAATGAGACTGTTGCTAAAAATTCGACTACTAGCTCCTTGTACACAACCTCCTGTATTTGGAAGAGCCTTCTCCACGCCATACATACGGCTCAATTCCTTCCAACAACCCAGTTTGTGCCAGTAAACTACAGCGGGTACATGTACCTTTCGCTGTTTCATCCATTCCAACTTCCCATTCCACTGCGCAAGTACTTCGGAACCCACAACTCTTAGGAAATTGTACCAAGGGAATTTGGGGCAACCCCCGGGTTGGTTTCTTCTTGAACGACATGACTACAAAAACAACATACAAAGCATCAATATGCAAGATTAAAACCAAAAATAAACAGATTAAGCCCAAAAAACGTTGACCACAACGAGGACCACGACGAGTCGTCATGGTCGATGAGCAGGTTGCGTTTTCTGTGAACTGTCGAACCAAAATCCAAGCATAATCAACTAGAATCAACTTAAGGGTTTCTTTAAGGCATATATTCATGTAAGTTACCAACAATTTTAGGGAAAAAAACATCAAAATTTGTGTCCGATTTTGGCAAAAAAATCAAAACCATAGTTCCTTAAAATCGGCCCTAAATCTTGTTCTAATCAGCAAATGTGGACTAAATACTCACTAGAAACTCGATTACAAACAAGGAAATATCATAAAAATCATACCTTTTGCTTGAAGGAACAAAGAAATTGAAAGTTGGAGGGAAGTTCTTTGCGCGAGAGTAGAGCACGATGATGAAACGAGAGGGGTGAAAAGTAAGAAATGGTTTTGACCTAGATTAAAACCCTAATATGACTGAAGTAAAAACCGACAACACGTCGTGGTTACATCACCACGTCGTGGTGTCGCATCAAAAATCCTGGACTTGTTTTCTGTAAAATTACCACGGCGTGTTGAAAAGTACCACGTCCTGGTTTTAAAAATAATATCATTTTTGTCAAATTTTTATAAAAATCTCCACCCCAGACTCGTTCCATGTTATTCCCCACTTCGAACTCCATATAAAATTCATAGGAATGAGAGATCAAAAATTAAGCATAAATGAAGCAAAAATAAAGAAAATAAAAGAAAAGGAAAGAAAATGCAAACTCAAAACCACAGGTTGCCTCCTACAAGCGCTTCTTTTTGGGGAATCATGAGCCGGACTCCTTCCCTCTTCACGTTGATTCCGCTCGTGCGAATTTGATGATTTCCCCATCTTTTTCTTCAATTGGCATTCCTTCTTCGTAAAGCTTCACTCTATGCCCATTAACCTTAAAGGGAGTTCCATCTCTTGATGTCAACTCAATATCTCCATGTGGGAAAACTTGTTTAACAATGAATGGCCCATCCCACCTAGTTTGTAACTTTCTGGGAAAAAGTTAACCGTGAATTAAAAAGTAGAACTTCTTGCCCCTCATGAAAATCCTTGTGCCCTCTTAGTCTCGTGTCATGCCATTTCTTAGTCTTAACTTTGTAGATCAAGGAACTAGTGTATGCTTCATTTCTAAGCTCTTTAATGGCATTCATTTGCATCAAACGGTTGGCACGAAGTTCGGCAAGTTCAATGTTACAAATCTTCAAATCCCAAAATGCTTTATGTTCAATTTCAACCGGCAAGTGGCAATTTTTTCCATATACCAACCTATATGATGTAGTACCAATAGGTGTCTTGAAAGCGTGCGAAATTCCCAAAACGCATCGTCAAGCTTTTCCGACCATTCTTTTTTATTTCCACCAACCGATCGCTCCAATATTCGTTTTAATGCTCTGTTTTTTACTTCAGTTTGTCCACTCGTTTGAGGATGATATGGTGTTGAAAATCTATGGTTTACACCATATTTTTGTAACACCTTAGTCAATTAATCGTTTGCAAAGTGGGTTCCCCGATCACTAATAAGAGCTTTAGGAACACCAAATCTTGAAAATAGCTTTTTAAGGAAATGCACCACCACACGAGCATCATTAGTAGGTAGTGCTTGTGCTTCCGCCCATTTAGATACATAGTCGACCGCCACCAATATGTATTTATTTCCTTTTGACATTGGAAAAGGTCCCATAAAGTCAATCCCCCAAACATCGAATATCTCACAAACTTGGATGCTATTTTGGGGCATATCGATTTGGGAAGAAATGTTTCCCGACGTTTGGCACGAATCGCACTCTTTAACAAATTGAGTTGCATCTTTAAAAATATTAGGCCAATAGAAATCGGTATTAAAAACCTTTTTGGCTGTATATTGTGCTCTGTGATGTCCTCCGGTGGGCCCGCTATGGCAATGTTTCAAGATCTCTAGACTCTCCTTCTCGGGCACACATCTTCTTATCATCCCGTATGCGCAATTTCTAAAGAGGTAAGGCTCATCCCAAAAGTAGTACTTGACTTCGGAAAATAATTTCTTCTTTTGTTGTCGAGTCAACTCTTTTGGAAGATAATCACTTGCTAAGTAGTTAGCTATGTCCGCATACCACGATACCTCTACTGCTATAACCATAAGATATTCTTCGGTAAAATCATCTCCAATCTTGTTTTCTTCCAGTTATTCCAAATGCGGGTTTTCTAGTCTCGATAAGTGATCGGCCACCACGTTCTCCATTCCCTTTTTATCTCTAATTTCAATGTCAAATTCTTGTAAAAGCAATACCCAACATATCAATCTTGGTTTAGAATCTTGTTTAGCAAAAAGATACTTGAGGGCAGAATGGTAGGTAAAAACAATAGTTTTGGATAAAACTAAATATGGGCGGAACTTGTCAAAAGCATAGACCACCGCAAGCAGCTCCTTTTTGGTAGTAGTGTAATTCTCTTGAGCCAGGTTTAGAGTCTTGCTTGCATAGTACATAGGTTGAAAATGCTTGTCAACCCTTTGTCCCAAAACAGCTCCAACTACATAATCAATAGCATCGCACATTAGCTCAAAAGTAAGACTCCAATCAGGGGCGATCATAATAGGGGTACTAGTCAACTTCTCTTTTAACAATTGAAATGCTTCAAGGCACTCTTTAGAAAACTCAAATGCAACATCCTTGAAAAGAAGTTGAGTCAAACGCCTTGTGATTTTTGAGAGGTCCTTGATGAATCGGCGGCAAAATCCCGCATGGCCTAGAAAACTTCTCACCCCTTTTACATTTGTTGGAGGTGGTAATTTAGCTATAATGTCGACTTTTGCTCAATCCACCTCTATCTCCAAATTTAATACTTTGTCTCCTAATTCAATTCCTTCTTTGACCATGAAGTGGCATTTCTCCCAATTTAATACTAGGTTAGTCTTTTCACATCGAGCAAGCACTAGATCTAAGTTGGACAAACAATCTTCAAAAGAGGACCCAAAAACCGAGAAGTCATCCATGAAAACCTCCATAAATTTATCGATCATGTCGTGGAAGATGTCCATCATGCACCTTTGGAATGTGGCTGGTGCATTGCATATCCTAAATGGCATGCGTTTATATGCAAAAGTCCCACTTGGACAAGTGAAAGTTGTCTTTTCTTGGTCTTGTGGGTCAATAGAAATTTGAAAATACCCCGAAAAACCATCAAGGAAATAAAGTAGAGATGACCGGATAGTCTTTCGAGCATTTTATCGATAAATGGCAAAGGGAAATGATCCTTGCATGTAGCATCATTTAACTTATGATAGTCGATGCACACACGCCACCCGGTCACCGTTCTTGTTGGGATTAGCTCGTTATCTTCGTTGGTAACCACATTTATTCCTCCATTTTTAGGCACCACATGCACCAGACTCACCCATTGGCTATCGGAAATAGAATAAATGATACCGGCATCCAAAAGTTTAACCACCTCCTTTTTCACTACTTCTTGCATATTCGGGTTAAATCTTCTTTGGTGTCGTACTATGGGCTTAGCTCCTTCTTCTAAGTTAATTTTATGCGAATAATAGGCGGGACTAATTCCTTTGATGTCGGTTATATTCCATGCTATGGCACTTTGTCTTTTTTTAGTACTTCCACTAGGCTTTCTTTTTCATGTTTTGCTAGATCAGATGCGATGATTACCGGTTTTTGTTGTCCTTCTTCCAAGAATGCATACTCCAGGTGTTCGGGTAAGGCTTTCAGCTCGATTTTCGGTTGTCTGTTAGTTATCACGCCGTGGGCCTCCTGCCATGTAACATCCTGTTTCGGATCGTCCGTGATTAGGGTTCGTGGGCTGCAAACCGGCCATGAGGAGGTATCGGGGTTGCAACGAGTTGCTAGAAGCATAGGGTATCTCGTCACCTTTCCGGGGGTTTGAGGTTCATGGGAATTGGGGTTATATCGAGGAAGTGATGGAAGTTTGAAGTTGTGGCAGGCTAAGTCCCTTATTTGAGAAAGGTGGCAGCTGAGTACGCTGGGCGTACATATGTGTACGCTTAGCGTACTCGTGTGAGTGGTTTTCAAGCGGAGCCACCTAGTACACTGGGCGTACCAGAGGGTACGCTGGGCGTACTAGACACAGAGTGGAAACGCTAACTTTGGATGTGTCCCTATATAAAGAATGAGATGGCCTCATTCCTGGCCACCATGCACAGTCAATAAACCCTCTAAAACCCTAATCCTTCGTTCATGGAGCTGGTGAGTGCATTTGAGAGCCTTGAGTGATTTTGGTGTGTTCTTGGAGTAAGGAAGGAGCTTTGGAGAAGAAGGAGTGAGAAGTCCAGGCCTTGGATCTGAGCATATCTGAGTTGGAAGCTTCATATAGAGGTATAAAGCTTCAATCTTTCTCACTCTTTTGTTTTGAGCATCATATTAGAGTATTTTAGGATATTGTCCCAAAAGGTGGAGAATTTATGAGATAGTGAGCTCCAGAGACTATGATCAACCCCTTTGAGTGTGATTAGTAGTGTAATGTCATAAAAATCCAATCTTGGTCGTTGGAATCAAGCCATGCATGAGTTATGAGCTTTTTGAGATAAGGGAGTGAGTGTTTTGGGTGTTTGTGACCTTTCCAGACATGAAAAGGCTTAAAGTCATTGACTTTATGGAGTAAGATCCATTAGGGAGTCCAGATCTGGGATTTGAGTTAATGTCTTAACTGATTAAGACTAAATATGTAGAAGGAGTGAATCTGGGGAGTACGTTGAGCGTAATTCCTGTAAGCCATGTGTACTGCCCCAGTGTCCCCGATGGCCAATCTGGATTGTGAGTACGCTGAGCGTACCAAGGGAGGTACTCCCCGCGTAACCTCACTGTGGACTTTTTGGCTAAGTCTCATGTTGGGCCTTGAGTGTTGGGCCTGGAGTTTGGGCTTGTTGCAATATATTTTGGACCAGAGGATTATATATAAGTGCTTTGGGCCCTTGAGTTGGGCTTGCCATTTAGATTTGAGAGTTGGGCCTCGGGAGAGCCCATTTATTATTAGGCCTTGGTGGGCCCAATGGGTTTTAGGTTGTTGATTGTCTGGTTAGTGGACATCCTTTAGACCTAATGAGTGAGAGTCTGGACTTAGTTCCTAATTGGGTTAATTGTGGATTTGGCTCAGAGTTAGAGGTCGGTGCGTAGCAACAGCGTTTATAGGGGCTGTTCATCATCCGAGGTGAGTCTTCTCACTATACTTTACCATGAGTGGTATTTTTTTGTGACTGAGATGTCCTATGTGCTTACATTGTGTCTTGTGATATCCTGCATTATTTCTTTGTGATTTATGTTGTGTATTATTCAGAGCTTACAGAGTTAGGACCGGAGGGTCCATCAGAGTTGTGGGACCGGAGGGTCCCACTGAGACACATTAACCGGAGGGTCTTACTGTGTTATAGCCTCGAGCGGCTACAGAGTTGTGTGTGGTATTTTGGGGATCTCATTAAGCTTCGTGCTTACCGTGTTATGTGTTATGTGTTTCAGGTTTTTCTCAGGATCGCGGGAAGGCACCAGCTCGATTGTACACACTAGAGAAAAAGTTATGTTTTGAGGATCCTGGATTATTAATCAAACAATTATGGAGATGCGTTTTGCAAACTAAATAAATGAGATTTTGTGAAATGCATTATGAGAATTATATGATTTTAAAATTGTTGGGTCAAAATTATGGTTTATACTTTACTTTTCTAAGAAAATGTATTTTTCATTGTTTACGGTTTCGTTTACGGCCAGGGTGTTTACGGTCTGTTGTGACCGTAAACCTGTTTACGGTCTGCCTGACCGTAATCAGGTTTACGGTCCGTCTTCCTATAAATATAGGTGTAAGGGGTGAGGATTGGTAGGAATGTATGAGTGGAGGGGAGCTTAAGTGTGTGAAACCCAAGGTGTTCTAGAGAGAGAAACAAGAGAGAAGAAGAGATTGTGTGAATCTATTGTAAGGATCTTCATTCATATATTCAATACATCATAGATTCAAGTTATTCTTCTTCTCCTTCTTCTTCATTTGATCTGGCATCATCCGTTTGATTGGGATTCCGCACCATCAAACGGATCTGATTGATACACAAGCTGATTGGGGACTTACAATTAGTATCAGAGCTTGGATTGTATCAGTCAATTTTGTCAGATCTGGAGCTTATTTGATCTTATTTTTGAAGGATTTCTACGTTTTTGGATAGATCTTGGCAAAATAAGGGGGGTTTGTTCTTCGTGTTTTTGATAAAAAGGGTTTTTTTGATCGAGTTTTGGAGCTAAAAAGTCAAAATCGTTGTTTTTGGTCGTAACCAGCGAGGGGGTGGCGGCGTGTACGGTCAGCAGTTAGGGTTTCCTCGGTTTACGGTCCGAGGTTTACTGTCGGTCCTCGCACGTGTACCGTCAGAGTTTGCGGTCCTCGGTGGTTTGCGGTCCAGCAGCGTTTCCGGTTCGCACCTCGGTCTCGTGTACGGTCCAGCATCTTCGCTTCGTTCTCGCACCTCGTCCTCGCATCTCGCTTCACAGCAGCATCCTCGCATCGCACTTAAAAAAATTGGAAACGGAATTGGGGGTGCCGGGATTCGAACCCGGGTCCCTTAAGTCTACAAGCAGGCGGCTTACCAGTTGATCTACCAAGCTTCTTGTTCCATTCCCCTCGATTTTAATTCAAAAACAATCCTTTTCGCATCTATTTTCGCAAAATTGTCAATTTCAGCCCAAAATTCAAATTTCTTTTAATTTTAAATTCTATTTTCTTCCAAAAATTTTAGATTTTAATTTTTGACTTTTAATTTTGACTTTTTACTTAAAATTTTGACTTTGACTTTAAAGTTTGACCTTTGACATTAAATTTTGACTTTCTCGTTTGACTTTAAAATTTTCAAATTTAGCTTTTCGGTTTGACTTTGAAGTTTGACTTTTCAAGTTTGACTTTTAAGTTTGACTTTTTAAATTTGACTTTTAGGGTTGATTTTTGAGTTTTTAGTCAAAGGGCATATTTTTTATAAAAATGAGTTCCTCATCCATTCCGGTAAATGAAGTTTCATGTACTCCATCTTGTGAAGCTACGATTAAATTTCTTCGCGAACAAATTGATTTGCTAAAAAGGGAAAATGAGGACCTAAAATACGAAGGATATCAACTTAGGAAAGGTCAAAAACCCTTAAAAGCACAACTAGAGGCCAAAACTAAGGATTTTATAAAACTTCAAGAGGAATTTAGCAATAAATGTGAAAATTATGACTATATTAAGAGACAACTTGCTTCTGTGACTGCCGAGCTTGACACATTAAAAAAGAAATTTGAAAATGCAGATTTTAATTTTAGAAAATATGATGTGTTAAATGAGGTAGTTGCCTCGATGATTGAGAAGTAATTAAAATTCAAAGATAATCAAAACAAGGGTCTAGGGTATCACAGTGTGACACCTCCTTTTAACGACAACTATAACCCACCCCTTGAGACCAATGAGGAAGAAATGCCTGCTCAGTATGGCCAAACCCCTATCCCAGCTGCAGTTAAGACTGAACCATCTGGGCCTACTGAGGCAATTCAGCTGAACGTTTCTGATGCTTCTACTTCATGTGCAGGTAAAGTAGTAGAGGATGAGAACAAGGAGAAAACAATTAAACAATCCAACGACCCCTTGAACTCTAAATCTGTTGCTTCTAACTCAGTTACTTATGACAAACCTGCGGTTGAGAAATACAGGCCACCAATTCCAGTGAAACAGAGTGCCTGTTGTATGTGTGCTTGTGGGAACAATAAGAAACGAGGCATGGAAACGCCACCAGGGGCAGGAAGAAACAATTTCCCAGTGAAGAAAAAGACTTGTTTTCACTGTGGAACACCTGGTCACATTGCCTGAAACTGTCCAAATCGTGCATACGTTCCCTACTATGCACACGAGTGGCAGAACGTGCCAAGAGGGAGATTTTCCAAAAGAAACCCCTCAAGGTCACGTTCATACAATGGTGACTGGAACGCGCAGAAGGCCAAGAATCAAACCCACAAGGCCAAGAATCCGAATCCCAAGGGCAAGAAGGGAATGCCGGCCAAGAAGCCAAATCCAATAGATGCTCCCGTGAAGCCAAAATCAAAGTCATCTCAACGGCCGACATCAAGATCAAAAGCAAGTACCGAGGCACCCATCGGATCGAAAAAGAAATGGGTTAAACCCAACTACAAATGGGTTCCAAAGGTTCAATCTCCTAAGTCACCTAATGACTCTAATATTTCTACATCTTCTGTTTGTGATAAACAGGACATGTCGTGGGAGAATGTTCCTTGCAAAGATGACAAAGGTCGACCCAGTTTCAAAATGGACTAGGTTCCAAAGACCAACTGATCCCGCTCTGTGCTGGAGCAGCTATGGAGGCATATCATCAGACTTCGGTTTGTTGGTAGTGGCTGTTCCAGGCACATGATAGGGGACATCTCTCAACTATACAACATTCAGACCTTTGTTTGAGAGTATGTGTCTTTTTGCGGGAAAGGAGGAAAGGAAGAGATCACAAATGGGGTCAGTGCTTAATGACATGAAGAATTTTCGGATATGTTCTGAGATAATGTGTGTTGTTCTCAGACCTTCTGGATGCAAATTCAATCGGTGACTTACGGTTTGAGTTTTCTTCTCTATACTACTGAGTTTATCTTTCATTGATTCATTTTAAAGACAATTTTATTTATTTTCTTATAGTTTTTCGTTAGTTTTGTTTTGGGAAGTGATATAAAGATAAAGTGATAACGGGCAGTCTAAAACATGTGTAAGGGACTGAATCTGAATTGTCTAGACTCTGTGTTCAATGTGCTGGTAGGCACGATGGATTTGACAGTGTGGATTTAGATAGGATTGTTTGGACTGACCATACGACACTCTGGTAGATTGAGCAGTGAGATAAACACGGGAACCTACATGATACACTAAATTAATACGCATCTAGAACTGTGGCTCAACATTTCCTTGATGTACGGACTTATGTCCTTAATTCTGGTTCTGATAGGGCGACTGGGGGGTTCTGATAAAGTAGGTCTGTAGGAAATTATTTTCTTGCTTTCTATCTGTCAGTCATATGTTGCTTCCTCTGCGTGGTTGGAAGAGATCCGACCTGGATTGCAACATATGCAACTCTATTTCTGCACACCTTCTTATCTATGAAACTATTTCTATCTGTTAGCCATATGTTGTCCCCTCTGTGTGATCGGAAGATCCGACCTGGGACACAACATATGCAACATTCTACCTCTCAATCCCTCTATCCTAGTTAGCCATATGTTGTCCCCTCTGCGTGATTGAAAGAGATCCGACCTGGGACACAACATATGCACCTATTTCTAAATCTAACTTCCTCCTTAATAATTGTTTACTCACCTAAAGTAAGGAGTCCTTAGGAAGTTCTTGATAACTAGGGTATATCGGGAAGTGGGGAACACGTTCTAGTGCAACTAAAATTGAATCATTTAGAGGTTGTCTGTAGATCTCGCTGCTTAATTTAAGTGGACAACAATACCCGTGGTCGTCGTCAGCTAAATGGTTTATTTAGAAAAGTTTGTCAATATTCTTCGTGTTTAAGTGGACCACAATACCGGCAATTGACCAGATCTATTCATAAAGGTGAAGGTACTGATAAACAAGTTCAGGCTGTCTCACAACTTTGATCCCAAATATTTTTGTTTTTGTAAAATTTTTTCATAGTTTTTCTCTATGCCCAAATTTAGGGGGGGAATTAAAAAAAATTCAAAACTCAAACAAAAATCAGAAAATTAAAAAAAATCCAAAAATAGTGTTATTTCTTGTTCAGAAAAATCAGAAAATCCAAAAATATTTTTGTTTCTGTTTTATTTTTTCAGAAAATATGAAAAACCCAAAAATATTGTGTGCTAAAGTTTTCTTTTAGTTTTGTTATGTCTTGAAAAATGAATTCAGATGTAGATGAGACTCATGGAGTCTGTATCGAGATTTCTGAGCCGAAGCTTCATCCGTGAGCATCGAAGAATTCTCATTCGAAGGAGCAAGAAATGAAGATTACTATTTAGACATTCAATCTTTCAAGCCCAGAAGCAAGGTGAAGCTGAAATTGAAGATTATGTGACAGATTGCATTGAAGCCTCCTCAATCATTCTGCTGCTATCTTAAACCTGCTGAAGTGATCCAGAAGATATGTTCTCTATGATGTTCTCTCTGAAGATTCTCAAGCTGAAAGCGCTATCTTTCAAGAATCAGTACGTCAAGCTTCCTCACCCAATGTGCGTTCAGAGTCAAATTTTGAAGACAAGGCCAACTGCTCAAGATGAAGTCATTTGTTGAAGATTCATCAAGTTCATCTTGAAGTTGTGAAGAATTTGAAGATTTATGCTGAAGCCAAGATCTCGATGAAGATTGACAAGAAAAGCCAGCTACTTTTTAGGGTTGTTGGGTCAATTAAGAAAAGAAAGCTATAAACGAAGGGGGAGATTGTTGGGTCAAAATTATGGTTTATACTTTACTTTTCTAAGAAAATGTATTTTTTAGTGTTTACGGTTTCGTTTACGGTCTGTTGTGACCGTAAACCTGTTTACGGTCTGCCTGACCGTAATCAGGTTTACGGTCCGTCTTCCTATAAATATAGGTGTAAGGGGTGAGGATTAGTGGGAATGTATGAGTGGAGGGGAGCTTAAGTGTGTGAAACCCAAGGTGTTCTAGAGAGAGAAACAAGAGAGAAGAAGAGAGTGTGTGTGAATCTATTGTAAGGATCTTCATTCATATCTTCAATACATCATAGATTCAAGTTATTCTTCTTCTCCTTCTTCTTCGTTTGATCTGGCATCATCCTTTTGATTGGTATTCCGCACCATCAAACGTATCTGATTGATACACAAGCAGATTGGGGACTTACAAAAATGAAAATTTTGTTTGGAAATTTACGGTGTTACAAGTTGGTATCAAAGTCTTGGTTTGAGGGATTCGGATGCACCATCGGGTATATCTGGACTCAAACTGAGGATTTGAGAAAAAATTTCAAAAGAAATGATTATTCTAAAACGACCAAGAGTTTCCAAGAGAAAAACGAGAAGCAGCAGTGTGTACAATCAGCCAGAGCCCGAATGGTGATTTCCCAAAATACCCTTACTTATTTGTGTTATGATTCATTATTGAGATATTAGTGATTCATGCTAGAAGATAGGCTAGGTATTTCATATATTTAGGGCTAGAGTTGCCTGATTTGTGATGCCTTAGCCTAGGAATTTTCCTATATGTGATGTGCTTTTGAGTATATGCGGAGTAAGAGTATCCAGCAGAGATCTTTTAGAAAGAACTTGAGTAGAGGAGTAATCTAGGAGAGATACCTAGAAGAGCATCAGAGGATCCTGCTGAGAGAGTAATTCGATACCCGTGAGGGGTAGAGTTGCTTGAGTACGGTGATACCTTTTGAGTGTAAGTAGAACAACTGGAGTGGTAAACTAGAGTGGTTTTACGTGTTGGTAGAGATTATTTGTCATACCCCCAAACAAGACGACGGAAATGCCCGGGGGTGGATGACTTCATTTGTAGTATCACAACACATGCATTGTAGTAATCAGAGTACAACCAACCACTGTATATAAAAAGTATAAGTATTTACATGTGTTTCATCATTGTATATTGAAACTAAATAGTTATACAAAAGAAGAAGACAAGACTCAAAACAGCTCCATCTTCTCAAAAGCTCGGGGAGTACCTGTCTACTGGTTCCCTAAGAATACAAGTAATTTGAAAAGAGAGTATCAACATAAAGTTGAGTGAGTGCATAAGAGTTTATGTTTGAAAGAATGTTTTCTGTTTCTTGAATATGTGTATTGTTCCAGAAAATCCTGTATTTTCTATTGTATATGAAAAGTAGTTTTAATCTCATAAAACCGTTATGTTTGTAAACCAATGTTCTGTATTAGTATTCCTTTTGTAAAACTTGTAATGTGAGTGTGCCTGGCTTCACCAGTTGTTATTGAAAACTGTAATGTAATACTGTAAATTGTATCTTGTAAAACTAGTACTTTTAAAATGTACTTATGTTTAGTTAATTATACACTAACGTATTGTTAATATCTTTTTAATGAGTTATTATAACCATACTGAGACTAGATGGCCTGACCCAACGCATTGAAGGCTTTGAAAGCTGTTGATAACAACTGTCACTCGTAGGCGTGTATGCCTTACCGTAGCTAGCAGTCTGAGTGCGGGGTTGTCAATCCCAATATAGATCTATACACACATTGTTTCGATCCCCGGCTGGAGATTCTGGTTATAATGTCAGGACTTTAACTATATTGTTTAAATGAATTAAACAACCTGTATCAAATGACTCATAAAAAGCATATAAACGTTACATGTATAATAGTTATGAAAACCCAATCATTCTGAAATAAATTATTGACAGAATTTTCTTGAATTAGTATTCTTAACATGTATATGAAAGATGTATACTCTTGTTTAGTTTTGATATAAAACCTTTGTTCTTGTAAAACAATGTACTTTAGTATACTTGAATCGTGAATTAATGTTCTGTGAATCATAAATTATACCTATTATAATTTATATGTACTTTTTGAATTGACACTGAGTATTCATGAATGCAACCCCTTTCTCAACATGTTACAAAGGGTATTTGAATTGAATGAAATAGCATTTATACTTATATACATATACAATTATATATAAGTAAAATTTAAACGACATTCAGACAAATAACCAATACTTAAAATCCCACATCCAAACAAGGAAAAGGAACCAAAGTGGTTTATCAGTCCTAAGCCTTTTAAATCTTATTTATATAAATATATGTATATAAATATGATTTATTGGGAAAAAATATAAGTTTATAAAACCATTTAAAAGAAGTTTAATATTTTGAAATACTTTTGTAGACTTGATGTCATTTTTAACACAATCTTTGAAAAACCATTTGATTTGATGATAATTGAAATCCATTTTGATAAGATATTTGAAATCATTTGTTTATAACACAAAATCTTTGTGTTAGACTTGTATTTCCCCCCCCCCCCTTAAAACAGTGAAATCTATGAAAATACGGGGGTATGAACTCACCTTTTGGAGGGTGATTCAAATGATCATTTGGTATAGGATGTTTAGTTCCACGAGTGAAATCCCGCAACAAAACAAGTCCTATATAGTTATTTGTATAGCATATATGCATCCAATTAGTTAATATAATAATAGAAATGATTGGATATTGGATTAATTTGTAAGTCTAACCAATAGGAGTGTTAGAAGCTAAAAAGGAAGCTGATAGGTGTTCACAGCCCAAGAGTATGAAGGGTTCACAGCCTTGAAGGTGTTCACGGCCCTGAGTTCTTGAAGAATGATGAACATTTGATGATCCTATACCAGTTTCTTAGAAGATTCAAAGATTTTCAGGTGCTTGTTCTTCGTGTTCTTCATGTTCTTCGTGAAAAATAGATGAAATTAACGGGTTTCAATCTAATATAAGAAGATTACAAGATGTTCTTGAAGTGATAACAAGATCAAGAATTGATACCTGTTAGATGTTATGATGTACTAGTGATTATTGCTTGAATATGATGAGAAGGGATGAATATAACATGTTCTTGAGGAGAGAGGTTGTTCTTTGTGTTCTTGGCTGATGATACTTGAGAGAAAATGGCTTCAAATTGTGTTTGAATGTGTAAAAAGTGAAGAAAAATCGGCTAAAATGAATATATATGCGAGGGTTCACGGTCCGAGGGGTTCACGGTCGTGAACCTCGTATACGGTCCTATGGCGGTTGCGATTTTGTGGTCCAAATTGATTACGGCCCGAAGCCGTTCACGGCCTCGTTCACGGCCGAAGTGTTCCCGGTCCGAGGTTGGTGTACGGTCCGAAGGAAAAGAAGAAAAAATGCATGCGAGACTTCTCGGTTTTTAATCATTTCCCTTCCTATTTCAACCACAATTATTTTAAGGATTTTTAATAAACAAAGGTTATGATTTTAACCTTAATAAAAACCCAATACAATAGAGAAGACTTTAGTTAGCCCAAGTTTGACTTTGGTTGACTAGGGTTGACTTTACAAAGAGAAAATAACGGGATGTTACATTATCCCCCGGTTAGAGAGAATTTCGTCCCGAAATTTGAATTAACGAGATACAGAAAGACTAGGGAAAAAGATGTGGATACTTCTGTTGCATATGATCCTCCCGCTCCCAAGTGAATTTAGGTCCCCGTTTTGCATTCCAGTGAACCTTCACTATTGGGATACGGCTTTGTTTGGTTCTCTTTACTTCCCTGTCTAAAATCTCTACAGGTTCTTCCACGAAGTTGAGGCTCTCATTGATCTCGATTTCGTCGAGTGGGATTACAAGAGTCTCATCAGATAGACACTTTTTCAAGTTAGAGACGTGGAAAACAGGATGTATGTTACTTAGTTCTTGGGGTAGTCGGAGTTTGTAAGCTACTGGACCGATTCTAGCAAGAATCTTGAATGGCCCTATGTACCTTGGATTTAGCTTGTCACACTTTCCAAAGCATATCATGCCCTTCCAGGGTGAGACCTTCAACATGACACGGTCACCAACCTGGAATTCCAAAGGTTTTCTTCTTTTGTCAGCATAGCTTTTCTGTCTATCTCTGGAAGCTTTAAGTCGCTCCCGGATTTGTACGATTTTCTCCGTAGTTTCGCGAATGATTTCTGGACCAGTGAGAGCACTGTCAGGAACTTGACTTCTAGCTAGCTGCGTGTCACCTACTTCAGCCCAGCACAGAGGTGATCTGCACTTGTGGCCATAGAGGGCTTCGAAAGGAGCATCCTTTTTTCTAGTGTGATAATTGTTGTTGTAAGAGAATTTGACAAGGGGTAAATGAGTATCCCATGCCATTCCAAAGTCTATCACGCAAGCTTGCAACATGTCTTCTAAAGTTTGAATCGTCCTCTCACTTTGTCCGTCGGTTTGTGGATGGTAGGCTGTACTCATGTCCAGCCTAGTTCCCAAAGATTTTTGTAAAGACTACCAGAAAGGAGAAGTGAATCTACTATCTCGGTCTGAAATAATAGATATTGGCACACCATGCAGTCTAACGATCTCCTTGAGGTAAGTTCTTGTTAGCTTCTCCATCTTGTCGGTCTCTTTGGTTGGTAAGAAGTGTGCGGATTTAGTTAATCTATCTATGATTACCCAAATAGTATCATAACCACCCGATGTCTTGGGTAACTTAGTTATGAAATCCATTGTAATCCGCTACCACTTCCATTCAGGGATTTCAGGCTATTGCAATAAACCTGAAGGTTTCTGGTATTCTACCTTGACTTTGGCACAAGTAAGGCACTTGCCCATAAAGGTAGCGATTCCAGCCTTCATGTTAGGCCACCGGTATAGTTTCTTGAGGTCTAGATACATTTTATATGAACCTGGATGAATGGAGTATCGGGTTTTGTGTGCTTCATTCATAACCACGTCTCTGTAACCACCAAACTTTGGTGTCCAGATCCGTTTCATGAAACAATAGACTCCATCATCTCTGAGTTTGAAGTTCTTATCCATTCCTCTCAGGGTTTCACCTACCACATTTTCGGGTTTCAAGGCCTCGAGTTGAGCCTCTCTGATCTGTGTGGACAGATGTGAATGGATTGTCATGGTCAACGAATTTACTCGGCGTCCCGAGTATTCTTTTTTGCTAAGGGCGTCAGCTTCTACGTTAGCTTTACCAGGGTGATAAAGAATATCACAATAGTAGTCGTTCAGTAGCTCCACTCACCGTCATTGTCTCATGTTCAGCTCTTTCTGATCGAAGATATGATGGATACTTTTATGGTCCGTGAATATTGTGCACTTCGTGCCATATAAGTAATGTCTCCAAATCTTCAGAGCAAATACCACTGCTCCTACTTCAAGGTCATGTGTTGTATAATTGACTTCATGTGTCTTTAGCTGTCTTGAGGCATAGGATATAACATTTTCTCTTTGCATAAGAACACATCCAAGCCCTTGATTAGAAGCATCACAGTAAACTACGAAATCCTCTGTCCCTTCAGGAAGAGACAGGATCGGTGCACTACACAGAGCTCGCTTCAGCGTTTGGAACGCTGTTTCTTGCTTTTCTCCCCAGCTAAACGTTACACCTTTTTGTGTCAGGGTGGTAAGAGGTTTAGCTATTCGAGAGAAATTCTGGATGAATCTGCGATAATAGCCAGCAAGACCTAAGAACTGACGGATTTTTGTAGGTGTTTTGGGTGCTGACCAGTTCTCAATTGCCGTTATTTTGGAAGGGTCGACGTGTATTCCTTCTGAACTGACCACATGACCTAGGAAATCAACTTTCCTGATCCAAAATTCACACTTTGAAAACTTCTCATAGAGTTTCTCTGATCTAAGAGTTTGCAATATTTGACGAAGATGTTGGCCATGTTCCTCTTCACTTCTTGAGTAGATAAGGATGTCATCAATGAAGACTATGACGATTTTATTCAGGAATGGGCGACACACTCTGTTCATTAGATCCATAAACACAGCAGGTGCATTCGTCATTTCCGAATGGCATCACTACAAACTCGTAATGACCATAACGAGTTCTGAACGCGGTTTTGGGAATTTCATCCTCCAAAATCCGTAACTGGTGATACCCGGATCTTAAGTCTATTTTCGAAAAGTAGCTCGCACCTTGAAGTTGGTCGAACAGATCGTCAATGTGAGGCAGAGGATATCGATTCTTGATGGTAAGTTTATTCAGCTCGCAGTAGTCTATGCACATACGAAATGATCCATCCTTCTTCTTCACGAACAAAACCGGTGCTCCCCAAGGTGAGAAACTTAGTCTTATGAAACCTTTTCTAAGGAGTTCGTTAAGCTGAATGGATAATTCCTACATTTCAGAAGGTGCAAGACGATAGGGGGATTTGGCTACAACGGTAGCCCCAGGGATTAAGTCGATTCTGAATTCGACTTGTCGTTCGGGAGGTACTCCTGGAAGATCATCAGGAAAAATGTCGGGAAAATTGCAGACCTTAGGAATGCTCGCGATGTCTTTCACTTCTTGCTTTTTGTCTACCACATGAGCTAAGAAAGCACAATACTCTTTGCGAAGGTACTTCTGTGCCTTGATGCAAGAAATGATCTGAAGGTTTGTTCCGGGTTTGTCGCCGTAAATAATAAGAGTTTCGTTAGTTGGCAAGTTCAGACGAATGGCTCTTTCATAGCATAGGATGTCAGCATGGTTAGGGCACAACCAATCCATACCTATTATGATGTCGAAACTTTTGATAGAGACCGGCATAAGGTCTACTGTAAATGAAAAGTTATTCAAGGTAAGAGTACATCCTATGTATATATCGTCGGTGGATTCAGATTTCCCGTTAGCCATTTTGACTGTGAACGTTTCATTTAGTGGTTGGGAGTTTTGATTTAGCAAGTGTTTGAATTATGGCTCACAAAGATCTTCACAGCACCACAATCAAATAGAATGCATGCATAAGTGTTGTTGAGAAGAAACGTACCCGTGATTACCGCAGGGTCTGCTACCGCTTCTTCGTGACCCAAAGCCAAAATTCTCCCAACTCCACCGGCATTTCCAGCTTTTGGACAATCTCTCTTGAAATGCTCCACATCACCGCATTGGTAGCATGCTTGACCTACTCCAGCAGCAGGTACTTGGTTAATCGGTTGAGGTGGTGATCTACAGAATCGGGTAGTATGCCCTTTTCTGTTGCAGTTGCGACACTGCATTTCTCAGCAATTCCCGTTATGGTGAAAATTGCACTTGTTGCACTTAGGGAGATTACCAGCATAAGGCTTAGCTGGTGCAGGGTTAGCAGGAACAAAAACAGGTACAGTAGTAGCATTGACTGCCACTAGTTGTTGCTTCTTTGAGGATTCTTGAGAAGATTTGCCCTTCCTCTTGTTCCAGCCTTTCTTCTTATTGTTGTTGTTGTTATTGTTGTTGTTGCTGTTGTTTCCCTTCGGTTGTTCTGGTGCAGCAACCACTGAGTTCTGACGGGCTCCATGGTCAATAAGAGACCGTGCTAGCTCTTTGGTACTGTCAAAGGTAACAGACCTCGAAGCTAAGACACTTGACTAAATTTGGGGCGACAGTCCCGAAATATATTTCTCAATCTTTTTGCTCTCCAGAGCAAGCATATCTGGACAAAGAATTGCCAAGTCACAGAATCTATTGGTATAGGTTGTTATGTCCAAACTAACCATTGTAAGACCCCAGAGCTCTTGCTCAAGTTTCTGAATTTCTCCTCGCGGGCAGTATTCCCGCATCAACATAGTTTTTAAGCTCTCCCAGCTTATAGAGTCAACCACTACCAGAGTTAGTGACTTAACACGGTCATTCCACCATGTAAAAGCTCTATCCGAAAAGGTACAAACAGAAAATTTGACTTTACTGTTCTCTAGACAGGAGCAGATTTCAAAAATTGCTTCTGTCTTCTCAATCCACTGTCTTAATGCCATAACACCTCCAGTACCGTTAAAGGTCATGGGTTTGGCATTCAAGAAATCTTTATAAGTACACTCCCGCGAGTGCCCATGACTCTCGCCATGGTTAGAAGGATGTGCACCAGCTCCTGACCCACTAGTACCAGGAGTGTTGATATGAGACATGGCAGCTGCTACAGCTGCCATGACCGCCTCTTGAAACATAGCAGCGTCGAATTGAGGAGGTGGTGGCGGAGGTGGCGTCGGTGCTTCATTAACAATGTTACGTCTTGGATTTCTCCGAGGAGGCATCTTTTACTATAAAAGTTAAAAGATAAAAATATGATAAGATATCAAGAGTGAAGATGAATTTGATATCTCTAAACTAAAACATTTAGTTCAACATGAATCTTGTAATGAATTGGAAATAGAAGTCTACTACAAGTACAACTTGTGACTGGATAATATGAAATTGAGTGGTTATTTTTCAAGGAGTATGAAAATGCATGTCGATTATATTGGCATATTGAATAAATAAAGTCTGAAAAACTTGACCCTAAACAGGTCTACAATATACCAAATTCTGGGAAAAACATCGACATCATACTGACCTACCGAAAATGAAATTTTCTTGGTCGTACTGAAAAACATGAAAAATAACGCTAGAACATATCCGCAGACTTAATCATAACCAAAAGAATGAACAGAGAATGAGTAGAGTATTATCCATTTCTTAAACCAAAAGAAATGATAAGTAGAGCATTTCCTACTGGCGACGGGCATCACTTTGACGAACCCTCATCTCAGCCAGCTGACGCTCCACATCAAGCAGATGTCTTTCATACACTGTCTGGCGTGCTCGGAGCTCTATGACTTCAGCTCGAGTTACAGCTAGCTCTTGCAGCAGAGCCTCATTGTCTCTCATTGCTTTGTTATGATCAAGTTCAAGATTGCGAATACTATCCGTATTGGCATTCGTGTCCGCATCAAGCTCCACAGTTTGTTGAATGGCTGCCACTCCTAGCTCAACATTTCGAGCCACTCAGCGAACCAAAATAAGAAGAATTATGTCTGCATAGCCTCCCTCACTTATGTTGTAGAAGCGTCGTTCACCGTTGTAGGGTAAGGGTTGACCTTGCTCTCAGCTCCACCTACCCAAGTTCTCAGCCCACGAAGGCGTCGGACCTTGGAAATTTTGTCATGGATTAGGATTCTGGGCAACTGGTGGTGGATTATAGGCTTCTGATTCGGAATCAGTGTCTTCCGGAAAACTTTCTGCAAAATCATCATCTAAGGGAATTTCATGATTCTCTTCTGGCTCTGCATCTTGTCCTTGATTGGGAATGTATGGGTCTCCAGCTAAATGAAATCCTGCCATTGTTATCTAAGCGAGAATAGGGATAAGAGATATAGAATATAGTTAGTAACGATAGATTAAGGATACAATTTTCTACGAGAGAGACTTACAGTTAACAAGTAATGTTTTTTTATGACTTGTTCTAGGTATTACAATAACTATAAAGTGTATACTAATTATATATAACTTGGGTATAAACGACCTTCGATTAAATGACCCGGCTCTAAATCCACAACCAAACAAGGAACAGGAAATGAAGCTAGATCACATATTCTAAGTCTATATAACTTTAATTATATATAATTGTAATATACCCTTAATATTTATAGTTCTACCCTCAATTGTTCTATTGTTTTCACATGTTTGTTATTAGTACATAGTGTCTAAAATACCCCTATAGTATTTTAATCTTTTATGTTCTATTCTGGAGTTCTTCTGAATATGTATGGTTGGTAAGTTTTAGACATGCCGCAACACCACTATCACTCCCAAACACATGTTGGTAATATCTCAAATCAATATAGTTGATCAGGCTATATTAAACCCAGATATGATTACATAACTGCCCAGGTTTGACTGTAATGTCCAACATCCAAATACTTTTAAGTTCTTATGACTGTGATATTGTACTTGTAGGTATGAGTGTTAGTATACTTCTTGTAAAAATACTTAAATTTTTAAAAAGTATACTTGTAGTCAGAGCTCTTATCCCCAAATGTATTTATAGTTTGTATATCTTTTATGGATTGATATACTGAGTTCACTATAAACAATCCTCGGATACCAATCTGTCACACCCCCAAACGAGACGGCGGAAACATCCGGGGGTGGATGACTTCATTTGTAGTATCACAACACATGCATTATAGTAATCAGAGTACAAACAACCACTATATTTAAAAAGTATAAGTATTTACATGTGTTTCATCATTGTATATTGAAACTAAATAGTTATACAAAAGAAGTAGACAATACTCAAAATAGCTTCATCTTCTCAAAAGCTCGGGGAGTACCTGTCTACTGGTTCCCTGAGAATACAAGTAATTTGAAAAGAGAGTATCAACATAAAGTTGAGTGAGTGCATAAGAGTTTATGTTTGAAAGAATGTTTTCTGTTTCTTAAATATGTGTACTGTTCCAGAAAATACTGTATTTTCTGATGTATATGAAAAGTAGTTTTAATCTTATAAAATCGTTCTGTTTGTAAACCAACGTTCTGTATTAGTATTCCTTTTGTAAAACTTGTAATGTGAGTGTGCCTGGCTTCACCAGCTGTTATTGTAAACTGTAATGTAATACTGTAAACTGTATCTTGTAAAACTAGTACTTTTAAAATGTACTTATGTTTAGTTAATTATACACTAACGTATTGTTAATATCTTTTTAATGAGTTATTATAACCATACTGAGACTAGATGGCCTGACCCAACTGTTAGGTGCATTTCATGTATACATTTTGTAGTTTTACTCCATAAAAGTGCATTGCATTTAGGTTTAAACTCATGGATGTTGCATATTTTTCGGGATTTTTCATGATGCAATTCCATTCACACGTTTTTGTGATATTTCAGGGACTTTTGAAGGTAGGATCTTAATTGAGGTGATGAATAAGAGATATGGATGATGTTTCGGGACTATTGGAGCATCAAGGAGGGAGATTTCAAGAAAATGAAGATTTCAGCTTTACAGAAGTTTACACGGCCGTGTAAATGCAAGCCTTGAGTTTACACGGGCCATGTAAACGCATACTCATGAGCAGTGTACTTCGAAGACCTGGGCGAAGAGAGGGAGTCGTTTCTGTGAGTTTTAGGAAGCGATTTTAGGAGTATTTTGAAGACAATTGATGATTGAAAACATTTGGATTTCACTTGGATTTTAATTTGTAAGACTTTAACTTCAATTTCTAGGTTTATGCTTGTTCTAGTCATGAGTGGCTAGAAACTTAACTCTCCAACTTCATGTATTGACAATTATGTGTGTGAATTCAATCATTTGACTTGGTGTTTGTTTTAAATGCTATCTAGTGAATTTGATTTTGTTTTAATTGAAGGTTTGATTTCAATTCTAGTTCTTTTTGGCCAATTGAGTTAGGGTTAAATCACTCATGTTATCTATTATACAAAATCCGTAATTGTTTTGTAAAATAGAACAAGTAACAAGTATTAAATCATACTACTTGCAATGATTCTAGTACAAATCAAATTCACACATTCTAACACTCTCAAGCTTATGAGGAGTATTGAATGTTGTTGGTAAAATTCACATAAAGCATCATGCAATCTTTCACCCATTCTAAGAACTTGTTTAGATTAGGTTAGTTAGATAAGAATTAATTAAAGAGCTTATTTTAATTAATTAAAAATGGTGAATGTGAAGTGCTAGAGCTTATTAGCATTTCTAATACCAACTTAGATGGAATTAAACAAATATCATCTCATATTTTGGATCACATTACTAATTAGTCTTGCATAGAGTTGGAGTACTTACAAATCTTGAATTTACTTTACTTAGTCAAATGCTATTTATTACTGCAGACTTTTATTTGAATCATTGTATCTAACCCCCCCCCCCCCCCCTCTTTTGTGATCTCATTTTTACCTTACGCAAAAAGGGTATAAACATTTATCTTGTGTCTCCGAGGATTGACCCTATTTACCTTCTATTACAATTTTAATACAAAGTAGTAGTGTTTAAGGAGTTATTTTTACCCCTTTATTTGTTAGCTTTGACACGCCTAACAAATTGGCGCCGTTTTCGGGGACACGGTAGTACTAATTGTTTATGCCAAGATCTTTTCGTATAGGTACACCTTTACCAGTTGATTTGGAGATAGATAAATCTGCAAAACAAAGAAGGAAGCAAGCCAGACTTTTAAAGAAACAACAACAATACGGAGCTTCTTCATCAAACCCATCAACCACATCTTCACCAACATCCAAAAGTACCACACCACCATCTTCACCTACTCCTACCATGGCAGACAACCATGGAGGAAACCAAAATCCTCCAAACCCACAACCTGAACAAACCTTTAGAAAGTGGGCCACTCAAGATGTCACCCAACAACCTATGTGTATTAATTACCCTGCAACAATAAACTTTGAACTCAATTCTGGACTCATCCACGTGTTACCTTCATTCCATGGTCTTGAAAATGAAAACCCACATAAATTCCTTAAGGAGTTTCATGTCGTTTGTGTGGGAATGAAGCCACATGAAGTTACAGAAGATCAAATCAAGTTAACAACATTCCCCTTTGCTTTACAAGATTCAGCTAAGGAGTGGTTATATGACTTACCACCAGGGTCAGTCACAACATGGAATGAACTTGCAAGGATGTTTTTGGATAAATATTTTCCAGAAATGAGAGCTTCAGCTTTACGTAGAAAAATTATTGGTATCAAGCAACAAAAGAGAGAAGCCTTGCATACTTACTGGGAACGGTTCAAGAAGTTGTGTTCAAGATGTCCAAAGCATGGGATTTCAGAGTATCAATTGTTGCAACATTTTTGTGAGGGAATGTCATCTTGGGATAGGAGATTACTCAATGCATCAAGTGGTGGATCAATAGCTGATAAGACTCCAACAGAAATCAGAACTCTTATCAAGAACATGGCAGAAGAGTCCATGCATACAATTCAAGAAAAAGAAGTGATGCACCAAGAGGAGTGAAAGAAATTTCTACCCCAAAAATTGAGAGCCAACTTTCTGAGTTGACTAAAGTAGTGATGATGCTTGCAAAGGACAAGGGTGTGCAACCACCAGCAGTTAGACATTGTGGTATTTGTACCCAAGTTGGACACCCCACTGATATGTGTCCAATGTTACAAGAAGATATAGAGCCGGTTCAAGCTATGGGATTCTCAAGTCAACAACAAGGAAACTTTCAGCCAAGAAGTAATCCAAATTGGCACCAACACAATGCCAATTTTCAGCCAAGGCCACCATCTTTTCAAGCAAGACCTCCGTTTCAAAATCAAGTGCATCATCAACAAAGTTATCAACCACATTTCCAGCCAAATCAACCTCCTCATCAATCTCAATTCCAACCTCAAAACATGCATCAAGGAAGTAGTTCAAGCGGATCAGGAATGTATTTGGAAGACATTCTCAAGAGTTTAGCCACAAGTACTCAAACATTTCAAAATGAGACCAAGGCGAGTATCAAGACTTTGGAGCAACAAATGACTCAACTCGCCACTTCTGTGAATAAATTGGAGTCACAAGGCAAACTACCGGCACAAACCGAAAAGAATCCAAAGCATAGTGCATGTGCCATCACTTTGAGAAATGGCAAAGAATATGAAGGTCCAAATATGATTGAAGAAGAAGAAGAAGAGATGAAGTTATAAAAAGAAGAAGAGAAGTAAAAAGCACCTTCAAAGCAAGTTCCCATTGAAGCAAAAGTCACTCCTCCTCCATTTCCCACAAGGTTAAGCAAGTCAAAGCGTGAAAGGGAAGACAATGAAATCATGGAGATGTTCAGAAAGGTTGAGGTAAATATTCCTCTTATTGACGCCATCAAACAAGTCCCTAGGTATGCTAAATTCCTTAAGTAATTATGCACATCTAAGAAAAGATTGAAAGGGAATGAAACTGTCAAAGTAGGTGAAAATGTATCTGCAGTGTTACAGAAAAGATTACCTCAAAAATGTGAGGATCCGGGTGTTTTCACGGTTCCTTGCAAGTTAGGTAATCTTCATGTTCCACGAGCTATGCTAGACCTTGGAGCTTCTATCAATGTTTTGCCATATTCTATTTTTAAAACCTTAAATATTGGCACATTGAAGAAGACATGGGTAATCATTCAATTGGCTAATAGATCTTTAGTACATCCAAAAGGTGTGCTAGAAGACGTGTTAGTCCAAGTGAATTAATTAGTATTTCCAGCAGATTTTTATGTCCTTGACATGGATGATGATGACTCACCAAATTTGAGTTCAATTCTTCTAGGAAGACCCTTTTTGAAAATAGCCAGGACAAAAATTGATGTTTATGATGGTACCTTATCCATGGAATTAGATGGGGAAGTGATAAATTTTAACATCTATGATGCCATGAGATATCCAAGTGATATTTCATCTTTGAATTTTGTGGATGTTATTGAACCATTAACCGAAGAGTGTTTTGATTTGTCTAATCTCGATGTGTTAGCTCTCATTTTAGACAGGAATCTTCAAAAGGATGAAGTGGAAAAACTTTCCAACCAATTCAAAATTGATGAAGAGATTTTGGAAGTTGTATCTTGCATGGACCAAAAGAAGAAAATGAGGTTTGATGTTCCAAAGCTGAAATTACCAATGCCTAATGAGAAACTTGTTCCATCTATTATGTAGGCACCTGAATTTGAACTCAAGACTTTACCCGAGCATCTCAAATATGCGTATCTTGGAGAGAAAGAGACTTTACCAGTGATCATCTCCACAAAATTATCAACAAAAGAAGAAGAATAGCTTATCACCACCTTGAAGGAGTATAAGGAAGCTATTGGGTGGACTATAGTCGACATCAAAGGGCTAATTCCTTCACTTTGCATGTACAAAATCCTTATGGAAGAAGATTACAAGCCCTCCCGAGAAGCTCAAAGGCGTTTGAATCCTCCAATGATGGAGGTTGTGAAGAAAGAAATTTTGAAGTTGTTGAATGCTGGTATGATCTATCCCATATCGGATAGTAAGTGGGTAAGCCCGATCCAAGTTGTACCAAAGAAGACAGGTATAACCGTTACAAAGAATGACCAAGGTGAATTAGTGCCCACCCGTGTGCAAAACGGGTGGAGAGTTTGCATTGATTATAGAAGACTCAATTCCTCAACCCGGAAAGACCATTTCCCACTTCCCTTCATTGACCAAATGTTGGAAAGGTTAGAGGGAAAAACTAACTATTGTTGTTTGGATGGGTATTCCGGTTTCCATCAAATACCTGTAGCACCAAAAGATCAAGAAAAAACCACTTTCACATGTCCCTTTGGAACATTTCCATATAGGCGGATGCCTTTTGGACTTTGCAATGCTCCCACCACTTTTCAAAGGTGCATGGTAAGCATATTTTCAGAGTATGTTGAGGAAATCATTGAAGTGTTTATGGACGATTTCACAGTTTATGGTAATTTTTTTCATGAATGTTTGGCCAATTTGAAAAAGATTTTGCAAAGATGTATTGAGACCAACCTTGTTTTGAATTATGAAAAGTGTCATTTTATGGTTGATAAAGGTCTCATACTTGCTCATGTCGTGTCTTCTAAGGGGCTAGAGGTAGACAAAGCAAAAATAGATGTCATCAAATATTTACCTTATCCCACTTGTGATCGTGAGGTACGCTCATTTCTTGGTCATGCAGGATTTTATAGAAGATTCATCAAAGATTTTTCCAAGATATCTCGTCCCACGTGTGAGCTCCTACAAAAAGATGCAGAATTCGAATTTTCCAAGGAGTGCAAGCAAGCTTTTGATCAGTTGAAGAAGTTGTTAATATCAGCACCAATACTTCAATCACCGGATTGGAGTTTGCCTTTCGAAATCATGTGTGATGCCAGAAATCATGCAGTTGGTGTAGTGTTGGGGCAAAGAAAATATCGAGTTCCTAATGTCATTTACTATGCCTCAAAAACACTTGATAGTGCACAAGCCAACTACTCAACAACTGAAAAAGAATTGCTATCTATTGTCTTTGCTTTAGATAAATTTCGTCAATATTTGCTAGGTTCTAAAGTCATTGTTTATTCTGATCATGCAGCTATTAGGTATCTACTTGCAAAGAAGGATTCGAAGCCTAGACTCATTCGATGGGTATTAATCTTACAAGAGTTTGATATTGAAATCAAGGACAAGAGCGGAAAGTCAAACCTTGTAGCTGATCATTTTAGCAGGATTGTTTCTCCCGATGACTCGACTCCCATTGATGATGTATTTCCCGATGAGAACCTATTTTCAGCAAAAGTTACCCCATGGTATGCCGATATTGTGAACTATATCGTCACAAATCAATTTCCATCAGACTTGACTCGATGGCAAAAAGATAAGATCAAGAAAGAAGCCAAGAGGTACGTTTGGGATGAGCCATATTTGTGGAAATATTATGCTGACCAAATGATTAGACGATGTGTGGATCAACATGAGGTACCTTCTATCTTAACATTTTGTCACTCTTATGCTTGTGGAGGGCATTTTGGTCCTCAAAGAACTGCAAGAAAAGTATTAGAGAGTGGATTTTACTGGCCAAGTATTTTCCATGATTCTTATGTTTTTTGTGCAAGCTGTGATAAATGTCAAAAGATGAGTTCTTTAAGCTCAAAGAATCAAATGCCCCTTAATCCCATTTTAGTTTGTGAGATTTTCGATGTTTGGGGCATTGATTTCATGGGACCTTTTCCATCATCTTTGGGTTTTACTTATATTCTTTTGGCTGTGGATTATGTTTCTAAGTGGGTGGAAGCAAAGGCTACCCGTACTAACGATTCAAAAGTTGTGATAGATTTTTTGAAGGCTAACATCTTTTCCAGATTTGGTGTTCCAAAGGCCCTAATCAGTGATCGTGGTACACATTTTTGCAATCGTATGCTTGGAAGTGTGTTGAAGAAGTATGGTGCTACTCATAAGGTCTCGACAGCATACCACCCACAAACCAATGGACAAGCCGAAGTGAGCAATCGACAAATCAACGGTATTTTGGAGAAAACTGTGAATACAACAAGGAAAGATTGGAGTACACGTCTTGATGATGCTTTGTAGGCGTACCGCACTGCATACAAAACTCCAATTGGGATGTCTCCATATCGCATTCTTTTCGGAAAGCCATGTCGATTACCCGTTGAGTTGGAACATAGAGCCTATTGGGCAATCAAGCAGTTCAATATGGATCTAAGTGAATCGGGAAAGAAAAGGAAGCTTGACATACAAGAGCTTGAAGAGATTCGTAACGAAGCATATGAGAATGAAGTTCTTTACAAAGAAAGAACAAAAGCATACCATGACAAAATGATTTCACGCAAGGTATTTGAAAAAGGTCAAAAAGTATTACTTTACCATTCTTGTTTTAAGTTGATTCCTGGTAAATTAAGGTCCCGTTGGGTGGGACCATTTGTTGTCACTAATGTTTTTGAGCATGGTGCAATAGAAATCACAAATGAGAAAACCGGGAAGATCTTTAAGGTAAACGGTCATCATTTGAAGCCTTATTATGAAGAATTTCAAGTAAAAAACGAAGCAGTGGAGGAAGTAACGGATCCAAAGTATCAAGATTGAAAAATACTTGGGGTCCAAGTCGAGCCAATGACATTAAAAAGGGGCGGCTAACCGGGAGGCAACCCAGGGGTATTTTTGTCATTTCTTAATTTTTCATCGTATTTTCTTCATTTTCAAGCTTCCAAGTTGTTTCTCATGTTTAAAGAGGGTAAAAAATCTTTTTCCGGGCAGTAATGGAGTAGCGGGTTGCAATTTCAAAAAGTGAAAAAATCAAAAAAAAATTGGCCATTACAGAAGTTTACACGGCCGTGTAAACGTATGCTTACGGTTTACATGGGTCGTGTAAACGACCAGACCAGCACAGATCAGATGCCTAATTTACACGGCCGTGTAAATTTTTCCCTTCTGTTTACACGGGCCGTGTAAACGTAAAAACAGAGTTGGGTAATTTTTAAGGCTAAAATCGACTTTTGTTGCTCCTTCTTTTCACACAACCTGCGCATTCTCTTCTCCCTACTGTCCCCTTCGAAAAAACCCTAAAAAACATTCAATCTTCCTCAATTTTGCTTCAAAAATCAAGCTCCAAGGTATGAAATTCTTCTCTTTTCTTCATCTTCTTTGTCTTGCATCTCACTTTCACCCTCTAATGGCCGATTTTGGGGGTTTTTGAGCAAACCCTAGAATTTTTGGGTTTCTAAATCTCGACGTAATGTTTGTAATTTCTTGTAGGATAAGCTTAGGGAAAGCTTGGGGAAGCATTGGACATCACCCTACCACCATTTTCAAGCACAAATTGGTATAATTGTTCCAAACTCTTTACTTTGTGCATATAGTTAGAATCACATTCTTTTGGGGTGATTTTTGATGATATTGCTAGTTCTTGTGCATACCTTAGAGTTCAAAATTGTCCAACATTGTGTGCAAAACTTTGTTGAATTCATTTGAGCAATGGCTTCCCGTGGAAAAAGGGCTAGAATTGGGACTTCACATATGGGTGGTCAAGAGACCAATGATGAACACGACCAATATTCCATGGAAAACCCCTATGAATTTGGTCTTATTTTTTAGTCCAATCAACAATAGATTTTGTATGCAAGCCTTATTCAAAGGGTAAAAGGGGCACAAAATTTTGTGGACATCCAAGCCCTTAAAGACCTTCATATCTATAAAGGTGTCCACAAGCTCTTGAAGAACATTGGTTGGGAGGGTCTATTAAATCTCCATGCTTTAAGCTATCAAACACCCATGTTGGAACTCTTGTCATCCATCACCTTTGATTACCAAACACATATCCTTACTTTCCGTTTGCTCAATCAATCCCATAAGATTCATGCTGACATCCTTTGTGATAGTATTGGTGCTCCAAAGGCGAAAAGGGATGTGTATACAGCAAAGGGCAGAAAAAATGTTATATTTGAGCAAAACTGCGAAAGATTTTGGAGAAGCATCTCTTGTGAAAACGAGTTTCAGTCGGGCACGGCAAAGGCCTCCAGTATCATTCATCCGGTTCTTAAGGTCACCCACCGGATCATTGCTTCTCTCCTCTTTCCTCAAGAAGAGATTAGCAAAGCAAACAAGAAAGAGTTGGAAGTCTTGTGGTGCATGATTAACAAGCCCGAGGAAGTTCCTCATTTCGGGTGTTGGGTAATTCAGAAAATGCTCAGAAACTCCATGAGCAATGGTGGCCAACTTCATTGTGGAGGCATGGTTTCTATTATAGGTGAACATCTTGGCCTCCATTTACCCAACAATCCAACCAATATAATTCCGGGTCGTACTCGTTTATCACTTGATGTTATGGAAACCATGCACCTCTTTCACCGCAATCCCAATGGGGATGTTCATTGGACCGTTGATAGTAAAGAATATCTACGCATCGACAGCTGAAATAAGAAGATATTAACCTTGGCCAATAACATCCCATCTACCAATTGGTACCTCCAATCCAACTTGGGTGTTACTGCAACCCGTAGACCTCCAACCACCATTCCTAATCCTCCTGCTCCAACCGCAACTGCAGGTGCTTCCAGCTCATCTCGCCACATTCCTTTTCCTGAACATAATCTCTACATGGGTGAATTTTCATGCTTAGACCACCATTACACGAGCTTACAGCAGGAGGTAGGAGAGATTTATACGGGTGTTGCTGAAAATACTTACGAATTTCAAGACTACCGTAATCTTCAGGAAGAGCGTTGGGCCCAGCAAGAGTTGTGGTGGGCCGAGCTAGATCAACGGTGGGTCGTTCAGGAGCAACATAACAAAAACATTCATCACTTGTTGAGCGATATTCACCAAGTACTTGTCCTTCCCACGTAGCAGCAACCATCATCATCCTAACCCCAGTGGCCTCCATATTATCCTACTGAGTATCCTTCACAGTTCCCTAAACATCCACCACCGCCCGGCCCTCAATAGGCCGGTTATGCCTCTCTCCAAGCATCAAGGACGATGCTTATTTTAATCTTGGGGAGGGGCATCCATCCATGCATAAATCCCGTTGCATGTAGGTTGCATGTAATTTTGTACATATTGCATTAATTTTCATTTTCTTTTTCATTTTTTCTGCATAAAAAAAAGTTTTCTTTCTATTCTAATTTTTATTATTTTCTTTACATTTTGCATCTAAATTTTTGCATTGCATTCTTTTGTTAGAAAAAAAAATTGATCCAATCCGAAGCAACCGAAATCTTCTCAAAACAGTTGAGCCGGTAAGTAAGTCGTATGCCTTGAGATTAGACTTGCTCTTTTTATTGAAAATCTAAAAGCAAGTTAACCGCACACGAACACACCTCCCGAAGCTACTTGTACAAAACAAAAAGTGAGAAGATTGTCAACATTGGAGCATAACAGCATATATGAGTCAATTCTTTGGGACGCATGACTGGTCTTATGAGTAGTAAATGCTCAATTAAACTAAAAATGTCAAATTCAAAAATTCATAAAAAGAATATAAAATCTCAATGTCCCGAGCCTTCCAGCGCTCTAAAAACTCATTTCTACTCATTCCCTTTTATATACCTTGCTTGGGGACATATTTCAAACTATACCTATGGGTCTTTGCATGTTAACTTCAGTCCCCCGAAAAATGTCTAGAAGCCCTCACGGTAATAGACCGTGAGATGTCCCACAATAGAAAAATCAAGGACGAAAATATAAAGAAATAGGCCAAATAAATAAATTAATAAGAGTGTTATGTGTTATCTTAGTTAGATATATATATATATATATATATATATATATATATATATATATATATATATATATATATATATATATATATATATATATGTAAAAAATATATATTATTAAGTTAATTTGTGATCTTTGGGACTCGAACAAGTAAACTCTGAGGGGGTGTTCTACACCTAATCGCCTAAAGCTAAATTGTTTGGGACTGATTGGGTTGAAAGTTCGCTACACGGGTTACATAGAAAGTCATGAACTTAATAATAGCAAATAAAGCTAATATGTGGCCTTTGAGGTTCGGGCAAGTAAACCCGTGGGATCTCTTTAAATCTAGCACACTAAGGTCATTTGATCTGGATGTGTTGGTTGGAAGCCCGTTACACGGATTTCAAAGAAAGCCATGAGCTTTATTTGTAGAAAAATGTAATTAGAAAGTTTGTATATATTTGTGTTTATAGTTTAATTGAATAATATGTTTAACAAAAATGCTAGTGGAAGTACCTGTAACCAAAACTAAAAACTGTAAGCACAAAGCTTAGTGAGCTCCCCCAAACTACCACATACCATACAATAACACAAATAACACATATTGGGCCTTGCCCACTGCATCGGGGCCCGCCCGGCATCGGACCGAAGTCCGGCATAATCTGGGCCCCGCCCACTGCATCGAGCCCCGCCCGGCATCGGACCGAAGTCCGGAATAACTTGGGCCTCGCCCACTGCATCGGGCCCCGCCCGACATCAGACCGAAGTCCAGAATAAACTGAACATAACATAGCATGAACATATAGAATAATCACATAAACTGCATCGGGCTTGCCCGGCATCGGACCGAAGTCCGGATCATAAAACACATATCACAAACATGCATGAATCACGAAGACATCAAGCATACATACTACTGCATCGGGCCCCATCTGGCATCGGACCGAAGTCCGGAACTACTATCATCTAAACGGGCCGGCATTGTGGCCGTAGACCCGTTCCTACTGAAAGGAAACTCACCTCGTATGGCTGACTGCTGAAAAACTGGGCGAGGGATTCCTATCTTCTGCTCCGGCGACTCTCTGGCTATAATTCCATAACAACACTTAATCAAAAACTGATGATCTCTCTTAGGGTAAAATGACCATTTTACCCTTCTGATCAGAGTCAACGCTAAGGTCAAAGTCAACTCTCAGTCAACCCAACTCGCCGAGTCCCTCTACCGACTCGTCGAGTTCAAACGGTCATAACATCGGGACATCTCGATTCTACTCGTCGAGTCTCACCTTGGACTCGTAGAGCTCTTTTGTTTCCGAGTCTCACTCCTGTCCAACTCGCTGGGTCATCTCCTTAACTCAGTGGTATCACTCATAATCGAAGAAGGGTTTAGGGACATCGATCCGACTCGTCGAGTCCCAAGAACAACTCGGCGAGTCCATTGCATGTTCAGACTATACATTTGTTCCTAGGTGATTCCACTGCCTCTAATTCATAGATCTGGACTCCTTAGGCTAGAATAACACGTAAAGTTGCTAACTTTACGTGCATGCATGATGCTATGAAGCTAAATCACCCAAAACAAGCTAGAAATGAGAGTCTTGGGCATAGAATGGGATCTTGGCTAAATAAAGTTGGTAACTTTGAGCTTCTGGAGCTCAAGAGTGCCTAGATCTAAAGTCCTTATAGTCCCAAAGGCTCTCTACCCGAAATTATCTTGGAAGGGACCCCAAAAGTGGCAACAAACAAGCTTTCAAGAAGATCTAAGTGAAAATAAGTCAAGGTACAAACTTTATACCTTCAAGAGCTCTGAAATGGAACTAAAACTCTGGATCTTCTGCCTCTTCTTGAATTACCAATGGATCTCTTCCTTCTCCTAACTTCAAATCACACAAAAATGGCAAGAAAGGCTTTAAGACACTCAATGGTTGATAGGGTTTCGAGAATGGACTGTGGAGGTGATGGAGGCTGGGGTGAGGACTCATAATGATGCTTAAATAGGGTGCAAACCCTAAGGATTAGGGTTTCCTCCTGATGGACCTACTCGCCGAGTCCATTTCCGACTCGTCGAGTAGTCCACTTAAACCCCGCGGTCCAGCTCGCACCTACTCGACGAGTTAGGGCTACCAACTCGTCGAGTAGCTCTTATAAAATGAACATTTAGAGAATTACTTTCGTACCAGGAATGGGGCGTTACAATTCTCCCCCACTTGTCTTAGACTTTGTCCTCGAAGTCTGCTGAATCTGAATACAACTTCGGGTAGTGCTCCCTCATCTCCTCCTCGGGCTCCCATGTCCACTCTGAACCCTTCTGGTGCTGCCACTGCACCTTCACTAACTCTACTCTCTTGTTCCTCAACTCCTTCACCTTGCGATCTAAAATTGCTACTGGCCTCTCGATATAGTTCAGGCTATCGTCAACCTGAATGTCCTCCAGGGGTACTATTGTTGAATCATCCACCAAGCACTTCCGTAACTGAGAAACATGGAACGCGTTGTGGATCTGGCTGAGCTCTGCTGGAAGATCTAACCGATAAGCAACCCGACCCACCCGGGCCAAAACCCTAAACGGACCAATGAACCTGGGGCCCAGCTTGCCCCATTTCCAAAATCTGATAACACCCTTCCAGGGTGACACCTTCAGGAAGACCATATCACCCACCTGAAACTCCAAGTCCGAACGCCGCTTGTCAGCGTAACTCTTTTGCCGACTCTGAGCAGTCTGGAGCCTGCTTCGGACTTGTTGAATTCGCTCCGTGTTCTTGAGTACTACCTCCGTACTCCCCATGACTCTTTGACCGACCTCACCCCAACAGATTAGGGTCCTGCACTTCCTCCCGTAGAGCATCTCGAAGGGAGGTCGGTCTATACTGGAATGATAGCTAATGTTATACGAAAATTCCGCTAACGGAAGATACGTATCCCAACTGCCACTACCTCTCGCACATAAATCTTGGCCAACTTCTCGGCCGAGATGCTCTCCTGGATCGGTATAAAATGGGCGCTCTTGGTCAACCGATCCACAATAACCCATATCGAATCCACCCCATGTGTGATCCTGGGAAGCTTCGTAATGAAGTCCATAGTGATGTCCTCCCATTTCCACACAGGAATGTCTAACGGATGCATCTTGCCGTGGGGCCTCTGGTGCTCTGCCTTGACCTTCCTGCAGGTCAGGCATCTCTCCACATACCAAGCTACGTCCCGCTTCATGCAGGGCCACCAGTAATCGGGTCGAAGATCTCTGTACATCTTCGTCGCCCCTAGATGGATGGAGAACCGAGACTTGTGAGCCTCATCCATCAACACCTGTCGTACTCCGCCCCAGTACAGTACCCAGACCCTCCCATGCAGGGTCAACAATCCCCAGCTGTCGTAATCAAACAAAGCCACTCGACCCACTATCCTTTCGCACTTATGGCGCTCCTCCTTCAGGCCCTCAACCTGCACCTCCCTAATCTTCTCCAGCAGTGGAGTAATCACTGTCATCCTCAAGTAGATATCTCGAATCGGAGCCACTACCGCCTTGCGGCTCAGGGCGCCGGCGACTACGTTGGCCTTGCCCAGGTGGTAGAGGATCTCACAATCGTAATCCTTTACCACGTCTAACCACCGACGCTGTCTCATGTTCAAATTAGGTTGATCCATGAGGTACCTCAAACTCTTGTGGTCCGTGTAAATAGTACACCGGGCCCCATAGAGGTAATGCCTCCAAATCTTGACGGCGAACACTACAGTCCTCAACTCCAAATCATGTGTCGGGTAGTTAGCCTCGTGAGGCTTCAATTGTCTCGAGGCATAAGCTATCACATGCCCCCGCTGCATCAACACTGCTCCCATACCTGTGATCGAAGCGTCACAGTAGACTACAAAGTCATCTACTCCCTCTGGCAGGGTAAGAATCGGCGCCTCGCACAGTCGCTGCTTGAGCGTCTCAAAGGTTGTCTGTTGCTCAGGACCCCAGCGAAACACCACCGACTTCTTGGTCAAGGGTACTGCTATCTTGGAGAAATCCTGGATGAATCTCCTGTAGTACCGTGCCAATCCCAGGAAGCTTCGAATCTCTGATGGAGACCTCGAAACCTCCCACTGCATCATGGCCTCTATCTTGGCCGGATCGACTAATATACCCTTCTGGTTGACGAGGTGACCCAAAAACTGTACCTCGCGCAACCAGAACTCGCACTTGGAGAACTTTGCGAAAAGTCTCTCCCTCCTCAAGGTCTCAAGCACCTCTCTCAGGTGTTCCTTATGCTGCTCCTCAGTCTTGGAATAAACTAAGATATCATTAATGAATACTATCACAGACCGATCCAGCATCGGCCTGCACACGCGGTTCATGAGGTCCATGAACGCGGCTGGAGCATTGGTGAGCCCAAACGGCATCACCACAAACTCGTAGTGACCATAGCGGGTCCTAAAAGCGGTCTTCTGCACATCATCCTCTCTGACCCGCATCTGGTGGTATCCGGACCGTAGATCAATCTTGGAGAACCAAGATGCTCCCTAAAGCTGGTCGAACAAATCATCTATCCTCGGGAGAAAATACGTACCAGCAACCACATCAGGAGTCGCTCGTGCCTCCTCTGCTGTCAACTGGAAAGCTCTACTCTTCGCCACTGGCGCCTCAGCACGACCCTGCCGGTCGTCTGTAATCCTCAGTGTGGTAGGAGCGGGTACCACCACCTGTCCTGCAGGTACACTGGGACTTCTTGTGTCCCCTTTGATTGAAATGAAAGCAAATCAGATCAGATGTTGTGGTGGTAGTGGTAGTATCTGTACAATCCCTACTCATATGCCCAGTCCGACCGCACTTGAAGCAGCCGGAACTCCCCGCCTTGCACACCCCATCGTGCAACCTGCCACACTTGCCACACCGACTGTGGCTCTGCTGTCCTATAGACCTGTGATCGGACACCTTGGGCTTTTTGCCCGAACCTACTGCGCCAGATGTTGTCCCCTAGACCTGTGATCGGACACCTTGGGCTTTTTGCCCGAACCTGCTGCGCCAGACGTCACCTCTGGCTTCCTCTTCCTCTCCATCTCTAGATCAATCTCCCTCTCACGAGCCCTCGCAATCATGTCCTCCAGCGTCTTACAGCTGGAGCGGCTCACAAACTGGCGGATATCACTCCGCAACATCTCATGATAACGGGCCTTCTTCATCTCCTCATCCTCCACATACTGCGGAACGAGGAGGGCCCTCTCCCTGAACTTGGCGGTAATCTCTGCCACAGTCTCTGTCGTCTGCTAGAGGTCCTAAAATCCCTAGCAAGTTGTTGCACCTCAATAACAGGTGCGAACTCGACTCTCAACCTGGTCGTGAAATCACTCCAGGTCATAGCATCCAACACAGTGTCATCTCCAATAGCTCTCCCGACCTCCTCCCACCAATCTCGTGCCCTGTCCTTCAGAAGACATGATGCTAATCTGACCTTGTCCCCCTCGGGACATCTGCTGGTGCGGAACGCGTTGGCGATATCCGCCAACCACCTGGTACTCGCAATGGGGTCCCAAGCCCCATGGTAGTCGGGAGCTCCACAAGCTCTGAACTCCCTGAACGTCAATGTGCGCGATCCCATCATGGCCGCTAACTCAGTACGGAACGCACCCAGCTTCTCGTCCAGAAGCTCTAGGATACCCTCCTTGACCGATCCAAAAATCACAGGAGTCTGGTCTAGTATGTTGCGTGTGACCCCCAAGGAGATGAACTCCCTGGTCTGCTCATCTAACTGCTCGGCTCCAGAGCCAGAGCCCGATCCCTCTCCTGCACCTGAACTACCAACTGCTGGTCTAGGGCGTAAAACCACCATTCTGTAAACACATCATAACAAGCGTCAGAATACTAATATAACTAGAGGGATCACTCATACTACAATTTCCCTGGTCTTATCTTAGCCTTCCTTGATTCGAGTACGGATCCTCTGCTTTCAGTAGTACGGGCCCATACTACCTTCCACATCTATCCGTACTTTCCTCAAGAACTGCCTCGACTCCACCAAGTCCCTTCTACTGCCACTGCTCTCTGCTACTCTCATCCTAGGCTTGCCCTAGGGTAATCACCAACCCACTCTCCACCATCAGCTGCATAAGAAGTCTCTGCTTTCTTCCCCTAACTAGCTCGCGAATACTATTACATATTACTCAGACTAGATAATTCTTCGAATGAGAGATCCTACTCTACAACGGTTGGACTCAAACAAGAGCTGCGCAATAGAGCTAGACCTAACCTACTGAAATTATTTAATCCTTGCAATATGCAACGTAACATATTCGTTTACTGGTTAGTAAAAGATAACTAAGACTCTGAAAAGCACAAAGCAAGCAGCATTCGAGCATCGAGTACACATAATCAAGCATCTACTACTCTGGCTATCATACTGACTAATCTATACTAGCATGCAGTTCTCATAAAGCTGAACACATATAATAGGCACATAAGGCATCCTTCCTAGATCCTTAGTCCTAATCTAGCATGTTGTTCTAATAAAGCTGATAATCATAACATAACATAATCTTGTATGGGTAATTTGGGAGTACTTACTTGAGCTCGGCTGATTGCATGCACCACACCCTTTTCTCTTTTCAAAGTTCTTTTCTATTTTCAAAATCCTTTTTGTAAAAATGATTTTCTTTTTGAAAATTTATATACCAATTCCTTAGTTTGAGTTCAGACACACTCGAAAGTGTGCCTGAATCCCTCAAACCAAGGCTCTGATACCAACTTGAAACATCCCAAAAATACAACCCAAAAATTTCATTTTTAAAACATTATTAAAACCATCAACCATCCAAAATCATAAGTAAAATCATAATCATGTATCATAAAACATCATAGTATTTGTCTCAAATCAAAATCTCATATCAAATCATCAGAGTGAACTTCCAGGCTGTGACTGTGGTGTGTGCCATGCGATCAACCCGAGCCCTTCCCTTTGCTAGTGGAAGTACCTGTAACCAAAACTGAAAACTGTAAGAACAAAGCTTAGTGAGCTCCCCCAAACTACCACATACCATACAATAACACAAATAACACATACTGGGCCTTGCCCACTGCATCGGGGCCCGCCCGGCATCGGACCGAAGTCCGGCATAATCTGGGCCCCGCCGATTGCATCGGGCCCCGCCCGGCATCAGACCGAAGTCCGGAATAACTTGGGCCCCGCCCACTGCATCGGGCCCTGCCCGACATCAGACCGAAGTCTGGAATAAACTGAACATAACATAGCATGAACATATAGCATAATCACATAAACTGCATCGGGCTTGCCCGGCATCGGACCGAAGTCCGGATCATATAACACATATCACAAACATGCATGAATCTCGAAGACATCAAGCATACATACTACTACATCGGGCCCCGCCCGGCATCGGACTGAAGTCCGGAACTACTATCATCTAAACGGATCGGCATTGTGGCCGTAGACCCGTTCCTACTAGAAGGAAACTCACCTCGTATGGCTGACTGCTGAAAAAGTGGGCGAGGGATTCCTATCTGCTGCTCCGGCGACTCTCCGACTATAATTCCATAACAACACTTAATCAAAAACTGATGATCTCTCTTAGGGTAAAATGACCATTTTATCCTTCTGATCAGATTCAACGCTAAGGTCAAAGTCAACTCTCAGTCAACCCAACTCGCCGAGTCTGTGACAGTCGTCAAAATTCGAGTCGGTTTTAGATTTGACTAAACTTAGTTGCACATATAGGCACTACACATACTAGACTTAGTAACTAGAAGCTAAGTTATAACCTACTAGAAACTTGGAAACAATTAGAATCAATGGATAGTGTGCATAGATTTCACATTGATATGTGAATTCTATAACTACTTAACTGTAGAGACTATCCATATTCGGGTCATTCTTTGACTCGAACACCATTTCATGAATCATATTCACACATCATGCACTTGACCTAGAAGTAGAAATTAGATCAAAGTCTCATAGAAACTTAAGTCAAAGTTGAAGAGTAGGACTAGTATACTTGATTCCTCAATTTCGTTTGAATCTCGGAATCACTACATAGAATGCCAATAAACCGCTAAAAATAAATTACAAATAATATTTCTAATTTGAATAAGAGTTATGAAACTCTAAAATAGTTTGAAGTCTCAAAATTCAAGTAATTTTGATATCCAAAGATTTACAAACTCTCAAAAACCCTAAATGCCCTAAAAACTCACATTTATAAACTTTGACCTTAAAAATTCTATAAAAATAATCATCAACCTTATAATATGATCTTATAACAATTAAAATTATGAAAATGCATTCAAGGAAAATGAAATTTAACTCATTAACATTTACCCTTAATTTATAAACCAAAAATCAAGAGTTTTATGCATAAAAACTAGGTTAAGGTGCACATTTTATAAAAAGTTGGATATTTTTATAAAAGATTTGAATTTTTATAAAAGAAACAAGAGAGAGGGAGCCTCTCCTCCCCTAAAATCGGATCCCTCTCTCCCCATATCTCTCTCTCACACTCTCATTCTCCAACACACACATCTCTCTTCTTTCTCTCTCTAGAAAACTCTCTCTACCTTCTCTCTACTTTTTCTCTCCAAACACCACTCCATTCTCTCTTCCTCCCTCTAAAGAACCAAGAAATATTCCAGAAAACAAACCCAAGAACACTCCTCAAACTCGAAATCTTCATCATCTTGTGGTATTCTTGAAGGTAAAATCGATTTCTACTTCACTTTTCCTTCAAGTTTTGCTCTTTTCTTACACTTTCTCCTTCTTCATCTTCTTCAAACTTGTTTTCTTTTTGTTAAAATGGTTTTTAGAACATGATGGATGTGTTTTAACACCATGCATGTATGATAAACAAGGTTGCATGTTCATGATCTTAGTGCAAAAATCGATTTTAAGGATTAAAACATCAAACTCAAGTTAAGAGTTTTTTAGAAACAAAATTTTCTTCAAAAATGCATGTATACATTTTGATAAGTTTTAATCTTTTGATCTCTGGAAACATGACCAAAATATGAGGTTATCATGATATATTTAAAATACTTCAAAAGGTTTACTCAAGGAAATGATGAAAACCCACTTTTCTAACCAATCATCATGCATGCAATCTGCCAGATTTCTTTACCTGATTTTAAACTGTCATATCTCACTCATTTCTTAGCCAAAATTCGTGATTCTTTTTCTGAAATATAATATTTTGAGTTAGCTTTCAAACCCATCTGACCTCACTGAAAAATTCCAAAATTTCGATTTTTACCAATTTTTACAAAACTGTTGCTCAAACAGCACTTTCCTTATGAACATTTGTTTTGTGTTGCATGTTCAAAGGACTTATTCATCACTAAAAATCATTCAAAAATTATTTTGAACTCTTAATATCATGTATTAATAGGTACAAAAAGATCTTGATTCAAAAGTCTTTGTAACATGTTACAAAAATTGTCAAAGTAACATCACTAATCTTTACATAAATCACAAGAACCAAGTTTTCTCTATAATTTATTGAGCCTTTAGGCATGGTGTTCAACATCAAAAATAAGAACACAAATTGTCATTGTTATCAAATTGTATGAAGATGCATTCTGGAAATTTTCAGCTCAATATATATTTTCTTTATTTTTATATGAAAATAATAAGAAAATAAAGTGTTAAATCATATAAAATACTTAAGCTAGTAAATAAATTATGGAATAATTCTTAGATGATCCTTTAAGTTAATAAACATCTCCCATTAAGTTTTATCCATTTTTGTTACTGTTTAATATGGTTTTGAATTTTCTTTTTGATTAGCTCTAATAAATCATAAAACCACATTAGGGAATATAAAAATGGTATCTAATAATTTTCGCAGCTTATACTCTCTGTGGAACACTTAGAAAAATATTTTCAGAATTTTTCATAGTGTATTCCTATTTTTCTCCGATTTTTGTATTTATAATGGACTAAAAACAGGAAAAATAGTTTTACTCATCCAAACATTATGAAAATTTATCAGAACACCTTTTAGTACATTAGGATGCTACATAAAAATTTTGATGATTTTTCTCTTCTGTATACTATTTTTCTTCTATTTTCCCAAGATTAAATACACTTAAACCCAATTTTTATTAGAATACATACACAAAAATCATAAAATTGGGATAAACAGTTTAGAAATTCATTTTTATATTTTTCCTAGCTTAATAATGACTAATAACAGCGTTACAAAAATTTTGGACAATTTTGGAAACTATTTTCTATTTATTTCAATTTTTATTAGAATAAATGCTCAAAAAACATAAAATTAAGTTAAATTGTCTGGAAATCTATTTTTATATTTTTCCCAGGTTAAGTACATGTAATGACATTACTATAAAAAGTTTGGGGCATTTTCTTAACCGATTTCTATTTTTCATGAATTTTTATATATTTAGATAATTAAATATATGAAAAATGGTTATGCATATCCATAATCCATGAAAATTTATCTAGAAGTCTTTTAACATATTTAGAACCAAAATCTGAAGTTTGGTAATTTTTATTAATTGTTTAGTATTTTTCATGATTTTATGGTTATTCAAGAAACTAAAATGGTGAAAAATAGTTAGACAAATCAAAAATTCAAGAAAACTTATCTTGAGGTCTTTGACTTCAATTAAAACTGAAATGCAAAGTTTGGGAACTTTTAGAACTAAATTGATTTAGTTTTGAATATTTAATCATTGGAACACCTCTAAAATGTTAAATATTAACATTTCAATAATGGAAATTTTCCACTTAAATTGTTATATAACAATTGATTCTTTGAAACTTAATTTCCACAGAAAAATGTTTGTAACTTATCAATATTAAATTTTGACACATTATTGGCATAATTCTATTGTAGTAGTAAGTATAATAGTGTTAGATTTCGATTAGAGACTCACTAGCGAATACCATTATTGTAGGAATTGGTAGTGGTACACGTGGAACGTAGTTCAAGGCACCATTTGCATCATCTAAATGTATTGTGAGTATTCACGCACTCCCCTATTTTCAGTTTTTATGTTTTGAGGTGGAAAAACATGTCCCGAAAAACTATTATTTGAATGTTGTATTTAAATTGATTTGTATCAAACATGATTGCTATTTTATTGCTATGTCTCTCTATGTATGTCTATGCAACACGGAACATGAGAACTTATCGTACTAAGGCCCTTCCCTTATCTATAACCATTAACTCTTTGAGCCAATGGTCATTATGGATAGCGCTATTAGGAATTGACAACTCCTCACTCGCCCTATTGCTGGAGTGCATGATACCATATTCATCTATGGAACGATAAGCATAGATCTTGATAGGGCTTCAATCATAGGTTTGGTTGAGACTCATTGTTTGCTCATACACATACAAACTCGTTTCTCGTTATAGCAATAAACTTGTTATTAATTATAACAATAAACTTGTTATTTATTATGGCAATAAACTCGTTTATCAGTTATAGCAATCGACTTTGTTTCTCATTATAGCAATGAACTTTGTTTCTCATTACAACAATGAACTTTTATTACTGAAAACTTATATACATGTTTTAGCAACGAAATTGATTGCTCATTATAGCAATGAAACTTGTTTACTCATTTTTAGCAATGAACTTTATTTCCATGAGGATATGAACGTTGCATCTCATTTGGGCAACGTAACTTTATTTCTCACGATGGCAACAAACTTTGTTTATACAAACTTATTTACTCATTTTTGCAATATATTTTTATTTATGGAAAACTCCATCAAAACTTTGATTTTGATTCATGAAACTTATATTATTTTTAATCTGTGAGTACTCACCAACTATTTTTAGAGTTGACGCTCGTTTTAAATGCTTTTTCAGGAATCATCGAGTAAGTGGCACTTAGGGACACTTCACTCTTAGGAGCATTCGCATGTGTTGTATTTCAATTTACATTGTAATTTCTTTTAAAAGTTGTTCAAACCCATTGTAAAATTGTAATGATTTTTAATACTATGGTTGGTGTAGTCTTTTAACTTTTGCTATGAAACCCTTTATACTGCCACGCCTCGTGTTTCCGCTTTAGCGGGGTGTGACAGGAAATGGTATCAGAGCCGAAGGTTATAGAGAATACCGGTTTTCCTTTGGAAAACCACAACTATAGCCAAAAATTTTCTAAACGTTTTTAAAATACTGAACATACTACTGGTATAACTAATTCGAGTACGCATTATCAGACTTTAATTAAGTATAGCCTGGCCAACTATGCTTAATTAAGGAAACTTAATGTGAGGCTTGAAACGGTTATAGTAGAATTATGTTCAAAACAATTTTCAACTTAAACTTTTGAAAAACAAAATTTTTCGGTGTGCGTACGGGCATTGCATATTATAGGCATTCATCTAGATACACTTAGAAACTAAGTGCACTTTTATAACAATGCCTTTATTTAGAAATATTCTTATCCCTTATCAAGTGCTAGGTTAACCACTTAGGTTATATCACTAGCCACTCTAGGAGCAATGCACTTAGTACTAAGAATGAGTATTCCTTGGTAGCTATTGACTTTAGATGTAAGGTTAGTAGCTATATATACACTAGTAATAATCATAAGTCGAAACCTATACCAATTATTCCTCAATACCTCTTCATCATCTTCATACTAGAGTTACAACTAGGAAAAAGCGTTTCGATACCGACACAAATGATAATTGGAGCATCGTGTAAGCAGGTAGATGAGTCGCCACTAAGTAATCACTTGGATACCATTGGCAGGCATTCCGGATTCGACTCACAAGGAGACACGGAGGTTTAACCTATATGTGAGATCTTATTTCTACGCTACGATTTAGGTCTAGGTTGTTTCCACCTTGAGGTTAAAAGTTAACATAGGATATCCCTTTGACCTCTATAAAAGGTCGTCAACTGCATTGACGCCATAAAATGTTTTTCAAACAATTTTTCTTGTCCTTTATCTTAGGAAAAAGACATCGGTACTCGCCTTATACTCGTCTTATACTCTCCTTACTATTTAGATACGATCAGCTACACTAATCTACTTATTCCTTAATTCTTAATCTTCCATCGAAAAGTTATTTCGTTTCATCGGTTTTATTTATCATCAATAAAATATTTTATAACCACTTCAATCAACTTAGTAGACATTTCTTATCAATGTAAGTCATATTCTCACTAAAAATCTTTTGACAACTTGCTTTAACTTAACACTTTTCTTCAAAACTAAATTTAACCATTATTGGTTTTAATCTTGCTATTTCAATTTTATTTCAAATCCATTTCAATGGATAGATGTGTTTTTAAGGGCATATAAACCATTTTAAACCTTGCTTACCATTTTGACACGTTTTCGAAAAACTTAGAAACATTTTCTTTTATAAAAGTGTTTAAACTCTATGCTATAAAACTTAAACATATAACATTGAAGTCCTATTATATGTAAAAGCGTCCTCGGATTTTCGAAACCACTTTTGCTTTGACACATTTAACTGCTTTCTCATTTAGTCATTGTAATTTACTTTAATGTGTTTTCTCGAAAACACAACATGATATTTATGCAAATGTCTACTTCAGACATGTTTATAAGACATATCTAACGCTTGTAATTCAAAACATACCTTATTTGTGTACTTTGCTTCAATATAGTTTTATAATCTATAAAGATTCTAAAATATAAAGCATTGCAAAACTTAGTGTTCACTTTTAAACTTCCAGTGACGCACTTTCGACAATGCACAATTATTCATCTAAATATGTTAAGTCTTTACCTTATCCGTTTTAACCATTGTTGGACTCTAGTCTAAAAGGTCAACACTATCAGATTTTCAATTACCAATTGTAGTGCTTCTTCTTTTTCACAAATGGATTTTAATTTAATAGATAACTCATGAATTTTTAGCAAACACTTTAAAACTCCCACATGACTATGTAACCATCAACATACATCAAATATTGATGTTTGAAATATATCTCAACCTGGTTTTAAATCTACCTATATGTATTATTCTTAAAATTTTAACAATAGCAATCATTGTCGCTGGTACCTTCCTTTCTATCCCCCGCACTTAATTTCTTGCTCTCCTTCTAATTTTAGATATTGCACACCCACGATAATAACATAATACATTGACTAACTTTGTTTCTGTCTATTCTGTTTCTCGTGGTATCATGTTCGTACACATACAGACTAGAAGTCTACCCTTTCGTTTTGAGCGATTAATACGTGTATAGTCGTGACACATAATTTTGATTTAGTCAACTTTGATATATTCAATTACGCCTTTTATCATATACATCTTGTTTTTATTTTGAAATCTACTATAAACAAATGATCCTTATTTACATTTGCTCTTTCGTTCTAAATTCAAAAACTTGATATAAAATGCAATTTTCATTGTAAGTTTTCCTTATAATTAATACACAAGATGAATACTCGTATGCTTATCATTTTTCTATATTCAAAAATTATATGTGAAGGATATGTTTCCTTATGTTTTTCTTTTCTTTAAAATACATCAAAAGCTTTGAATTTTACGATTATCTATTCTCTAAATGATTGTTTTTTTTAGAAACACTAAACTAAGAGTGTACTATTTTCAAAGATTGACATTTTTACACATTTCTTAAAATAGTATTTTACTTTGCAATTTTCAGTGAGTTCCTAAACTCTCAAACTTGTTTTCATAAGTATTCCGACTCCTCGTAAACTTGAATTTGTCCTGACTTAGACAATTGGACAATTTCTCAAAAATTTAATACTAATATTTCTATACAAATTCCTTTAATGGCGACTTAAACCTTTAACCTTAATTAATCTTTATATTATTTTACTACTTCGTTGGATCGCCACACATGTATCTTCATTATCTTGGAATTATTGAACATTTTGATAACAGTGAGATTTTTGATCACTTCTAAACACTTAAAATGCTATATACACAATGTGATTTAATTTATCATAAATTTTCTTCGCCTCAATTTGCACCAATGAATATCAAAATATATTTATTCTTCGAATAAGGTTTTATTATTGTAAGAGTAACCGTAGTGGTAATTATAGCCTCGGAGATGCTCAATCATTTCGTTATTTATTTTGTCGACGACACTTAATTAGCCTTTACATTTGAGATGTACCAAAACTTCGTTGCCTACCCTTAGTACGTATTTTTAAGAACTTACCCTCAATCGCTTCTCTTTCAGACATGCCACCCCTTCTTATTTCAAAATATATCTTTTCCAGATGTAGTAGCCAACCCGGAAGTGAACAAATTGTTCCTAATCTCTTCTTTATTAGGCGGCAAATTCACGCTTAGTGCTAATTTAGAATGCAACTTAAAGATCAATGCGGATTTAACGCTAAATGCAGTTGGTGCTTCAGAAAAAAAAAATTATAACTCTCTTGATTCAGATAATATCTAATTAAATAATCTTTTTCAACTAGGTCGCCATGGTTGGATCATGATTTCCATGATTCTAATTTCTCGCAATCTAGACTGTAGAACTCGAATTAAGGAAACATTACTTCGATTATAGCTAAAGAACTGGGCTCTTCCCTTGGATAATTAACCCAAAATAATCAAAGAACACTTCAAGTCACCACCTCCCGAACGATACAATTGTATTCGGCTGAGTTCTAATAGAATACGTCACGAATTTAATTTCGGGACGAAATTCTTTCAACCGGGGGAGACTGTGACAGTCGTCAAAATTCGAGTCGGTTTTAGATTTGACTAAACTTAGTTGCACATATAGGCACTACACATACTAGACTTAGTAACTAGAAGCTAAGTTATAACCTACTAGAAACTTGGAAACAATTAGAATCAATGGATAGTGTGCATAGATTTCACATTGATATGTGAATTCTATAACTACTTAACTGTAGAGACTATCCATATTCGGGTCATTCTTTGACTCGAACACCATTTCATGAATCATATTCACACATCATGCACTTGACCTAGAAGTAGAAATTAGGTCAAAGTCTCATAGAAACTTAAGTCAAAGTTGAAGAGTAGGACTAGTATACTTGATTCCTCAATTTCGTTTGAATCTCGGAATCACTACATAGAATGCCAATAAACCGCTAAAAATAAATTACAAACAATATTTCTAATTTGAATAAGAGTTATGAAACTCTAAAATAGTTTGAAGTCTCAAAATTCAAGTAATTTTGATATCCAAAGATTTACAAACTCTCAAAAACCCTAAATGCCCTAAAAACTCACATTTATAAACTTTGACCTTAAAAATTCTATAAAAATAATCATGAACCTTATAATATGAACTTATAACAATTAAAATTATGAAAATGCATTCAAGGAAAATGAAATTTAACTCATTAACATTTACCCTTAATTTATAAACCAAAAATCAAGAGTTTTATGCATAAAAACTAGGTTAAGGTGCACATTTTATAAAAAGTTGGATATTTTTATAAAAGATTTGAATTTTTATAAAAGAAACAAGAGAGAGGGAGCCTCTCCTCCCCTAAAATCGGATCCCTCTCTCCCCATATCTCTCTCTCACACTCTCATTCTCCAACACACACATCTCTCTTCTTTCTCTCTCTAGAAAACTCTCTCTACCTTTTCTCTACTTTTTCTCTCCAAACACCACTCCATTCTCTCTTCCTCCCTCTAAAGAACCAAGAAATATTCCAGAAAACAAACCCAAGAACACTCCTCAAACTCGAAATCTTCATCATCTTGTGGTATTCTTGAAGGTAAAATCGATTTCTACTTCACTTTTCCTTCAAGTTTTGCTCTTTTCTTACACTTTCTCCTTCTTCATCTTCTTCAAACTTGTTTTATTTTTGTTAAAATGGTTTTTAGAACATGATGGATGTGTTTTAACACCATGCATGTATGATAAACAAGGTTGCATGTTCATGATCTTAGTGCAAAAATCAATTTTAAGGATTAAAACATCAAACTCAAGTTAAGAGTTTTTGAGAAACAAAATTTTCTTCAAAAATGCATGTATACATTTTGATAAGTTTTAATCTTTTGATCTCTGGAAACATGACCAAAATATGAGGTTATCATGATATATTTAAAATACTTCAAAAGGTTTACTCAAGGAGATGATGAAAACCCACTTTTCTAACCAATCATCATGCATGCAATCTGCCAGATTTCTTTACCTGATTTTAAACTGTCATATCTCACTCATTTCTTAGCCAAAATTCGTGATTCTTTTTCTGAAATATAATATTTTGAGTTAGCTTTCAAACCCATCTGACCTCACTGAAAAATTCCAAAATTTCGATTTTTACCAATTTTTACAAAACTGTTGCTCAAACAGCACTTTCCTTATGAACATTTGTTTTGTGTTGCATGTTCAAAGGACTTATTCATCACTAAAAATCATTCAAAAATTATTTTGAACTCTTAATATCATGTATTAATAGGTACAAAAAGATCTTGATTCAAAAGTCTTTGTAACATGTTGCAAAAATTGTCAAAATAACATCACTAATCTTTACATAAATCACAAAAACCAAGTTTTCTCTATAATTTATTGAGCCTTTAGGCATGGTGTTCAACATCAAAAATAAGAACACAAATTGTCATTGTTATCAAATTGTATGAAGATGCATTCTGGAAATTTTCAGCTCAATATATTTTTTCTTTATTTTTATATGAAAATAATAAGAAAATAAAGTGTTAAATCATATAAAATACTTAAGCTAGTAAATAAATTATGGAAAAATTCTTGGATGATCCTTTAAGTTAATAAACATCTCCCATTAAGTTTCATCCATTTTTGTTACTGTTTAATATGGTTTTGAATTTTCTTTTTGATTAGCTCTAATAAATCATAAAACCACATTAGGGAATATAAAAATGGTATCTAATAATTTTCGCAGCTTACACTCTCTGTGGAACACTTAGAAAAATATTTTCAGAATTTTTCATAGTGTATTCCTATTTTTCTCTGATTTTTGTATTTATAATGGACTAAAAACAGGAAAAATAGTTTTACTCATTCAAACATTATGAAAATTTACGAGAACACCTTTTAGTACATTAGGATGCTACATAAAAATTTTGATGATTTTTCTCTTCTGTATACTATTTTTCTTCTATTTTCCCAAGATTAAATACACTTAAACCCAATTTTTATTAGAATACATACACAAAAATCATAAAATTGGGATACACAGTTTAGAAATTCATTTTTATATTTTTTCTAACTTAATAATGACTAATAACAGCGTTACAAAAATTTTGGACAATTTTGGAAACTATTTTCTATTTATTTCAATTTTTATTAGAATAAATGCTCAAAAATCATAAAATTGGGTTAAATTGTCTGGAAATTTATTTTTATATTTTTCCCAGGTTAAGTACGTGTAATGACATTACTATAAAAAGTTTGGGGCATTTTCTTAACCGATTTCTATTTTTCATGAATTTTTATATATTTAGAGAATTAAATATATAAAAAATGGTTATGCATATCCATAATCCATGAAAATTTATCTAGAAGTCTTTTAACATATTTAGAACCAAAATCTGAAGTTTGGTAATTTTTATTAATTGTTTAGTATTTTTCATGATTTTATGGTTATTCAAGAAACTAAAATGGTGAAAAATAGTTAGACAAATCAAAAATTCAAGAAAATTTATCTTGAGGTCTTTGACTTCAATTAAAACTGAAATGCAAAGTTTGGGAACTTTTAGAACTAAATTGATTTAGTTTTGAATATTTAATCATTGGAACACCTCTAAAATGTTAAATATTAACATTTCAATAATGGAAATTTTCCACTTAAATTGTTATATAACAATTGATTCTTTGAAACTTAATTTCCACAGAAAAATGTTTGTAACTTATCAATATTAAATTTTGACACATTATTGGCATAATTCTATTGTAGTAGTAAGTATAATAGTGTTAGATTTCGATTAGAGACTCACTAGCGAATACCATTATTGTAGGAATCGGTAGTGGTACACGTGGAACGTAGTTCAAGGCACCATTTGCATCATCTAAATGTATTGTGAGTATTCACGCACTCCCCTATTTTCAGTTTTTATGTTTTGAGGTGGAAAAACATGTCCCGAAAAACTATTATTTGAATGTTGTATTTAAATTGATTTGTATCAAACATGATTGCTATTTTATTGCTATGTCTCTCTATGTATGTCTATGCAACACGGAACATGAGAACGTATCGTACTAAGGCCCTTCCCTTATCTCTAACCATTAACTCTTTGAGCCAATGGTCATTATGGATAGCGCTATTAGGAATTGACAACTCCTCACTCGCCCTATTGCTGGAGTGCATGATACCATATTCATCTATGGAACAATAAGCATAGATCTTGATAGGGCTTCAGTCATAGGTTTGGTTGAGACTCATTGTTTGCTCATACACATACAAACTCGTTTCTCGTTATAGCAATAAACTTGTTATTAATTATAGCAATAAACTTGTTATTTATTATGGCAATAAACTCGTTTATCAGTTATAGCAATCGACTTTGTTTCTCATTATAGCAATGAACTTTGTTTCTCATTACAACAACGAACTTTTATTACTGAAAACTTATATACATGTTTTAGCAACAAAATTGATTGCTCATTATAGCAATGAAACTTGTTTACTCATTTTTAGCAATGAACTTTATTTCCATGAGGATATGAACGTTGCATCTCATTTGGGCAACGTAACTTTATTTCTCACGATGGCAACAAACTTTGTTTATACAAACTTATTTACTCATTTTTGCAATATATTTTTATTTATGGAAAACTCCATCAAAACTTTGATTTTGATTCATGAAACTTATATTATTTTTAATCTGTGAGTACTCACCAACTATTTTTATAGTTGACGCTCGTTTTACATGCTTTTTCAGGAATCATCGAGTAAGTGGCACTTAGGGACACTTCACTTTTAGGAGCATTCGCATGTGTTGTATTTCAATTTACATTGTAATTTCTTTTAAAAGTTGTTCAAACCCATTGTAAAATTGTAATGATTTTTAATACTATGGTTGGTGTAGTCTTTTAACTTTTGCTATGAAACCCTTTATACTGTCACGCCTCGTGTTTCCGCTTTAGCGGGGTGTGACAGAGTCCCTCTACCGACTCGTCGAGTTCAAACGGTCATAACATCGGGACATCTCGATTCTACTCGTCGAGTCTCACCTTGGACTCATCGAGCTCTTTTGTTTCCGAGTCTCACTCCTGTCCAACTCGTTGGGTCATCTCCTTAACTCAGTGGTATCACTCATAATCGAAGAAGGGTTTGGAGACATCGATCTGACTCGTCGAGTCCCAAGAACAACTCAGCGAGTCCATTGCATGTTCAGACTATACAGTTGTTCCTAGGAGATTCCACTGCCTCCAATTCATAGATCTGGACTCCTTAGGCTAGAAAAACACGTAAAGTTGCTAACTTTTGTGATATTTCATAGATCTGGACTCCTTAGGTTTAAACCCATGCATGTTGCATATTTTTCGGGATTTTTCATGATGCAATTCCATTCACACACTTTTGTGATATTTCAGGGACTTTTGAAGGTAGGATCTTAATTGAGGTGATGAATAAGAGATATGGATGAAGTTTCGGGACTATTGGAGCATCGAGGAGGGAGATTTCAAGAAAATGAAGATTTCAGCTTTACAGAAGTTTACACGGTTGTGTAAATGGAAGCCTTGAGTTTACACGGGCCGTGTAAACGCATACTCATGAGCAGTGTACTTCGAAGACCTGGCCGAATTAAGAAATATACTTTTTATGTTTACACGGCCGTGTAAATAGGCAGTGTTGGTTTACACAGGCCGTGTAAACGAGGTCGTCAGTTTAAATCAGTTTTTCTCCTTTCTAAAATGGGGCAACCGGTTCCAGAAGAGAGGGAGCCGTTTCTGTGAGTTTTAGGAAGCGATTTTGGGAGTATTTTGAAGACAATTGATGCTTGATAACATTTGGATTTCACTTGGATTGTAATTTATATGAATTTAACTTCAATTTCTAGGTTTATGATTGTTCTAGTCATGAGTGCCTAGAAACTTAACTCTCCAACTTCATGTATTGACAATTGTGTGTGTGAATTCAATCATTTGACTTGGTGTTTGTTTTAAATGCTATCTAGTGAATTTGATTTTGTTTTAATTGAAGGTTTGATTTCAATTCTAGTTCTTTTTGGCCAATTGAGTTAGGGTTAAATCACTCATGTTATCTATTATACAAAATCCGTAATTGTTTTGTAAAATAGAACAAGTAACAAGTATTAAATCATACTACTTGCAATGATTCTAGTACAAATCAAATTCACACATTCTAACACTCCCAAGCTTATGAGGAGTATTGAATGTTGTTGGTAAAATTCACATAAAGCATCATGCAATCTTTCACCCATTCTAAAAACTTGTTTAGATTAGGTTAGTTAGATTAGAATTAATTAAATAGCTTATTTTAATTAAATAAAAAATGGTGAATGTGAAGTGCTAGAGCTTATTAGCATTTCTAATACCAACTTAGATGGAATTAAACAAATATCATCTCATATTTTGGATCACATTACTAATTAGTCTTGCATAGAGTTGGAGTACTTACAAATATTGAATTTACTTTACTTAGTCAATTGCTATTTATTACTGCAGTCTTTTATTTGAATCATTGTATCTAAACCCCCCCCCCCTATTTTGTGATCTCATTTGTAGCTTAGGCAAAAAGGGTATAAACATTTATCTCGTGTCCTTAAGGATCGACCCTATTTACCTTGTATTACATTTTTAATAGAAAGTAGTAGTGTTTAAGGAGTTATTTTTACCCCTTTATTTGTTAGCTTTGACAAGCCTAACACCAACGCACTGAAGGCGTTCAAAGTTGTTGATAACAACTGTCACTCGTAGGCGTGTATGCCTTACCGTACGTAGCAGTCTAAGTGCGGGGTTGTCAACCCCAATATAGATCTATACACACATTGTTTCGATCCCCGGCTGGAGATTCTAGTTATAATGTCAGGACTTTAACTATATTGTTTAAATGAATTAAACAACCTGTATCAAATGACTCATAAAAAGCATATAAACGTTACATGTATAATAGTTATGAAAACCCAATCATTCTAAAATAAATTATTGACAGAATGTTCTTGAATTAGTATTCTTAACATGTATATGAAACATGTATACTCTTGTTTAGTTTTGATATAAAACCTTTGTTCTTGTAAAACAATGTACTTTAGTATACTTGAATCGTGAATTAATGTTCTGTGAATCATAAATTATACCTATTATAATTTATATGTACTTTTTGAACTGACATCGAGTATTCATGAATGCAACCCCTTGCTCAACATGTTACAAAGGGTATTTGAATTGAATGAAATAGCTTTTATACTTATATACATATACAATTATATATAAGTAAAATTTAAACGGCATTCGGACAAATAACCAATACTTATAATCCCACATCCAAACAAGGAAAAGGAACCAAAGTGGTTTATCGGTCCTAAGCCTTTTAAATCTTATTTATATAAATATATGTATATAAATATGATTTATGGGGAAAAATATAAGTTTATAAAACCATTTAAAAGAAGTTTAATATTTTGAAATACTTTTGTAGACTTGAGGTCATTTTTAACACAATCTTTGAAAAACCAATTGATTTGATGATAACTGAAATCCATTTTGATAAGATATTTGAAATCATTTGTTTATAACACAAAATCTTTGTGTTAGACTTGTATCTCTCCCCCCCCCCCCCCCCTTAAAACAGTGAAATCTATGAAAATACGGGGGTATGAACTCAACTTTTGGAGGGTGATTCAAATGATGATTTGGTATAGGATGTTTAGTTCCACGAGTGAAATCCCGCAACAAAACAAGTCCTATATAGTTATTTGTATAGCATATATGCATCCAATTAGCTAATATAATCATAGAAATGATTGGAAATTGGATTAATTTGTAAGTATAACTTACAAATAGGAGTGTTAGAAGCTAAAGGGGAAGCTGATAGGTGTTCACGGCCAGGAGAGGTGTTCACGGCCCAAGAGTATGAAGGGTCCACGGCCTTGAAGGTGTTCACGGCCCTGAGTTCTTGAAGAATGATGAACACTTGATGATCCTAGACCAGTTTCTAAGAAGATTCAAAGATTTTCAGGTGCTTGTTCTTCGTGAAAAATAGATGAAATTAACAGGTTTCAATCTAATATAAGAAGATTACAAGATGTTCTTGAAGTGATAACAAGATCAAGAATTGATACCTGTTAGATGTTATGATGTACTAGTGATTATTGCTTAAATATGATGAGAAGGGATGAATATAACATGTTCTTGAGGAGAGAGGTTGTTCTTTGTGTTATTGGCTAATGATACTTGAGAGAAAATGGCTTGAAATTGTGTTTGAATGTGTAAAAAGTGAAGAAAAATCGGCTAAAATGAATATATATGCGAGGGTTCACGGTCCGAGGGGTTCACGGCCGTGAACCTCGTATATGGTCCTATGGCGGTTACGAGTTTGCGGTCCAAATTGATTACGGCCCGAAGCCGTTCACAACCTCGTTCACGGCCGAAGTGTTCCCGGTCTGAGGTTGGTGTACGGTCCGAAGGAAAAGAAGAAAAAAATGCATGCGAGACTTCTCGGTTTTTAAGCATTTCCCTTCCTATTTCAACCACAATTATTTGAAGGACTTTTAATAAACAAAGGTTATTATTTTAACCTTAATAAAAACCCAAAACAATAAAGAAGACTTTAGTTGACCCAAGTTTGACTTTGGTCGACTAGGGTTGACTTTACAAAGATAAAATAACGGGATGTTATATTATTCGATGCCCGAATGCTGCTTTCTTCGTGCTTTGTGTAACTCTTGATTATGGGAGTCAGCTACTAAGTGAATATGACGATATTCAGGAGGTAGATGACTGGAATCATAAGGAGTTCTTCAGCAGCTGATGGCAGAGAAGTGAGGGAACCTAGGAAGAGCCTAGGGAGTGGCCTTAGTTATATGAGTACGTTGATAGAGGAGAGTAATCGCTGGGAAGCGACCAGGTTTAGCGGGATTGGTGGTCGAGAAGGTTGAGGAGCTACTTAGGAATTCTGGGACGATCCGTGTGGAAAGTACGGGTAGATGTGGCAGGTAGTATGGGCTCGTACTACTGAAAGCAGAGGACCCATACTCGAAACAGGGAGAATACCAGAGGTTCTAAGTAGCAGATTGAGAGGAGATAACATGGTTCGGGTACCATTATTCATAGCAGATTGAGAGGTGATCACATGGTTCGAGTACCATGATTCGTGGCGGTTAGTGCTTCTGGTTTTACCAGTTGTCCCGTGGTGGTTGATTAGTCTGAGATCAGATGATAGAGTGGGGGGCCAGAGGGCCATGTCGAGCAAGTTTTAATGGAGTATACCTTGAAAGGGAAATCGAGTTCGTTTCCGAGGGATTTTATTGGTGAGATGTTAGTTGGAGTCGCAAGGCTCAGGGATGAGTAGAGATTATGCTTATTGGAGGATCGAGGTCTGATTCGAGCCATCGGCTGATGGATGACACGTCACCTTCTGTGGCAAGAGTTGTGTTGTTCCTGTTTCTGGGAGAAGCGAATGAGAAATCAAGTTTCCGGTTTAAGAGTGTGGAGGTAAACCCCGTGGGGTAGCATATGGTGGTGACCTTTTCATCAGAGTATTTGGGCAGTTTGTCTGCTATGAGGTATTTCCTGTACCATGGAGTCATTAGTGGAGGCTGAGATGGAAGAGACCCAGGAAGGTGCCTTTATGAGTGTGACATACTTTTAGCAGCAGTTTCAGGTGGTTAAGAGGAATATATCGGAGCGATGGCCCTCATTGTTATGTTGTGTATCGGTTGTGAGAGTGAGGTCTTGTGCTTTGATGATGATTCCCATGTTGGGAGGCTGGTCGAGGAGTCAGAGATGAGGTGTGTGATAGTGCATTATTTCCTCCCTGAGGGTCAGGGTTATTTCGGAACAGTTGAGGTATCCGGCGGTGTGTTAGTCTAAGGTTTCGAGATGACCAGAGGCAGTCAAGTTGGGAGGATTCTGAGATTCTTGTCTGAGTTACGGGATATTTGGAGTCGCTTGGTTTCCATCGGGAAGATCATTGAGTGTTTGCGTGGTACGTTCCAAGAGTCAAGTGTGATGTACCTGGTGAAACAATCCATGGAGTAAATTGTTGGTATGCCGACTGGTGATGGTTCGGACTCTGAGTGGGGGAGAACTGGGTATTCAATTGAGAAGATCAACAATTCGTTCAAGTGCAACTGATTATGGAAATTTGCGGTGCGGACACATAAAACCTGGGATATTGGTGGATGCAGCGAGGTGCGAGGCGGGATGATGTATGAGTATGTGCTTAAGGAAGGATGAGTGAATCCACGACAGGTGGTCGTTGGTCATAGAATTTATTATGGCTAGAAATTTTCGGGTTTGAAAATGTTGAGTTCGAGGCGGATGGGTCGCTGAGTTCAGGGTGCAATAGCTGAGGTTTACGGGTATCGGTATAGATTGTAATATATACTCTAGAAGAGGGCAGCAGTTGGTTTGTCGACCAATTTTAGAGTCGGTATGAGTAGTTCCTATGGGCGGTGATCAGTAGAGGGTGGAGCTTCGGATTTTCGCCAACGTGTATTCAGTCGTTGACGATTCCTCCGTGTTTTAATTTGGGAGATGGGAGTATTTCGAGGTTTCGAGTTGTGTAAGTGGAAGATCAGTGGTGAAGGCAAGACCGCGTGAGACGCTGTGATGGTGTACCGAGGTACCCGAGTATGATGTCCTAATTTTTGTTCATGTTAGGACTCGAGTTGTGAGATGGCGAGTGGAGTACCGAGTGATTTTGTTCCAATGGGAACCCGTCAGTTAATTGTCGCCGGAGTGAGACTGTCTAAGGGTGTATCTATGCTGAGACTAGTGCCTTGCCTGCGAGAACTTACATCAGGAGTGTTGGTGCATAAGCTGGGTAGGTGTAAGCACCTATCTATGTTGAGCTGCGGAGCATGAGTTGGTGAACTCAGTGTGGTGATGACTTGATGATGAGGTTATGGGGTGATAAGGGAGCAAGTGGATTCGAGTGGGAGTAATTGCTTGGGATTATCAGGAGAAACCGTGGAGTAAGCCCATGGTGAGTCAGTGAGCGAGAGAGTGTTGTAAGACTACGGGGAGCCGTAGCATCCATGATTCAGTGGAAGAGAGTGTTGTGATACTACGGGGAGCCGTAGTATTCACTGGATAATGGGAGAGGGTTGTGATACTGCGGGGAGCCATGGTATTCACTAGTCAGCGAGAGAGTGTCGTGATACTGCGGGGAGCCGTAGTATTCACTGGTTAGAGAGAGTGTGTGTTAAGATACTGCGGGGGGGCCGTAGCGTTCACAAGTCAGTAAGAGAGTATCGCAAGACTACGGGGGAGGCCGTAGTACTCAGTAGTCGATAAGGGTGAATACTATTCTGCTGGGAGCTGTAGTAATCACTAGTCAGAGTATGGAGCAGGGGAGTTCTTAGGCTTGGGTAGCCTTACCACTTGAGTCTTCGGGAGCCTGGTTTCCGAACTAGGGGCGAGACGGGGGTCTCCGTGTCAGTCGAGAATTGTTATATCCCAGGATGAGTAGGGATTATCGTAATCGGAAGGAATTGGAGAGATGGTGTGTGCATAAATCTGCGAATTTTGGGTCATGAGTTGAGTACCAGATTAGAAATGAGTGGTTCCAATTCTGCTATTGAATCAGACTCTCGAGCTCGAGTCTAGATCCATTCGCGTATTGAATAGGCGAGATGAGATTTCGGATTCGTGGATGGGTTTCATTTTGAAGGGGGGTCTTGACCTCCATCTGATATCTTCGGCCGGAGTGGATCAATTTCGTTGTTATGGGAAGAACCGTGAGACGCATGGAACCAGTGGGTGGTAAACGACAGAGGTCGGAGGTGAGACGATTCCAGATGAGTTGTAGCATTCGCTTGGGGTAAAGCGAACTTTGTGACTTGTGTGTCGCGATGAGCCGAGATAGTTATCGTGAGAAGGAAGTCGGTGAGACGTTTTTGGTTTGCAATGAGTAACCTTGGAGGTTCATCTTTTAGGTTGGGAGCTGACATGATGCTCAGTGTTGAAGGGGATAATTGAGAGGAAGTCGGGGCTTATGTCTATAGATATCAGAGGATACTTCCAAGTGAGCATGATCTTTTCTTGTGTTTGAGTTTTGTGGTTCTTTCCTTCTGATGAGTTCTGATAGATGTTCAGGCGGTGGGTCCTTAGGGGATTATGACCTTTCTGTTCCTTTTGAGTTGCGATCGGGATCGATTAGAGAATCAGAGTTGGAAGAGCGTTCTTAGAGTCTGTTATTCGATGGGTGATTAGCAGGATGATGTTTTGCGAGGGTGGCATGGCGGGGAGATAGACCACTAGAGTTTCAAGTTTTGAAGAGTCAGATCGGGTATCGCAGCAGCAGTTGGGTATGTCCTTCTTCGGGGTCAGGATTCCCTGTCGGGTTCAGGTGCTTTTGGATGAGATTGTTGTAGTATATGGGGTCTTTTCGGTGGTGCTTCTCGGGTTTGGGTTCGATCTATGTGTTGATAAGGAGCGATTTCGAGGGCGAAATCTAAGTCGAGTGGGGGAGAATTGTAACATCCTGTTTCAGATCGTCCGTGATTAGGGTTCGTGGGCTGTAAATCGGGCATGAGGAGGTCTCGGGGTTGCGACGAGTTGCTAGGAGCATAGGGCATCTCGTCACCTTTCCGGGGGTTTGAGGTTCATGAGAATCGGGGTTATATCGAGGAAGCGATGGAAGTTTGAAGTTGTGGCAGGATAAGTCCCTTATTTGAGAAAGGTGGAAGCTGAGTACGTTGGGCGTACATCTGTGTACGCTTAGCGTACTCGTGTGCGTGATTTTCAAGCGGAGCCACCTAGTACGTTGGGCGTACCAGAGGGTACGCTGGGCGTACTAGGCACAGAGTGGAAAACTTAACTTTGGATGTGTCCCTATATAAAGAATGAGATGGCCTCATTCCTGGCCACCATCCTCAGTCAATAAACCCTCTAAAACCCTAATCCTTCGTTCATGGAGCTGGTGAGTGCATTTGAGAGCCTTGAGTGATTTTGGTGTGTTCTTGGAGTAAGGAAGGAGCTTTGGAGAAGAAGGAGTGAGAAGTCCAAGCCTTGGATCTAAGCATATCTGAGTTGGAAGCTTCATATAGAGGTATAAAGCTTCAATCTTTCTCACTCTTTTGTTTTGAGCATCATATTAGAGTATTTTAGGGTTTTGTACCAGAAGGTGGAGACTTTATGAGATAGTGAGCTCCAGAGACTATGATCAACCCCTTTTAGTGTGATTAGTAGTGTAATGTCATAAAAATTCAATCTTGGTCGTTGGAATCAAGCCATGCATGAGTTATGAGCTTTTTGAGATAAGGGAGTGAGTGTTTTGGGTGTTTGTGACCTTTCCAGCCATGCAAAGGCTTAAAGTCACTGACTTTATGGAGTAAGAGCCATTAGGGAGTCTAGATATGGGATTTGAGTTAATGTCTTAACTAATTAAGACCAAATGAGTATATGGAGTGAATCTGGGGAGTACGCTGAGCGTAATTCCTGTACGTCCCGCGTACTGTCCCAGTGTCCTCGATGGCCAATCTGGATTGTGAGTACACTGAGTGTACCAAGGGAGGTACGCCCCGTGTAACCTCACTGTGGACTTTTGGGCTAAGTCTCATGTTGGGCCTTGAGTGTTGGGCCTGGAGTTTGGGCATGTTGCAATAGAGTTTTGGACCAGAGGATTATATATAAGTGCTTTGGGCCCTTGAGTTGGGCTTGCCATCTAGATTTGAGAGTTGGGCCTCGGGAGAGCCCATTTATTATTGGGCCTTGGTGGGCCCAATGTGTTTTAGGTTGTTAATGGTCTGGTTAGTGGACTTCCTTTAGACCTAATGAGTGAGAGTCTGGACTTAGTTCCTAATTGGGTTAATTGTGGATTTGGCTCAGAGTTAGAGGTCGGTGTGTAGCAACAACGTTTATAGGGGTTGTTCATCATCCGAGGTGAGTCTTCTCACTATACTTTACCATGATTGGTATTTTTGTGTGATTGAGATGTCCTATGTGCTTACAATGTGTATTGTGATATCCTGCATTATTTCTTTATGATTTATGTTGTCTATTATTCAGAGCTTACAGAGTTAGGACCGGAGGGTCCATCATAGTTGTGGGACCGGAGGGTCCCACTAAGACACATTGACCGGAGGGTCTTACTGTGTTATAGCCTCGAGTGGCTACAGAGTTGTGTGTGGTATTTTGGGGAACTCACTAAGCTTCGTGCTTACCGTGTTACGTGTTATGTGTTTCAGGTTTTTCTCAGGATCGTGGGAAGGCACCGGCTCGATTGTACACACCAGAGAAAGTGTTATGTTTTGAGGATCCTGGATTATTAATCAAACAATTATGGAGATGCGTTTTGTAAACTAAATAAATGAGATTTTGTTAAATGCGTTATGAGAATTGTATGATTTTAAAATGAAAATTTTGTTTGGAAATTTACGGTGTTACATGCCACTTCATGTTGTCACAGTATTTATTGTCTAATCGGGATAAATTGGATGACCACGATGTGTTGCCATTTCCACGTCGTGCTTCTTCTTCCTCTTTCTTCACTTCATTGTACTCACTTTCTTCCAGAAGTTTCTCTAACTCTTGTATATCTAGTTCAGCATCAAAATCACCTTCTCATAGCACCATGTATCCCTCGATCTCTTTTTCTTTCCACCCTCCTAGCTCTTTTTCAAGTAATTCATCAAATACATCGACCGAAAAAGTCGTATCGTCACTTATCCTTGAATGTTGGATTGCTCGATTAACTCCAAAAGTGACCGCTTCTTCTCCAACTCAGAGAGTGAGTTTGTACTCTCTAATATCGACTAAGGATCGAACGGTGCTCAAGAAGGGCCTTCCAAGGATGATTGGAACTTTTTCATCTTCCTCCATGTCTAAAACAATAAAATCTGCGGGAAAAACAAACTTGTCAACTTTTACTAGTAAGTCTTCACATATACCTCTTGGAAAGGTCATAGTCTTGGTGGCTAAATGGATGACCATGCAGACTGGTCTTGGTTCGGGGAGATCAAGCTTCTTGAAGAATGAATAAGGCATCAAATTAACACTTCTTCCCGAGTCGGCTAGAGCATGACTAGTGGCTAGGTTTCCGAATTGGCACGGTAAAGTTATGCTTCCTGGATCACCCATCTTCTCCGGTAGGATGTTTAGCATTGCAGCGGAGCAAGTTTCATTTAAAACCACCTTTGATAATCCATCCATTTTCTTGCGGTTTGTTAAGAGGTCCTCGAGAAACTTAGCATATTTTGGCATTTCGGCTAAGGCTTCAAGGAATGGAATGTTGATTTCAAGGGACTTGATATGATCTAAGAACTTCCGGTAGTTTTATGCATTCTTTTCTTGGATTTCTCTACTCGGGAAGGGCAACGGTGGGCGGTATGGCTTAACGGGTTCAAAATTTTTCTTTTCAGAATCTTTCCACGTCGTGGCATCGGTACCACATCGTGGCGACTGTTCAGTTTCTTTTCTTTGACTTTCTTCTCGGATTTCCTGCTCAACATCCGGGTTTGTTTCTGTCAATGGGAGTCAGATGATTAATAATTTTCCCACTTCTGGTCATTACAGCTTGGATGTGAGCTCCCTTCGGGTTCTATTCGGTATTTCCTGGAAGTCCTCCCGGTGATCTTTCATTGATTTGCTTAGCTAGTTGCCTAAGTTGTTTTTCAATGTTCAAGATTGAAGCTTGCTGATTTCTGAGAAGAGTTTGTTATTCCCTCATTATAGTTTGTTGTTCTCTAATTGTTGGCTCGGTTTCCTCATGCCTTTTTTTGGATACAGCTGCAAAACGGGTAAGCATTGACTCGAAATCGGGTTTCTTTTCAGGAGCTGGTTCCTCTCGTTGGTAAAAGCATCTTCCTCTTTGTTCATATTTCTCTTCTTTGGCTTTCTTGTACTCATCATAAGGTAACCACTTTTTCTTAGGCTTTCTCCAATCTTCATCAAATCGATCGCCGCTCGAGTAGAAAGCTTGAACCTTTCGGTTTCCATTTTCGTTAAGATTACAGTCCTTAGTCAAATGTGGCCGGTTACAGTTTTCACACCCAACTCTTATTGCATGGATTGTTTGATCCATCTTATTCATCCTCCTATCCATGTTTTCCAACATTGCCAAAACTGCCGACATGTCTTCCGAAGCAGCATTAGTCGATCCCCTTGTTACATCATTTCTCAGGTTGTGGTACTCTCTAGATTGTTGAGAGAATTCTTCAATGAGCTCCTTGATTTCCTGCAGGATTTTTCTTGGTTAAGGGGCCTTAAGAATCAAGGAGTTGCCTAGTTGTGACATTCACCCCATCGTAAAAGATAGAAACTTCTTGTTGTATATTGAGATCGTTTTGGGGGCGATTTCGAAGTAGACCCTTGTAGCGCTCCCATGCTTTAAACAACGACTCCCCCATTTGTTGTTCAAAATTAGCAATGGCCTTTTTGAGCTTAGCCACCTTGGATGGTGGGCAGAATTGTTCCAAAAATTCTTCATGCATTTTTGCCCATGTAGTAATCGCGCCTGGTGGAAGTGTCTTTAGCCAATCCTTTGCAACTCCCTTGAAAGTGACCGGAAGCATTCTCAACAACACCGTTTCTCATGGAACATTTGGAATGTTGAAGTAGTCGGTGATGTCGTTGACTTCATCAAGATGCTTGTAGGCATCTTCATCATCTTTTCCGGTGAAAGGAATCTCCTTTAGTGCATCAATGATGTGTCCCTTGAGTTCAAATGTGGCAATAGCAGGTATGGTGGGTTGCATAAGGCCTGGTCCGGTGTCATCACGAATTCTCTTCTTGTATGCCTCCATGGAAATGTCAGCAATATCCGCCATGATGTTTTCGGGTTCGCTTTCTTGATTACTACCTTTTTCCGATTCGTTATCGCTTTCTTCCTCTTCTGTTTCGTATGTGCTTTCGTCTTTTGGTGCCTTGTTGGATTCTCCCACTTGCGTTCCCTTCTTCTTACTAAAAACCGATTTGATATTCTTAAACGGTGATTTCTTTGGTGTTGCAGATTCTCCTACGGTTTTATCCGTGTTTTTACGAAAGGCGGACTTCGGGTCTTCAAGTGGTGGAATCAGAGGTGTGTTAGATCCTTTTGTCATAAACTGCTATAAAAGAAACAAATAAAACGCGTAAAAAGAACAAAAATGAAAAATAAAAGCTTACTGTTACGCCACCACGACATGGTGGTAATGACCACGACGTGGTGAGTCAAAAAGAAGAAAAAACTATAACGAAAATTAAAAACAAATAAACATAAAAATTCCAAAATAAATAGCAGATTTAAAATAACTAAAGCTGGACCGTTCCCCGGCAAGTCGGCAACGGCGCCAAGAACTTGATGCATAAAATAATAAGCACTAGTTAATCCTACTAACGTGACTAATTATTTCCTAAGGCATCGTACCTTGTTGAAGATAGTATAGCACACTAGATAGGTATCGAACACAAGGAACGGTGTTTTAGCTAATTTTTATCTACTACTAACTAATACTAATAAAATTAGAAAAAGGTTTTTTCTCTAGTTTTGCAAGACTTGAAACTTAGTTTACCAAACTAACTAGCTATCAACTAATGAAGTAAATACTAAAACAAAGCAAAGAACACAAAGATGATTTAACCAAGGTAATTGAGAGACTTTCGTTTAACTTCGGATTTATTTGCTATTATGGTTGATTTATGGAAGTGAAATGGATTTTAGTTTCATTGGTTACCGATTCCTAAGATGACCAAGTTAGTGTTCACTAGCTTAATCCTTTAGCAAACAAGCTTATTCATACGGTGATCAGGCGGACAAACTAACGAGTTTACTAGTGTTCAGTTCGAGTTAATTAGACTTATAATTAATTGATCAAATTGGGTTATTGATTCAATTCAATATATGATTTGTCGTCATATATTAGCTCCTATACTTTTCTACCCACTTTTCTACTTAACCCTAGGTTTTGTTCAAAACTCTAGTCTAACAATTTTGCTAGTCACAAGATCATAAGATTCAAATTCAACTAAGAAAGATGGTCATACAAACTTAATTAAATTCAACAATAAGTAGAGAAAATAGTTATCAAAAGTACGTGAAGTTCTTTAATAAGCAAAATCAAAAAATAACCAAATAACTAAATGCAATCCATAAATCTAACCATAAGTAAATCAAATAATCCTAGGCTAAATGAAAGTCATGAGGTTTAGCCCATGATCTCAGCAACAAAAATGGGAAAAACGAGTTTCATATGCATAGACATGATTAAACTAGAATAAGAAATCGTAATTAAGAGTTTTATTGCCTTAATGCTCTCAATTCCCAAGCTTCTATCGATTCCTTTGCTTCCAAGCTTCAATTCAGAACTTTTGGTCTTCAAAAATCGTTAAAAGCTCCAGGCAAAAGTTCTTCATTCAGAGGAGAATGGGATATATTTATAGTTTTCTCGAAATCAGGGCACCACGACGTGTTGAGGCCACATCATCGTGGTCTTCGTGATTATCCCGTATTCAGCAAGCCTTCGAAATCAATCGGTAAACTTCAAAACACCACGTCGTGGTTGGATCACCACGACGTGTTGAGTATATTTTTCTTCATTTTAAAGTATTAGCTCAACCTCCTAGCTTCCAGCATCCAGCTTCCTGCTTCCTTTTTTCTCCAAGCATGTCTTTTACCCCTACAACACAACTCATAACAAACTAAGTACCTTTTGTTCTATAAAGGGCATAAAAGTAATTAGGAATATTAAGATATTATGTAAAATTATGTGTATAAAATATGCACATATCAATGCTAACTGTCTTTGTGACTCTTGCATTGTGTGTTGTATTGGGCCCATTAGTATCTATGTTGATTTAGGCCCATTTGTGTATTGTAATGGGCTCATTGGTATGTTGGGTTGGGCCCATTTGTATGTTGGATTGGGCCCATTGATATGTGGGGTTGGACCCATTGGTATTATGGGTTGGGCCCAATGTGCAGGTTGGGCCCGTTGGTATTATGGGTTGGGCCCAATGTGCGAGTGGTACACCAGGAAGATCTTCTGGGAACACATCCGGGAAGTTACACACTTCGGGGATGTCTTTGATGTCTTTCACGTCTTGTTTCTTGTCTACTACATGGGCTAAGAAGGCGTGGTACTCCTTCCGGAGATACTTTTGGGCTTTGATGCATGAGATGATTTGTAAATTCGCACTAGGTTTGTTACCATAGATGAGAAGGGTTTCGTCATTTGGTAGATTGAGGCGAACGGCCCTTTCGTAACATAGAATGTCGGCACGGTGAGGAACTAACCAATCCATCCCGATGATTACGTCGAAGCTTTTTATGGTGACCGGCATCAGGTCAATTTTAAATGTATGGTTGCCTAGAGTGAGAGTACATTCTGAGTATATATCGCTAGTGCGTTCTACTTTCCCATTTGCCATTTCTACTACATAAGTATCCTTTAGTGATTGGGGATTTTGTTCAAGTAACTGTTTATATTGGTGGCTCACGAAACTCCTCTCCGCTCCACTATCGAATAGTACGCATGCATAAGAGTTATTGAGGAGAAACGTACCGGTAACCACCGTGGGATCCTCGACTGCTTCCCCATGTCCTATTGCCAGGACTCTTCCTACTCCACCAGCATTAGGGGCTTGTGCTTTGGGGCAGTCTCTTTTGAAGTGACCTGCGTCTCCACAGTTGTAGCAGGTCCGGGTTGCCCCCGTACTGGCGACTTGGTTGATTGGTTGAGCCGGCGCTTTACAGAAACGAGCAGTGTGCCCCTTCCTGTCGCAGTTGTTACAGTGCATCTCCCTACAAGCACCATTGTGGTGAAAGTTGCACTTGTTGCACTTAGGTAGTTTTCCCGCATATGGCTTCGGTGGTGCTGGAGTGGTACCAGTAGTGACAGTATTAGTGGCAGCATGGACAGCAACAATTTGTTGCTTCTTAGCGGGGTCCTGTGCTGGTTGGCTCTTCTTTTCGTTCCAGAACTTCCTTTTGTTGTTTCCTCCTTTTGATTTATCAGTGGTGGTGGTTGTAGTATTATGACCGGCTCGGTGGTCAACAAGTTGTTGTGCCAGCTCCCTGGCACTGTCAAAAGTAGTTGGCCTTGAAGCCAGGACACTACTTTGCACGTGGAGAGACAGTCCCCAAAGGTATCGCTCCACCTTTTTCTCCTCCGGAGTAACCATTGTTGGGCAGAGGAGAGCCAATTCATTGAATCGGGTGGTGTAGGTTTCAAGGTCAGAGCCCGTCATCCTGAGGTTCCAAAGTTCTTGTTCCAGCTTTTGAATTTCACCTCTCGGGCAGTACTCCTTCATCATCAACGCTTTTAGTTCTGCCCAGGTTATGGAGCTAGCCACTTCGAGAGTAAGTGACTTAATCCGGCAGTTCCACCAAGTAAGGGCCCGGCCGGTGAAGGTGAAGGCTGCGAACTTAACTTTGCTCGCTTCGGGGCAAGAGCACACCTGAAAGACTACTTCGGTCTTTTCAAACCATTGCATCAACGCGATGACTCCCCCGCTTCCATTGAAGTTGTCGGGTTTGCCATTTGTGAAGTCTTTGTATGAACACTCTTTTGCACGCCACGTACTGTCTCCGTGGTTAGAGTGTGTAGCTCCCGATCCCGAACCACCAGCTCCGTTGGTCCCTATCTGCGACATTGCGGCCGCTACGGCTGCTGTTACTGCAGCCTGGAACATCGCGGGATCAAACTGTGGAGGCGGCGGCGGAGGAGGTGTTGCTGTGTTGCTGGAAGGTCTTGGTCTTCTCCTTGGCGGCATGATTCTGGCATAAGTCGTAAACCAATGTACTTTTAGTAAAAGTGTATTTATAGGGAGAGAAATCTTTTATACATAAAGTATATTTTTACGTTGTTTTCCGGTATGTTTACGATACATACGATTTTATACTTTTTATTGACCCAATACATTGGGTTACGAGGTAAAATGAAAGTATAAAATATTTTTATTATAGTAACACAAAATACTCCTATAGTATTTGTAAATGTTTAGTTTTGAGTTCTTAAAGTATCCTTTGTAGTATGTTATTAGGTTTGTTAGATTTGTTGTCCATCCTGACCATCCCCCGGTATATGCAAGTCAATTCCCGGACAGATATAATTGATCAGGCTATATCCTTCCCAGACTTGATTTACATATACCAAGGCATACCCATAATGTACAACTCCTCTTCTTTTATTTTATGTTTTTCTAGTTATGACACTATGTGAGCATGTATGCATGTATTTATACTTTTAATAAAAAAAAATCATTTATTTTCTAAAAGTATATTTATTTGAAAAATGCACAAATCAGAGACTATTAGTCCCAATTGTGTTTATAGTTTGTATATCTTATGTGGTTTGTATATCTTATGTGGTTAGAAAAATCCAATATTTTCCTTAATGTGTAAATGTAGTCTTAAAACCCAAAGACCGAAATGTACAAGTAATTTGTCATATTTATAGTAAAATAATGCAAGTTTAAATCGACATAAACTCGTTAAATTTTAATGAAGTTCCCGTAATTTCCAATGTTTGTTAATACTTTATGTGAGCTTATTATAACCATACTATGACCAAGGTTGCCTAAAACGACGTTCTTCAGGCGTCGGAAATGTTATGACATTTGTCACCCCAGACCTATCGGTCTAACTGTTGCATGCAGTTTAGGTGTGGGTTTGTCAAACCCAATATAGATCTATACACAAGTATCACGCTCTCCCTCAAGGAGACTCTGGTTACAATACAAGACTTAATGATAATTTGAAGTAAATCTCTCACAAAGTCATTAACGGAATTACGTGTTATGAAAACTTGGTACCGTATGGCCGTACCTTGCTTAATGAAAATATCCTTTGTATAAATGTACCCTTTTTAAATGTATGTGTTATGTAATGTATCATAAACTATACCTATTATAGTTTATCAACCAAGGGTAGTACGTGGTAATGTATGCAAACTATATTCAAAATAGTTTATTTAATGTTTGAATGTATCGATTGTACTTTGATTATAATCACTTGTTATTCTTTATATTTTATATGACCAAATCCAGTTGTAAACTGATGTGTGTCTAAATATTAAGATAAAATGTCATATATTGCAGTAACATATAATCACATAAAGATATACACCTTGCTCAACATGTTACAAGGTGAAATGAACTTAACAGCAACTTTTCGTTAAAAACAGTTTCTGTTACCGTTCTTAGAAAATTTATAGAAAAATCATCAAAGCTCTAAATCCAAATCCGCAAATTTTGAGAGTTTGGAATATGAGTCTAGTTTGTTCGTAAATTTTATCATGATTTTTAGTGATCTCTAACAGAGGTGAAAATGTTCATAATCACAGACTGGTCCGGGTTTGCCTCTGAAATGACAGGCAGTTTTGTAAAAATCACCATAAATTGTAGAAAAATCATATGGAGATGTGCAAGTAGCCATTTTAAAGCTAAGAGTTTGAACTACTTGCACCTGAAACAGTTTTGAAAACTAAAATATTTAAGTTGACCAAAACAGTCCGTGATTAACGTCCATCTTTTCTGATGTAATCTGTTAGGAAAAGTTTAATTGTGTTCTTGATGATTTTACTTGTATTCCCCCCCTTAAAACTTAAGAAAACATGTAAATGTATGGGTATGAACTCACCTTATGTGGTTTCAGTAGATGAAAGTGAGAGAGAGGAAGTGTTCAACCCAAGAACACTAAGAAGATGTCTTGACGACTCGAGAATCTAACACCGAATAAGATGGAACTTGTGTAAGATATCAATGATTTGAGTAGAATGGAGTTTAATAATTATGTGAATGATGAAGATACTTACTAATTGAAGAAAGAAATCCCTGGAGAAAGCCTTGAAGTTCTTGAAGTTGAGAGAAAAGATGAGAGAATTTTGGAGAGTGTTCTTGGTTGCTAAGTGTAGAATGAAAGAGTTTTATGGAGAATGAGGAGAGAGGATCAATCCTCCAGCTCTTAGAACGTGGGAAGAGCTGGAGATTGGCTGTAAAGGTCCACTAAGGAGACAAGGGGTAGTGGGAAAGAATGGCTAATCATAGAGTGAGGTGGTGGTGGTTTGCTTTTGCCATAAATTAAGGAAAAGCAAATATTCCCTCAATAATTAGTTCAATCACCAATTCTTTTAATATATTTTATAAAAACCCTGGAGATTTATATATTTTGGGGCCTTAGTTTATAAAATAAAGTTTTGGGTGAAAATCCCACGTTAAAATAATGAAAAACGGAGTTAAAACGAAGTCGTAGTCGAAAAACCGGTAAATCGCTTCGGACTTCGGACCCTCGGACCTTCGCTTCGGACCATCGGACCTTCGGACTTCGGACCCTCGCTTCGGATCAGAGGCCTCGGATGCGAGGCTTCGGATGCGAGGCTTCGGTCCAGAAGCTTCGGTTTCGGATCCTTAAAGCTATTTTACTCGTTTTTACCCCGTTTCAAGCGATTTTTGACCCGGTCAAAGGTCGAGATGACCCAAATGATTACAAAAAGTTAAAGTAACTTTTGAGAGAGATTTGGGAGAGATTTCAAATAGAAAGAGATAGAGTGAAAACGATTTAGAGAGGTTTCGTTTGTGATTAATTTGAGTGTCCGGCTTCACAACGCAAGGTTCGTAAACCCCATTAAACCGTGTTTTAGTGTCTTACACAATCCCGATGATTGTGTAATAGTGTTTTATCGCTTTGGTTCGTTGTTTAGCACTTGTTAAGGCTAAGGAAAATCAAACACATGAACTTTCCAAATGATGATTTCTTATTAAAATAGCGAATTGTATAGTGATTACATAACGTAAACCCTAGCATACAAGGGTTATTGGAGTTGAGCGGTTTGACTTGTTGACTTTGAATTGACCGAAATTTGACGGTTGTCACATCATCCCCCCGTTAGAAGGAATTTCGTCCCGAAATTTTCATTTTGACTGGGATTTCAAGAGTTTGGGAAGAGATGTGGATACTTTTGTTTCATCTGATCCTCGCGTTCCCAGGTGAATTCGGGTCCTCGTTTAGCGTTCCAACGTACCTTCACGATGGGAATACGACTTTGTTTCGTTCGTTTGATTTCCCGATCCATGATTTCGACTGGTTCCTCCACGAAGTGGAGATTTTCGTTAACTTTGATTTCGTCGAGTGGTATTACGAGTGTCTCATCAGACAAACACTTCTTTAGGTTCGACACGTGAAATGTGGGATGTACTTTGTCGAGTTCCTGAGGTAATCGAAGTTTGTATGCTACTGGCCCAATCCTAGCAAGGATTTCGAATGGCCCGATGTACCTTGGATTTAGTTTCCCGCGCTTGCCGAATCGTATCATTCCTTTCCAAGGGGAAACTTTTAGTAGTACTCTATCACCCACCTGGAATTCCAAGGGTTTGCGTCGTTTGTCTGCGTAACTCTTTTGCCGATCGCGAGACGCTTTCAGTCTCTCTCGAATTTGAACGATCTTTTATGTAGTTTCCCTTATGATTTCAGGGCCAGTGAGGGTGCTATTAGAGACTTGCCCTCTAGCTAGCTGTGTATCCCCCACCTCAGCCCAACACAGGGGTGATCTGCATTTGCGACCGTAAAGAGCTTCGAATGGAGCGACTTTGATGCTAGTATGATAGCTGTTATTGTAGGAGAATTCGATAAGCGGTAGATGGGTATCCCATGCTTTACCGAAGTCTATCACACAAGCTCTTAACATGTCTTCCAACGTTTGAATGGTTCGTTCGCTCTGTCCGTCGGTTTGTGGGTGGTAGGCCGTACTCATGTCAAGCCTAGTTCCCAATGATTTTTGTAGGGACTGCCAAAACCGTGAGGTAAATCTACTATCTCTATCGGAGATAATGGATATCGGCACACCATGGAGTCGTACAATCTCTCTGATGTACGTTCTAGTCAGCTTCTCCATCTTGTCGGTTTCTTTCATTGGTAGGAAGTGTGCTGATTTGGTCAATCTGTCTACAATTACCCATATTGTGTCAAGCCCGCCCGATGTCTTAGGCAGCTTGGTTATGAAGTCCATGGTTATTCGTTCCCACTTCCACTCAGGTATATCCGGCTATTGTAATAGCCCGGATGGTTTCTGGTATTCGGTTTTGACCTTAGCGCAAGTCAAGCACTTGCTCACATAAGTAGCAATCTCAGCTTTCATGTTCGGCCACCAGTATAATTTCTTGAGGTCCAGATACATCTTATCCGACCCGGGATGGATGGAGTATCGAGTCTTGTGTGCTTCATTCATGACGACATCTCGGAGTCCACCGAACTTCGGTGTCCAAATCCGGTTCATGATATAACGTGCTCCATTATCCTTGACTTCTAAGTTTTTATCCATTCCCCTTAATGTCTCTCCTGCCACCTTTTCTGGTTTCAAAGCTTCCAGTTGAGCTTCCTTGATTTGTATGGTCAGGTGGGAATGGATTGTCATTGTTAAGGATTTTACTCGGCGGCCCGAGTACTCCTTCCTGCTTAGAGCATCGGCCACTACATTGGCCTTGCCCGGGTGATAACGAATTTCGCACTCGTAGTCATTCAGCAACTCCACCCATCTCCTTTGTCGCATGTTGAGCTCTTTCTGATTGAGGATATGCTGAAGACTTTTGTGATCAGTGAAGATAGTGCATTTCGTGTCGTAGAGGTAGTGTCTCCAGATCTTCAAAGCGAATACCACTGATCCTAATTCCAGGTCGTGCGTAGTATAATTAACCTCGTGCGTCTTAAGCTGTCTTGATGCATACGCGATAACCTTCCCTCTCTGCATGAGCACACATCCGAGGCCTTGATTCGAAGCATCACAGTACACTACGAAGTCCTCGGTTCCCTCTGGGAGAGACAAGATCGGTGCGCTGCATAGGGCTTGTTTTAACGTTTGGAAAGCAGTTTCTTGTTTATTTTCCCACTTGAATATCACACCTTTCTGCGTCAAGGTGGTGAGTGGTTTCGCAATCTTGGAGAAGTTTTGTATAAATCTTTGGTAGTAGCCAGCAAGCCCAAGGAACTGTCGAATTTCGGTTGGCGTCTTGGGTGCTGACCAATTCTCGATTGCCTTGATCTTGGAGGGATCCACATGTATGCCTTTCTCACTTACCACATGTCCAAGGAAATCCACTTCTCTAATCCAGAATTCACACTTAGAGAACTTAGCATAAAGCTTCTCCGCTCTTAGTGTCTCTAGCACTTGGCGTAGATGTAGGCGATGCTCTTCTTCGCTTCGCGAGTAGATCAAGATATCGTCGATGAATACGATTACAAACTTGTCTAGGTAGGGTCGACACACTCTATTCATTAGGTCCATGAATACCGCAGGTGCGTTTGTTAAACCGAAGGACATCACCACAAACTCGTAGTGCCCATAGCGAGTTCTGATGCAGTTTTGGGAATATCTTCTTCTTGAACTCGTAGCTGATGGTAGCCTGACCTTAGGTCGATCTTTGAGAAGAAATTTGCTCCTTGGAGTTGGTCGAAAAGGTCATCGATTCGGGGTAGAGGATATCGGTTCTTGATGGTGAGCTTGTTTAGTTCCCGATAGTCGATGCACATGCGAAAGGATCCGTCCTTCTTCTTTACAAAAAGGACTGGTGCTCCCCAAGGTGAGAAGCTTGGTCTGATGAACCCTTTGCTCAAAAGCTCGTTCAACTAACTGGACAACTCTTGCATTTCTGATGGTGCGAGGCGGTATGGAGCTCTGGCTACGGGGGTAGCTCCGGGTATTAAGTCAATTCTGAAATCGACTTGTCGTGCGAGTGGTACACCAGGAAGATCTTCTGGGAACACATCCGGGAAGTTACACACTTCGGGGATGTCTTTGATGTCTTTCACGTCTTGTTTCTTGTCTACTACATGGGCTAAGAAGGCGTGGTACTCCTTCCGGAGATACTTTTGGGCTTTGATGCATGAGATGATTTGTAAATTCGCACTAGGTTTGTTACCATAGATGAGAAGGGTTTCGTCATTTGGTAGATTGAGGCGAACGGCCCTTTCGTAACATAGAATGTCGGCACGGTGAGGAACTAACCAATCCATCCCGATGATTACGTCGAAGCTTTTTATGGTGACCGGCATCAGGTCAATTTTAAATGTATGGTTGCCTAGAGTGAGAGTACATTCTGAGTATATATCGCTAGTGCGTTCTACTTTCCCATTTGCCGTTTCTACTACATAAGTATCCTTTAGTGATTGGGGATTTTGTTCAAGTAACTGTTTATATTGGTGGCTCACGAAACTCCTCTCCGCTCCACTATCGAATAGTACGCATGCATAAGAGTTATTGAGGAGAAACGTACCGGTAACCACCGTGGGATCCTCGACTGCTTCCCCATGTCCTATTGCCAGGACTCTTCCTACTCCACCAGCATTAGGGGCTTGTGCTTTGGGGCAGTCTCTTTTGAAGTGACCTGCGTCTCCACAGTTGTAGCAGGTCCGGGTTGCCCCCGTACTGGCGACTTGGTTGATTGGTTGAGCCGGCGCTTTACAGAAACGAGCAGTGTGCCCCTTCCTGTCGCAGTTGTTACAGTGCATCTCCCTACAAGCACCATTGTGGTGAAAGTTGCACTTGTTGCACTTAGGTAGTTTTCCCGCATATGGCTTCGGTGGTGCTGGAGTGGTACCAGTAGTGACAGTATTAGTGGCAGCATGGACAGCAACAATTTGTTGCTTCTTAGCGGGGTCCTGTGCTGGTTGGCTCTTCTTTTCGTTCCAGAACTTCCTTTTGTTGTTTCCTCCTTTTGATTTATCAGTGGTGGTGGTTGTAGTATTATGACCGGCTCGGTGGTCAACAAGTTGTTGTGCCAGCTCCCTGGCACTGTCAAAAGTAGTTGGCCTTGAAGCCAGGACACTACTTTGCACGTGGAGAGACAGTCCCCAAAGGTATCGCTCCACCTTTTTCTCCTCCGGAGTAACCATTGTTGGGCAGAGGAGAGCCAATTCATTGAATCGGGTGGTGTAGGTTTCAAGGTCAGAGCCCGTCATCCTGAGGTTCCAAAGTTCTTGTTCCAGCTTTTGAATTTCACCTCTCGGGCAGTACTCCTTCATCATCAACGCTTTTAGTTCTGCCCAGGTTATGGAGCTAGCCACTTCGAGAGTAAGTGACTTAATCCGGCAGTTCCACCAAGTAAGGGCCCGGCCGGTGAAGGTGAAGGCTGCGAACTTAACTTTGCTCGCTTCGGGGCAAGAGCACACCTGAAAGACTACTTCGGTCTTTTCAAACCATTGCATCAACGCGATGACTCCCCCGCTTCCATTGAAGTTGTCGGGTTTGCCATTTGTGAAGTCTTTGTATGAACACTCTTTTGCACGCCACGTACTGTCTCCGTGGTTAGAGTGTGTAGCTCCCGATCCCGAACCACCAGCTCCGTTGGTCCCTATCTGCGACATTACGGCCGCTACGGCTGCTGTTACTGCAGCCTGGAACATCGCGGGATCAAACTGTGGAGGCGGCGGCGGAGGAGGTGTTGCTGTGTTGCTGGAAGGTCTTGGTCTTCTCCTTGGCGGCATGATTCTGGCATAAGTCGTAAACCAATGTACTTTTAGTAAAAGTGTATTTATAGGGAGAGAAATCTTTTATACATAAAGTATATTTTTACGTTGTTTTCCGGTATGTTTACGATACATACGATTTTATACTTTTTATTGACCCAATACATTGGGTTACGAGGTAAAATGAAAGTATAAAATATTTTTATTATAGTAACACAAAATACTCCTATAGTATTTGTAAATGTTTAGTTTTGAGTTCTTAAAGTATCCTTTGTAGTATGTTATTAGGTTTGTTAGATTTGTTGTCCATCCTGACCATCCCCCGGTATATGCAAGTCAATTCCCGGACAGATATAATTGATCAGGCTATATCCTTCCCAGACTTGATTTACATATACCAAGGCATACCCATAATGTACAACTCCTCTTCTTTTATTTTATGTTTTTCTAGTTATGACACTATGTGAGCATGTATGCATGTATTTATACTTTTAATAAAAAAAAATCATTTATTTTCTAAAAGTATATTTATTTGAAAAATGCACAAATCAGAGACTATTAGTCCCAATTGTGTTTATAGTTTGTATATCTTATGTGGTTTGATATACTTAATTCACTATAAACTGCGCTCTGATACCAATCTGTCACACCCCCAAACCAAGGATGGCGGAAACGTCCGGGGGTGGAGGACTTCATGTATAGTATCATAACAGCAATTGTAATAGTAATTCAAGCAAACACAACCAACATATATATAATTGAAAAAAATTACATCATTGTATGAATTACATGTTTACGAATCAATTACAATATGTTGATAAAATATGAAATAGTAGACGCATTAGCGTCCCATCCTCAAAAGCACTTGATTACCTGTTTAATGATTTCCTGAGAATACAAGTTGTTTGAAAAGGTGTCAACACAAAGGTTGGTGAGTTCATAAGCTTTTCGTTTGTAAAAGTAGTATTTGTGTTAGAAAAATCCAATATTTTCCTTAATGTGTAAATGTAGTCTTAAAACCCAAAGACCGAAATGTACAAGTAATTTGTCATATTTATAGTAAAATAATGCAAGTTTAAATCGACATAAACTCGTTAAATTTTAATGAAGTTCCCGTAATTTCCAATGTTTGTTAATACTTTATGTGAGCTTATTATAACCATACTATGACCAAGGTTGCCTAAAACGACGTTCTTCAGGCGTCGGAAATGTTATGACATTTGTCACCCCAGACCTATCGGTCTAACGGTTGCATGCAGTTTAGGTGTGGGTTTGTCAAACCCAATATAGATCTATACACAAGTATCACGCTCTCCCTCAAGGAGACTCTGGTTACAATACAAGACTTAATGATAATTTGAAGTAAATCTCTCACAAAGTCATTAACGGAATTACGTGTTATGAAAACTTGGTACCGTATGGCCGTACCTTGCTTAATGAAAATATCATTTGTATAAATGTACCCTTTTTAAATGTATGTGTTATGTAATGTATCATAAACTATACCTATTATAGTTTATCAACCAAGGGTAGTACGTGGTAATGTATGCAAACTATATTCAAAATAGTTTATTTAATGTTTGAATGTATCGATTGTACTTTGATTATAATCACTTGTTATTCTTTATATTTTATATGACCAAATCCAGTTGTAAACTGATGTGTGTCTAAATATTAAGATAAAATGTCATATATTGCAGTAACATATAATCACATAAAGATATACACCTTGCTCAACATGTTACAAGGTGAAATGAACTTAACAGCAACTTTTCGTTAAAAACAGTTTCTGTTACCGTTCTTAGAAAATTTATAGAAAAATCATCAAAGCTCTAAATCCAAATCCGCAAATTTTGAGAGTTTGGAATATGAGTCTAGTTTGTTCGTAAATTTTATCATGATTTTTAGTGATCTCTAACAGAGGTGAAAATGTTCATAATCACAGACTGGTCCGGGTTTGCCTCTGAAATGACAGGCAGTTTTGTAAAAATCACCATAAATTGTAGAAAAATCATATGGAGATGTGCAAGTAGCCATTTTAAAGCTAAGAGTTTGAACTACTTGCACCTGAAACAGTTTTGAAAACTAAAATATTTAAGTTGACCAAAACAGTCCGTGATTAACGTCCATCTTTTCTGATGTAATCTGTTAGGAAAAGTTTAATTGTGTTCTTGATGATTTTACTTGTATTCCCCCCCTTAAAACTTAAGAAAACATGTAAATGTATGGGTATGAACTCACCTTATGTGGTTTCAGTAGATGAAAGTGAGAGAGAGGAAGTGTTCAACCCAAGAACACTAAGAAGATGTCTTGACGACTCGAGAATCTAACACCGAATAAGATGGAACTTGTGTAAGATATCAATGATTTGAGTAGAATGGAGTTTAATAATTATGTGAATGATGAAGATACTTACTAATTGAAGAAAGAAATCCCTGGAGAAAGCCTTGAAGTTCTTGAAGTTGAGAGAAAAGATGAGAGAATTTTGGAGAGTGTTCTTGGTTGCTAAGTGTAGAATGAAAGAGTTTTATGGAGAATGAGGAGAGAGGATCAATCCTCCAGCTCGTAGAACATGGGAAGAGCTGGAGATTGGCTGTAAAGGTCCATTAAGGAGACAAGGGGTAGTGGGAAAGAATGGCTAATCATAGAGTGAGGTGGTGGTGGTTTGCTTTTGCCATAAATTAAGGAAAAGCAAATATTCCCTCAATAATTAGTTCAATCACCAATTCTTTTAATATATTTTATAAAAACCCTGGAGATTTATATATTTTGGGGCCTTAGTTTATAAAATAAAGTTTTGGGTGAAAATCCCACGTTAAAATAATGAAAAACGGAGTTAAAACGAAGTCGTAGTCGAAAAACCGGTAAATCGCTTCGGACTTCGGACCCTCGGACCTTCGCTTCGGACCTTTGGACCTTCGGACTTCGGACCCTCGCTTCGGATCAGAGGCCTCGGATGCAAGGCTTCGGATGCGAGGCTTCGGTCCAGAAGCTTCGGTTTCGGATCCTTAAAGCTATTTTACTCGTTTTTACCCCGTTTCAAGCGATTTTTGACCCGGTCAAGGGTCGAGATGACCCAAATGATTACAAAAAGTTAAAGTAACTTTTGAGAGAGATTTGGGAGAGATTTCAAATAGAAAGAGATAGAGTGAAAACGATTTAGAGAGGTTTCGTTTGTGATTAATTTGAGTGTCCGGCTTCACAACGCAAGGTTCGTAAACCCCATTAAACCGTGTTTTAGTGTCTTACACAATCCCGATGATTGTGTAATAGTGTTTTATCGCTTTGGTTCGTTGTTTAGCACTTGTTAAGGCTAAGGAAAATCAAACACATGAACTTTCCAAATGATGATTTCTCATTAAAATAGCGAATTGTATAGTGATTACATAACGTAAACCCTAGCATACAAGGGTTATTGGAGTTGAGCGGTTTGACTTGTTGACTTTGAATTGACCGAAATTTGACGGTTGTCACAATATTATATAATTATGAGTATTGAGTTCTAACGGATAGTTTTTACTAGAAATGAAGTAAAACTATGTTTAGAATCATCCAGAATGTTTTGGAAGTCTTATGAGATTCCGAACATTAGGCAAATATTGAAATTTAACGAAAATATAAAATTTGAAATAAGTAAAATTTTATTATTGAAATTTTTAAAGAATCTCGTTACAAACATTTAGGCGAAAACCTCATCGAAATCCGAGTTATAACGAAGAAGTTATGACCAATAGAAGATCCGCGACAAAACCGGCACGGCGCCGAATGACGTAAAAAGTGAGTTTTTGATAAACTACTTTTTAGCCTTGGTGATCTAAACGAAAGTCGTAGTATTTGTTAAACCGGGAATTTTGATAAAAAGAACGCCCAAATCTGACTTCGTATGAGGAAGTTATGATTTTTCTAAGTTTCAGCTTAGCAGTAGACAGCTAAAAACTCGAATTTTAGATCGAGTGATTTTTAGCCAATACAACCTCAACGAGAATCGAAGGTCTCATCATTAGTAGTACAACGGTAAAAAGACTGACGAAACCGGACGTCGGATGAAGAAGTTATGAATTTTTAACGGATTTTTCTGTCCCGGTCTGTTAAAAATAATAATATTAAAAAGAAAGTCAAAATTAGTCGACGAAGTATAAAGAACGTTAAAAACGGAGCTCGTATGCGAAAGTTATGGATTTTAGAAGTTCGGGGCACAAAATTCGAGAAAAACACTAAAACCGAGAAGAATCGCATGGCACAGCTTCGGCCACGTCGCCCTTCTCGCATGCAGACGCGTGTCCAAGTCGGAGAACCAAGCGATGCGAGGTCCAATAGTCTTCCGACGCGTGCCACCTCCGTGTCAAGTCCGAAGCGCGCCAGCTGCCCCTCGCGTCCGAACCTCGCTGCTGCTGCCGCGTGTCCGAGCTTCGCTGCTACCTGGCTCCTCCCTCTTGCTTCGGATCCGAGGCTCGCACCTATATAAGGGGTGCGAGACCTCCCGGGTAAATGTTAGAAAATGCCCCTTTTTCACCCCTAAACTCATATTTCTACTATTTCAACTTCCCCCGAAGCCCCGGGATTATTTCCAACGCCCGAAACACGCCCCGAAGTTCCTGAGAAGCCCGAGAAATTTATCTTTTCGGTTTGAAGCCCAACCCTCGTAGGGCCCGGTTAAAAAAAACTCCCAGTTTTCATTGAAGAAAGTCAATTATAGTAACGAAGTGTTGCCCAAATTACTATTTTAACCCCCGGTTATTTCACGGTGAGTTTAATATATAGGAACAATTGTATGTTATGTGTTAAATGTGCTATATGCTTTCCTGAGTTATTTTGGTTTTTATACTCTTGATCATGTAGAGCATGTCCCGTATCACTTCTGGTATTGGCTTTGAGCCTCTGGCCATGTAGAGCATGTCTCGTATTATTCTGGTATCGGATTTATGCCTTTGGCCATGTAGAGCATGTCTCGTATCACTTCTGGTATTGGCTTTGTGCCTTTGGCCATGTAGAGCATGACTCGTATAACTTCTGGTATTTGCATAGGGCTATGTAGGGCTGAAAGCCTGTATATTCTAGCAAAATTATAATCAGAAATTGTATGTTTTTTGTGCCATTTGGGCCGAAGTGTTATTGATGTATATCAAGTATTGAAATTGTTATGTCTCGTTGATTGTATATCTTTGAATCAAATCATCGATTGATATGGAAAGTTTGTCGCATGATTCACATATGTCTTTGTTGTTCCTTGTTCCTCTTTGCTTCTGCCATATTGAAGTATATATATGGCATAACGTTATATTGTATCTATTATTGAACTCACTAAGCGGCACCGCTTACCCCTCTCAATGTTTAACAATTGCAGGAGATAAGTAACCAGTATAGTCGTATACTGTTGGAAGGTTTAGAATAGTTATAATATTACTTTTGTATTTAGGGATCATGTAAGTATAAAAGTATAGTATCCTGGGTAGTTGTGTAATATATAAAAATTTGTAATAGTCGGTTTGTATCCAGTCTTATGTAAACAAGTTATCAATGTAAAATATTGTTTTTTTTTAATATGCAAGTAGCATGTTTTGGAGTAACAATTGTCAAGTATGAAAGTTTGGGTCTTTCAGAAATAAGAAAGTTTAGAAAGGGGTTCTTTCAATCATGGTATCAGAGCGGTGGTTTAAGTCAACTAAATTCCACAGATTGGTATTTAGACTTAAACCGTCAGAAGTTCAATATATAAACGGATTCATTAGGAGTATATGGATACAAACCATAGGAAAGACTTAAGTAAAGTATTAGGTAATAATAAATCCTAATATTCTAAAATACTATATTGCTCCAAATTTTCAGAAGAATGGCTGAACAGGAAGGTAGCCATACCCCTGAGGTGGGTGGAGGTCCTCAACCTGGTGAAGTAAATACTCCAGTATCCCCTCGTGAGGAGCGACTCTTAGGTAAACTTATTGGTATAATTCGAAAGACTCTTGAAGAGAACAAGAAGAATAATGTTAAAGGCAAAGAGAAAGCCATTGGAGAATTTTCAAAAGGAGAGGCGAAGCGTCTCTCGTTCAAAGATTTCAAGAGTAGTGGCGTTACGGAGTTTTCAGGTGTTCTTAATCCCATTGTTGCTCTTACCTGGATCCAGAACACAGAGAAAGTGTTTCATATTTCTCATGTGGATAATGAAGACAAGGCTAATTATGCTTCTGCTATGCTCGTCGAAGAAGCCTTGGTCTGGTGGGAAGCAACATATGAAGCTCTCAACGAGTATGACCAGGAGAATTTATCCTGGGAGATGTTCAAAACTCGTTTGCTAGAGAAGTATTGTCATCTAGACATGAGAAGGAGATTGGAGAAAGCGTTTCTGGAGCTTAAGCAAGAAGGAATGACCATGAATGAGTATGAAACTCAATTCAATCAAAGAGCACGGTTTGCCGCAAAGTATATCCCAACTGAAGATGATAAAATTCAGTTATTCTTGGATGGACTGCGGTATGAGATCCGCGATTTCGTAGCTAATCGGGATGTTCTGTCCTTTGAAAAAGTTGTTGAGTATGCTCGAAAGCGTGAGCATGACTTAGAGATACGTGGTGCCACTTTTTCTGTTCCAAAGCATCCACGTATCGATCAAACTGTTCCTGTTTCCTCTATTCCACCAGCTCGATCTGTTCAATTTGATTCTAATACTTGAGAGCAATCTCAGAGCGCCATTCGTGGTCGCGGTAGATCACAATCTTTTTCTCTTCATTCGTCATCGTGTATAAAATGTGGAAAGAATCACCAGGGCCAATGCAGAACAGAAAAAGCGGTGACCTGTTATGGATGTGGAGAAATGGGTCACATAAAGCCTGTTTGTCCAATGAAGAGTGTTACATGCTTTGCTTGTGGTGTTACCGGCCACAGGAAGCGTTTCTGTCCTACGCTTACTAGTCAAATAGCGGGAAGTCAAGCTTCCGTTCAACAACCAAGGAATACTCCAAAGGAGGAGGTGCCAATAGCTAAAGGTCATGCATTCCAGATTACCACAGAAGAGGCACGCGAGGACCCTAATGTTGTGACAGGTACATTTCTTGTCAAATTTTAGACCTGCCCACATCTTATTTGATTCTGGTGCCTCAAATTCTTTTGTGTCTCTTGAATTTGCGCATTCTTTTCAAATTGCTTGTTATGCACTCGTGCAGCCATTTCACGTAGATACCATAGGAAGTGTATCATTACTTGCTAGTAAAGTCCATAGAGATTTTGTCATGGAAACTGAAGGTTATAGTTTTCTTTTTAACCTGATTCCCATCTTCTTGCCCAACTTTGATAATATTCTCGGCATGGAATGGTTGTTAAAGAACACACCCAGGCGTGAAAAGTTTCTTTGTGAAAACTTATGAATGGTGACTTGGGAACTGCGAGACAATACTTGGGACGAGTATGACTAGGTGTGAATAGTAGTAGAGGCCTATACTACTGGAAGCACAGGACTCACACTTGGATCAGGGAAAGTCACAAGGTTACCAAGAAACTAGTAATCGATTTCGTTTTTGTTCGAATATGTCATTACCTTCGTTTCGGTGATGACTAAGAAGATGATTTTCGTTAAGACCTTAATGGTCGTAAAGAATCGAGTCCGACTAAAATAGATTTGCGAAGTGAGGTGATTGGTTCATAGAACCATGTCTCGTGTAGTGACGAAATTTTTGTCAGAGAATTGAAGAATGAGATGGTCAGACAGAGAGAACAATCCAAACGGTAGAAGATATGCTTTGTGCATATGTCTTGGAGTTGGTGCACGTCAAGTGGAAACACCATCGAGGCCCAAATTATAATTAGGAAAATAAGAATGACATAAGAGCGAAATATTCCCAGTCATTTTTATCGTTATGATTTCGGGGACGAAATCCTCAAAAGAAGGAGGTATTTGTAACATACACGTTTAGTTATCGTGTTATGTAATTTTAAAAGTGAATAATATTATGAAATATTATATAATTATAAGTATTGAGTTCTAACAGATAGTTTTTACTAGAAATGAAGTAAAACTATGTTTAGAATCATCCAGAATGTTTTGGAAGTCTTATGAGATTCCGAACATTAGGCAAATATTGAAATTTAACGAAAATATAAAATTTTAAATAAGTAAAATTTTATTATTGAAAGTTGTAAAGAATCTCGTTAGAAACATTTAGGCGAAAACCTCATCTAAATCCGAGTTATAACGAAGAAGTTATGACCAATAGAAGATTCGCGACAAAACCGGCACGGCGCCGAATGACGTAAAAAGTGAGTTTTTGATAAACTACTTTTTAGCCTTGGTGATCTAAACGAAAGTCGTAGTATTTGTTAAACCGGGAATTTTGATAAAAAGAACGCCCAAATCTGACTTCGTATGAGGAAGTTATGATTTTTCTAAGTTTCAGCTTATACTACTAAAAACTCGAATTTTAGATCGAGTGATTTTTAGCCAACACAACCTAAACGACAATCGAAGTTCTCGTCATTAGTAGTACAACGGTAAAAAGACTGACGAAAACGGGCGTCGGATGAAGAAGTTATGAATTTTTAACGGATTTTTCTGTCCCGGTCTGCTAAAAATAATAATATTAAAAATAAAGTCAAAATTAGCCGACGAAGTCTAAACGAAAGTTGTAGAGCATAATTTTCCCTACGCGTGCATATAAAGAACATTAAAACGGAGCTCGTATGCGAAAGTTATGGATTTTAGAAGTTCGGGGCACAAAATTCAAGAAAATCACTAAAACCAAGAAGAATCGCATGGCACAGCTTCGGCCACGTCGCCCTTCTCGCATGCAGACGCGTGTCCGAGCCGGAGAACCAAGCGATGCGAGGTCCAATAGTCTTCTGACGCGTGCCACCTCCGTGTCAAGTCCGAAGCGCGCCAACTGCCCCTTGCGTCCGAACCTCGTTGCTGCTGCCGCGTGTCCGAGCTTCGCTGCTACCTGGCTCCTCCCTCTTGCTTCGGATCCGAGGCTCGCACCTATATAAGGGGTGCGAGACCTCCCGGGTAAATGTTAAAAAATGCCCATTTTTCACCCCTAAACTCATATTTCTACTATTTCAACTTCCCCCGAAGCCCCGGGATTATTTCCAACGCCCGAAACACGCCCCGAAGTTCTCGAGAAGCCCGAGAAATTTATCTTTTCGGTTTGAAGCCCAACCCTCGTAGGGCCCGGTTTTCATTGAAGAAAGTCAATTATAGTAACGAAGTGCTGCCTAAATTACTATTTTAACCCCCGGTTATTTCACGGTGAGTTTAATATATAGGAACAATTGTATGTTATGTGTTATATGTGCTATATGCTTTCCTCAGTTATTTTGGTTTTTACACTCTTGATCATGTAGAGCATGTCTCGTATCACTTCTGGTATTGTCTTTGAGCCTCTGGCCATGTATTTCTACTATTTCAACTTCCCCCGAAGCCCCGGGATTATTTCCAACGCCCGAAACACGCCCCGAAGTTCTCGAGAAGCCCGAGAAATTTATCTTTTCGGTTTGAAGCCCAACCCTCGCAGGGCCCGGTTTTCAAGAAAACTCCTGGTTTTCAAGAAAACTCCCGGTTTTCATTGAAGAAAGTCAATTATAGTAACGAAGTGCTGCCTAAATTACTATTTTAACCCCCGGTTATTTCACGGTGAGTTTAATATATAGGAACAATTGTATGTTATGTGTTATATGTGCTATATGCTTTCCTGAGTTATTTTGATTTTTACACTCTTGATCATGTAGAGCATGTCTCGTATCACTTCTGGTATTGTCTTTGAGCCTCTGGCCATGTAGAGCATGTCTCGTATTATTCTGGTATCGGATTTATGCCTTTGGCCATGTAGAGCATGTCTCGTATCACTTCTGGTATTGGCTTTGTGCCTTTGGCCATGTAGAGCATGACTCGTATAACTTCTGGTATTGGCATAGGGCTATGTAGGGCTGAAAGCCTGTATATTCTAGCAAAATTATAATCAGAAATTGTATGTTTTCTGTGCCATTTGGGCCGAAGTGTTATTGATGTATATCAAGTATTGAAATTGTTATGTCTCGTTGATTGTATATCTTTGAATCAAATCATCAGTTGATATGGAAAGTTTATCGCATGATTCACATATGTCTTTGTTGTTCCTTGTTCCTTTTTGCTTCTGCCATATTGAAGTATATATATGGCATAACGTTATATTGTATCTATTATTAAACTCACTAAGCGGCACCGCTTACCCCTCTCAATGTTTAACAATTGCAGGAGATAAGTAACCAGTATAGTCGTATACTGTTGGAAGGTTTAGAATAGTTATAATATTACTTTTGTATTTAGGGATCATGTAAGTATAAAAGTATAGTATCCTGGGTAGTTGTGTAATATATAAAAATTTGTAATAGTCGGTTTGTATCCAGTCTTATGTAAACAAGTTATCAATGTAAAATATTGTTTTTTTTTAATATGCAAGTAGCATGTTTTGGAGTAACAATTGTCAAGTATGAAAGTTTGGGTCTTTCAGAAATACGAAAGTTTAGAAATGGGTTCTTTCAGTAAGAATTAGCCGACAGAGTCTAAGGTGCTGTTTGATTTTCTGAAGCAAAAATTCATGAAGTCTGCGGACCACCTCTGCAACCCTCTGCAGTAGAAGAGGTGGACCAAACGGTTGCAGAGTGTAATAAGAAGCGTGTTTGTTTTTTTAACATCTGCATACTGCTGCAGATATTAAAAAATTAAAATAAACTAATTTTATAAACCGAAAATAGTTTTTTAATACGTAAAATTTAATAATGTATAACATTTCGGCAACAATTAATGATATTTCAGTAAAAAATAATGATATTTCAACAATAAATAAAGATATTTTAGTAAAAAATAATGATATTTCATTAATAAATTATCATTATTGAATATAAAAAAACGAAAAAAAAAATCAACAAGAATAAACAAAAAAAAAACGAAAAAAAAGTTGAAATAAAATTTTAACAACATATAATCAAAATTACAGCAAGAAAAAGAAGAAGAAGAAGAGGTTGGAAGAGGTTGGAAGAGGCGGTACAAGTGCTGCGCCAAACAGAGCACGCGCAGAGGTTTTTGACTCCGAAGACTTCTAAAAAAACAAACAACTGCGAGATGAAAAGTGTTGCGCGTGTGCTGCGCCGCGCAGCAATAAGAGGTTTGAAGAGGGTTTTTTCAAAAAAACAAACAGCACCTAAATGAAATTAGATCTCGCCAATAGCTACGCGTGGATATAAAGAAAGTCGAAAACGGATCTCATATGAAGAAGTTACGAAATTTACAAAATCTGTGTTTTGCGCGGTGCGCATTTCTAGAAAGTCGACACAGACAAACCCCAAGCTGACACATGGCACTCCGACAGCCACCCCTCCCACCGACCAAGAGCACGACGTACCTATAGAAAAGCGCGACGTGCCTCCTCTTATTTTTGCCTATAAATAGCTCATTTGCTCCCTTTACATTCCACACTAAACTCTCTCTCATCTCTCTCTCTCTCTCTCTCTCTCTTTAAGATCCGACTTTTGGAGTATTTTCGGGAGTTTGAAGAACTCCACTTTAGTGAAACTCTAAGGTAGAGGGTCGGACAAATAGAAGTTCTCGGTATTGAAGTCCCGTCTGCGATCTTCCCGGTTTTCGCTAGAAACTCTCTGTAAGTTAGGTTACACTTACTATGCTTTAGGTGTAACTTATAATTATACTCATAGTCGTTGTTATGAATGTATAAATAAGATTTATCAGTAATTCCAGTTATTATATTGATTGATCTACTTACGGCTGTCTAGAATGGTCACATTGGTTTGGTTGTTGGATTTCAGAAAGGTTATATGCCGAAATGGTCCTATCTCCCAACTTTCCTGTCTGGGTGATCCTTATTTTATAGAACTCTCAGTATTCACTGGGATTAGTGAAAGATCTAGCTTTCATTTCCAGATTGTCATAGGGAGTAATAAGTTATAATATTATAGGTTAGTACTTGTTAGACACCTTACTAGCCAGTTGGATCGCCATTAGAATCGCCTAGATAGCTGTCAATCGTCTAAATAACTATTAAGGTGAGTTTTCTCACTATATTGTATACTCCAGTATGTATCATATGTATGTTAGGATATAGTTGCCCTATAGTATGCAATTAGGCTAGTGCTCTTAAGTTGCATGTAGTGTTGGATTGTTGTCTGTGTGATATATATATATATATATATATATATATATATATATATATATATATATATATATATATATATATATATATATATATATATATATATATATGTATGTATGTATGTATGTATGTATGTATGTATGTATGTATGTTATGTAGGCAGTTGAGGGTGGTCCAGCCTCGGGCTGAAGGCCAATAGACTCGGGTGGACTAGCGTTGTGCTAAAGGCCAAGTAGCGGACCAGCTTTATGCTAAGGGGAAAAGTAGCGGCCCAACTTTATGTTGAAGGCAAAAGGGCGGATCAACTTTATGTTAAATGTCATTATGTGTATTATTGGTGAACCGGTAAATGCTCGTGAGCCATTATGTGTATGCATTGTATATGTATTGTGGGATATGATATTTTAGGGAACTCATTAAGCTTCATGCTTACCCAGTTGATTATAAATGTTTTTCAGGTACTTTATTGATTCGTGAGAAATGCAAGGTTTGACTGTACACACGCACATTCGTAACATGTTTCCGCATAATGTAACTATACTTTGATATATTTGAATAAAAAAATTGGGTTGATAATGTTAACATAATCTTCGTTGTAAAATGTCTATATATTGGGAGTTAATGGCAATAGAGAAATCAAGGAAATTATTTAGAATAACAAGATATATGCAGGGACGGTTCCACTATGGTGCCCATAGTGGCACCGGCAACCCCTTATTTTTTCGGATACAGTGTAAAAATTTTCGAAATTTTCGTTTTTTCTATATTTGTGTCACTACGTAAAAGGAAAAACGTGCCACCAGCAACACCTACTACGAAATCCTTGGTCCATCCCTGGATATATGGTTCTTATTCTTTCCGATGTTTCTTATTTCTTAAGTATATTTCTTTAGTATAATTGTTTGTTCTTTTATGTTCTTCTTGTTATTTTTTGGTTTATGTTTTCTATCTACAAAGTTCTTTTGTGATTAACTTTTTTTTAGATAATTGTTTCCGGAAATGTGGTATTAGAGTCTATTTGTTCTTCAAAGTCTAGTTATCCCTTTACAAAGTTAATTGAATGTCGTCGATGTTAGTAACAAAAGTAATAATAAATCAAGAGACAGAAAAGTACTCCAAAAGGCACGTTAGTTATTACCAAAGTATTTTAGATTAAAATCAAAAGCCAGAAACATAGAAGTATAGAACTACGTAAGTTTAAAAGGCCCAAGAATCGATTACATTGGGCCAATTAAATGTTTAAAATGGATGTATTCGAAATCAGATGGATAGATAAGTTAACCGAGAAAAACCCGACCCGGTTACCGATTCAAACTTATAAAACCAAAACATAATTTTCTGAAACCATGCGATCCTTCCACCTTCACTCGCTATTCAATCATCGTCTTCTTCCTCCGAGAAATCAGTGGCTCTACCGGAAGATTTCAACGCCGGTTCTTCACCTTGCTCTTCTTCATCTTCATCATCATCATCATCATCTTCGTCTTCAATTGTTTGTGGCGCTACACCTCTATGGTCCTCTTCATCATCGTCTATTTCCTCCTCTTTTTCTAATTCCTCTGGCAAAATAACGTCTTCCGGCTCCGCATCATCTTCATCATATGGTGATTCGATGTTATGTGGTGCAGGAGCTTTTTCTGATCCTTCAATGGTGGGAGATCCGAGTGTTGTTTCTTCCGAAAGTTTGGTGAACTCTTCTACCTGTGCAGCATCAACCTATAGGTATTTCCATTACATAAAAATCAAATTGCAATATCATTAATTGATTGCTCGTATTAGAATGATGTTCTTTTGACATTTGATCTACGTATCATAATAAAGGAGTATGCAATTAGCGATTGTTATACAATTTTTCACAAAAATCACCTGTGAATTATCGCATGAACAAATATCTGACTTAGAACGATGAACAACTATTGTATATAGTATTTTCCGGATCTAATTATGCTAACATAACGTTAAAATTCAATCATATTTATCATGAGAAGAGGAAATTAACAAGATGTATATCATTTTAAACATATTTAATTGGTTATAATGTAAACAAATTAACATGATACAAGAACGAAGACATGTCTGCAACAGTTAAGAGGGAGAAAAACCTGAGCAGCGGCCATGTAGCTACTGAGATGATGAATTAGTGAAGCACAAGTAGAGGGATTGAACAAAACTAGTACAGTTTGCAATGATAGTATTGGGTAGAGAATGACGGCATATTAATAAGCAAAAAGGCATGGTATGGTGTAGGTGTAGGGTGGGTGGGTAGGAAGAAGCAAAGGAATAATTGGAAGGGGGAAACATGGGTAAACTGATAAAGATGCCCGGTTGCTATTGTCTCAATTAGTATCTATTAGACTGTATTTGTTACGCGAACAGGACTGAACAAGTTTTCAGGAGTTATTTTCAATTATAAGAACGATAAGGGCATTCATGTCTTTTGCACAAGCATGATTTTCAAATGCACACCAAACACAGCACACAACAATGGGGTTCATGTTTTTTTTCTTAACTACTGGTTAGTGGTTAGTGGTTAGCAGTTAGTATCACCCAAGCTATAACATTTTTTTGCATGATAAACGCAAATCCTTACTTTTTTTTTTTTTTTGACATTGAGCATGTTTGCAACTACTTAAAAAAAAATAAAAAAAAATAAAATAAAAACATGAATGGGGACATGAACACAATTTTTTATATTTTTGCCGTTAATTAAACAAAGTTTGATGATAGCAATAGCTTCATCTCCAAAACAAAATGGCAGTATTCTTTTGGAGATATAGTTGTTATGCTTTAGAGAACAAGATCTGCATTATGAAGACAAAGAATCAATTCCCTTCCACTTGTCAGTGTGTTATTGGCTTAGTTTTGCCTGAAGGTAGATGGTGTAATATGGGAGATGGGTCGTTTGGAGTATTATTGAAGGCTTAAGTTAAGATGCTTTGATGCTTGAAACCATTTGCGAAAGTTAGATGCAAAAGGATGTATGTGCTTGTCTTTTAGGAGGGCATTTCATTTGCCTTCTTTATGGTATTCCATGATTCCATCAACTTCAACTTGTGGCCTTCTAGCAAGGGCAATATAGACGTTTGTTCATGCTCCTTGAGCAAGTACTAGAGTGACATTAATTAGTCTAGAGTTGAATGTTATATGGACCGAGAAATTGATGTATGTGTATTTATGTTTTTGCAATTAACCCTAGTTAATTTTCCTAGGCAATATATTTACTATATCATTGGCAATCATGTGCATTATGGTGGTTTACCAAGAACAATTATCAAACACCGTGATTGGTCCATATGGTTTCATTTTCTTATATGGTTGGTCCTTAACCCAAAGAAAATTTCTATTTTACTTTTTTTGTTTTATTTTTTATTTTTTAGGGTTAATGTCATAAAAACCCTCAAGTTTTCAAGGTTTTGTCGGTTTTGCCCAAAGTTGAATTTATGTCCGTTTTTACCCTAACATTTTCGAAAAAAATGTTCGGTTTTACCCTTTTACCGGTGATAACAGGTTTCCAGGTTACCATTATATTAAATTCGCAAAAAAAACCCTTAAGTTTACCATTTTTTTGCGTTTTTACCATTAAGTTTATAATTTTTTTTACACTTTTACCCTAAGTATTTTTTTTCATAATATACGTATTCATGTAGAAAAATCGTATTTATATACGAAAAAATGTTTAATCATTTAAAAAGATAAATAATATTTTTAGAATTATGAATACATGTTTTATAGATATAGTTTTTAGAAGTATAAATACATATTTTTACATTTTTATATATTAATATGTATCTATACTTCTAAAAATATATTTATACTTTAAAAAAAACATATATCAAAATACATATTTACACTTCTAAAAATATATGTATATACTTATATAAACATGTTTATGATTGAACAAGTTTTTTTTATTGATATGTATATTTTTAAATACATAAAAATACGTATTTGTAATTCTAAAAACATATTAATTTGTTTTTTTACATCTTAAATGGTTTATCCAAGAAAAAAAACATATATACACACACACACACATATATATATATATATATATATATATAAATAACATTAAAAAATGTAAATACAATATTTAATTAAATTTTTTTTCGTATATAAATATGATTTTTCTGCATGAATACGTATAATATGAAAAAAAATACATAGGGTAAAAGTGTAAAAAAATTATAAACTTAAGGGTAAAAACGTAAAAAAACTGTAAACTTAAGGGTTTTTTGCGAAGTTAATATGATGGTAACCTGTTATCACCGGTAAAAGGGTAAAACCGAACAATTTTTGGAAAATGTTAGGGTAAAAACGGATATAAAATTCAACTTTGGGCAAAAACGACAAAACCCTGAAAACTTGAGGGTTTTTATGATATTAGCCCTATTTTTTATATATGTTATTTATATTAATATTAAGTTATAAATCCCCACCATACTCACCCTCACCCCACCTCCACCCACCCATTCCCTTCTTCTGTTTCACTCCACCACCACCGGACAATCCTGATTCCATTAGATTCATGTAATTTTTAAACCATCATTGTAACGCCCGGTTCCCGGTACGTATCTTTATTATAAATTTTTGCATTTTTACATAGGGACTCGTCGAGTAGATGCGAAGGATTGGACGCGGGTGGAAAAGTCTACTCGTCGAGTCGGAATCCCCGACTCGACAAGTAGACCTGTCTGGATGAAACCCTAAATTTGAGGGTTTGCACCCTATTTAAACGCGCTAACTCGCCTCCCATACAGCCCCCATCATCTCCCTTAGTCCAGAACGCCCTAACTTGTGTCCCTTGAGCTTTGTTGAGTGTGTGAGCCATTTGTGAGAGTGTTTGTGTGATTTCAAAGCTAGAAGAAGAAGAAGAAGGAGCTAGAATGTTCAAGGAAGCAGTAGATCCAAGGTTCAAGCTACATTTCCAGCCCCTTAAAGGTATAAAGTTGCTTCCTTGACTTTCCTATTGCTAGATCTCTCCATGTTTGAGTTTAGGGCCATCTCTTAGCAATTTTGTGAACCTTTTTTAGTATGGCGTATGATCTGAAGTTGTAACTTCAGATCCAGATCCCTTTTATCCCCTTTAGCCATAAAGTTCACGAATTTATTATGCTTTAACCCTTCCCTTTGGCCTAGACTTCATTTTAGACTAGGAAATGGTGTTTTTGGCTCATGATACCTTGCATGCACGTAAAGTTTGTAACTTTACGTGTAATATGGACCCTAGGAGGTCAGATCTACGTTTTAGATGTGTTAAGCCCGACTGAAAGTGGCTGTATGGATTTGGACATTGAGGGACTCGACGAGTCGCTCATACGACTCGGCGAGTTGGGTCGCAGTTTCCCCAATCTCTTCTGATATTGAGCAACTTGTTGAGTTTTGAAGAGAACTCAGCAAGTTGGGCTCGTTTGTGGACTTGAAGATCATGGAACTCGGCGAGTTCAAGAACAAACTCGGCGAGTTCAAGGCAACATCCCAACTTATATGAAGAAGAACTCGACGAGTCAAGGACTAAACGCTTCAACTTGTATGAAGAAGGACTCGACGAGTTCATGGACGAGCTCGGCGAGTCAAGAACAAAAACGTCCCGATTATGTATGAAGGTGAACTCGACGAGTTCTTAAAAGACTCGACGAATAGGATTGAAGTTCCATGATTTTGGTGGATTATGGAACTCGACGAGTTCGTGGACCAACTCGGCGAGTTGAGTCAACCAGATGTTGACTTTGACCAAAAGTTGACTTTGACCAGGGGGTTGACCTTGACTTTGACTTTGACCTGAGTAGACCCTTGAAAGGGTTACGGGTATGAAATGGTAATTAAGGAAGGTTGTTATGTGTAGGAGTTGAGGAGATTTGATCCCAGCACCGAGGACAGTTCGGTTACTGCACGACATCGAGGTGAGTTACCTTCCAGTAGGGGTGGGTCTACGGCCACAATGTCGGCCCACTAGTAGGATTTGTTTGTCAGGTAATTGTCTTTGTGATAATTACCTAGGTTTGCCACTATCTGATATGTTCTATATGCTCGTATGTTATGACGTTAGGTGATAGTGGTAGTAGGGGAATAGTCCCCATGTTCCGGTTGTAAGGACCGAAGGGGGTAGGTCGGGCACCCCGGTATCCCTAACAGTATGATTATGTTATGTTATTACGTGGTAGTAGTACGGGTGAAATAGTCCCCGTAACCGGTTGAGATAAATCGGAGGGGTAGGTCAGACACCCCGGTATGTCTGACAGGGGTATGTTAGGCACCCCGGTATGCCTAGCAGGGTAGGTCGGGCACCCAGATATGCCTGGCAGTATGTTTGTAGTATGCTATGTGGTATCATGGGGGAACTCACTAAGCTTTGTGCTTATAGTTTTCAGTTTTGTTTCAGGTACCTTTCCGTCGAAGGGGAAGGAGCCGGCACGGTAGTAGCGCATCACACACACAGGATTTCCGCATTATGAGATTTTTGGGATTGTACTCTGACATTATTACTATTTTTATGATATGGGTTTGAGACATGTGATTATGGTTTTATGAAATGATATGAATCGATGATGTTTTCAGTAAACTGTTTTACAAGTTACTTAATTAAAAACACATTTTTTTTGTTCTTGGAAATTTGGATGTTACAAGTTGGTATCAGAGCCTTGGTTTGAGGGATTCGGACACACCTTCGGGGGTGTCTGGACTCAAATTGAGGGTTTGAAAGATTTTTTACAAGAAAATAGTTTTTCTAAAAATTAAAATGAGGAGTTTTGAGAAAGAACAAGGTGTGTGATGCGTGCGATCAGCCGAGCTCAAGTAAGTTTTCCCCAAGATACCCATACATGTTATGTTACGATATGATATGATTATGAGAACTGCATGCTAGATTAGGGCTAAGGATCTAGGAATGATGCCTTCTATGCCTATTGTTTTTGTATGAGAACTGAATGCTAGATTAGGGCTAAGGATCTAGGGAGATGCATTATGTGCCTGCTATATGTGCTTATTGAGTTACATGCTAGAATTGATTAGTTAGTAATATGATGGCTTGAATAGGATATGTTTGGTATGGTTACTCAATGCCCGAATGTTGCTTGCTCTGTGCTTTTAGGGGTGCTAGTTATCTTTAGCTAACTAGTAAACGAATACGTTAAGTTACATATTGCGAGGACTAAATAATTCTAGAAGGTTAAGTCTAGCCCTATTGTGCAGCTCTTGTTTGAGTCCAACCGTTGTAGGGTAGGACCTCTCATTCGAAGAATTATCTGGTCTTAGTGATATGTAATGGTATTCGCGAGCTAGTTAGGTAAAGGTAGCAGTAATTCCTTATGCAGCTGATGGCGGAGAGTAGGTCGGAGAGTTACCTAGGGTAAGCCTAGGATGAGTTTAGTGCAGTAAACAGTAGTAGTAAGAGGGACTTGGTAAAGTCAAGGCAATCCTTGAGGAAAGTACGGATAGATGTGGAAGGTAGTATGGGCCCGTACTACTGAAAGCAGAGGATCCGTACTCGAGTCGAGGAGGGCCGAGATAGAACCAGGAAACTTGTAGTATGTGATACCTCTCGAGGTTATGTACGACCCTGACGATTATGTGTTTTGTTTTAGAATGGTGGTGATTACGCGACACGGAGGGGGAGGTTCAGGGTCGGGATCAGGATCAGATTCAGGATCGGGTGTCGAGCCAGTTGACGAGAGCCTACGTGAGTTCATTGCTTCTGAGATCACGAGGGGCATCCTTGAGTCGACCCCTGTGATTTTCGGGTCGATCAAGGAAGGGATTATCGAGCTGATGGAGGATCGCCTCAGGGCATTTCGGAGTGACATGGTTGCCAGTCAGTCAAGGACACGCACACTCTCCTTCAAGGAATTCAGGTGATGTCGTGCGCCAGACTTCCACGGGGTGAAGGACCCCATTGTCGCCAGGAGGTGGATCGCAGACGTGGAGTCTGCTCAGTTGACGAGCTTCTGCCCTGAGGGGTCGAAGGTCCGGTATGCTGCAGGATGTTTGAGGGACCGAGCTCGAGATTGGTGGGAGGCGGTCAGTGATTCCTTGGGAGCCCCAGCCATTGAGGCTATGACATGGTCGGATTTTGTGACCAGGTTTAGGGCTGAGTTTGCGCCGGCTGTGGAGCTTCAGCAGCTGGCCAGAGAGTTTCCTGATATGAGGCAGACGACAGAGACGGCGACGGAGATTACCGCCAAGTTTAGAGAGAGGGCCTTATTGGTACCTCAGTATGTAGGGGACGAGGAGATGCGGAAGACCCGCTATCATGACATGTTGAGAGCTGATATTCGGAAACATGTCAGCTACTCGGCATGCCCGACATTGGATGACATGATTGAGAGGGAGAGGGAGAGGGAGATTGACATTGAGCACCTCTGGAAGAGGAAGGCGGAGACTGAGCAGGGTACTATGGTTTCGGGGAAGAAACCCAAGGGGTTCGACTCTAGGTCGAAGGGTCATCAGGGCCAGAGCCGCTGCGGGAAGTGCGGCAAGCCACATGAGGGGGTTTGTAGACTAGGGTCATCGGGTTGCTACAAGTACGGCAAGACTGGGCACTTGGGCAAGGATTGTATGGCTCCTACACCTATCTTCCAGACATCAGACCTGATTTGCTTTCATTGCAATCAAAAGGGCCATAAAAAGGCCAACTGCTCGAGATTGACAGCAGCAGCGCCAGTGGCGGCGTCAACTCCAGTGACCCTGTGGATTACGGATGGCCGATAGGGCAAGACAGATGCTCAGGTGGTGAGGAGCCGAGCCTTCCAGCTGACCGCCGAGGAGACGCGTGCCGCACCTGATGTGGTGGCGGGTATTTTTTCTTCTCCCTAACTCTTATTTCATGTCTATTATGATATTTATGTGTTGTATTCATGTTTTATACTTAGGATCGTTCCATGTGAACGGCATCGCAGTTCAGGTGTTATTCAATTCGGGGGCTACCCGATCATTTGTTTCTCTCGCGCTTAGCAAGAGGTTTTCTGAGCCTTCGGGCATATTGGATTGCCCTTTAGAGGTCGAGATTGCTGACGACCGATCAGTACGGGCATCAAAAGTTTTCAGAGATTGTGTTTTGAGACTGTATGAGGAGCGCTACCTAGTAGACTTGGTTCCCATTCCGTTGCTTGGGAACAAGGTTATCATAGGCATGTACTGGTTGAGCCCTAATGGGGCGGTGATCGACTGTGCACAGCTGCTGGTGCGTATCAGGACCCCAAGTGGGTGAGAGCTGGTGATTCAGGGCGAGAGGCCACAGCGAGGACCAGCTTTGTGCTCAGCAGCGAGGGCTAGGCGCTACCTTCAGCAGGGTTGCGCAGGGTACGTCGCCTATGTTATGGATACCCGGGAAGCGGGTAAGGCGGCGGTGAGTGATGTGTCAGTGGTACAAGAGTACCCGGACGTATTTCCAAAGGAGCTGCCTGGGATACCTCTGGAGAGGCAGGTGGAGTTCCGGATCGACCTAGTCCCCGGTGCGGCTCCGATAGCCAAGGCACCATATCGGTTGGCTCCTCTTGAGATGCAGGAGCTGTCTACACAGCTGCAGGAGCTGTTAGACAAGGGATTCATTAGACCTAGCAGTTCACCCTGGGGAGCCCCGATCCTGTTTGTGAAGAAGAAGGACGGGACGCATCGGATGTGTATAGATTATCAGGAGGTGAACAAGTTAACGGTGAAGAACCGTTACCCACTCCCGAGGATTGATGATCTCTTCGATCAGCTACAGGGGGCATCTTGGGTTTCCATCGAACGAAGTAACGTTGCATCCCGATAGTGAAGGTCCACTAAAATGCCAAGCGGGACCCTGAATTCACTTGGAAGCGCAAGGATTCAATAAAACAGAAGTACCCTCTTCTTTTCTAAATTCACGATTGTACTTTATTCTTGAATTTCGGGACGAAATTCCCTCTAACGGGGGGATGATGTGACAACCCGAAACTTCTTCCGTTATCCTTACCCAGTTTCTGTTAATAAAAATTGGTTTTTATTAAATTTCGTCAAATTTCTTAGTTTGAGAAAGACCTTAAGTTTTAAATAAATAATATGTATTTTATACGATTCGGAATAAACTGGGAATCACGCGAAAACTTGAAACTTCCTCGAAAATCACCGAGTTCACGGTCAGGACGAGTTTACGACCGTAAACTCGTGAAGAACGTAAACCCGTTTACGGTCAGGTGGACTCCCCTTCTTCTGACCGAGAACTCTACCCTATATATAGAGTATTTGGCCTTCATTTCACACTTTAAACACTACAAAGGCTTTCTCTCTCTACTCTCTCTCTCTACCTTCATCGAGTTCAAGCTATCTTCAAGAATCCTCAAGAACACGGTTGTGTTTTGGACCGAAAACACCCCCATTTGCCTCCAAATCGTAAGTACCATCCTCCTTTACATCTATCTAGTTACAATCCTTCATTTTGGACTTAAGATCATCACTCTTTGCATGAACAAAAGAGTTTACGGTCCTATGAATCTTCATAGACCGTAAACCCTTATAAAGGGTATTCTTATAGCCTTTACCCTTCCTAAGGCTAAGCATGGTCCCTAGAATTCGATGCCTTTGAATGAAGCCCTTGAAAAACCATCATTTGTGCAAGATTGATGAGTTTACGGTTGTATCTCCTTAGACCGTACACCCTTCAATGACCGTAAACCCATGGACCGTGAACCCATGGACCCGTAAACCTATGGACCGTAAACCTTATGACCGTAAGGTCATTAGACCGTGAACTCCATGACCGTAAGGTCATTGGACCGTAAACACTAAAACCGTAAACACGAAGACCGTGAACACTTGGACCGTGAACTCCAATGGTCATACCTCTTTGACCGTAAACTCTATAGGGTGGCCATATACCCTAGTTATGCAATCATATGTGATTGTATCCCATAAATCTTAGAGTTTCCTAGCCATTAAGGGTGTTACCCTTCTTATTTAGTCTTCTATACACTAAATTCATACACATACATGTCTATATGTGTCTATTAGGATCGTTGTGTGCTCAAGGTTTCACCTGACACTCTGCACTCCTCTTCCAACCACACGTCAGAACCACTCACTACAGGTGAGTTCATACCCCTACATTTTCCGTGTTTTTAATGTTTTCAGGGGGGGGAATACAAGCCAAACTCAAAGTATTTTATTAAGTTTTAAACTTATTAATACAATCCAACGATTTCTACGTTTAATGACATATTCAGATATTTTATCCCTTTTGTAATATGTTAAGCATAAGGGAAATTGTTATTTTGGAAATCTCACTACATAGCTTTCAAAAAGGTTTTACAAAACATTTTCCATAACAACACTAGTAAACTATAATGGGTATAGTTTGGGATAACCCTCTAGGCAGTTTCTACCAAATCAGATTTCATGGATGAATATATGTAAACTATGGCTGATTTAGTTTATGTTATATGTTTTCTCAGAAGTATAAAGTACATTTATTCAAGGATGATTACTGTTTTATACTGTTTCTCGCTAGTAAACTAGATTATACAGAATTGTGAGCCTCTACTTCAATACAGTACCCATTAGTGTACTGAACTAAATCCTATCATAGTATAGCCAGAGTCTCCTGGAGGGAGAGCGTGAGATTTGTGAATAGATCTATTCGGGACTGACAATCCCACACCTGAACTGCTAGTTATAGTTAGGCGGGCACGCCTGTGGTGGACAAATGTCATTTAGCATAAACGCCTGAAGAACGTTATAAAGGTCTCTAGGTCATATCAAGTATGGTTATACGACTCACAAATAAGTATAAACTAACCTTGGTTTACGGACTCTAATCTTCATTTGTTTTATTTTGAGTAATAAAACTACTTTTATATATGCTATTAGTAATCGGGGATTTCTAAACTGGCATCTCTACCTCTAGGACAGATAACCTGCTTTTAGGGAAAATATAGGATTTTCCCAGGATAACACCGGCATTTCTAAAACTGATAGTTTATTTTCTACTAATGGACGTTCGTATTTATTCCATGACTCCTTGGATTGTGCGTATTTAGTACGAACCGGGAAGTCATGGAAGGAATGGGTTTTTTAAACATGCTTTTATAAGAAAATATATGATTTTCTTGAGAAACACTCTTCAAAAGAATCAAAGAACATTTTTCCATCGAAACTAAATGCTTATGAACTCACCATCTTTATGCTGATATTCTTTCAAAACTGCTTGTATTCTCAGGGAATTAGTAGACAGGTACTTCCAGGAGTTGGAGAAATCGGAGCGTTAGAGTCACGCCTTTTTATTTACTTTTGATATGAACGAAATTATGTATTAAGACAAATGTAAACCTTTTTCATATATGTATTCAATGTTTGGTTGTGTTTACTATGCTTGCTATGATACAATTGTTGTGATACTACACATGACGTCAACCACCCCCGACCGTTTCCGCCGTTCCGGTTTGGGGGTGTGACAGTGGAGGATTTTGTATTATACTCTGATGCGTCCATTTCGGGTTTGGGCGCAGTATTGATGCAGAGAGGGCACGTCATCGCCTACACCTCGAGGCAGCTGAAGCCTCACGAGGCAAACTACCCGACACATGATTTGGAGTTGGGGGCGGTCGTCATCGCCTACGCCTCGAGGCAGCTGAAGCCTCACAAGCCGAATCTGAACATGAGGCAGCGTCGGTGGCTAGATGTGGTGAAGGATTACGACTGTGAGATCCTTTACCACCCGGGGAAGGCCAATGTGGTGGCCGATGCTCTTAGCCGCAAGGTGGCCCCGATCAGAGATATCTTCCTGCGGATGAAAGTAGTGACCCCGCTTCTGGAGCAGATCCGAGAGGCTCAACATTAGGCTATGAAGGAGGAACATCGGAAGAGCGAGTGTATTGTGGGTCAGGTTTCCTCCTTCGACTATGATAGCCGAGGGTTGTTGACACTACACCGTAGAGTGTGGGTTCCATATCATGGAGGGGTGCGCCATGTTTTGATGGCGCACAAATCCAGATTCTTGATTCATCTCGGGGCGACGAATATGTACAGAGATCTTCGTACTGATTACTGGTGGCCCTGCATGAAGCGTGATGTAGCCTGGTACGTTGATAGATGCCTGACCTGAAGGAAGGTCAAGGCCGAGAACCAGAGGCCTCACGGCAAGACGCAGCCATTGGATATCCCTATATGGAAATGAGAAGATATTACCATGGATTTCATCACAAAGCTTCCCAGGACCGCATGAGGAGTGGATTCGATTTGGGTTATCGTGGATTAGTTTACCAAGAGTGCCCATTTCATACCGATCCAGGAGAGCATCTCGGCCGAGAAGTTGGCCGATATCTACATCCGAGAGGTAGTAGCTCGACACGGGGTGTCAGTCTTCGTGATTTCTGACAGAGACGTGCGGTTCACTTCCAGATTCTGGAAGAAGTTTCACGACGAGTTGGGCACTTGTCTGCACTTTAACACCGCTTTTCACCCGCAGACGGATGGTCAGAGCGAGCGGACCATCCATACTTTTGAGGATATGATGCGGGCATGTGTTTTAGACTTTGGTGGTAGCTGGGATACCTACCTCCCCTTGGCAGAGTTTTCCTACAATAATAGCTACCACACGAACATCGACCGTCCTCCCTTCGAGATGTTGTACGGGAGGAAGTACAGGACCCCGATTTGTTGGGGTGAGGTTGGGCAGAGAGCCATGGGGAGTACCGAAGTGGTACTCAAGACGACGGAGAGGATGCAGCAGGTCCGGAGCAGGCTTCAGACTGCTCAGAGTCGGAAGAAAAGTTATGCAGACAAGCGTTGTTCGAACCTGGAGTTCCAGCTCGGGGATATGGTTCTCCTGAAGGTGTCACCTTGGAAGGGTGTCATCCGGTTCAGGAAGCGGGGCAAGTTAGGCCCCAGGTACATCGGTCCTTTCAGTAGGTTGACCTTGACTTTGACTTTGACCAAAAGTTGACTTTAACTTTGAATTTGACTTTGACTTTGACCAAAAGTTGACTTTGACCAAGGGGTTGACCTTGACTTTGAATTTGACCTGAGTTGACCCTTGAAAGGGTTACAAGTATGAAATGGTAATTAAGGAAGGTTGTTATGTGTAGGAGTTGAGGAGATTTGATCCCAGCACCGAGGACAGTTCAGTTACTGCACGACATCGAGGTGAGTTACCTTCCAGTAGGGGTGGGTCTACGGCCACAATGTAGGCCTACTAGTAGGATTTGTTTGTCAGGTAATTGTCTTTGTGATAATTACCTAGGTTTGCCACTATCTGATATGTTCTATATGCTCGTATGTTATGACGTTAGGTGATAGTGGTAGTAGGGGGAATAGCCCCCATGTTCCGGTTGTAAGGACCGAAGGGGGTAGGTTGGGCACCCCGGTATATCTGACAATATGATTATGTTATGTTATTATGTGGTAGTAGTAGGGGTGAAATAGTCCCCGTAACCGGTTGAGATAAATTGGAGGGGTAGGTCGGACACCCCGGTATGTCTGACAGGGGTATGTTAGGCACCCCGGTATGCCTAGCAGGGTAGGTCGGGCACCCAGATATGCCTGGCAGTATGTTTGTAGTATGCTATGTGGTATCATGGGGGAACTCACTAAGCTTTGTGCTTACAGTTTTCAGTTTTGTTTCATGTACCTCTTCGTCGAAGGGGAAAGAGTCGACACGGTAGTAGCGCATCATACACACAGGATTTCTGCGTTATGAGATTCTTGGCATTGTACTCTGACATTATTACTATTTTTATGATATGGGTTTGAGACAAGTGATTATGGTTTTATGAAATGATATGAATCGATGATGTTTTCAGTAAACTGTTTTACAAGTTACTTAATTAAAAACAATTTTTTTTTTGGTCTTGGAAATTGGGATGTTACAATCATACAAGAACTATTATATTTTTTTGATATTATAAAGTTGTATCATAAGCTTAAAAAATACCTTACAAGATCAAAAGGGTGTGAATCAGAAATGCACATAGTTCTTACACCACTATCATGAAGATCAAGAAGATGTGAATCAAAAATACACTTAGTCATACAATCCCCGAATCCATCATAAGATTTGCATAATCAAAATCTAATGGAGCAACAAAGTATAAAACTTGCTTGAAATAAATAATAAAAAAATCTGAACTACATTAAAAAAAAAATTGAACCCGAAATCCCACATCTGACATCAAATCGAAACCTAAGGTGGGGCATTATGGAGGAGTCTGGTGGTGCATCGATCTTGGGCTCCATTGATCTAGATTTTGCCATCGGTAAGTTGAGAGGCTAGGTTTTGTCGCGGGCGATTGAGGGGAAAGGGTATGGCAGTGGTGTGGTGATTATGTAAGGTTGAAGGGATGCATCACACGTTTGGTGGTGGCATGAGCACATGTAGAATAATTGTGGTGTCTCCCTTTTGGAGTCATTTCGGACATCGCTAGGACTCTGTTGCTATGATGTTGCAACAATTTGTGATTGGAAAAACGGTAATAGATACTTGTTTTGACAAGTTGACTTCACTACAGCTCGCCTCACACATCTCTTTCATTTTCTTTAAAATTGTTGGAAATGGGTTAAGACCGAACAACCAGTGGGTTGAAATCGAAAAACCCACCCAATAGGTTTCAAAATCTAAAAAACGAACTTTTCGATTTGGGTTCGGTTTTACCCCAAAAGTGACTCATGCTCAGCCCTATGTTCTAAGAGTAATTAGATAAAATTGAACTAGATTGATTGGTTCAAATCTGTTTCTTATTATCTCTTAGATGTAATTGTTTTTACTAGTTTATTGCTAGTTTTATATAAAAACTTCGTCGTTCAAAAAGTACGTAAACTAGTTCATAGACGTGTAGAATGTTCATTGTAGATATCATTATAAAGTCAAGTAAGTTCATTTTTGCTGCACCACTATTTGATGCTACTCCCTTCACTATTCTCAGACTCTTTTGAAAACTGCTACACGTTAAACCAAGTTGCAATTAGTAGCGGACCTAAATCAAAATCAAAATATCAGAGGTAGCACATGTAAATTTTATGGGTAGCACACCGAAAAAATTACACTACATCAAAAAAAATTCAAAAAATTTCAACAACTAAAAATTTGAAAGTTAAGACGGGCTACCCCAAGCTCCTTAGTAGATCCGCCTCTGGTCGCAATGCTCGTGACCGGTGCTCGGATGCATATCAATGCTTTGATAACGTGGTTGGTTTGTGAGGATCCAACCCAAAACTCCTGGATTATGTTACATACATCAGCCATGTATTTTTATTTTTTTATTTTTTTGCCTTTTGTTAAAAAAGAAAATTGCAATCTTAACACCATATTATGAAGGTCATGTAATCGGCCCAACATTGGTCCATAAAATGCCCAGTACGACTCTGACCCTTATTTAATTTTATTCGCTTCTTTAGTTTATCAAAAAACCCAACAGCCCACTAACAAAAATTGTTATTCAATTTCAACCTTCTGCCCAACTTTATGTAGTCGATCTATTCTGTATTCAGGTTCTTAGAACTTACAGTAATGGGCTTAAGAATAGTTTTACCCGTCGAATTTGGTTTCATTCTTTCATATGCGAGTGATTTAATTAAACAATCTAGTAAAATGCAACTTTGACCAATAAAGTGGTCTGTAAAAAGAATATATATATATATATATATATATATATATATATATATATATATATATATATATATATATATATATATATATATATATATATATGGTTAGGTTCATGTGAGACGCCCTAATTTTGTGAGACCGTGAGACGCAATCCTAGTCACTCATTTAATAGATAAAACAAAAACATTTTTAAATGCAAAATAATTGAAAATTTTCGAAAAAAAAAATTTCCAATATTATTTTTGAAATATATATTTTCCAAAAAAAAATAAAAAAAATACCAAAAAAAAAATAAAAAAAAATAAAAATACATTTTTTTACATATTCTAGTAGAATATTAGAATATTCTACATATCTGGCAAATCTAGTTGAATATTCTAACATTCTAAAAATCACATTAGAATATGTACAGTGTAATATTCTATTAGAATATTTCACGTATTTTTCAAAAAAAAAACGGTAATTTTTTTTTTATTTTTTTATTTTTTTTAGGTAAATAAAGTTCCGAAAATAATAATTAAAAAAATAATTTTTGGATTTTTCCTTTTATTTTGCATTTTAAAATCACGGTCTCATAAAATTAGCATGGTCTCAAATGAACCTGAACATATATATATATATATATATATATATATATATATATATATATATATATATATATATATATATATATATATATATATATATATATAGGGGAGGGCTCATGCGAAAACACATATATTTTGTGAAAATGAAAAGAGCCTATTAGGATTTGACACCTCACCCACATATAATTTTTAAATTATAAATTTACAAGAAGGTTAAAAGGGTATAATTGTAATTTTAAAAACTTCCTGATTTGTAACTTCTATAATCGGTTATATCAATCTAAGAAACGGTAAGTTGGTTTTTTTCTACATAATTATATGTGCATTAGTTATGTCTATTACGATTCCTACATAAAAACTATTTAATTATGTTGAAATTATCCTTTTCCGTTTAATCATAAATTTTTACAAATTTGACTTCTTAAATCTTTACTTTTTGCTTCCATTTTGCTAGCTCGATCTTAATCTTTTCAAATACTTATTAGAATATCATTTCTTTATATAACACTTAACTTCAACATAATTTCAAAGAATATAACACCAAATTTGATTTATCCAATGAAATTTTACATTTTCGATGATAGGAATAAATAACAATACAAAAGGCCATTCTTTCATGGTTAACACAAATTAAAAAAAAATTATAAAAAAAATAAACACAGTAAATAAATATATATTAGCAAAGGCCCCATCATGCATTAACCAGTCCAGCCTGCAACAATTGCATAGAGATCCTCATCACCATTTACTTCCTCAAGATTTCCATGATGTACTCAGCATAAAGATCCCTACAACCAAGACAAAATCAACATTTTTATCAACAGTTAATCAATCATGCCATAAATAAAAATTATAAATATACATAATCACTAGGTTCAGTTTGGAATCTTCTTGGATATGGGATTTTATCACCTCCAAGTGATGGCCTAATATAGTGATTTCCCATATCCGGATTTCCCAAATCGTTATAAACATCCTAATCATAGATTCGATCTGATAGCTTTCTGATTCCATCTCCATCGCCTCTTAAATCTTTAAGGTCATTTTGTCTTAAAGACTTTAATCTTAATGGAGTTTCATTAGGCAGATATGGCTGCAAATAGGAAAAAAGAATGTTATAGTTTTGATCAATGAAAGCGAAAGCTTGGAATCCAAATTGGGTATCTTTTTAAGACCAGTAATATTCAAATTATGATAAATCATCGGATGGAAATTTAAGGTTCGACTTTGAAAGTTTGAATCTTGACATTTTTGATTCGGATGGAAATTGGATTCTTTTGTTGCTGGTTTTTTCAATTTGAATAATAACGAGCTAAATAATCAAGATTTAAATAGGAATGTATGTGGGAAAAGTGTTGAATTTACCTGACTAGAGAAGAAAATTTTGGGTTTTCAATGATCTTTGGTGGATTGAACCCAAGAATTACAAGGGAAATGAACAGGACCACATGCAAATCCTTCAATGGTAATAGTCTCCAAGAAGAACTAACTTTGGTGTTTATTGGTAATGGCGATTGCTCCAGGTGTTCCAAATTCTGAACCCACCAATATATCAGCGGTGTAATTAACCCTTTCGGTTTTTAGATTTGATTTCTTTGACCAATCGTTAATCGCAACTTCTTTGCTTTTCTTTGGAGCTCTTGTTTCTTCAAGATCAAATATTGAAACAAAAGAAGATTAGAAAGTTAATAAGGCAATCTAGTAAGAGAGAATGAAAAACCAATTTGAGAGCATTCTTTCTTAATCATTTTGGCGATGATTTGTAATGATAAGATTCTTAGAGGCATTTCATCGAACAGTTGGCTTACTTGGATCAATATGGTTGTTGTAAAGCTATAAAACAACAGTTCTCCCGATTTGATCAGTCAAAGCATCTATTTTCTTGACAACTGTCTCGGTAAAATCCCCCTTCCTCTTGTTACTAACAGTCAACATAGCTCTCACCTTAAACGTGACCGACTTTTCAATTCTCACAATTTTAACCAAATCTTCACTGATGGCCGCCACCACCCCAGACTCGTTGTTCTAACACCTTTCTTCAATCGACTTGACCTCGACCTCGACCTCGTTCTATCAAGCAGAAACCTAATACTAACAGGGTTTACAGAAAATTGAACCCGATTCTGGTGACCTAGAAATGGTGATTTATCCACCATAGAATAGCTCGTGATGTCCTTTACAAGTGCCATCTTAATTCTAGTTTATTCTGGATGAAACTGAAATGAGTTTTCTTAATCAACAAAGACAAATAGGGAAAAACAGAGTTTGGTGGATATGAAAGAATATGCTTTGGGGCGCCAACATATATATACACACAAAGGAATGAGAAAAGTGGAGATGATAACGAAATCACCGACCAGTCATTTCCCCATCCGGATTTCCCAAATCGTTACAAACATCCTAATCATAGATTTGATCCGAAGACCTTCTGATGGAGTTTCACTAGACAGATATGGCTGCAGATATGAAAAAAAATGATGGGGCTGATTAATAAAATCGAAAGCATGAAAAGTGAATCGTGATTATACTTGCTTTTATAAAAATATTACAAATATTGCTTATAGTTCTTATAAATCACGACAAAGTCCTGCCCAATTCTCTCTTCAATAACAGGTATAATCATTTCAAGCATCCAATTCGCAGGATTGTACGCTAAGATCCCATTCATACCGTGCGATACTCATATACACCAAAAAAGAAAACATTTTTATTATTTTCTAAAAGTCAATTTACCAATTTCACATAATCAAAGCAGTGAGGGAGAAAGAACGAAGAAAGAAGAGAACCATAGAAGAGAATTAGAACCGTAGAAAAAACTGGTGGTGCCGAAAACGAAGAAAAAACTAAAAAGAGAACCATAGAAGAGAATTAGAACTGTAGAGAGAACTGGTGGTGCCGACAGACGGCGGTAGCAAGCGACGGTAGTGAACGTCGACTATAGCCAGCGGCGGTCGCTTGGACTATAGTCGCGAAGGGCGGTGGAGCAGGACAATGTCGTTTAACGCATCACGAATGAAGGCTTTCGTTTGATTTCAGAAGCCATGATTGGAGACGGTGCATTGGTCGAAGGGGTCTAGCGGTGGTGGAAGACTGGAAGTGGAGACTAACTTTGAAGACCGACGATAAATAGAGGTGTCATTTGATTTCACTTTTCATAATTAACTCCGTTCAATCAGGAACATGGCACAGTTACATTCTTTGTAACCGTATATAAAAAATAAAATTTACCAATTTCTCCCTAGTTCTATTATGTAATCAATATTTAATTTTAAATTATTTGTAATAAATAAACACACGTGGCACATTTTGATAGGTTCTTTCATTTTCACAAATTATTTATATTTTCGCCAGAACCTACTTCTATATATATATATATATATATATATATATATATATATATATATATATATATATATATATATATATATAGGAGTAGGATCAGTTAAGAACACCAAAAAGGTTGAGAACGCGAGAACACATCTGGGCCACTTAAATATTCAAATCTAAGGCTATTATCAAACGGGTAATTTATGTTGATTCTAAAACTATCGGTAGTAAAGTGTAACTTTTAAAATGGCATAAGGGTATAACAGTAATTGAAACTTTAGGTCAATCCTATAATTTCTCATTACCATTCTTATTTCCATTAAAGAATGTCGTTTCCCTATTCATTCCCCTATCAAACGATTTTTGTAGCCCTAATCGGACCTGCAAGCTGCTGTGAAGATAAAGACTATTGATGGAGTCGCTTTGTTTCTCTACTCATCCAGAAAGCACCCCATTTCTCCTTCGTCTTCGATCTTCAACAATCCATTTACCTCTCACCAATCTGCAACGCCGCCGCCTCCTTCTGCTGCCCTAGCCCCAACAACGCAAGCTTCGCCGAAGATGGTGCAGCGACGTCGACTTCCCCGACCATTGAGGCGTCTCAGAAGAGACGAGGATCTGAGACGAGGAGACGGGAGTGGATTCGAAGCATGAAACACAATTTGAGGTAATTTGGTTGAAGGAAATCGAGATACAGAGGGAATAAATCGAACACACATGGGTGTATATCAATTCTCCTGTTCTAAATCTACAATCGATGATTTTTTTGAGGTTAATGGTCTTCATCGTGTGTATATCAATTATCATGAATCGATTTTTGTTAATTTTAATCCAAGATCATATTTTTTTCATCAATTTTCTCGTTCCTGTTCTTATAGTCAATTTGATTTCATGATTATTAATTTGATTCGTCTCGAACATGAAAATTTCTGATGATCTGTGAGTGAAATCGATCTTTGAAGAATCGATTTGGTGTTTGCTTGAATGCTAATCTCGAAGTCTGGTGATGAACGGACGAACCAATCGGATGTGAAGACTGAATCGCTTTGCTGGGATTATCGAATTCTTGGTTGTTTATAGTGATTCTGATTTTGATCGAAATTAATTTGATGACTGGTTCGCAATCACTAAATGGGTTTTACATTCGGGGCTTAAGACACCGGTTAATTCGCAATCTGTGATAAAGCTGAGTCGGAATGGTTGAGATTATTCTACATAGTCAAAACCATAAAAGTCAAAATCGACTTATGTAAACGAAGAACAGCGGGTTGTTGATTTGGTTGTGGAGGGCGTATTTGACATTGGGTTCATTGGCTTTGTATCTGGAACGATTGGGTTGTTTGATGAAATGCGTGAGAGAGGTATTTATTTGTGAATAGCAGGGTATTCATTTGTTAATAACAATGTATTCATTTGTAAATAGCAGTGTAATCATGTGTGAATGGGAGTATTTATTTATGATTAGATGTATTTTTTTATTCATTTGTGAATACCAGGGTATTCATTTGTTAATAACAATGTATTCATTTGTAAATAGCAGTGTAATCATGTGTGAATAAGTGTATTTATTTATTATTAAAGGTATTCTTTTATGAAGAAATTATAATTTTTACACCCCTTTATTTTCGGTTGATTAAAAGAGAGGTGGATTACTTGTAAATTGATATGTATTCATTTGTGATTGTAGTAGTATTAGTTTTTTTGAAAAAAAAAATCGTTTATGAATACAAATGTATTGATTTGGGGTTGGATTTCTATTAATTTTTTCGAAAAAAAAACGTGAAATACGAGAAAAAAAATATTTTTTAAGAAAAAAAAATTAAATTTTTTTAGTTTAAAATTTTTTTTTTTTTGATAAAAATCTTTTTTATATTTCATTAATAAGAAAAATAAAAAATCAAAGTATTTCCTTCTTTTTTGGTAACTGATCCTAAATTTAAGGGAATTTGATTGATTTTATTTTATTTTAATTTAATTAAAATATACAATTACTAATATGACCTTATATATTGATTGGTCCAGAACTGTTCTCGCGTTCTCAACCTTTTAGGTGTTCTCATTTGATCATTCCCCTATATATATATATATATATATATATATATATATATATATATATATATATATATATATATATATATATATATATATATATATATATATATCTTTATCTTTACTATATTATTAAACAAATTGCCTCTTTCTTGAAAATTAAGAGGTACAATATGTATTACCTCATGTACAATAATATTAAGCATATAACCAATCATATACGTATTATGTAACACCCAGAATCAGAAAGGCCAAGAAAGGAAAGGAAAACCCTAAGTCAAAGGGGTCAACTCGTCGAGTCCAGGGAAGAACTCGACGAGTCGGAGCGGGATCCGGGTACAAGATTAAGTGACCGACTCGACGAGTCGGAGAGTGGACTCGGCGAGTCAGGTCTGGGTTAGGAAGCCCTAATTCCGGGACTTGGTGCCCTATTTAAGCATCTTATTCTCTTCCCTAGGGTTCATTGCAGCCTCTCTCGTCCAGAACCCCAAAACCCTAGCCACCAACTTCATTTTTGGAGCTTTTGGTAAGATTAAGGTCCATTGGAGTGGATTTTGAAGGCTTGGGAGAAAGGAGCAAGGAAGGAAGTATAGATCCAGCCTTCACATCGAGTTGGCAACTGTTAGAAGGTAAAAAGTCTGGACCTTGAGCTTTCAATTGATAAATCCCCTTTCTAGCTTGCTTTTGGTCACATTTGGATCATTTCCAAGGTTAAACCGAGTATTAAACCCTTAAGGATGGTTTGGACAGCAGATCTGGACACTCTTGAGCTTTAGAAGCTCAAAGTAGTTGGCTTTATTCAGCAAAGGTCCCATTTCATGACCTAGGTCTTCTTTGAAGCTTGGATTAAGTGTTTTAGCCCCATAACACCTTGCATGCACGTAAAGTTAGCAACTTTACGTGCAATGCTAGCGTAAGGAGTCCAGATCTATGAGTTGGAGGTGTTGGGATGGTATGTAATTGACAAAATTGAGATGCCACAAGATGGACTCGGCGAGTCAGTTCATGGACTCGGCGAGTCGGGTCGCAAACCCAAACCCTTCTGTTTGTGCTTCGGATCAGTGAGTAGAGTTAGTAAAGGATTCAGCCAGGGTGGGTCCGTTATGGACATGAAGATCATGGTACTCGACGAGTTCGAAGAGGAACTTGGCGAGTCCAAGACAATCTTCTTAGTTATGAAGATGAACTCGACGAGTTGTTCATACAACTCGACAAGTCATGGTCTAGACATTCATACGATGATGATGAACTCGACGAGTTCAAGGATGAACTCGGCGAGTCGAGTCAACTGGAAGTTGACTCTGACCGTTGACTTTGACCTTGAGAAGGACCTTGACCAGAGTTGACCTAGTTGACTTCTGGAGGACAGTTAGGCTAATTGTTATTGTTGGTATTGGTAGCTCGGGGAGCTAGAGGAGCAGCGGTTCAGAGAGTCGTCGGACAGCAGCCAAAGGGTTATCAGCAGTTCGAGGTGAGTTTCCCTTTGTGTGAATGGGTCTACGTCCACAATGCCGGCCCATATAGTTATGAGTAGGAAGACCCGGGGGTTAGCCATAGGCACAATATGCTAGTATGGCATTCGGGACTAAGGTCCAATGTTAGCGGGCGGGTGCCCAAGGAATGGTTTGTATGATAGTTATACTTGTTGTCTGTGTGATACATGTATGTGCCTGGTAGGGAGGTGAGTGTGGGCGAGGTCCCGTATCTCACCAATAGCAGAGTGTGGACGGTGTTCCATACCTCATTAGCAGCAGAGTAGGGGCGAGGCCCAAGTTAGGATCAGAGTGAGTGTGGGATGGGCCCGTATCTCACTATCAGTAGGAGCGTGGACAGGGTTCCATGATTCACCAGTAGCAGGACAGGGGCGAGGCCCAAGATAGGCGAGGGTGGACGGTGTTCCATACCTCATTAGCAGCAGAGCAGGGGCGAGGCCCAAGAAAAGCGAGGCCTTAGCATAGTAATCTAGTAGAGTATGTTAGTTATGTGTTGTGATATGATTGTATGCTAGTATATGTTAGCGGGCGGGGCCTAAGGAAAACAGATATGTACGCCGAGCGAGGCTCGAAGCCTGGCGGGGCCTGGTGACGGACAAGGTCCGATAGCGGGCAAGGCCCACTGCAGCGGGCGGGAGCCCAGTATGTTGTTATGTGCTCAGTATTATGTATGGCATGTATGGATCAGTAGATATGTACGGTATGCGGTAGGTTGGGGAACTCACTAAGCTTCGTGCTTACGGTTTTCAGTTTTGGTTTCAGGTATTCAGTTTTCAGAAGAGGAGCTCGGGAGGATTGCAGTGCACACACCATGACAAGTTAGCCTGGGATGTTTACTCTGACAATTAAACAAGTGTTTTGGAAATGAAACTATGATTTGTCATATAAACCCTTTTAGTATGTTTGAATGTATTAACGCTATGAATTAGTAATGTTTTTAAAAGAAATTTTTAGACCCGATTTTTGGGATGTTACATATTAACACTACAGGGTACGCGGTATTACCTTACCCTAATCTCCTAAACACACAAAAACCGCCATCAAACCAATTCTCATCCGTCTCCACCAAAGATGTAGTCCACCTTTTTCGTAACCATAGAAAACTTAGATCAACCACGATCAATCAAGATTCTCGGGGAAGTTAAGGAAGATCATCAAGAAAGAAAAGAGAAAATCACAGATCAGAAAATTGAAATCCTCTTCTTTCCATATCCTTCCAAATCGCTTCAGAATCGATCCATACTCACCAAAGCAAACCAAATCTCTATCGTCTATCTCATCTCTACCGTCTCTCTCTTGGCGGCGTTGCTGATCTCTTCGGTGCGCATGGTGGCGAGCGTCCACCACTACCTCCTTTGCACAAATACCTGATCCACGTCACCTGCCAAGCTTCCGCCTATGTCGTCGGAGTAGCCGGATGGGCCACCGGACTGAAACTCGGCAGCGACTCCGTGGGAATCGAATACAACACTCACCGCAACATCCGGAATCGCACTTTTTTCCCTAGGAACCATTCAGGTATGCAAAATTCGATCATATTTTTCATAATTTCTTGTCGATCTTGTGTAAAATTGAAATTGATGTTAACAATTTTTAAGAATATATATTCTTACTTTCATAAATCGATCATAATTAGTACCGTTAGTAATCTAAATTCAGGCTTTTGTTGGTGTTGTTTCCAATCTGGACAAGGGTTAGCCATCAACCGGTGTGAAGCTTTTGTTTGACATATTTTCTATCTGCCTATTGGTTTAGTGTTGGTATTTTTCATTTCCTGTGAACAACCTGGTTTCTGTGGTCGAAATTGACAATTCTCAACTGAAGTACAAGTTTAATTCCATGATACGTGGCTTTCTTGATTTTTGTAGCTATTAAAACCAAATCCATGGTCTGAGGTAAAAACAAATCTTTTTTTTTAGATTGTGGTAAATACTTTGCTTCAATGTGGAGAAACATTTATTTGATTTTTGCCTTTTGGATGTTTACTCGAGTATTTATCAAATATGTGTTTCGGGTTGTGGTTTTCAGGCATTTGACCCTTTTAGAGCTCTCTGGTATCAAAGAAAGGTTGGGTTTTTTTTCAAGTTTTTCTTCCTCTCGCCACTACAAGGCCACATCTCTTTCTTCTCTCTTCTTCTCTCGATCCACATAAGTAAGTAAACAACCTATGGATCTGGTTTGCTTTTTTTTTAAGTTTTTCTTATTTGTTGCACAGCATCTCTATTTACCTTTATCAAACTTATTTTACTCTATATATTTAGGATTTATCTATTTCTTTTGTATTTTTTTTCTTATGATTCAGACACATTCAGTGTATTTGTACTAAAAGATGATGTTCTTGATCCAAAAAAACATGTAATTGTTACTGAGGAGTAGAGAGGTTATATTGTTTGTTTTAACTTTGGTTATACATGTATTTGCTAAATTCAGAAAATAGGAACATACAACAGACTATGAAGTTACAATTTAGAAGTATAATTAAGGCAATGGGTATCATGACTGTTTATATTTGAACTTTTTTTAATCTCTATTAATAGAAATCTATACATTTATAAGTCTTTTCTGTTTTTGTTTTCTATTTTTGGAATGTCGCTTTGGAGTAGGCAAACTTGATGCTGTTGGGCACCAAAGGATGTTGGTTCAACAGATGAACTGGGACCAGATCCCAAAAATGTGTTGCTGAATTTACAAATGGAACATCAGGTAGAATATTGTTTCTATAATTTTACTAAATAGAAAAGAACCATCATTAAAGAATAGTGAATCTGATTGTTACTTTTGTATTTCACCAGGGTGTTTTAGGAGATGCTAAAGATATTAAAGGTTCAAATGTGTAAGAAGAGCATATGTAAGTATGATTTTATATCTTGCTTTTTTTGGATGACATATTGCTATAATAAGATCTTTTAAAGTAAAATGCCTGAAAACCATTGAAAATCAGAATGGCATAATATAAAGTACGATTCTATTAAGGTTATTGATTAAGAAATCTAAGGATTTAAGATTAAGAAATCTAAGGATTTAAGTATAATTTTTAAGTAATAATTCTAAATGAAAGTTACATAAAAACTACTCCTCCTTTGTTTTTTTGTAGTTGGCCAAGTGAAACACCAAGACCCCTACCCCCCCACACACACACACACAACTAAAAAAAACTTGTGTGGAAATAATGCAAGCCAGATAGATAACAAGTCTGGGATGCTGAAAAATATGAAAATTAGGAAAATAGAAAAGATTGGATCTTTTGGATCGGCATCAAATACTGATAGAAAAAGGAAGAGCAAAAGAAAAAGAAGGGGATGAAACCATTGTAGGAAACGAACAAAATGATGGGAAGAACGAGAATTTGAGATTCCATTCTTGGTTCAAGTGTTGCTATATGAATCAACGATTCTCACAAGACGTTAGTGCCGAGTTGTGTCCTGGTTGTAACTCCATCTGTTCCCCGTCTTTCTTACTTTCGAATATGATTTTATTATTTTATGATGTCCAAGGATATGCATAATGTACTCATTTGGTTTATGACTACGAAGTTGTAAGTTTCGATAATGGTATGAATTTTGATTGCACTGTATTTTGGTTTAGATACAGTGTATACCAGTGTATACTTGGTTGTTAATGCTAAAGCTTGTCAAACCCTTTGTCAAGAGCTCAACAACTAATGTTGTGTCATTCGTTACTCTCTTTTCTTATTCTCTTTTACTTCAAATAAATAATAGTTAATACTTGAAATTATACTTTTAAGTTCTAGCTATTGGTTATTAGTTATTAGTATTATTATTGGAAATCTATTTTGCCATACATTGATGGCTTGGTTAACAGATAAAAATCAAAACTATAAATTACAAATTCCATAAAACTATTATAGTTTTAGTTTGTTCAATTCATTGGAAACAAATTCGGATTTAACCATTAAAAGGAAGGGGGAAAACCATAAAACAAAACCAGTCATCGTCTCTTTTGTTCGATTTTAAGGTTCTCTCTCTCTCCCCTTACACATGATAAACTGCTGCTATATGTTATCGATTAGGTTCCTGACTGAAATCATCACCAAAAATTAATTTAACTACTGTGTTGTTGCTGCAATCCATCTTGAATATGTGTGAGTTGCTTATTGAAAATAGTTTCAGTAGCCTTGGACTTTCCTAATGTCACTTGTACTTACTTTGACCATGTCTTTTTCAGTTCAGTGATTTTTTGTGTTATGTTGGTCAACGAGAAGAGGCTGGTTCAAATATTCTTAAAAAATCAAAATAATTATTTTTTCTAATTTTGGTCAATGGTGTATGTTAGCACTATGGTGAATAGAGATACACATGGCGTGAGATAGTTGAGGAAATAAGATTGGGAGCCTGTGATCTGACAGACATGTGAAAGGTGTAGTATTTGTAGTAAAGGTGCTTAAGAGAGGCATTTTCGTGATACTCTTAGTTAAGGTCAGTTTAGATATGTTTAAATAGGAGTTTATAGTGAATCTGTCATTATTTTGAAATTGAAATAGTAAACGAGAGAGATCTTGACATGGGGTTGTTCCATGGTACTGTCTTGACTCTTGAGTGACTTTTCAAGTTATCTGTTATGAATAAATAAGTAAATTACAGGAATTTAATGAGATTTCTGAACTCATTTTCTTTTCTTTTTGTACAGGGAACCAAAAATGGTTAGTATCTTAAATTCATCTTTTGATACAACTTCTTAAATGTTTGTAGAAACTAAAGCCAAATATGGAATTATGGATCACATTATCCACCGGTAACTCCTCCCTCCTCATTCATATGTTTATATATATGTAATTGGTATTATTTCTTGTATGAAGTGCAAATTAATAATTATTAAAAGTTCAGTATAATTTTAAAGATGCATTTACAATAATATAAATTAGTTAAAATCTTCTGTAGAATATACATAGGATTGCATAAAAAAATTAATCTACATTTGCTTCCTGTTTTAGGTTCTCTGTTTCATTGATATATCCACACTAAGAGCCTGAGATCTTTAATTTGTAAAAAGATACGATGAGGTTTTGGCAATTCACCAAGAAATAGATAACGAAGTGGATAAAGCCTTCTTTAATTTAGTCTTTTTTGCATTTTTTTTATAATTATTATGACACTAACTTTTCAAAGATCCACCTGGTGTCATATCGTCTTGGGGTAGACGTTTTGTTGGTTTTTTTTGCTGCATCTTGATATTCCTTCATGCATGTTTTTTTTCTTCATGGGTCGTTTTTTTTTGGGAGGCGGGGGGGGGGGGGGTCTTGGTGTGTGCGTGTTTTTTTCTTCTACTTTCGGTTGTTTTGCAGATCTAATGTACAGTGGTTTGGTGTTTTTCAAGTTGTTTGGAGAGGTGCATGTTGCAGTTTATTGGTTTTGCCCATGTTTGTTTCTTTGGTTATGCTTCATTACAACTTTTAGTAGGCGACATTTTATCCCCCCTGCTTGTCCTGATCGATATCTCCCAATGGGCTTTCTTGGTGATGCTTTTCTTGCATTCTGGCGTTTTTGTTTCGTATTGGACTTTTCTGCCCCAAGGGCATTCTGGTCTGTCTGCTTTGCTTGGTTTGTCTGTTGTGATGTGGCGTGTTGGTGATGTCGTGACTTTCTCTTTCTCTTTTTGGTGGCAGTGTTGTTTATGTTCATGTTTCCATTATTCTTTGGCGTTCCACCGATGTTTGGTTGTTTGTTTTTTTCTGATTGTTAGTTGTTGCGACTATTGCTTCTATTTGGTTTGGCTCCCTTTTGGTGTTTTGTTTCTCTTACCCTTGATATAGAAATAACAATGTGGGGATTAGATAGAGATTTTGCTCTTTTTGGTCTTAGTTAGACAAAAACGCCCCTGATGGAATCGCTCTTGGCAGATACACAGAGGAGATAATCGATTTTTTTTGTTGTTAATAATTGATTTGGGTTTTTTGTTGGCTATACAGATCTCGACATTACCGTCCTCTTCATCGATTTGTTATCCCAGTACCTACATATTTAGTTTTTTTGTTGATAGTTGATTTGTATGTTAAGTATGAAAACAATTATCCCATTATTCATTAATATACTTTCAATATAAGTGGAATGGAGTCTTAGTATCTTTATCAATGGTAAATTTGAAGGGTTTTGTTTTCATTTTGAATATTTTGCAGTTGTAAAAATACCAAATGGAGTAGCAAATGCTGAAGAGAAGACAGGACATGCAAAAAGATGCAAATCAAACAAAACATGGTGTGATAGGTTTTTGTGTTTCCATAATGTGATTGGGTTTCCTTTATGAATTAGCCAACTTTTTATACTACATCCTCATTTCCTTTTTAGTAATTGCAAGGAAATGGTTTGGTTGTATGTGTAAAAAATAGGTAGCAAAAAGAGAAATAAAGACTTTTTTTTTGTTTTGCTAACTGTTTAGAAGTTAACTTGTATGTTTTTTAATTATGAAGACAATGAATTTTTTTGGTTCTTTGATAAAATTTAATTTAATATATATTTTTTTCATTTAGGGTGCACATAGTCGGTTGCAATGTGCCCTATCAAATTTCTTTCTTAATTTGTCAGAATAAAAAAAAGGTGTAGACCATTGTCTCCAAAAGAATTCAAGCTCATTATATTAATTTCGTTATATTTGCAAATAAGCAATTTTTGTTTTTTTAATTGCTTAAAATAAAACATATCTAATTAAAACATAATTAAAAAAGATTTAAAAACTGTCAATAATAACTTATCAATTGTATACATATGATTTTAAGACTTTTTTTTTTATAAATTATATTAAATTATTTCACTAAATAACTTATTTATTAAAAAAATAAATTAAAGTAAATAAAATATTTAAACGTATATCTTTTTAACAAAAAGGGACATAAACATGTTTTTATACAAAAAAATATAAGGTATTTTTATCTTTAACCCCAAAAAATATATGTCACATTTAACGTACAACATAATCATATTTTTACGTCTTTGCTTCCAAACTTTTTTAAACCTAAAATAACAACAAACATTTTCATTTTAATAAATAGTAACATAAGATTCATTTGTAAACCATAACACCAATATAATTATTTAGGTTAACAATTGTTACTTTTATTTTTAACCCAAAGTAACATATTATATTCTAAAACTAGGTGTGAGACCTATGTATTATATGGGTTTATTTAAAAGAAAAAACTAAATACAAAATTCTAAAAATTTAAGATGTTTGAATTTATAAGAAAAGTGAGAAAATATTGAATTATAAAAATTAAAGTGTTTTTTTTCTCTTTTAAATATAAACAAATAATTTAGATAAATAAATAAAGAAAATTAATGAATCTTTAATTTAGTAATTTTGAAATTAAAAGGAAAGTTCATTAATGGAATTGATATGCATTTATTATTACATTTAAAATACTATTTGGAATTTAGTAAAATAAAAAAACCATAAAATGACATGTGGAATAAAAATTAATTTAAAATAACCACAAAATTACATGTGACAAAAATAAATATAAATGTGACATATGACAAAAAGATCTTTATTTATTAGGGAGGACTAAAACTATAGCATACTTATATTTATTAAGTGAACCCCCTCCCCCTCAGCATTAAACACTAAACTCTAAACTCTAATTTACAATATATTGTGTCTTATTTTTAATATGATATGTTTTCTATACCAAACTAACCGTTAAATTGTAACTAATCAGTGTCTCCCGAAAAGAAGCTAATTTCCGAAATAAACTATTCGCCGACTTATAATTTGATTGATATTAAAGGTATTATATAACATTGTAATGTTGTGGATGAGTCTAAATTGAATGGATTGAGTTAATGTTAATGAACATTGAATATATAGGTGGGTTAACTATGAAAGTTTTAAGATTACCTTGAATTGAGTTTTTAACACACACACTGTTTATTTGGTGTAGTAATCAATTTGCATAAAAGAAATAATCATCTCTACAAACTAATTTCTGAAAAACTATTCGCACCCGTCGCTTGGTGCGGGTAAACGGCTAGTATATATATATATATATATATATATATATATATATATATAGTGAGAGAAAAAAAATCCAAAATACATATGATATAAAGATATAAGAAAGATACAAAAAGTACCTTTATGTGAAAGAACCATTTCGCAGGCCATTTCGTTCGCAATTAATGGTTCTTCAGGGAAAAAACAATATTTATTTATAAATCTTGAAAATAGCTTTAACCTTCTTGTCAAGATTTACCTTTTTTCTCTCTAAAAAAATTTCTAGAAATTTTCAAAATGCATTGTGATAAAAAAAAATGAAAAATTCTGATGCCATTAAATCTAGGGATACTTTTCTGAATATTTCACTTTTCGTAATGCCCACAGTAAAATTTTAAATTTGAAGTCAATTTTAATGATAATAAGGTTTTTGTTATTTTTTTTACGCCTTTTCTTTCTATTTTTGTTTTCTATAGAGATAATGACTTAAAAGGGTAATATATTTTTTGATTTGTATATATATTTGGTCACTGAGTTTTTTTCGTCAACATTTACCCTTTCAACTTGTTAAACTATACATATTCAATCATTATGATCGGTTACTTCAGGTTAGCGGGTAAAATGACTTAATAGGTTAATATATTTATCATTTTGTACACATTTAGTCCTTAATATTTTTATACATATTTACTCCTTAATAATTTTTGTAACATCCCAAAATTTAAACTTTTCAAATCAACCATTTTGTTATAGAAGTGTTTACAAAAACCGTTATTCTCCAAAACATTATTTAAAAATCAGAATCTCTTTTAACATAGTTTTCAAACATTTACATTATCAGAGTTTTCCAGGATTCATAAGTCCAAAACGCGATGATGTACGGTCACACCTTCACTTTGCCACGATCCACTGAAGTACTTAAAATCATAAACAAAAACTATAAGCACAAAATTTAATGAGTTTCCCCCAAAGTACCAACATCCAATCAGAAAACATATACAAATAACAGCATACATACAGAGCCTTCAGCATGTCTGGACCGCCTCACCAGGCCTACAGCCTGTCTGGACCGCTCCCGAGCCTTCTGCATGACTGGACCGCCTCGCAGGGTCTACAGCCTATCCGGACCGCTCGTCGGGCCTTCGGCCTGACTGGACCGCCTCGCAGGCCTTCAGTCTATCCGGGCCGCCCTGGGTCTGTTGGCCTTCAGCACAAAGCAGGACCGCCTCAACCCAACCACACACACACATGTCGACATATACATAGCAGTTAAACACATAACCAATCAACAAACCAACAGTCAGATCTTACAGATCACTAAGCATGGCATCATCCTATCTATCAGGATACAGATCTAACAGAAATCCATCAACTCGTCGAGTTCACCAGAAATCCAACATCTTAATTCATTAAGCCAACCTTATCGAAACTAAGGGCTTCACAACTCAGATCGTAACTGAAAATGGCCTCAAGAAGGGTAAAGTTTCCAACTTTACCCCAAAGAACCACCAAAATGGGTTCAAAACCCAAACCCTAAACTTAAAAGGGTAAGGACTTAATCATTAAGCACTAAATTACCAAAGGCAATACTCCAAGATGCAGATCTGACCACTTAAGGCTAGATGACCATGTAAAGTTTCCAACTTTACACTTATCCATGACTAGAAGAAGCTCAAATGCACAAAAGATGCCAAAATAAGGACTTAATGAATGCATGAAGCCCTAGGACCATAAAGTTGGCACCTTTATGCCAAAAGAGCTCAAGAAGATCATAAATCTGAAAAGGATAGACACTTGGGACTTCTACTTTCCCAACAACCACCCATCCATGGCTAAAAGCATACAAATGAACCCAAGAAGAGATCTAAGCCAAAAATAAGCAAGGTTAGGACTTTATACCCGAAATGTGCTGGAAATGGAACAAAGAACCCAGATCTGAAAGCTCTTACACAAATCACCACTTTGCACCAAGCCTTTCTTCCTTCAATGGTCTTCAAACACACCAAAACACACCCACAATGAGCTCACAACACTTAAGGAGGCTCTAGGGTTTCGAGATTAGGGTTAGAGGCTATGGAGGCTGGAAATGAGGCCAACACCTGGGACTTAAGGTGTTTAAATAGGGTGCAATACCCTAAAATTAGGGTTTCCTTTTAAGTGATCAACTCGCCGAGTTGAGGTTCCTCAAGTCGTCGAGTTGGCTCCTCCAACACGCCGAGTTCAACTTGAAATTGGCATAATTCCACAATTAACCTTCTAGATTTCGGGTGTTACATTTTTTTGATACAAAATAAGTCATTTTTGTTTTTGTACTCATTCGGTACTTATTAATGATTTCTTTAGGTTTTTTCTCACGACATCTTACGTGAGACAATCATTAATGATGTGTTTGGGGATTTTGATGTTTATGTTCATCGCGATCTCGACTACTTGGTTGCTTAAGTCATGTGTTCTGAACGTCATAACTTCTTCATATGATCTCGGACTTTAACGATCTTTATATACATGAGTTCATAGTTTAATCTACTAAACTTTCGTTTAGATTAGTCCCGTTAAAAACTGATATATTTTTATTTATGATTTTTATATCCATACGTTTTTTATGAATACATGTATGAATGTTTTTTTTATAAAATCGTAAGTAAAAATATATTACAAGAGTAATCTTAACGAAAGTTATAGTAGACTCAAAAAACGAACACGTAGATATAAAGATCATTAAAATTTGATATCGCATGGAGAAGGTACGATGTTCAAAATACAAGACCTAAGCCTAACCAAAAGACCTACGCAACCAAACAGTCGAGATCCTGATGGACATAAACATCAACAGCCTCAAACACCTCATCAATGATTATCTCACGTAAAAGATCGTGAGAAAAACCTAAAAAAATTATTCGTAAGTACTGAATGAGTACAAAAACAAAAAAAAAATATTGAGAACCATATGTGTACACAATAAGTAATATATTTCCGTATTAGTTATTTTTCCCGGCTAATAAAAAATAAATATATACAATTTAAGTAGTTATAAAGGTAAATATAGACGAAAAAAAAAAAAAAAAACTCAGATCAAATATATGCAAATCAAAATATATATTATCGTTTTAAATCATTATCCCTTCTATGTATTTTCATGACATTGGCACATAGTTCATAAACAGCTCATGTTGTTGATCCCCTAAAGTTTAACCATCAAACATAGTTACTTCAAACATTCAAATCCTTAAGAGCAACGAAAACCCATTATTATATTTGATAATGCTAAAAACGTGATCAAATTATCCAAAGCAATAAACCCAATATATTGTATTTAAAATTTACTTTAGAAATAATCATTTTATATTAACATAAGAATACTTTGATATGATATCGTACATAATTGCTAAACGATTCTGTAAAAAAATAATTTTTTATGTCTCGTTTTTATGTAAAGACGAAAACGACGGTTGCCGAATCCCGTGCAAACGTTTCCTATCCATCTGCCTGGGGACCACAACGTCCTCCAAAACCGCAAAGACCATACTTTGTCTCTTCAATAAATCCCCTCTTAACTTTAATTTATTTATTTATTATTTATTTTATAACTATATAAATATTAGTAAAAAATAACACGAAATCAATAGATAGAACGTAATTAGTAGATAAAGATTGCCATTTGTCCATAAAGAAAGGAACATAATCCAGATCTCAAAATACCAATTAACACCCACTTCTAATAATCCCTATCCATTTACTGCAACTAGAGGTTGTAACATGCAGTGCTCATCGAATTAAAATGTTACTAATAAAAAAGAAAACCCCATCAAGGACGAAGAGAAAAGCGATGCTTGATGATGAAGATGATGATCGGACGTTCCCTATGCTTCCACGTTAGCACACTTTTTAGCAGGAGTGCAGATGAGCCAGACGATACCATAGGGGTCCTTCACCTTTCCCACGCGCCCACCACAGCACGCGCCTTCACCTTCGGTTATTTCACCTTCTGCAACCGCACCAGCCTTTACTGCCTTGTCAATTGCAGCTTCAATGTCTTCAGTCTCTAGACAGAACACCAGCCCAGTCCCCACTGTTTTCACCCTGTACGGATACAAAAGAAAATGCATTCAATATTAAATGAGCATCAGATAATCCAAATTGACTCATTGACAAATAAGTAATAAGGAGAGAGAAGAAACTAGGAGTACAACAGATAAGAGTTATTAAAATATAATATAAAAGATGAACCTGAGAAGAAAAATAAACAAAGACAAATAAATTAAAAACGGACAGGAAAAGGGAATGGAAGAAATCTTATCTACAGAGGAGTTAAGAGATAACATCGCGTATAATAAGTCCTAAAAAGTGTTTGAACGGGAGAAATAACAGAAGGAAATAGAAAAGGAAAGAAAAAACGAGAAGATAACTATCACAATCATGACTAAATTAAGATCTGCTTGTGTGAATAAACTCATTAAATGTAAACAACGTAAATGATCCAAATCCAACCTAATGAACAGTGATTGGAAAGGAAAATAATAATACAGCTTGAAACTAGAAGGAACATACGAATACATCAAATACATGAAGAAATACGGAGGGAAAATGAAGTCTAACAGAAAAGTAAGGATCAAACAACGTGACAAAATAAGGAAAAAAAATTCACAAACAAAAGTCCACCCAAAAATAAGCATATTCTATGCTAGAACATCAGATCAGTAAGAAATCAGTCTCAAAATATACAGAAACTCTATAGAAGGGATAAAATCGACACAGATCCACCGTTATCCTCAGATCTTATGAAATGTACAGCATATCATGATTATAACGACGAGTAATGCTAGATAATCTAACAAGAAGAATAAATAACACTCACAGAGCAGTAGAATCATCAGAGAGGTCGGAAATGAGAATACTAGAGGAACCGAGCTTGATCTCAGCAGAGAGAAGAAGCGGAAGCTCCTGATCAGCCTTCCTCTTCGGATGACTGACGCGATTCACCTCCTCCGCTCCAAACGCAGCTTTGTAAAACGCAACAGCATCGCTCGCCTTCGCCGACTCCACGAACAACTGCGGCTTCAGAGACGAAAACGTCACTGCCTTCTCAGTCGCAGCTCCGTTCTTCTCACCGGCAGCCGCTCCGTTAGTCGCCTCTGTCGCCATTTCCGATCACGATGTCTGTTTGAAAATGAAAACCCTAAGAGAGAGAAAATTTGTTGGTAGGGATGGGAAGGAAGTTATGTCGAGAACAGGTACGTGGGTGCGTTTTTATAGAAGCGAAGAAGCGGAACCGTTTGTGCTTTTTCCAGGGATAAAATAATGTTGAGGTTTGAACTGGACTTTGGTATTAACCCTCGTTTTTCGGGGTTAATTACGATCGTGCCGTGTTTGAGAGAGGATATCGAAGGGGTAAAATGGGAATATTGAAATGAAATTGTGCTAAAAGGGACTTGATATTGGGTTTAATTACGAAAGGTGCCACTGGCTTGAATGCTAGGTGGATGAAATGCGTGCGACGTGGAGTACCGTAATGGGGCCACACATGGAGAGTATTGGGTGACCTGCCTAAATTGTTTCCACGCCAAAAAGCTTTTGTTTTACGTGATCTTTTTTATTTTATTCTTGTTAAATCGTTTTATATAGTTTTTTAAAACAAAGTGATTCTCCGATACATATTTATTACTCGCAACTCTATATTTGTAAAACGGTTAATCATGAAAACATCATTTTTCAAGTTTTATTTAGGTAATGTTTGTTTTTTGTCTGCAGATCTGCGTGGCCTCTTTTGTCTGCGCCGTGCAGACTACGCGCAGACATTAGCCTTCGCAGACTGTTTGTTTTTTTGAAGACTGCAGACCTAAAAATGTATGCGCGCCCTCTTCTTGGCGCAGATGTGGACTAAAGTCTTCTAACATCTCAGACATTTTCTAGCTTAAAAAAACATATATATCTTTATTTTTTTTAAGTTTTTTTTTTAATGTATATTTTTTCCAACTTTATTAATGATAAACAATTTGAAAAAAAAAATTACAAAACTTAAAAAATACGTTCGACGATACAAACATGATATTTTTGACAAATTTATAAATAAAGATTTATTACAATAATAGTCGTTGAAGTTGTTTATATAAATATGAAAAAAAATCATAATATATTTTTATATTTTTTTTTGCCAAATTTTGTAAAACATTATTTAATACAATATCGTCAATTTCTCGAGAAAGTATTTATGGTATATTTTTGAATGAATTTAATTGAAAAAATCGAAGTTTATTTCCATCCTTTTATGTATCAAATTCTTTGATCACTAATTATAATGTTTAGTTATAACTTTGCAACCAAAGTTGTTGGTTTTTATCAAATATATACATTAATTCATACCATTTTTATTTTTATTTTTTATATAATAATACATAAAAGTTGGTCTAGATTCGTTAATTATTTATAACAAAGTCATAAAAATATTAAAAAATCACTTTGAAGTTTAAAAAAATCAGTTTATTTAGATTTCAGTTTATTTTAGTAGCCCGCAGATATTAAAAAAACAAACAGTCTTCTTTTTTCAGACTGCAGACGTTTGGTCCACCTCTTCTACTGCAGAGGTCTACAGATGTGGTCCGCAGACTGCAGAACTTTTGCCTCAGAAAAAACAAACAACACCTTAATGTTTTATATTTTATTTAAATAATAATAATAATAACAATACTCCTAACTAAGCTGCGACTTTTCATTTTCAAATTTATTTAATATTATAATAGACATTATTAGTTAAAAAAATTGTTATACCATAATGATTTTAAATTTATATAGAGATTTTATATTCTTTAAGTTGCTAACAATTATAATAATTACAAACTTTTAATAATAATAATAATAATAACTAGAAAGGTTATCCCCGCTACGCGGGGGCCAGAAGCTTTCAATGTTGTTTCTGAATTGATAAATATGACAGACATAGAAAGTGCAAGGATGAAAAGTCTGGGCTTTGCCCCGGACAAAAAATGTAAAAGTTTTGACTGCAAGGACCAGAAGTGTGAAAATGGCTAAAGAATTAAAGGGGTAGGAATTAACAACTTTTTAGAAAATGGATCAAAGCTGTCAAATCGTTAAAGTTTTATGGCCAAACTTTAAATATTAAAAGGTTCCAAAAAAATATAAAATTTTATTTAAATAATAATAATAATAACAATACTCCTAACTAAGCTGCGACTTTTCATTTTCAAATTTATTTAATATTATAATAGACATTATTAGTTAAAAAAAATTGTTATACCATAATGATTTTAAATTTATATAGAGATTTTATATTCTTTAAGTTGATAACAATTATAATAATTACAAACTTTTAATAATAATAATAATAATAATTAGAAAGGTTATCCCCGCTACGCGGGGGCCAGAAGCTTTCAATGTTGTTTCCGAATTGATAAATATGACAGACATAGAAAGTGCAAGGATGAAAAGTTCGGGCTTTGCCCCGGACAAAAAATGTAAAAGTTTTGACTGCAAGGACCAGAAGTGTGAAAATGGCTAAAGAATTAAAGGGGTAGGAATTAGCAACTTTTTAGAAAAGGGATCAAAGCTGTCAAACCGTTAAAGTTTTGTGGCCAAACTTTAAATATTAAAAGGTTCAAAAAAAGTGTAAAAATATTGATTGCAAGGACCAAAAATGTCAAAATAGGTAAATAATAATGAGCAAAGTTGCCAAAAAACATCCAATTTTAGTATTCCTAACTTCCAACAATAATACAGGGACCAATTCTGCCAAAAAAATGGGAAGTTGAATGGAACACAAACAAAAGGACATGAATAAATTAATTAAAGAAGTATAGGGACCGGATATGTAAATCAAGGGACCAAACCTGGACAAAGTATGCCAACTTCACTATTCCTTTCTTCCACAACTTTAATATATACTAGAAATGAGGCTCGTGCATTGCACGGGTCGAATCTTTTTTATTAGTGTTTGGCGGGTCACGAAAGCATGATGCTATAATGTCATTCAAATACAATACAGCTGGATAGATTGAAGAGTATAATGTCCTAATGTAAGAAATGAAAGTATTCGGTGTGGTATCAGAATTTTTAACTTATTAGAAACTCCTTATAAATAGGGAAACCTAAATTAGTGCAACTCTCTTCTTCGTACAGCCTCTTCATAAACTGCATCAAGTTTGTTTCTGACATGTTCCTAAGAAGAAGATGAACAAAAAAAAACTTTAGTTTAGCAAACCTTCAATAGTGCAGTTGTTAAGGTACTACAAAGTGAAAGTTATCCTCGAAATAATTAAAAAGAAAATTCATATACTGATTAAAAGTCTGAAGAATTTAAACAGAAATTCATATATTGAAAGAGCAAGGTTACCTTTAAGAAACCCTAAAAATATGTGGTAGTGGCTGGAATTAAGGTTAAGACAAATAGTCTTCAATTACTGTACACAATGGCAACTCATGTCATCAGAAGCTATAACAAATCCTACATTCCAAATCGAAATGGATGAGAAATTGGTCAACTATGGTGTGGATCAACAGCATATTTGACGCACAAACATGTAGACAGAGAGAGGAAGAGTGAATCGATACCATGGGGAGAGTAAGCAAAGTAAGCTCTGTAAGTGCAGGTGTGATCGTTGCACCCTTTTAAACTCTGTTGGGAAGAAGCCCTATATTTCTCCTTCCTCCCATTCATCCTCTTGCAATCTGTAAGCAAAATCCAACACAAATTAAAACGATGCACTCAACCACGTTGAGATGTGGCCAGATTTCAATAAAAATTACACAAAATGAATAAACCATTTGCACCGTTTTCAATGTTGGACAGTTGGACAGATATGATTGGTGGGTAAGATACAGATCTACAACCAATTAGGGTTTAAAAGCCATTAAGCTATCTGAGAAGATGGAGGGGGGACGATGAACACCTGGAAGGGAAACAGAGAAGATGAACGGCAATCAGAACGAAAACATTTGAAGAGCTGAACAGAACATAAAATTCAGATTGGGAAGTGGAAGCAATCGGCAAACATCCATGAAAGAAGAGATATAGAGAACTCGTCGGAGTCTTCTGTGGTAGAAGCGAACTCACCGGCATCGGCTACAATACAATTATAAGACCAAAACCGTGAATGTTGCATAAATTGGTAAACAAAAAAGCACAACATTGTTGCATAAATGGTAAAAATGCAAATCATTGTTGCATAAATTTGAAAAAAAAATGAAACACTATTACATAAATAAACATTCGACCGGTCAAATTTTTAACTATAAAAATAGTATGCAGGGACAGTTTGGTCAAAAAATCTTAAAATCATTTTTTTAATTATAAAAACAATATGCAGGAGTTGCATCAGGTTGAAAAAAAAACTTGAGAAAATTAAAAGATTCCATTTAATGAAATTATATTGAAAAAATAAAAAAAAGTGTAGATCAATTTTATTTAGACTACAAAATGGCAGCTTGACTTTGTGTATAACCAAATCAAACATCAATTGAGAGTCATTTTCCCTCCTTTTAACAAAATTAACATATATGGTTCCTGTATATTGAACAAAATGGGCAAATTGATAAAAATGGTGAAATGAATTCTTTGACAAAAAAAAACAAAAAAACTCCGATAAAATTACCAAATTGGATAAAAAGGTCAAAATGGTCATTTTGACTAACAAATTAAAAAAATCAAACTTTCTGTTTTAAACGTTTCATTTCAGTATTTTTTTTTTCAACCTAAGTATGACAAATTATGAAACATTTTTTTTTCTTAAGAATGACAAAGTTGATAAAAAAAGGTAAACTCATTCACTTAGTTGCTAATATTAAGCTTAAAAAAAATGATATGTTTGCAATTTCATACATCCATATGATGAACATCAAATGCTTGATAGGAATGAGGACTGAAAATTTGACTTGAGCCAAAGAAAAAAATAGATTTCAATCTGAGCTGCAGCAGTTGTCAATTGACCGAATTCTTTTGAACATATTTATAAATTCATGTAATGTTACTATAGAACAATGTCACAACAACTTTTTACCCCAATAGTTTCATACCAGAATTAAAAAAGAAACAAATAGACATAATTGATAATACCATTTGTATGTTAACAAAGCATAAATAATGTATTAAGAAAATTTTTAAAGAGCTGAAATTACCTTTACTTATGGGCACATCAGGAAGACCATACCAGAACTCTCTTTTCTCACTACGTTTCCCACATTGACCAATAACTATAACCTAATTCAACATTAAAAAAAACCATTAAAAAAATTCTTTCATATTTTTCCAAAAGATAACAACTTGCATTGATTCAGAGATTTCTTGCTGGAGGATTTACTCTTGGTGATCATCATACATCCATAAGTTTAATATAAAAGATTTGACTCTTTGAATATTTCCCTTCAGCACATTTTTGGTTAATACACGAAAAACTATATTAGATAAGCTCGAAATTGGCTGAAATTTCAAAGAATAATATACCTGATGTTGGAGTTCATTAAGCTGGATTTCCTACTGCATAATTACCTCCCACGTGTGAAAATGCATCCAATGTATTGATCCCTATGTTGAAGAATGTCACCTACAACAGTCATGATTAATTGCAAAAAGAGTAACGAAAAAAAGTATCAGTTAAGAATCTTAGGGTGTGTTTGGAAGCAGAATTTGGAATTCCAGATTTCGTTCCACCGTGTGGTCACTATATTCTCGAACATTACATTCCCTTCTAGCATCAAAACCCCTGAAAACATAGTTAAAAGAAAGATTAATCAGATAACATAAAGCCCCCTTAAGTCCTAACTCCTTACAGACAAGTAACAAAACAAAAGTGTGAACAAAAAATTCAGCTGAAACATTTATACAATTAGATAAAAAATGAAAATAAATAAGCTAATGGAGAAAGCATCGCTGATCAAAAAGCTACCAGATGATGTGGCTGAACATATTTTCTTCAAAAATTCATATCCAACCTACTAATATAATGATCAGATAGAATCCCATATACATGCAAACACGATTTGTTGAAATTTTGAACTGTTTGAGATGTGTTGACATGAAAATGGAGAATCGGAATCTGCTTTTGTGAGGGTAAAAATGACCCATATCCACCATATTTTGGCTCTGTGAAGAAATTTGTTATAAAGTTGTTCAGAATACATGGTACAACAACAAATTATACATCAAATTCAAGCACTCTATGCAATAAACGCATCAAAACCCTAATTACACTGGAGTTTACTGGTATCGTACAACAATAGTTGATTCAAGTGGGTTTTTTGGTTAATCAAATGAAAATTAAGGAAAGAAACATACCGATTAGCGCGTGATGTGCATAAGCCACTTGAAATTTTTGGTATGCTTTGAAATGCATGTACCGGTAGTTGCCAGAGCTTCAAAATTCGGATATGGAAATGAGTATCGCTGGAGCCAATTTACAGTTCTCTTTAACAATATAGAGCAAAAATGGGAAAAAACGCAAAAAGAATTTACGGGATTGGAGCTTCGAAAATCGGAAATCAACAACGACGACCGAAGTTTAAGTAGGAATCGATAGTGATGGTTGAGTAGAGGGAGGACCGGTGGGACTGAGGAGCTACAACGAAGTCGTAAGAAGAGAGAGAAGCAATCGACGGGATGAAAGTGTTGGGTTTTGAGCATTCTAACACTCCTATGGTGTACATGCAACCCTATAAACCTTGGATCTATGTTTTCTCTATTATACATGCAAATATTAACTATTCCAAGGTTTCATCCTAACTAGCATATTATGAAGCACCTATACTACAAAGTTCTAGTTAGATGACATACCTTTTGATGTAGCTTGATGTCTTCAAGCTTTAAGAGCTTAGCCCCAATAGTGTGGAAGCCTCAAATGGAATCACAAATCACCAAAACACCTTGGAAGAACTTGAGAGAATATGTATGCACACTAAAATCGGCCCACTCTTATTTTCACACACTTGTGCCAATTTTGTGAGCCAAGGACCCCTTTATATATTATGGAGGATTAGGGTTACATCCATGTAAACCCTAATACCCATGACCTTTCATTTACATAGGATCCATGGGTTAAAAGCTCCATGGACCATCCATGAAAGCTTAGCCCAACCTAAATGAACTTGGCCCATTCCATATATATAAGAGTCCATATTTAATTAGTTCTTTTTGATCACTTAATATATTAGAACATATAATATATTAATATAAATCATAAATATACTATTCTCAAAAGACTATCCATATAAATTGTGCCGGTGAAGTGCAACCCAAATGGACCATGCCGGGTCGGGTCAAGTACATATCAAATATAGTTATGGACTTAGACATTAATCCAACAGTCTCCCACTTGGATAAGTCTAAAACTATTATTGAGTATGACTTCAAAACCTAACTGGCAATCGTAGCTCTTAAAGCCGCTGTCGAACTCTGACCTTGTCAATGACTTGTCCATTAGATAAGGGATCATATATTCCTCCATTCTAGATATCATATGGACTGAGACATGGATTATAATCATTCTCTCTGTCCATTTGTTGTTTCTCGATTTTCGATTTATGATGACTGACTGATTGAACAAATCAAATCAGTCCTGGCTTGACCAAGCACTCACATGTGTCATCGCTAAATCATCGAGGGGCCCACATATATCGCTTTTATCCCGAAGGTAAAAGGAATGGATAAACTTCGACTCATATGGCTTGTTCTACTACTTGTTGAATCATACACAAAAGCACGTTTTATAACATCGAGTTACCAAATGCATTTTCGTGCAATCAATGTATAACCAACTCATAGTAACAACTCATATCTCTAGGTTTGAAGAATATAAGATATTATCGTCTCATGATCACTCGTGATAAAATCCATGAAGTGATTCAAATGAGCGTGGGTTGAATCCAATACTCAGAACTTATGAGCACTCATGAGTGTTGTAGCACCACTTTGTCCACCAACTTGGACCTCTACAAACCAACCCATGACAGTCTTGATTCATATCTACTTCCAACATATGACCGACTGTGGATGGTTTGAATAACTTAATCATTCAGGAAGAGCGACTTAGTTATTCTGGAAGTCAAAACATGCAAAGTGAAACACAAGAATAAATGAATCAAATATGGTATCAAACCCTATGAATATAAATAAACACTTTTATTTATCACCATACTGATTACTCATTATTCATTGTTTCGGTTTTATCAACTTTATACTTGAATTAAAAACACTAGTTGTCCCATGCTCCAAGCATGTACACTATGTTTTTCTTAAACAATAGCTTTGCCATACACCAAGTATGCACTCTATGTTTGTCTATGATCCTTACTTTGTGAAATAAACCAATTGAACATAATTTCAATGATTCTAATTTCACACTCCCAAATCCTTATCGAAAAATGTGAGAATTTCAAATTCCTATCATTTATCGAAATCTGTTTAGATTTTAAACTTATATGCACTGACCCTCCTGTAATGAATATGTACAAAATCACAAAGACTTGTCAATAGTCATTATAAGGTATTCCAATGGAGATTAACTCCATGGAAACTAAGTCTCATATTCAAAGTACATTGCTTTGGACATGCTTCTTGCATTAAGTTTTCTAATCTTACACAGATAACTTCCACCTATGGAGACAACTCCATATTCTCATTTTGACTATCACTTCTGAATAAGAGATGCCTCTTTTCAGAATATGTCAATATGGTCATTCCAAAATTAGCACTATACTTCCAACTGTCCCTGAGCAACCAATCTTTGGTAAACCTCAGATTGTCCTTGACAATTGCTTAATCATTTTAGTCATGTCCAATTCTAGACCTTTTCCCTTCTTAATGCCTCTGGGCATTTGGAAAAATTTAGAAATGACAAATATTATAGCACATGCAATCGATCCTGTACCCAAAGCAAATGGTACACGATTCATGATGTCTCACATAAAGACATGATTCTAGACCAGTCTTTTGCTACAATATTTTTATTTGCCATGTTTTTCAAAATTTGACTATGAAGAGGGATGCCGTAATCATAATCGAATTTTGAGAACGCAATATATAGAATTTCCTTAAGTTGAACTAATCCAACATGAAATTCATATATATATTCTTGACTAAAGATGACTAAGGTCTCAATCTAAGCCTTTAGAACTGAAATGAAGTATATCCTCTCCCTTAATTATAGCAAAACAACTTTTTCAATCCATGCAGCCTCACGAATTGAAACTTTTGTTTTCTATAATTAACATTGCTAACTTGCAACACTAACAATAATTATCATGCTCCCACTAACATGATGATTATTAGCATAACACTTATGCTCCCACTAGCTTTGACATGTACTCAGAAATCAGCTGGACTTCTAGAAATCAATACTTTATTGACTTTCTTACCAAAGTTCAGATTTCTGATACGAGATGCTTTGATAAAACTTTATCAAAATCATACACCTTTCCTTAGATAGCATGCATGTGTGTCTAAACAATTTCAGAACTATGAAAAGGGATGCCGTAATCATAGTCTCATTTGTTTAGACCTTTTGCCATCTGCTTCAAATCTACTTGGTGGAAGTGTTTCCTCACCATCATTTTCATGAATCGGAGAGAAACCTTATGACCCTTAGATTTTATGATGTATGTGTTCTTATCCATGTGAATCGTCAAAACCATAGTCACAAGACAAGGATAATGACAAATCCAAACTCATATGGACTAAACTTATGCAATCTTAACTTCTTGCCACCTGGCAGTACAGGGCCTGCCATTGCTTCCAAGTTGTTATGCAACAAATTGAGAACTTTCAGAACTCCTATGCAAAGCCAACTTTAACTGGAATGGGCACAGAATATGTCAACACGATAGGTTATAAACCTCAAGTCGTGTGCTAGTGAAGAACCTCAAGTTTTATTCTCGATTAGTTCTTGAAATTCTTTTTAGGATCTTTAAGACTCCCACTATCCTCTTGACATATAAGACTATCTTGCCAAATATTCAAGAGATAGTGCGGATTCTTTATCAAGACAAACACTTCACACAATTGGCCTTAGTTGGTCTTTGTTTTATCCAAAACATCACAACTTACCAATTTCAAATGTACAAGAGTAGGACACTTTTACTCTTACATTTGACAAGTGTTTTAAACCTTTCTTTAAGATATGTCACTCAAGTTACAATCTTGGAGTATGACTCTAAGAATTGTTTTGGAACGAAGTATGACTCATCTTCCTGATCTAACCATTTAAACAATTCATGACTCCTCTTCTTAGTCATAAGAATGCACTAAGATGACCTTTAAAGGAATCATTGTGATATAATTTCTAAATCATTAAGATGATCACAAACATGATACTAAAGTACTCTCCCATCTTTTCAGATTTGAGAAACTTTTATCTTTCTGCCTAATTTGATTCTTCCCATTCGTTCTGCCATACATTAAGACTTTTCCAATGTTTCAGAATTATACTTAAACTTGTAAGTATAACCATATTTACTAAACTTTAGTAAATAAAATAGTCTTAACGAGCTTTGTGGTGGACATGACCAGTGCACAAGAATGTGTACTCGATCCCTTTAGTCCTTCACTTGACTCACACATCCATGTGAACAAGTAATTAGTCTTGATTTTCCAATGCTTGAAAGTTCTCATTCATCATACTATTCAACTTGCATGATTCCAAGTTTCGGTCCAATTGAAACTTGGGTGATGAGGAACTTTCCTGATTTGGTAAATTTAGACACTACCACAAATGAAAGAATCAAATCCATTTTCCAATATTGCTGTCAGTGGAATCATATAAGCAACAATTTTCCAAAAATGCCATTGTAAGGATACTTCAAATAAATAAAATTAAACAATTTTCTTTTATTTTAAAACTTTGCGGAAAAACTTATCTTTACAATCCACATGGAAAATTGTTGTTATCTATTCCTTAGCAATATATCATAACTTCTTAAGCAACTGCTCAAAATTCTGATGCGATCGAAATCCACCTTCGCGATCAGAATCAACATATACTTCTTTTAAGATTTCTCTCTATTCTTTGATTCTTAAAACATCAACATGTGACCCAGTCACATCATGTAATGAGGATCTCAGAATAGAACTTAACAGAGTTAGATAATGGGCTCTACCTGATGTAGAGTCAAACTTATTGACTTTAACATCCTTAGGTAAATTTGGCAGCTTTGCAATCAACGCCCCTTCCTTTGGCAAAATAAACATATGGACCCTTTGGTAATGAGACTATCTCAGACTTAGCCTTTCTCTTTACCATTTGGTCAACCGGGTTGACTATGGCCAATCCCTTTCCATTGGGAAGAGAATGCTTTTTCTGGATTTCCAGTGTCACCATTGTCACTGTCCATAAAGTTTTTGGGAAGTTGATCTTCTAATCAAATTTGCTTTACTATCGTTCCAAATCATTGTTGATTCAGCAGCACCAAGCAAATAGATATGATCATTAAGGTTCATGTCATAATCTGTTTCATAGTAGTCCCAAAGGAACTCACTATGTGACTTAGAAAGTGATTGAACATCCAACTTTCTCAAGACTTTGACACCCAACTCTCCCGGCTTGTCAATATGTGACTTCATCTCTAAGATGTGATCACACATAGAACTTGCTTGCCATTAGGGCTTGAGTGACCTTGAACTTGTGGGTTAGGGAGAATAATTGAATGAGGTGGAGGAAGAGAAGTATGACTTCCATGAGCCAAACTCGAGAAGTCATATTCATTAGGAAAGCTTGGTTTGGGAAGATCATTGTTGTCTAAACCAGACATCAACAATGGGAGAAATTCACGTAAAGTTGATTTAAGTCCTTAATATAACACCCAATATGATATATTAAGGCTAGGACCCAACAAACTATTTTATAACTTGGAAGAGGGATGTCGTAATCCAAGCTATAAAATATTTGAAGGTAGGTGAATGACGATTCACCAATTTCCACCAAGATAAACGAAATGTATTATTAGGTTTTAATTGGTTTTGAAACTCCTAGATTCTTTTGAGATTCATTGAACTTTTCAATGACATGTTTCAATCTCGAGTGTGCCCTTCAGGTTTTGTGACTGGGATGCCGAGGATCACAAAACAAGGTGTGAAGTAACCATGCAAATATACTTGGTACCCTTAATATTTACCCCTCAATCGATGTGCCGGTTAACCACACACGCTCCAACGATACTATGATAAACATTAAGTTACCCTTTGCCTACCTTGTTAAGTCCAGGTTAGTGTGCCGGTTAACCACGCACGCTCCACTAACAGCTTAAACAAAGTGCAAAGTGTAATTTCATAGATTAGCACCTTATTCACATTTTCCTAAGTAACTAAGATTGAGAATTTATAAGTGTTTAGTTACTTAGTATTTATCATTATACTTATAATGAAGGGAGAATTATAGTCCTTGTCCTACCTGTTCGGCTAACGACCCTCCACCAGTCAAGGAAGCGGTGAGTGAGAGTGGACACCCATTAAACTGCCATTTTATAGGCAGTAACCTTATACCCCCCTTATAGACCGACTTCGTGAATGAGGCCTACTAATGGTAATACGACTTGCTCTTATACATATAATATATTAAACTTTTAATATTATAATAGTATAAGGGTGTATTTTAGACATTTAAGATACTTGGTGGTTTAATCTATTAATTAAACTATACTCTTAATTTAATTAAATTTAAACCATGTCATTATGGAATTATTAATTCTCTTTTAATTAAACACTTTAATTATCTATTAATAAAGTCCATAAGAGTTAATTGAATTATTCAATAAAAACATCATAATTCCAATTATTAAATTCAAAATTAAAACCATTTAATTAATTGTTTAAGTTATGAACCCAGGAGTTTTAGAATTCAATTCTTTTTTTTTATCATAAAAAACTTTTTCCAAATTCCAAAACTTGAGGGCAAGTTTTGTAACTCTTGAAAACTTTTGGATTCCATAACTTATGGAGTTAAATACTTGTTTTATGATGAAACTTTTCATGTTCCATAACTTAAGAACAAGTTATGGAATTCTTTAAAACATTAAGACCAAGTTTTGTAACTCCATAAAAAACTTTGAATCATTTTTTTTAAAAAACCTTTTCATATCCATAACTTATGGAAGTTTCAAAACTCTTAAGATCACAACTTTTAAAAAAAACATTTGAGCTCCAAAATTTTATGACAAAATATGTAACTCCTTAAAACATTTAGATCAAACTTTTAAAACTAATAAAATAATCATATCATTTTATCTTTTACTAAATTTGACCTAATTCAACTCATATAGCAAATGATTCAAATTTTACAAATAATTAGTTTTTCACAAAAACAAGTAATTATCTTAAAATTTGACAAACATCATGTTTTTTTTCCATTTTTTTTTTCAACTTGAAAACAAAACATTTGCATCAATATAACAGAAAACTGATGGGTTTTCAGCATTCTAACACTCCTATGGTGTACATGCAACCCTAGAAACCTTGGATCTATGTTTGACTAAGATACATGCAAATAATTATTTTTCCAAGGTTCTTATCCTAACTAGCATGGCATGGGATACTTGAATCAAATAAAACTAGTAGAATTACTTACCTTGTAGTAGTAGTTGATTGCTTGGAGTTTGAGAGCCTAGCACCAATAATGTGGATGCCTCAAATGGAAGTCACAAATCACCACAAACTTGGAAACTTGAGAGAATAGTCACAAACTTCTTGAAATCGGCCCTCTTGGTTTACACACATCAACTAGTGCAATTTCAAGAACCAAAGCCTCCTTTATATAGTGTGGTGGATTAGGGTTACATCCATGTAAACCCTAATACCCATGTCTTTTCATTTCCATGAGATCCATGGGTTAAAGCTCCATGGAGTATCCATGGACTTTCCATGCAAGCCTAGCCCATTCCAAATAAGCATTAGCCCACATTATATAAATACAAGAGCCCATATTTAATTAGTCATACTTTTGATCTCTAAATTAATTCTAAATTAATTATAGATCAACACTAATTAAATAATATGATTTTATATTAATATATTAGAACTTATAATATATTAATAAATCATAACTTATACTATTCTCAAAAGATTATCCGTAAATTGTTCGGGTGAAGTGCAACCCAAATGGACCATGCCGGGTCGGGTCAAGTACATACCAAATATAGTTATGGACTTAGACACTATATCCAACAGTCTCCCACTTGGATAAGTCTAATAACTATAGTTGTAAGTATGACTTCAGGAACCGATCAGCAATCGTAGCTCTTTAAACTCTGTTGAACTATGAAGCGCCATTTTAGATAAGTGATAATATAATCCTCTGTTCTAGATATCAGCCGGACAAATACATGGAACATGGTCTTGCTTATTGTCCAACATTTGTTTCCCGATTTCTGATTTGTTTGACATAGAACTTAACTGAACACATCAATTTAGTTCTGATCGGGCCCGGTACATAGGTCAAAACAAAATCATCGAGGGGCCCAGATATCGCTTCTAATCCTAGAAGGAACAGATAAACTTCGACTCATATGTTTGCTCTACTACTTGTTGAATTACACACAAAAGCACGGTTTATAACATCGAGTTACCAATGCGTTTTCGTGCAATCAATGCATAACCAACTCATAAGCAACAAATCATATCTCTAGGTTTGAAGACTTATATGATATTACCGTCTCACGATCACTCGAGATAAATTCCATGAAGTGATACAAGTGAGCGTGGGTTGAATCCAATACTCAGAACTTATGAGCACTCATGAGTGTTGTAGCCCCGCTTTGTCTAACATCTTAGACCTCTACAAGCCAACCCATGACAGTCTTGATTCATATCCACTTCCAACATATGACCGACTGTGGAGAGTTTGAATAATATGATATAAACCATAACATAATTATTGTGGAAGTCAAAACATGCAAAAAGAAATAATAGTAAACGATTGACAAGAGATAACAACACTTTACTCATAAATAACAGCTTTTATTTATCATCAAATGTCAATTACATTTTACAAATTTCAAGATTATCTAACTACTAAAACTAATATCATCCTTCAGCCCTATGCTCCGAGCATGCTGGAGATGCTTAGCCCGAGTCAGTCCCTTCGTGAGGGGATCTGCTGGGTTCTCATCCGATGATACCCTCTTTGCCACGGGGATTCCTTCTTCTATTCGATGTCTGATGAAGTGATATTTTCTGTCAATGTGTCTGGATCTCCCATGATCTCTTGGTTCCTTGGCTAAGGCAACCGCACTATTGCTGTCACAGAAAATCTCCATTGGCTCCTTTATAGCTGGTACAACTCCAAGGTCTCCGATGAAGTTCTTTAGCCATATAGCCTCCTTTGCTGCCTCGCTTGCTGCTATATACTCTGATTCACAAGTGGAATCAACCACTGTCTCCTGCTTGGAACTTTTCCAAGTAATTGCCCCTCCGTTTAGAGTAAAGACCCAGCCCGACTGAGAGCGGAAATTATCCCTGTCAGTCTGAAAGCTAGCATCACTGTACCCTACAACTCTCAAGTCCTCACTGCCACCGAGGGTAAGGACCCAGTCCTTAGTCCTCCGTAGGTACTTGAGGATATTCTTTACCGCAGTCCAGTGTGCCTTGCCAAGGTTCCCCTGATACCTGCTAACCATGCTCAAAGCAAAGGCTACATCAGGTCGAGTACACGTCATAGCATACATGATCGATCCTACAGCTGAAGCATAAGGTATTCGACTCATTTATGCTATCTCAGCCTCAGTACTAGGGCTTTGTGTCTTACTCAATCTGGCGTTACTCTGGATGGGTAACTCTCCTTTCTTGGAGTTATGCATGTTGAACCTTTTCAACACTTTGTCCACATAGGTGCTTTGACTAAGTCCAATTAGTCTTTTACTCCTGTTTCTCAAAATCCTTATCCTTAGGATATAGGCAGCTTCTCCAAGGTCCTTCATAGCGAAACACTTCCCAAGCCAGGACTTTACTTCCTGCAGGGTTGGGATGTCATTTCCTATGAGTAGTATGTCATCCACATACAGTACCAAAAAGCTGACTATACTCCCACTAGCCTTGATATAGATACAAGATTCATCTTCACTCCTTGAAAAGCCAAATTCTTTGACTTTCTCATCAAAGCAAAGATTCCATCTGCGAGGTGCCTGTTTTAATCCATAAATGGATTTCTCGAGCTTACACACTCTACTGGGGTACTCTGTACTGACAAAACCCTCTGGCTGAACCATGTAAACATCTTCAGCCAACTTTCCATTAAGGAAAGCGGTTTTGACATCCATTTTCCATATTTCATAATCATGAAATGCAACAATGGCTAATAGAACCCTAATAGACTTAATCTTGGCCACTGGTGAAAAGGTCTCATCATAATCAACTCCCGGAGTTTGAGAATAACCCTTTGCAACCAGTCGTGCCTTATAAGTGTGTACATTACCATCCATGTCGGTCTTCTTCTTGAAGATCCATTTGCACCCAACTATCTTACGATCAGGTACATTGTCAACCAAGTTCCAAACTTGATTGTCATACATGGACTGTATCTCGCTATCCATAGCCTCTTTCCATTTAGCAGCCTCAGGGCCTGCCATGGCTTCCGTGTAGCTGTTAGGCTCATCCAGATTTACCAGTGTGTTATCACTAATAAGTGTCTCACCGTATGCAGTAATATGAAAACCATAATAATGCTCAGGTGCATTCCTAACTCTGGTGGAACGCCTCAGAGGTATAGATTCTTCAGTCGGCTCAACAGGAGTTTCCTCCTCAGGTTGAGGGCTAGGGTTTGAGGTTCCTTCACCACTTGACTCTTGAATTTCCTCAAGGTCAATTTGCCTCCCACTGTCTCCTTGGCTCATGAATTCTCTCTCTCGAAAGAATCCTCTTCTTGCTACAAAGACCACATTATCACTGGGTCTGTAGAAGATGTAACCAAAGGATTTCTGTGGGTAGCCGATGAAAATACACCTTTCGCTTCGGGGTTCGAGCTTATCGTGAGTCTCGCGTCTCACGAAAGCCTCGAAACCCCAAATCTTGATGTGGTCTAGATTGGGAACTTTTCCAGTCCACAACTCGTGAGGTGTTTTGGCAACCTTCTTTGTAGGGACTAGATTAAGGATATGGGCGGCAGTCTCTAAGGCATACCCCCAAAATGAGATTGGTAGCGAAGCTCGACTCATCATGGAACGAACCATGTCCAACAAGGTCCGATTGCGCCTCTCAGCTACATCATTCAACTGTGGTGTCCTAGGAGGTGTCAATTATGAGACAATCCCACATTCCTTAAGATGGTCAAGGAACTCATTACTAAGATACTCACCACCACGATCGGATCGAAGCATCTTAATGTTCCTGCCCAACTGATTCTCCACTTCTTGCTTAAACTCTTTGAATTTCTCAAAGGTTTCTGACTTATGCTTGATTAGGTAGACATATCCATAGCTACTACAATCATCAGTAAAAGTCACATAGAACCGATTAGCATCTCTTGTGGCGGTTCTGAAGGGTCCACACACATCCGTGTGTATGAGGTCCAACAAACCTTCACCCCTAGCATAAGTGCCAGTAAAAGGTGACTTTGTCATTTTACCAAGCAAACAAGATTCACAACTATCATCTGACTTTAGGTCAAATGACTCCAAGACTCCATCCTTTTTGGAGTTGGCCTATGTGTTTCTTGCTTACATGTCCAAGACGACAATGCCATAAGGATGGTTTATCTAAGCTAGTGGAAGAGTTAATACATAATACATTATTTCCTAGATTATCTACAACAGATACAGTTTCATACACGCCATCACAAGGTAATGCTTTAAAATAAAGAACATTATTAAAGAAAGCATCAATACTACCATTATTATTATCAAAATAAAAGGTAAAACCTTGTTTATACAATGCATGAAAGGAATTAACATTTCTTGCCATTTCTGGCGAATAATAACATTTATTCAAATCTAATGTAAACCCACTATTTAGCACTAAGGAATAAACTCCTATCTTGGTGACAGGTGAAGCTTTCCTGTTTCCCATGATCAAGTTTATCTTTCTCTGCTCCACATTCTCACTTCTTTTTAGTCCCTGCAAATCACAACATATGTGAATACCACAACCTGTATCAAGGACCCAAGACTTAGAATGAGGTGAGTTATTAGACAATATAATGTATATACCCGCATGGTTGGGTTTTACTTTCCCATCCTTCAAATCTTGCTGGTACTTTGGGCAGTTTCGCTTCCAGTGCGACTTTTCATAGCAATAGAAGCATTCAGCCTCATTAGGGTTAGCAGAAAGAGTGACAAAACCTTTCTTGGTTTTGCTTGAAGAGGAGCCTTCAAGGGTCTTACCCTTGGTACCCTTAGAAGGGTTCTTTCTCTTCTTCCCTTTGCCATGCCCGATTGCCAAGACATTGGCCGCAGTTGGAGTAGGAGTAGGAGTAGTAACAACCGACTTACCCTTTAGACCACTTTCAGCGGTCTTCAAGAGTCCTTGAAGTTTGCTGAGGGTGACTTCTTCCTTGTTCATGTGATATGTCATGCGGAATTGATCATAACACGATGGCAAGGAGTGCAAAATGATGTCTATTGCTAACTCCTCAGGGAAGTTCACATTCAGCTTCAGTAAACGGTCCACATACCTTTGCATTTTCTGCACGTGGCCCGTGATGGGTTCGCCATCCTTCATTCGGGTTGTTATCATGGAGGAGATTATTTCATATCGCTCTTGACGAGCACTTTGATGGTAGCGGTCCATCAAGTCCTGGTGCATCTCAAAAGGATAATAGTCCTCATAGGACTTTTGGAGCTAGGCTGTCATGGTGGCCATCATGATGCATGCCACTTTTGTAGCATCTCTTTCATGTACCTCATATTCAGCAAGCTCTTTAGGAGTAGCAGTTGGCTCGGGTACCTTCAGCTCCTTGTCGAGAACATATTCTTTGTTCTCATACCGAGTGACCATCCTGATGTTTCTGATCCAATCTGTAAAGTTGGACCCATCAAAGATGACTCTCCCACAAAGATTCATAAGAGAGAAGGAGCTAGTAGGGTTTGAGCCAGAAGCATTGTTATTGGAAGACATCTGAAGAGAAGAGGGAATAGATTAGATTAGATATAGAGATAGTCCTTAACAAAACACCCAAATGTAATATTAAGGCTAGGACCCAACACAATATTTTATAACTTAGAAGAGGGATGCCGTAATCTAAGCTATAAGATATTTGAAGGTAGGTGAATGACGATTCACCAATTTCCACCATGAAAAACGAAATATTTAATTAGGTTTTAATTGGTTTAGATACTCCTAGATTCTTTGAGATTCATTGAACTTTCTTCAATGACATGTTTCAATCTCGAGTGTGCCCTTCAAGTTTTGTGACTGGGATGCCGAGGATCACAAAACAAGGTGTGAAGTAACCATGCAAATTACTTGGTACCCTTAATGTATTACCCCTCAATCGATGTGCCGGTTAACCACACACGCTCCATCGATACTATGATAAACATTAAGTCACCCTTTACCTACCTTGTTAAGTTCAAGTTAGTGTGCCGGTTAACCACACACGCTCCACTAACGACTTAAACAAAGTGTAAAGTGTAATTTCATGGATTAGCACCTTATTCACATTTTCCTAAAATAACTAAGATTGGGAATTCAATAAAGTTTAGTACTTTAGTATTATCATTATACTTTTAATGGGAATTTATAAGTCCTTGTCCTACCCGTTCGGCTAACGACCCTCCACCGATCAAGGAAGCGATGGGTAAGAGTGGACACCCATTAAGTTGCCATTTTATAGGCAACAACCTTATACCCCCCTTATAGACCGGCTTCGTGAATGAGGCGTACTAGCGGTAAGACGACTTGATCTTATACATATATAAATATTATTAAACTTATAATATTATAAAGTATAAGGGTTGAATTTTAACTTTTAAAATTCTAGGGGTTGGAACTAAAGTTTTTAATATGAATTTACATGTTCCAAAACTTGAGGGCAAGTTTTGTAAACTTTCAAAACTTTTCATTTCTCATAACTTATGAGTTAATGGTTATTAAAATGAAGACTCTTCATTTTTTGTAACCTATGTGTTCTTTTAATGGTTATTTATAAATGTGACTTTTGGTTATCCATAACTTAAGAACTAGTTATGGACTCCATTAAAACACATAAAGATCAAGAATTAATCTAATCAATTATTAGCACATATTTTCTATGATCTTCTAAACTCATATGTTTATGAATGTTCATAAAAAAAATTTCAAGAATCGTAAGTACATATACAAAACTTGAAATTTTGATACGAGCTTTTGAACAAAACTTCGATTTTCAAGTTTTTTTTTTTTTTTTTTTTTTTTTTTTTTTTTTTTTGCATCAAGTATCAAATAAACAAACCAGGCTCTGATACCACTGATGGATTTTCAGCATTCTAACACTCCTATGGTGTACATGCAACCCTAGAAACCTTGGATCTATGTTTAACTAAGATACATGCAAATAATTATTTTTCCAAGGTTCTTATCCTAACTAGCATGGCATGGGATACTTGAATCAAATAAAACTAGTAGAATTACTTACCTTGTAGTAGTAGTTGATTGCTTGGAGTTTGAGAGCCTAGCACCAATAATGTGGATGCCTCAAATGGAAGTCACAAATCACCACAAACTTGGAAACTTGAGAGAATAGTCACAAACTTCTTGAAATCGGCCCTCTTGGTTTACACACATCAACTAGTGCAATTTCAAGAACCAAAGCCTCCTTTATATAGTGTGGTGGATTAGGGTTACATCCATGTAAACCCTAATACCCATGTCTTTTCATTTCCATGAGATCCATGGGTTAAAGCTCCATGGAGTATCCATGGACTTTCCATGCAAGCCTAGCCCATTCCAAATAAGCATTAGCCCACATTATATAAATACAAGAGCCCATATTTAATTAGTCATACTTTTGATCTCTAAATTAATTCTAAATTAATTATAGATCAACACTAATTAAATAATATGATTTTATATTAATATATTAGAACTTATAATATATTAATAAATCATAACTTATACTATTCTCAAAAGATTATCCGTAAATTGTTCGGGTGAAGTGCAACCCAAATGGACCATGCCGGGTCGGGTCAAGTACATACCAAATATAGTTATGAACTTAGACACTATATCCAACAAAAACAACCCATGGCTTTGATACCACTGTTGAGTTTTGAGCATTCTAACACTCCTATGGTGTACATGCAACCCTATAAACCTTGGATCTATGTTTTCTCTATTATACATGCAAATATTAACTATTCCAAGGTTTCATCCTAACTAGCATATTATGAGGCACCTATACTACAAAGTTCTAGTTAGATGACATACCTTTTGATGTAGCTTGATGTCTTCAAGCTTTAAGAGCTTAGCCCCAATAGTGTGGAAGCCTCAAATGGAATCACAAATCACCAAAACACCTTGGAAGAACTTGAGAGAATATGTATGCACACTAAAATCGGCCCGCTCTTATTTTCACACACTTGTGCCAATTTTGTGAGCCAATGACCCCTTTATATATTATGGAGGATTAGGGTTACATCCATGTAAACCCTAATACCCATGACCTTTCATTTACATAGGATCCATGGGTTAAAAGCTCCATGGACCATCCATGAAAGCTTAGCCCAACCTAAATGAACTTGGTCCATTCCATATATATAAGAGTCCATATTTAATTAGTTCTTTTTGATCACTTAATTAATTCTAAATTAATTCTTGATCAATACTAATTAAATAATATGATTCCATATTAATATATTAGAACTTATAATATATTAATATAAATCATAAATATACTATTCTCAAAAGACTATCCATATAAATTGTGCCGGTGAAGTGCAACCCAAATGGACCATGCCGGGTCGGGTCAAGTACATATCAAATATAGTTATGGACTTAGACATTAATCCAACAGAAAGCAGTAGAAGCAGTAGAAGGCACCGGAAGTGGTGGATAAAATTTAATCGGAGAAAGAGCGAGGCGGTGTGACAGGGAGTGGAGGCGGTAACATGGTCTACCGTGCAGCAACGTCTGTAACACACCGACCAACACGTGTATAGCAACATGCGCTGATATGGTCTGGCGGTGACACAAAACAGAGAAAAACGGAGGGAAGATGGTTAGGCGAGAAGAGGAGAAGAGGCTGTAATAGAGGTCGATGAAGTAGTCAGGATCAGTGAACAAGAAGATAGGAGAAGATCGGAGGTTTTGTGCTGAGGAAGATAAAGCGAGCGGAAGGATCGGGAACAAAAAGCCCTAACCCCTATGGTAACCCGAGGAACAGTACCCTGATCAGGTACTGTTCCTAACTTAAAAGTGATACCCGAGGAACAGTAGATATTGACGACACTTTTATCAGATGATTAAAAGTGATAAAATTCACAAACATAAAAAGTTTAGGGACCTGGAATGTAACTTAAGGGACCAAAAGAGACAAAAATTATGCTAGGTTTGCTGTTCCTTTTCATCACAATTTTAATATATATATATATATATATATATATATATATATATATATATATATATATAATATAATAATAACAATTATAATAACTACAAACTTTTAATATTTTTTATATTCCTCACAATATAATAATTACGAACTTTTAATAATTTTTTATACTCCTCAAATTGTTATACCATAATGATTTTAAATTTATTCTTCACATGATATATCTTTTATTAATAAAAAAATTCAATGATTTAAGTAAACACAAACTCTTTCACACATAAATCACACAGAAAAAATGCATCAAAACGTATACAAACTTGAATATAATACGTTTTTTAAGTTAACGACGGAAGTTATTATATGTGACTTGATTCATTAGTAAGAAACATACATAAAATTAAGCTCAAAAATTTAAAAAAAAAATTACGTAGAACCATAAACAATTTTCGAATTTTAAGTCAACATGTGCATGAAAAAAACAAGTTTTAAAAAAAAATAATAATAACGAGTAGAAGTTCTAAATTCACGTCGAAACGTTGACCGTCTTAAATTTATACCGACGCATATATAAAAATAAGCACGTAAAAAATAATTTTTTAGGTTAACGAATTAAAAATATTAAGGATAATCAAATTATATATATATATATATATATATATATATATATACACATGATAAACATGAAAGTTTAAAAAATGGAGTGGTGAAAATAATATTTTACAAAGTTCAAACTGAAATTTTAAAAAGTAAAAGGGTGGAGCCTAGGAAAAACCTGTCCATCTCCAAGTCTAGCTCCCTTTCCCGAGCTCTCGCAATCATATCTTTCAGCGTCTTGCAGCCAGAACGGCTCACGAACTTCTGTATATCGCTCCTTAGCATCTCATGATATCGGACATTCTTCATCTCCTCGTCCGCCACGTACTGCGAAACAAGAATGACCCTCTCCCTAAACTTGGCGGTGATCTCCGCCATAGTCTCAGTCGTTTGCTCCAAATCCTGGAACTCCCTCGCTAGCTGTTGCACTTCAATCACATGTGCAAACTCGGCCCTGAACCTGACCGAGAAATCACTCCAGGTCATAGCATCCAACACTATATCATCCCCAATGGCTCTCCCAACCTCCTCCCACCAGTCACGTGCCCTGTCTTTCAGAAGATAGGATGCAAGTCTAACCTTGTCCCCCTCGGGACATCTGCTGGTGCGGAATGCGTTGGTGACATCCGTCAACCATTTGGTGCTAGCAATGGGGTCCCGAGCCCCATGATAGTCGGGAGCTCCACAAGCCCTGAACTCCCGGAAGGTCAGTGTGCACGACCCCATCATGGCCGCCATCTCCGTACGGAACGCGCTTAGCTTCTCATCTAAAAGCTCCAAAATATCCTCCTTGACCGAACCAAAGATTACAGGAGTCTGCTCTAAAATGTTGTGCGTGATCTCAGACGAAATAAACTCCCTCGTCTGCTCATCCATCTGCTCGGTCCCAGAGCCCGAGCATGATCCCTCACCAGTGCCTGAAGTGCCAACTGACCTAGTGCGTAGCGTCACCATACTGAAAATACACCATAACAAACATCAGTATACTCATCATATCTCGAGGGATCTAACATACAACAAGTTTCCTGGAATCATCTCAGTCTTCCTTGATTCGAGTACGGATCCTCTGCTTTCAGTAGTACGGGCCCATCCGACCTTCCACATCTATCCGTACTTTCCCCCAAGAACTTCCTCGACTCCACCAAGTCCCTTCTACTACTACTGTTAATCTCATGCTAAATTCATCCTAGGCTTGCCCTAGGGTAATCACCAACCCACTCTCCGCAATCAGCTGCATAAGAAATCCATGTTACCTCCCCCTAACTAGCTCGTGAGTACTATTAGATATCACTAAGACTAGATAATTCTTCGAATGAGAGTTCCTACCCTACAACGGTTGGAATCAAACAAGAGTTGTGCAATAGAGCTAGACCTAACCTTCTGAAATTATTTAGTCCTCGCAATATGTAACTTAACATATTCATTTACTAGTTAGTAAGAGATAACTAGAACTCCTAAAAGCACGAAGCAGGCAGGATTCAAGCATCGAGTACACATAATCAAGCATATCACATTCAGGCCATCACTAACTAATCTGTACTAATGTAACGCCCGCAGATTCGGGCTAGTCAATTTAGAGACAATAAGCATAAAAAATGAGTTATTGATGGAATATTATTTATAAGGATTAATCTTAACCAAGTGGTAGTATATGTTATAAGGGTTCCGTACATATAAAGAACATCGAAATCCGAGTTATAACGAAGAAGTTATGGCCCGTCGAAATTTTACAGCAAAACGGGAACGGCACCGGGAGACGTAAATAGTGAATTTATGATAGAGGAATTTTTGGCCTTATTAATCTAAACAAAAGTTGTAGTATACGTTAAACCGAGAGTGTGCATAAAAAGAACGCCAAAATCTGACTTCGTATGAGGAAGTTATGAATTTTCTAAGATTTGGCATGGCAGTGCACGACCCAAAACTCGAATTTTAGATCGAGCGGTTTTTGGCCTACGTGACCTAAATGATAGTTGAAGATCTCATTAATAGGAAGTCAACTATAAAAAGACAAACGAAAACGGAGTCCGTATGAAAGAGTTACGAATTTTTTTGCGGTAATTTAACAGTATAATTTCCTCCTACTGTTAAATTTAAGATCGGTAGAGAATTAGCCGCCGTAGTCAAAATGAAAGTTGTAGATATTATTTTTACCTACACGTGGATGTAAAGAAAGTAAAAACGGAGCTCGTATGCAAAAGTTACGGATTTTAGAAGTCGGAAGTGTGTTGTGCGGAAATGGGTGACGTGGCACAATCTTGACCATTGCTTTCTCCCCAAGTCTTGCCATCAGATGGTGACATGTGGCACCAAGTTCACCATATTTCACCCTATAAATAGAACCTCTCCCACCCTCATTTTCTTCACACCTTTCCCATTCTTTCTTCTCTCTACAATCTCTCTAAACCTCCCAAAACTCCCCTAGCTCTAGAAGAAAGCCCAGGAGCACTCGACGGCTCCGAGAAGAAGAGCTTTCGGCTCGGAAGTTCTTCCCCTGTAGAGCCCAACTTCTAGCCAAACCCCCTCGTAGCTAAGATACGCCTACGGTATTTTAAATATAGTTTTTATTTAAATATAGTAATGTTATTAGGACCTTATAATAAATATTTGGGCTATTATTATGAGTTATATAAGTGTCGTTATAATATCTTTTTAACCACTCGCGGTACGGGGAATCTGGTTTGGAGGGCCGCTTGGGTTGCTGGATTTCAGAAGTGCTATATGCCAAAATGATCATGCCCTCTGGTGTTCCATGTCTGGCCCCTGTCTGTACATAGTGGGTGAAAAGTATTGTGTTAACGCTTATATAATATGAATAATAGTTAGACTATTAATTAGTCTCGTCGAGCATTATACTAAACTCTAGTGGTAATGATGCTAGGTTCTGTCAAAGGAGTTGTTTAAAGTAAACGAAGTGTCGTCCGAGTACCGAGTCACCACCTTATCAGGTGAGTGCATAGTCCCTTTCATGAACATGATTTTAATACAAGTATTGATTGAAGTATTAATTATATGTTTATGTGCGAGTTAATTGATGTTGCCTGAAATACGTGTTAAATAACATACCTGATTATATATGATGATTTAGGATAAAGAGTAAACCTAAATTAATTATGAGGAATATTGGGTAGTATTTTCTTACGAGTACGAATAAGTTATACTCAGAGAATAGAACTTTAGTATATGTCATTGATCCGGGAGCATGGATTAGACATAGTCATTGTCCCTAGTCCGAGAGTATGGATTGGACATAGTTAACTGTCATTAATCCGGGAGTATGGATTAAGACATAGTCAGTTGTCCTTAGTCCGGGAGTATGGATTAAGACATAGCCAATCGTCCTCAGTCCGGGAGTATGGATAGGACATAGTCATTCGTCGTTAATCTGGGAGAATGGATTTACACATAGACACTTGTCCCTAATCCGAGAGTATGGAATGGGCACAATTATTGATCCGAGAGAATGAATTAGATCCGAGAGTATGGGTTAAGTAAGAGGTAAAATTTAAGGTCCGAGAGTATGGATAGTCTCGTTGTAAGGATTAACGGGGTGGGGTAAGAGTTGCTTATATATATATATATATATATATATATATATATATATATATATATATATATATATATATATATATGGTGAAATTGTATATTTTGTGGGTTCTAAATTATATATATATGATATAACATTGTGGGATTGAAATCCCTATGTACTCACCAGGTTTCCCAACCTGACCCACTCAAGCTTATTTGTATCACAGGTGTCGATACGAAGTTACATTACACTAAGAGATTAAAGAGATGTAGATCACTAGTGTAAATTAATGTAAGTTCTATTTATGCTTATGTTTCTGTATTGACGATGACATCCCAAATGTTTTAAAATGAATAAGAACACATTTCTTTGGAAATGCTTTGATAACGTATTTATCATGTTTTACTGGGAACAAATTTCGCAACACTTTCACTAAAAGCGGTACTCTGATTTTTATAAAGCATAAACAAAATCGGTCTTTTCTGGCCGTGAAAATGGGGATGTCACAACTAACATGTGGTTCATAAAGCTAAGATACACATAACATGCACATAAGGCATCCTTCATAGATCCTTAGTCCTAAACTAGCATGCAATTCTCATAAAGCTGATACACATATAATAGGCACATAAGGCATCCTTCCTAGATCCTTAGTCCTAATCTAGCATGCAATTCTCATAAACATATCATAATATAAACTTGTATGGGTAATTTGGGAGTACTTACTTGAGTTCGGCTGATTGCATGCACCACACCCTTTTTCTATTTTCAAAGTTCTTTTTTCTTTAAAAAAAATTCTTTTGTAAAAATGATTTTCTTTTGAAAATTTTCATACCATGTCCTTAGTTTGAGTTCAGACACACCTGAGAGTGTGCCCGAAGCCCTCAAATTAAGGCTCTGATACCAACTTGAAACATCCCAAAAATACAGTCCAAAAATTTCGTTTAAAACTTATAATAAAACCACGAATCATCCATCAACATAAACAAAATCAAGAATCATGTATCTCAAACATCATGTCAAAAACTGTATCAAATCATATGAGAAAATATCAGAGTCTAAACAATCCCAGGCTGAAACTGTGATGTGTGTCATGCGATCATCCCGAGCCCTTCCCCTTGCTAGTGGAAGTACCTGAAACCAAAATTGAAAACTGTAAGCACGAAGCTTAGTGAGTCTCCCCAAACTACCACATACCATACACATAACATATAACATAACCTTGGGACACCGCCCAACTACATCGGGACGAACCCGACATCGGGCCCAGCCCGGCATCCGACCGCATCGGGCATCGGACCACGTTCGGCATCGGGCTTTCCCCAGCATTGGGCTTGCCCCGACATACATACAACATAACATAACAAATAACATAAGCATATAACATGAGCATACAAACATTCATCGGGCTTGCCCCGACATCGGACCGGAGTCCGGATCACCTAACACATAACATATAGACTAACATACATCAGGCTTGCCCCGGCATCGGACCGAAGCCCGGAACACATAACACATAACATGCAAGAATCACAAACACATCAAGCATACATAAACATTCCTCGGGACCGCCCCGACATGGGATCGTAATCCAGAAAGCATATAACCTACATCGGGCCATGCCCGACATCGGGCCGTATCCCGGAACTACTAACATCTAAACGGGCTGACATTGTGGCCTTAGACTCGTTCCTACTGGAGAAAACTCACCTCGTAAGGCTGACTGCTGAAACTCGAGTGAAGAATCTTTGACTACTGCTCCAACGACTCCTCGATTATCAACTACATAATACACTTAATCAAAATCTGATAATCCTTCTCAGGGTAAAATGACCATTTTACCCTTGGTCAAAGTCAACATCCAGGTCAAAGTCAAAGTCAATGTCAACTTTCAGTTAACCCCAACTCGTCGAGTTATCTCCCAACTCGGCAAGTTCATGTACTACTCAGACTCGTGGTCAACCGAGTCAGCTCGTCGAGTCTCTTCCCATACCCGTCGAGTTCTTCCTGTCATATAATCGGGACACAACAACTTTAACTAGTCAAGTCCCTCCTTGGACTCGTCGAGTTCTTCAGCTTTCGAGTCCTAATCTTGTCCAACCCACTGAGTCATCTCCTAGACTCAATGGTGTCACTCAAAACCAGAAAGGGTTAGGGGTTCGCGACCTGACTCGTTGAGTCCAAGAACAACTCGTCGAGTCCTCCATATTACAAATCCATTCAGTTGATTCTAATCCATTCCAATGCTTCCAACTTGTAGATCTGGACATCTTAGACTAGTATTACACGTAAAGTTGATAACTTTACGTTCATGCATGGTGTTATGAAGCTAAAACACCCATTACAAGCTAAAATGAAAGTCTAAGTCATGGAATAGGGCCATGGCTGAATAAAGGTGGCAACTTTGAGCTTCTAAAGCTCAAGAGTGCCCAGATCTGAAGTCCTTTCATCCACAAGAGCTCAAATCTCGGAATGACCTTGGAAATGGCCCAAAAATGACAACATACAAGCTCAAATGAAGATCTAAGTGAATAAAAGCCAAGGTATAAGCTTTATACCTCCATCAAGACAGAAATGAGTCCTTAGCTCTGGATCTTCAACCTTCCTTCTGCAACTCCAAGCCTTTACTTCCTTCTTCTAGCTTTAAATCACAACAATGGCAAATAAATAACTCAAGATCACTCAAGATTGATTAGGGTTTCGAGATTAGGGTTTGGAGGTGATGGAGGATGGGATGGAGGCCAGATATGATGCTTAAATAGGGTGCAATCCCTAAAGATTAGGGTTTCATCCAGACTGTCCTACTCGTCGAGTCAGGACTTCGACTCGTCGAGTAGCTCACTTAAAACCCGCGCATATTCTGCCTTCTACTCAATGAGTTAGGGCCACCAACTCGTCGAGTAGCCCTTCCAAAATGAATAAATAATAAAGTTAAATGAATACCAGGAACCAGGCGTTATATCTTGGCTACCGGTGAAAAGGTTTCCTCATAATCAATCCCTTGAGTATGAGTATAACCCTTCACAACCAACTTATCCTTGAATGTGTGCAAATTCCCATCCATGTCGATATTCTTCTTGCAGATCCACTTACACCTAACGGTTTTAATGTCAGGTAATGGATCAACCAAATTCCAAATGTGGTTGTCATTCATGAACCGAATATCTCTCTCCAGTCTCCATGCTTTCCTTTCACTTGGCAGCCTCAGGGCTTGTCATTGCTTCCTTATACTTGGATGGATCATCCATATTAACCAATGTATGATCACTGATCAATTATCTCCTTCTGTGGTAGTATAGAACCATAGAACTCAAGAGGAGAACAAATTCCATTGGATCTGCGAAGGGGAGGTAGAGATATATTATTTTGTTCAACATGCTTATCTACCTCAGGTTGAGCTTCCTCAACAGGTCGTTGTGCCTCAAGTTGAGTGCTAGTGTCAACTAAAGGTTCTTATTTATTGAGTCTTGAAGCTCTGAAATATTGATATGGCTCCCACTGGCCTCTTTGAAAATAAGATACCTCTCGAGGAAGTATCCCCTTTGAGCAACAAACACTTTATTCTTTGAAGGCTTGTAAAACAAGTATCCAAAAGACTTTTGTGGATAACCTTCTTAGTTTGTATGAGGTTTAAGATGTGATCGGATATCTCTATGGGATACCCCAAAAAATGATATCAAAAGTGTAACTCGACTCATCATAGATCGAACATATCTAATATCATTCGATTTCTTCTCTCAGCCAAACCATTCAACTGTGGCATTATAGGAGGAGACAATTGTGAAACTATTCCATAATTCTTAATATGATCGTAGAATTCAAGACTTAAATATTCTCCACCCCTGTTAGAACGAAGCATCTTGATCTTTCTACCCAATTGGTTCTCTACTTCATTTTGAAATTCTTTGAACACTTCAAAGGTTTCTAACTTATGCTTGATTAGATAGATATATCCATACCTTCTAAAATCATTAATGAAATTCATGGTGTATCTCTCACCATGTCTTATGGTAGACTTGAATGGTCCACAAACATCTGTGTGGATTAGGTGCAAAAAATCCTTACCTCTTTCACAGTGACCTGTGAATGGTGCCTTTTTCATCTTTCTAGTTAAGCAAGATTTGCATACATCATCTGACATAAGGTCAAATGATTCCAAGATCATATCCGATTGGAGCTTTACGATGTGTTTATTGTTTATATAACCAAGTCAACAATGCCACTAAAACGATTTATCTAATTTACTATTATAAGAACCAATATTCAATAATAGTTTATCAATTTCACCTATGCAAAAAACACTTTCATACATACATTTATAAGGACTAGATTTGAATATAAAACAACCATTCTTATAAACCAAAATGTTACCATTATCATTACCAAAAGAAAAACGACAACCATCCTTATAAAGTGCATGAAAAGAAATAATGTTTTGTGCCATATCAGGCGGAAACAACAATTCAATAAACTAAGATAAACACAATCACTAAGCATGAGCTCAAAGTTCCTAATCCTTGTAAGAACTGACTCGTGTCTATTCCTCCTTATCAGGTTGAGCCCCCCATGCCTCAACTTCCTACTTTGTCTTAGTCCATACATACTAGGGAAAATGTAAGTACCACACCCTATATCAATAATCCAAGAGTTAGAAGTAGATGTTCTATGGAATTCTATCATAAACATACATGAGGTTCCAATCACCTTGACTTTTCCCTTCTTAAGGCCCTCCAGGTATTTAGGGCATATGCGTTTCTAATGTCCCTTGGACTGGCAGTAGAAACATATGGCCTTATTTAGATCACTATTGGGTATTATCTCAAAATCAAATTTTCTCTTGAGACCTTGATTGGAAGCACCAATCTTAGCCTTTCCCCTGCCCTTGGGATGATAAATATTGTTCATCTTTTTGGAGCTCCAATGATTAAATGCCAAGATGGGATTGGTGGACTTAATAGTCTCTTGTATGTTGGCTTCAACTGCTATTAACAAGTCATGAAGTTCCATGAAGGTCATATTAGGATTGAACAGTTCTTTGTTCATAAAGAACTCATGAAATGAAGTGGGAAGAGAGCATATGACCCAATCAATGGTTTGCTCCCTTGAAATCTTAATACCTAGGTTAGTCACTATATCAAAGTACGTTTTCATCTTATGAAAATGCACACTTATTTATTTCCCATCTTTTTGCTTACAATCTATAAGAGATTTTATGATTTCAAAACTTTCAATCCTCTCACTCGGAAGGGTAGATTTGAAGAAGGATTTAGAGTTTTGAGTTGCTAGAGGTGAAGGAGGGTTTTTGTTGTTGTTGTTGCTGCTTGGGATCAACATCTATAAGAGATAAGATTCCAATTAGTTCGATATAATAACCCTTAAAAAATATCACCTTAAATCAAATTATTAAATTAAGGCTAGGATCCATATTTGGCTCCATGATGTGTAAAGGGATGCCATAACAATACCATAAAGTTATTTAGGTAGGCTAAGCCCTTTACCAATTTCGATCACGACAAAATTCCTAGATCTTTGAGATTCATTAACTATCAATGGCATGTTAATCTCATATTAGGTTCATCTCAAATTCGATGATAATTTCGTTGTGGATCATTGAACAGATGGTGAATCAACCTTACAAAATCGTGTGATCCCCAACTCAGGTTACGTTTTAGATTCGCGAGTTCCAAATCGTTCTCTACTCATACTCTCAAATTGACATGCCGGTCAACCACACAAGCTCCATCAACAAGTTAAAAGCAGAATGTGCAAATTTTATGGATAACATAAGATTCACTTTTAATGAATAAAATGAGATTTTGTTTTATACTTGTATTTTTTTAATACTTTTAGATTGACCATTATCACTATCAAACCCTTTCGGTAACTCTATTCTCAAAATGCAATAGTGCGGTGAGGGTGGTAAGTGTGAAGCATATTAAAAACCAACCCCATTAGGAATCATAGAGACCTCCTTAAACCCCTACATTAGAGTGGGCGAGCCTAGTCATGGTAAGACTGACAATGTCAATATTTAAACATGCAAGGACGTATGTTGTAATTTTCTTATACAAATAATAGATATTGTTCTAATATATATATATATATATATATATATATATATATATATATATATATATATAAGGGGTAGTGTAACGCCCCGTTCCAAATCATTTCCTAATTCGGGGCGGTGATCTGAAGATCGCGTAACATAAGGCTTAGGGCCTTTGGAAAAGAGGGATTTAGACCCACTAGGGTGTGGGTAGTGTAATCTAAATGATCCGAGAGTTCAGTTTGTGATTTGGAGCCCAATGGTATAACCGTAAAATAGCAGTTCGAGCCCAATGAGCTGATAGAAGTGTAGAACTTCTCTTTACCTTTCCGTGGATATAAGGATCATCGAAATTGGATTTAGAACGAAGAAGTTATGGCATTCGGAAGTTGGTGGGTTTAAGGCTAAGCCTAGTACATGGGGCGTACTTAGGTAGTATGTCGTGAGTACTAGGGAGAAGGATCGCGACACTCCAGTTTCATGCAAACCCTAATTTAGGGTCTTGGACCCTAACAGCTTGTGGTGATTTTTGAGCTTGAAAAGGGATTCGTAGGTGTTCTGTGGTGAAGAAAAACAAGAGGAACACTTGGAGGAATGGCTTGAGCTTGTAGATCCAAGATTACCTTCTCATTTGCAAGTTTTTTAAGGTAAAAATCTCATACCTTGATGATCATACATGTTAGATCTACTTTATGGTGTTTCTTGGGCATTTTGAGTCTTTTGATGTAAAGATGAGCTTTTGATCTACTCCAGAAGCAATGGATGCTAGATCTAAGCTCCAATAAGGTCCATTATTCATAAAAATGCAAACTTTATGGAAGATTTTGGTTAATGCAAGTATTAAGACCCTTATTAAGCTCCTTTTTAAGTGTTGAGTCCCATTAAGGCATGTAAGAGAGTAACGTTGGCAACTTTATTATTTAAGACCTTGCCTAGGTATCAGATCTATGTTTTGGACAACTTGACTTAACCCATTAATAGCTTCATGTTGTTTTTATGGACTCTGATGAGTACATTGGGTGTAAATGCGAGTACGCTCAATGTAATGTTGGATTCTTGCATCAACGACTTGTACCTTCTACTTTAAGGCCGAGTATGTGGGGCGTACCCTTTTGGTACATGGGGCGTACTCCCCAGTTCAACTATTTTGGGCCTTTTGAGTTTGGGCCTTGTTGGGCCACTGGAATTCTGACTTTGTGCCATGCTCAGGTCGTGGGCTTTCTTGGTATTGGTCCCCTGATAGTTTTGGGCCCAATTAGGAAGTTTGGCCATATTGGGCTTTGGGTTGCCATTTAGGGATTTAGGCTTTTTGTGCAGTTGGGTTGGGCATTGGATTTGATCCAAGTAAGAAAAGGGTAAAATGGTATTTTACCCTTTAAGAAGTTGTTTTATTAAGTGGGCCTTTGATTTTGGGTTATCGGGATAATTATTGATTAAGATTGTATTTATTGTTAGTTGGTGCGAGGTTATCCGGTTTAGCGACCCGAGCAGTTATTTGATTATCAATGGATTGAGGTGAGTCTCCTCACTGTACTCGTGGGTCGAAGACACCAATGTCGGCCCACTATGTTCTGTTATGTTTGATGTCTTTGTGACTTTTGCATGGTATGTTGGTCTAGGCCCATTTGTATGTTGGGTTAGGCCCATTGTGTAACGGTCTAGGCCTATTTTTATATTGGGATAGGCCCATGGAACAGGAAGGGCTAGGCCCATTGTATGTTATGTAGGTGCTAATTGTCTTTGTGACTTTTGTATTTGTATGATCGAGCTAGGCCCAATGGTTTGACAGGGCTAGGCCCATTATGGTGGGTTGGGACCAATATGTGTGTTGGGCCCAATATGAGGGCTAGGCCCAATGGTATGTATGGTATGTGTTATTTTTGGGGAACTCACTAAGCTTCGTGCTTACAGTTTTTATTGTTATGGTTTCAGGTACTTCCGGTTCGAAAGGAAGGGCCCGACATGATCGCAACGCATCCACCCATTGATAGTTTCGTTTTTATTACTTCTTTTCATAGTTTATTTTTAGTTAAAACCATCTCATTTTAGTTAATCTTCATGCATATTTTCTCTTTTTGTTATTTTTCTCCTTTACCGGGTGCTTTCCAGTCTTTTGAGCTTATTTGCAGGATTTATCGAAGACTATTTGTTATTGGAGGTGTGGAAGGAGTGCGAGACTTCTGGAGGCTTGCAATTTGTTCATGGACTTGAAGTGTTGCAATTGGTCTTGGTGTCAATATAAGTGAGAAGCGCGTTGGACTTAATCTTTGGACGAGGATTCGAGTTAAAGAAGGCTAATGAGGCATTGGACCATCAATGGAGGCTTTGGAATAGCATAATTGGACTTCCAAGAATTGATGCATTTGGGATGGGATGTTAAAGGAAGATTGGGCTGGATTACATACTAATTGGGCCAAGGCATGCAATCAGCGAGACCCACGCGGTCCGCGTGGATCCACAATTGGTCCGCGTGGATCATGCTGAAGTGAATCCAGGTTTTGACTTTTTGACTCTATTTTGGGAAGGTTGTTGGATAGCTTTTGGTGAACTTTTGAATCTGGAAATAAGCACTCTTTACTGAAGATTTGGGGGGATTTTCATTATCAAGACTTCGAAGAACAACTCTATTTTGCTCTCAAGAAGGCTTGGGAAGATTTGGAAGATTGGTGTCATTTCATTTCATCTTACACTTTGAATCATGTTTGGTATCTCTAAACTATCTTGTATTTCTTTTATTTTGGCCATGCTTGGCTAGATTCTTATTTGGTTGATTAGGGTTAAATACCATGGATGATTGGTTGCTTTGAAGACTAAATGTTATATTGTGTTTGAAGTTTATGGAAATGTTTTCTAGTTAAACATCTTGTTGTGTTTATTTATCTTTGATCATGAGCTTTGATGAATGAATGCTTATTTTTGTTGACTAATTTCTTGGTTAAGTAATGGGCCCTCAAATTAGTAAGAAACAAATGGTTTATATGTTTGTTTTCATTTTATTTAGACCATGGAAATGTTTCCTCCATAATGATAATGTAAGCATTTTATTATCTTTTGGACTTGGTAATTCTTAGAACTTAAAGCTAATTGATTTTCACAAGATTATATGCTTCATTGATTTTGTGACTTTAATTAAGGAAATGTGTTAAGAGCTCCTCTAACCATTTTAATTGCTATGAAGAGTTGAGGTAATTTGTGCTTATGAATTGCTATAGCCAAGTTAAATTGATTCACAAGTGTTATCCCATTTGGTCTAATGATAAGTCAACCATGTAATCCATGTGGTGTACCCAAAATCAACCAATTTCACTTCATTGAATTTAATCAAATCTTTTACTTGTTTATTTTTCAAACTTATATTCTAGCTTAGTTTTAATTTTGTCAAACAATCAAAAAGAATTAACCCCCCCCCCCTTTTACTTTTACTTTCGTTTTACAAGTACTTGAACAAGTGATTTACATAGAGATTTAAATTGAACAAATCTCCGTGGATACGATCCCGTTACCACTATACACTGTTTTAGTGTGTAATATTTAGGGTATTTATTTTGTTGGCCTCGACAACCACCAAATTTTGGCGCCGTTGCTGGGGATTGGTTTATTTTTAATTAGTTTGTTTATTTATGCCCAGATTTCAACGTACAGGTGCTTTGATTTATAATCCGAAAATTGAAAAAGAAGCAAGACGTTTGACGAAGGAAAAGAGAATAGAACGTGGTCAAACTTCTATCCTCACGGGGACCCGGAGGTTGAAACCGCTTCATCAAGTGACACGAAACCCGATTCTAGTCCCGACCCTCGCCAAGAAATTCCCGAAACACCACCCCTACAACAAAATCCACCCATTATTGAACCAATTGCAATGACGGACGGAGGAGAAGCTCCCGAAAGAAGTTTGAGGCAAATGATGGAAACCGATGTTACACAAACTCCAACTAGTATCAATTATCCTGTTTTGGAAGGAGGTTCGGAATTGAAGTCAAGTTTAGTCCATCACCTTCCAACTTTCCATGGATTAGAGAATGAAGACCCTCATAAGCATTTAAAGATGTTCCACATTATTTGCACTAGTATGAAGCCGCAAGGGTCAACCGATGACCAAATCAAATTAAGGGCATTCCCCTTTTCAGTGGCCGATAGAGAAAATGATTGGTTATTCTATCTTCCACCGGGGTCAATCAACTCTTGGAACGACATGGCAAGAGCTTTTCTTGACAAGTTCTATCCCGCTTCAAGAGTCTCAAGTCTTAGAAATGAGATTTGTGGAATCCGCCAAGGTCAAAATGATACTTTTCATGATTATTGGGAGAGGTTCAACAACTTGTGCTATAGTTGCCCACAACATCAAATTCCGGAACAACTCCTCATTCAACATTTCTATGAGGGATTGTTGCTGTCACACCTTAAAACCTGAATGGCAGAAACGTTCGGGGGCGGAGGACGTCATGTACAGTATCACAACAACGCATAATAGTAAAACAAGCAACAAAATCATCCATTGAATTAATAGTATAATTTAATACAAGTGTGTTCTGTATAGTTTATAAGACACCAAAAATATGAATCAAAATAAGAGATGAGTCTTGAATGTGCTCCATCTTCTCAAAACCTGGTCATCGGTACCTGTCTACTGCCGACCTGAGAATACAAGTTATTTTGAAAGCGTAGATCACCATTAAAGCTAGTGAGTTCATAAGTATTTTAGTGTCATTGTTTGTATATGTTTGATGAAAGTGTTTGTAAATGTTTGGTGTAAAATTTTGTAAGTGTTTGATGTAAATGTTTGTAAACTTCCTAGAAAATCCTATATTTTCTACTAAAGTAGTCTTCTACCAAGACTCAACTGTTCTCTATGTTTGTTCTTTTGTAAAAGTGAGTGTGTTTTCCCAAAGTATGACTATCATTACCAAAATATAGTTTTTCATTACCGTTTATGTGAGAAGATCACAATGTGAATGAAATGGGAAAATAAAGATGTACTGTAGTTTTATCTAGGTAACTACCAATGTACTAGCTACCTTAAACTTGTTTGTTTAATTAAGGTAAAATGTGATATGATTGTAACCATACTTGATCGACTAGTATAACACGACGTTCGAGACGTCGAAATGATATGACATTCGTCACCCGTAGACCTGCAGGTCCCACTGTAGCTAGCAGCAAGGTGTAGGATGGTCAGTCCCGTATAGATCTATACATAAATTCACGCTCTCCCTTCAGGAGACTCTGGGTACAAAACGTGACGCAGCAGTATATTTTCGAGCCATGAAGTAGTATCTCACATTAATGTTATAGTATTCTTGTATTTGTATAGTATGTTCTAGTGTAGTGTATGTTCTCTCTGTCTAGTATGTAGTATGTTTTCTAGTGTATAGTGTGTAGTATGTATTGTTTCTCGTTATAGTATTCTCTATCTGTTTCTCTTAATAGTGAGTATTGTCTCTCGTTATAGTATGCTCGATCTGTTTCTCTTTATAGTGAGTATTGTCTCTCGTTATAATATGTACTGACTCATGTATGAACTGACTCTTTGTATGTTTCATTGTTCTAGTAATAGTATTAGTGACTTCCTAAACTATACCTATTATAGTTTACTAGTAATGTTGTTTGTATGAATGAACATGTTTGTACCCTTTGCTACCCAAAGGTATTGAACTGAATGAAGAACTTTTATATCTATATACATACACATAATATATAACTAAGATTCAAACGACCTTCGGACAAACAACCGATACCCTAAGTCTGCAACCAAACAAGGAACAAGAATTAAGGCGAGTTATCAGTCCTAAGTCCTTTCAATCCTACTAATTTAACTATATCTATATAGACATGATTTTGACAAAATATAAGTTTAAAAGAGTTTGATAAAGAGTTTTGCATATAAAAGAGTTTGTAAAACGATTTGAAGCAATTTGTTTGAAAACACAGTTTGAAGTATAAGAAATCCATTTGTTTGATAGTTATTAATCACATGTGATTGATATAATAACTATAATGTTTCTACTTGTATCCCCCCATAAAAGCATTTAAAATCATTTAAAAGGTAAATTAAGGGGTATGAACTCACCTGTAGTGAGTCATACGAATGAAAGATCGGTTTGTAGGATGCTAAGTGTCAAGTGAAGACTTGAACACAACGGATCCTAATAAGCATATAATGACACATATATGTATATAATTAGTGTTTATACAACTAATCATGTAAGGAAAACACCCTAGGACTTAGAAACACTTAGATTGAAGTGTTAGAAGTACAAAGGGTTGCATATTATGGGTGTACGAACACACAAGTGTGTGTATGGCCATGGAGTGTACAGCTATACACTCCTTGAGGAAATGGTAAAAAAGTGTCTTTCAAGGCTATATCTTACATCCTCTAAGTTTCCATGATCTTGTGAAGGAGTATAGCATGGGTTTGAGGCCAATATGCACTAAACAAGGGGGTGTACGGCCACATGAGGTGTGTACGGCCGTACACTCCTTGATGATCATGCTTTGGACGACTTTTAGGGTGAATATCTAGTAAGTAACAAGCATAGGAAGTGGTACTTACGATTTTGAAGCCTTTAAGGGTGTTTGAGGTCCAAGAACTTAGTAGGTGTTCTTGGTGAAACTGAAGAACACTTGAAGATCTAACACAAGGAAGTAATTTCATGGATGAAATCAATGATCTTTACTAGATAGTGAAATGAATCAACAAATCAAGGGAAGAAACACTTACAACTTGAAGATCTAGATGAAAAATCCGATGGTAGTTGAGAGAGAATCGAATTCTTGGCTTAGTAGTGTGAAAAGAGTTAAATGAAGGCTAAGTCTCTCATTTTTACATGAGAGTGTACGGCTAGAAGGGGGTGTACGGTCGCACACCCATGTGTACGGCCGTACACTCCTTATGTTGGAGTGTTTGGCCCTTTTGAACAATGATGTACTTAGGGAACACATTCCTAAACCCCAAATTTGAAGGTAATAGGCTTAGAACACTCAAACAGACTCTAAACTAGGCTATAAGATAACAGAAACGAGTCTGACTTTGATTGAATTGAATCACTGTACAAGATATAAATTTTGGGTTGTCACATCATCCCCCCGTTAGAGAGAATTTCGTCCCGAAATTAGAGTTTAAACAATTAAGCTATTATAAATAACTAAACGAAAAGATGCGGATATTTCAGCTTCAACTAATCCTCACGCTCCCAAGTTAATTCAGGTCCTCGCTTGGCATTCCAGCGAACCTTCACTATCGGGATACGACTTTGCTTCGTTTGCTTGATCTCTCGGTCCATGATCTCTACAGATTCTTCCACAAAGTTGAGGCTCTCGTTGATATCGATCTCGTCGAGGGGGATAACAAGAGTCTCGTCGGACAGACACTTTTTCAAGTTCGAGACGTGGAAAGTAGAATGTACGTTACTAAGTTCGTGAGGTAGTTTGAGTTTGTAAGCTACAGGGCCGATTCTAGCGAGAATATCGAAAGGCCCTACGTATCTTGGATTTAGCTTTCCACACTTCCCGAAGCGTATCAAGCCCTTCCAGGGTGAGACCTTTAATAGAACACGGTCGCCCACCTAGAATTCCAACGGTTTCCTTCTCTTGTCTGCGTAGCTTTCTGTCGGTCTCTAGAGGCTTTCAATCGTTGACGAATCTGAACGATCTACTCTGTCGTTTCCCGAATGATTTCCGGACCTGTGAGAGTGCTGTCACGAACTCGTCCTTTAGCTAACTGCGTGTCGCCCACCTCAGCCCAGCACAGAGGGGATCTGTACTTATGGCCATAGAGGGCTTCAAATGGAGCAACTTTTATGCTCGTGTGATAATTATTGTTGTAGGAGAACTCGACAAGGGGTAAATGAGTATACCATGCCTTCCCAAAGTCTATCACACATGCTCGCAACATATCTTCTAAAGTTTGAATAGTCCTCTCACTTTGTCCATCGGTTTGTGGATGGTAGGCTGTACTCATGTCCAACCTAGTTCCTAGGGAACTTTGTAGCGACTGCCAGAACCTCGAAGTGAATCTACTATCTCTATTAGAGATAATGGATATGGGAACACCATGCAGTCGTACGATCTCCCTAATGTATGTTCTTGTTAGCTTCTCCATCTTGTTAGTTTCTTTAATAGGCAGGAAGTGTGCGGACTTTGTTAACTTGTGTACGATCACCCATATGGTATCGATACCACCTGTTGTCTTGGGCAACTTGGTTATGAAGTCCATCGTGATCTGCTCCCACTTCCATTCATGTATCTCTGGTTGCTGAAGTAAACCTGATGGTTTCTGGTATTTGACCTTAACCTTGGCGCGAGTAAGGCATTTACTCACGAAGGTAGCAATCTCTGCTTTCATGTTAGGCCACCAGTATAACTTTTTAAGATCCAGATACATCTTATCTGAACCTGGGTGGACGGAATATCGAGTGTTGTGCGCTTCGGTCACGACCAAGTCTCTGAGACCACCGTGATTCGGTGTCCAGATCCGATCCATGAGATATAAGGCTCCGCCACCCTTGACTTCCAAGTTCTTATCCATCCCTCTCAGGGGTTCACCCGCCACATTTTCAGGTTTCAAAGCTTTGAGCTGAGCCTCCTTAATTTGTGTGGATAAGTGTAAATGGATAGTCATAGTCAATGATTTGACTCTACGACCAGAGTATTCTTTTCGACTTAGGGTGTCAGCTACTACATTGGCCTTGCTGGGATGATAACGAATTTCGCATTTGTAATCACTGAGTAGCTCGACCCACCGTCGTTGTCTCATGTTGATCTCTTTCTAGTCGAATATGTGTTGTAGGCTTTTGTGTTCTGTAAAGATAGTGCTTTTTGTACCATACAGGTAGTGTCTCCAGATCTTCATAGCAAATACCACTGTTCCTAACTCAAGATCGTGTGTGGTGTAGTTGACCTCGCGTGTCTTCAGTTGTCTTGAGGCATAGGCGATGACCTTACCTCGTTGCATCAGAACACAGCCGAGCCCTTGATTGGATGCATCACAATAAACCACGAAGTCTTCTATCCCTTCGGGGAGAGACAGTATCGGTGCGGTGCATAAGGCTCGCTTTAGCGTTTGGAACACTTTCTCTTGCTTCTCTTCCCAGTCAAAGGACACGCCCTTCTGGGTCAATGTTGTAAGCGGTTTCAAAATCCGAGAGAAGTTCTGAATGAACCTGCGATAGTAGCCAGTGAGGCCTAGAAATTGACGAATTTCTGTAGGCGTCTTCGGTGCTGACCAGTTCTCAATGGTTTTGATTTTGGAAGGGTCCACGTGTATTCCCTCTTCGCTAAACACGTGCCCCAAGAATTCGACTCTTCGGATCCAAAATTCGCATTTCGAGAACTTCGTATAGAGCTTCTCTGATCCCAACATTTCCAAGACCTGACGCAAATGTTGACTATGCTCCTCCTTACTACGAGAGTAGATAAGTATGTCATCGATGAAGACAATGACGAACTGATCCAAGTAAGGACGACACACCCTATTCATTAAGTCCATGAATACTGCGGGCGCATTGGTCAATCCAAACGGCATCCCTACAAACTCGTAGTGTCCATAACGAGTTCGGAAGGCTGTTTTCAGAACATCCTCCCCTAGCACTCGTAATTGGTGATACCCGGACCTCAGGTCTATCTTTGAAAAGAAGTTCACCCCTTGAAGTTGGTCGAACAAATCGTCTATGCGAGGCAGAGGGTAACGATTCTTGATGGTTAGCTTGTTAAGTTCTCTGTAGTCGATGCACATACGGAACAATCCGTCTTTCTTCTTGACGAACAAGACCTGTGCTCCCCAGGGTGAGAAGCTTGGCCTAATGAAGCCCTTGCCGAGCAGTTCGTTAAGTTGACTAGATAGTTCATGCATCTCGGCTGGTGCTAGATGATAAGGCGATTTGGCTACTGGGGTAGCCCCTGGAACTAAGTCGATCCTGAACTCGACTTGACGTTGCGGAGGTAATCCTGGGAGTTCTTCTAGAAAAATGTCAGGAAAATCGTGTACCACTTGGATGTTCTTTATGTCCTTCGCCTCTTGGCTCACATCGACATCATGAGCAAGGAATGCACGACATTCCTTTCGTAGGTACTTCTGGGCTTGAATGCTCGAGATGATGCGAAGGTTCGTGTCGGGTTTGTCGTCGTAGATTACTACAGTTTCACTAGATGGCAGATTAAGACGAACAACATTTTCGTAACACATAATGTCGGCATGATGAGAACTCAACCAATCCATGCCGATTATGACGTCGAAACTTTTGATTGAGACCGACATGAGGTCGATTGGAAATAAATGGCTATCTAGTGTTAGTGTACAACCTATGTATATGCAGCTAGTGCTCTCTGTCTTCCCGTTAGCCATTTCTACTATAAACGGTTCTTTAAGTGTACGTGATTTATGCTTAAGCAAGTAAGCAAATTTCTGGTTCACGAAACTCCTCTCCGCTCCACTATCAAACAGTATGCATGCGTAAGAGTTATCGAGGAGAAACGTACCAGTGACCACTGTGGTGTCAGCAACTGCTTCCTCATGGCCTATATCCAAAACTCTTCCCACTCCACCGGCATTCTCTGCCTTCGGGCAGTTCCTCTTGTAGTGGCCCACCTCGCCACAACCATAGCAAGCCTGGCCCACACCAGCGTCGGGGACTTGGGTGATTGGCCTTGCCGGAGCTTTGTAGAAACGGGCAGTGTGCCCCTTCCTGTTGCAGTTAGAGCACTGTATTTCCCGGCAGGGTCTGTTGTGGTGGAAGTTACATTTGTTGCACTTCGGCAAGCTTCCCGCGTACTGCTTTACCGGCGCAGCAGCGGCAGGTGCTATCGCAGCATGAACAGCTACGACCTGCTGCTTTTTGGCAGCTTTCTTCTTTTTGTTATCCCAGAACTTCTGATTGTTGTCGGCGGCTTTGGAGGGTTCTGAGATGGCTAGGGTTGTTGTTGTTGACGGGGTTCGGACCCCATGGTCAATGAGCCTTTGTACCAATCGCTTGGCACTATCGAAGGTAGTGGGGTTGGAAGCTAGGACATTCCCCTGAAATGGAGGCACCAGCCCCCAAATGAACCTCTCTACCTTCTTCGCTTCAGAAGGGACCATTCCTGGACATAGTGCTACCAGATCGCTGAATCTGGCAGTGTAGGAGACTATGTCGGAGCCCTTCATGGTTAGGCTCCAGAGTTCCTATTCAAGCTTTTGAACTTTGCCCCTCAGGAAGTATTCCTCGATCATGAGCTCCTTAAGAGCTTCCTAGCCTATAGCATTTTCCACTATAAGATATAGTGACTTAACATGGCTATTCCACCACGTCAGGGCTCGGTCCGCGAAGGTGCAGGCGGCAAATTTTACCTTGCTCCCTTCCGGACAGGAGCAGATCTCAAAGATCGACCCCATTTTCTCGAACCATTGCAAGAGGGCAATGATTCTGCCAGTTCTATTGAAGGCCCTGGGTTTGCAGCTGATGAAGTCCTTGTACGAGCACTCCCTAGAGTGCATTGGAGCTTTAACGATAGTGGGAGGCACATTCGTCCCACTCCCGCTAGTACCGGTCGGGGTGAATTGTGCTAGGGCTGCCGTAACAGCCACATTCACAGCAGCTTGAATAGCTGCTGGGTTGTATTGAGGAGGAGGAGGTGGAGTTTGATTCGGAGTTATTGGAGTAGCGCGCCTGTTCGATCTATGCGGAGGCATCTTGAAGCTATAAAATCACAAAGATGAAGATATTGGTAAGAATTTTATAGAGAGTATGATGAGAGTGACTCATGGACTAACTCTCCATAGCCCAACAACACAGATGAAATCATGATTGAATAGAGATATAGTACTTAGAAAGATGAAAGTATTTGGATAATTTCCATGAGATTAGATATCTGTCAATAATATTGGTATTACAGATGTAATAAGTTTGGGAAAAATGACCTAGAGGTAGGTCTTACATCACACCAAGATAAGAAAATTTTGACAGAATAAAGACCTAATCGACTGAAAGTTCAAGGTCTTAAGATAACAGGAAATTACAGGAAAAAGTGCTACTTATAGCATAGATAAAAAGGCTAATACTTAAATAAAAAGGAAATATGGGAAGGGCATCTCCTACTGGCGGTGGGAACCCCTTGGGCGAACCCTCAAACCAGCCAGCTGACGCTCCATATCAAGAAGGCGTTGCTCGTACACTCACTCACGCACGCGATGTTCTATGACTTTAGCTCGAGTCACAGCTAACTCTTGCAATAGAGACTCTTGGTCTCTCGCAGTTCTCTCGCGAGCATCCTCCAAACGACGAATGCGGATATTGTTGATCCTCACATTGGCATCAATTTCCGCAATTCGGTTGAGGGTTGTCCTACCCTGTATTTCGTTACGAGCAACCCTGCGGACCAGAATAGGCAGGACTCTGTCCGCTGATCCTCCTTCCCTCACATTGTATAAACTTCTGTCTCCATTGTATGGCATGGGTTGACCCTGTTCTTGACTCCATATATCCAAACTTTCCACCCACAGAGGCATCGGGCCTTGAATAGCCGGACGAGGGTTAGGATTTGGGTTTGGAGCTACCAGGGGTTGATTATTGACTTCTGGCTCGGAGTCAGAATCCTCCGGGAAGTTCTCTGCGAAGTCACGTCCAATGGAATCACATGATTCTCCTCTGGCTCATCGTCGAGCTATCCATCATTGCCGTGGTTGGGGAAGTATGGGTTGCCGTGGGGATGGAATCCAGCCATGTTATCTACGTGAGAAAAAGGGTAAAAGAAATAATTAATAGACGTACTAATTAAGATAATTATAAGATGATCCTTACCAGTTACTCCAACATTTGCGTAGCGTATACCAGTCATATGTAACCAAAACATGATAGACCTTCGAATAAGTGACCCTAACTCTAAGTCCACAACCAAACAAGGAACATGAAGTAAAGCAAAGATCACAGATTCTAAGTCTATGACACCCTAGTCACATATAACCTTAGCGTATCCACTCAGCAACTATTTACATACTAATAAAGATCTTTTTAGTTTGCACATAAGTAATTATAGTAACACAAAATACTCCTATAGTATTTTAAGTTTATGTTCTGTTCTAATGTTCTCATTGTAGTAGTGTTGGTAAGTTTTTAGACTTGCTGCAACACCACAACCATTCCCAGGCACATGCTAATCACTTCTCGGAAAGATATAGTTGATCAGGCTATATCACTCCCAGATCTGATTATATGTCCCCAAGCCTGCTTGTGCTGTCCAACAATCGTAATACTTTTGTTCTCTCCTAGTGACACTGATTTTAGTATGAATGCATGTATGTTTACTTTGGTTAAATATTTTATTATTTAAAGGTATAAACTCTTGGTTAGAGTATTTTAATCCCGTTGTTTTTATAGTTGTATATCTTTTATGGGTTGATATACTCAATTCACTATAAACAATGCTCTGATACCAATCTGTCACACCTCAAAACCTGAACGACGGAAACGTTCGGGGGCGGAGGACGTCATGTACAGTATCACAAAATGCATAATAGTAAAACAAGCAACAACATCATCCATTGAATTAATAGTATAATTTAATACAAGTGTGTTCTTTATAGTTTATAAGACACCAAAAAAATGAATCAAAAAAAGAGATGAGTCTTGAATGCGCTCCATCTTCTCAAAACATGGTCATCAGTACCTGTCTACTGGCAACCTGAGAATACAAGTTATTTTGAAAGCGTAGATCAGCATTAAAGCTGGTCAGTTCATAAGTATTTTATGTCATTGTTTGTATAAGTTTGATGACAATGTTTGTAAATGTTTGGTGTAAAAGTTTGTAAGTGTTTGATGTAAATGTTTGTAAACTTCCTAGAAAATCCTATATTTTCTACTAAAGTAGTCGTCTACCAAGACTCAACTGTTCTCTATGTTTGTTATTTTGTAAAAGTGAGTGTGTTTTCCCAAAGTATGACTATCATTACCAAAATATAGTTTTTGATTACCGTTTATGTGAGAAGATCACAACATGAATGAAATGGGAAAATAAAGATGTACTGTAGTTTTATCTAGGTAACTACCAATGTACTAACTACCTTAAACTTGTTTGTTTAATTAAGGTAAAATGTGATATGATTGTAGCCATACTTTATCGACTAGTATAACACGACGTTCGAGACGTCAAAATGATATGACATTCGTCACCCGTAGACCTGAAGGTCCCATTGTAGCTAGCAGCAAGGTGTAGGATGGTCAGTCCCGTATAGATCTATACATAAATTCACGCTCTCCCTCCAGGAGACTCTGGGTACAAAACGTGACGCAACAGTATATTGCCGAGCCATGAAGTAGTATCTCACATTAATGTTATAGTATTCTTGTATTTGTATAGTATGTTCTAATGTAGTGTATGTTCTCTCTGTCTAGTATGTAGTATGTTCTCTAGTGTATAGTGTGTAGTATGTATTGTTTCTCGTTATAGTATTCTCTATCTGTTTCTCTTTATAGTGAGTACTGTCTCTCGTTATAGTATGCTCGATCTGTTTCTCTTTATAGTGAGTATTGTCTCTCGTTATAGTATGTACTGACTCATGTATGAACTGACTCTTTGTATGTTTCATTGTTCTAGTAATAGTATTAATGACTTCCTAAACTATACCTATTATAGTTTACTAGTAATGTTGTTTGTATGAATGAACATGTTTGTACCCTTTGCTACCCAAAGGTATTGAACTGAATGAAGAACTTTTATATCTATATACATACACATAATATATAACTAAGATTCAAACGACCTTCGGACAAACAACCGATACCCTAAGTCCACAACCAAACAAGGAACATGAATTAAGGCGAGTTATCAGTCCTAAGTCCTTTCAATCCTACTTATATAACTATATCTATATAGACATGATTTTGACAAAATATAAGTTTAAAAGAGTTTGATAAAGAGTATTGCATATAAAAGAGTTTGTAAAACGATTTGAAGCAATTTGTTTGAAAACACAGTTTGAAGTATAAGAAATCCATTTGTTTGATAGTTATTAATCACATGTGATTGATATAATAACTATAATGTTTCTACTTGTATTCCCCCCATAAAAGCATTTAAAATCATTTAAAAGGTAAATTAAGGGGGTATGAACTCACCTGCAGTGAGTGATACGAATGAAAGATCGGTTTGTAGGATGCTAAGTGTCAAGTGAAGACTTGAACATAACGGATCCTAATAAGCATATAATGACACATATATGTATATAATTAGTGTTTATACAACTAATCATGTAAGGAAAACACCCTAGGACTTAGAAAACACTTAGATTAAAGTGTTAGAAGTACAAAGGGTTGCATATTATGGGTGTACGGCCACACAAGTGTGTGTACGACCATGGAGTGTACAGCCATACACTCCTTGAGGAAATGGTCAAAAAGTGTGTTTCAAGGCTATATCTTGAATCCTCTAAGTGTGTAACATCCGGATTCCCAGGTATCTTATCTTATGTACTTATATTGATTTTTAGAGAGGGACTCGGCGAGTAGGCGCTCAGACTCGCCGAGTAGGATCGCGCGTGGTGGGACTGATTTAGTGGCGGACTCGGCGAGTCCACGCAGTTTAATGAAACCCTAATTCTCGGGGCCTGAGCCCTATTTAAGGATCCTTATAGCCACCATTTGCGACTATCAGACCCCCTGAGAAACCCTAGAGAGCAGAGTGAAGGCTTGTAGTGCAAGAGGAAGGGCTATTTCATCATTCTAAGTGTGATTTTGCAAGAAAGAAGGAAGGAGGACAAACAAGGAAGGTTGAGGAGCTCAGATCTATCATCCATTTCATCAGAGGAGGCTACTAGAGGTACTAATCTGTGCTCAAACTCGTGTATTTGGTATTCTAGTTGAATCTAGGGTTTTCTTGTGCTTTCTTTGGCTTGGATTCGAAGTATGTGAGGTCCCAAGGTGGAGTTCTTTATAGATCTGGACCTTAAGAGGTCCAGAGAGTCCTATTCACATTGCTTTTTGCTACTTCATTAGAGATATGGCCCTAGGTTGCCATTTTAGGGGTTATTTCATCAAAAGAAGCTTTTTGGTCATTGCATGAGTGTAAAGGTCAGACCTTTACGTGATTATAGTGGTTGGGAAGGCCAGATCTATGGATTAGAGGAACAGATCTGACCTCAGAAGGTCGTTTGAGTGTGAGCATGGAATGTACTCGCCGAGTCCATGAGAGGACTCGACGAGTTGAGTCGGGTTGCCTCGCGACTCGCGATCTGTGACGACCCATGGAGCATAGGGTTGACTCAGTGAGTCAATAGAGGACCAGGGGCGAAGAGGGCAGGCGTGTACTCGCCGAGTCACCCTAGTTCACTCGGCGAGTCGGGTCAAAGTTGACCGTTGACTTTTGTTGACTTTAGGGTTCTGGTCAGGACTGATTCAGGAGAGTTCAAGGAAGGGTAGAATAGCCTTCTACCCAGTTATAGAGATGAGATCATGAGAGAATATTGATCAGGATGTTATTTGAATAATAGGAGGAGGCTAAGTCGGGACGTTGAGCACGAGAGTTCATCCGACTTCATTGAGGTGAGTCTTCTCACTATACTGTACCTGGAAGGGTACCTATGTGTGACCGGAAGCTCTTGTATGCTATGATATGCATGTGTTATATGCGGTTATGTGATATGTATGTGCTATATACAGTTATGTGATATGTATGTGCTATGTATGTTATGTATGGTATGGACCAGAAGGTCAAGATGATATGGGCCGGAAGGTCAAGAGGTTACGGACCGGAAGGTCGATAGGGGTAGGACCGGAAGGTCTACCGGGATTTGGGACGGAAGTCCCCTGAGACACATGGATCGGAAGATCCTACAGAGTATGGCCTGGAAAGGCGTATGTAGGGTATGTGGTATTTTGGGGAACTCACTATGCATTTATGCTTACAGTTGTTGTGTGATGTGTTTCAGGTACTAGCGAGGATCGCGGGAAGGCGTCGGCATGATCCGTACACACTGAGAGGATTTATGTTTATGAGATCTTGGAACATGTTTTTATTATGACACAGTGATACATTATGTTTTGTGATTGTCATGTGGTTGAAAGTATGTTTAAAAAAAATGAAAAATTGTTTTGAAAAATTACGTCGTTACAAAGTGTCCATGATCTTGTGAAGGAGTATAACATGGGTTTGAGGCCAATATGCACTAAACAAGGGGGTGTACGACCACATGAGGTGTGTACGGCTGTACACTCCTTGATGATCATGCTTTGGACGACTTTTAGGGTGAATATCTAGTAAGTAACAAGCATAGGAAGTGATACTTACGATTTAGAAGCCTTTAGGGGTGTTTGAGGTCCAAGAACTTAGTAGGTGTTCTTGGTGTTCTTAGTGAAACTGAAGAACACTTGAAGATCTAACACAAGGAAGTAATTTCATGGATGAAATCAATGATCTTTACTAGATAGTGAAATGAAACAAAAAATCAAGGGAAGAAACACTTACAACTAGAAGATCTAGATGAAAGATCCGATGATAGTTGAGAGAGAATCGAATTCTTGGCTTAGGAGTGTGAAAAGAGTTAAATGAAGGCTAAGTCTCTCATTTATACATGAGAGTGTACATCCAGAAGGGGGTGTACGGCCGCACACCCATGTGTACGGCCGTACACTCCTTATGTTGGAGTGTTTGGCCCTTTTGAACAATGATTTACTTAGGGAACACATTCCTAAACCCCAACTTTGAAGGTACTAGGCTTAGAACACTCAAACAGACTCTAAACTAGGCTATAAGATAGCAGAGTCGAGTCTGACTTTGATTGAAGTTAATCACTGTACAAGATAGAAATTTTGGGTTGTCACAGTTGCCAATGGAGAGAAGATTAGTTGATGCCTCAAGTGGTGGAGATGTCTTTAGCAAAACTCCACAACAAACAAGACAACTCTTCAACTCCATATCCGCAAATTCACAACATTTTGGCCCGCGCCAAGATATGAAGAGAGAAACACAACAAAAAGTCAATGAGGTGGGAACATCAAACATCGAGTCTCAAATCAAAGACTTAACCTTCGTTGTTCAAAAGTTAGCCATGGGACAAACTCCACAAGTGATGGTTTGTGGAATATGTGCAACAATAGGACATCCTACGAATATGTTTCCCATTCTCCAAGAAGATGCGGAACATGTGAATGCCACGAGAGAGTTCAAAAATTACCACAACAAACCATCCGGTTACCAAAATACATATAATTCAAGTTGGAAGCCAAATCCCAACATGAGCTACAACCCAAGACCATTGCCTCAAAATGCATTGATTAGACCTTCCTACCCGCCACAACAACCTCATTACCAACACCCACAACCACACTATCAACCCAAACCGCACCCTCCACATCATCACCAACAACCTCCTCAATCCCAACCAAGTAGCTCCGGAATGTCTCTTGAAGACATTGTCAAATCCTTAGCCACTAGTAATCAACAATTCCAAAAACAGACAAGAACTAGTATCTCCAACCTTGAAGCACAAATGGGAGATATAGTTACATCTTTAAGCAAGTTCGAGTCCCGTGGCAAACTCCCTTCTCAAACCGAAAAGAACCCAAATGTTAATGTGGTGACCTTGAGAAGTGGTAAACAAACCGGGGAAAGTGGTTCAAAGAAGAAGTCAATGGAAGAGGAGGAAGAAATAGAGATCACTCCCGTTAAGGATCCCGTTGTTAAGAATGCTACACAAGCCGGGGTTCCAAAGAAGATTACCCCCTAGTAACTCCAATAACAACTCGACCGCCATTCCCCTCTCGACTTGCAACTTCAAAGAAAAATATGGAGGAGAAAGAGATCTTGGACACCTTCCGAAAGGTAGAAGTAAACATCCCTTACTCGATGCTATCAAGCAAATCCCTAGATATGCAAAGTTTTTGAAGGAACTTTATACCAACAAGAGAAAATTGAAGGGAAATGAGAAAATTTCAATGAATGAAAACGTGTCTGCGGTTTTACAAAGGAAACTTCCACCCAAGTGCAAAGATCCGGGAATGTTTACGGTTCCTTGCAAGATTGGGGATGTCACTTTTAGTAGTGCCATGCTTGACCTTGGTGCTTATATTAATTTTATGCCCTATTTGGTGTATGAATCATTGAATGTCGGACCTTTGAGTGAAACCGGAGTCATAATCTCTCTTACGGATAAATCAAGTGTCTTTCCTAAAGGCGTTTTGGAAGATGTTTTGGTGCAAGTGAACCAATTGGTCTTCCCGACAGATTTCTATGAGATTGATTTAGAAGAACAAGTGTCCTCCAAGTCGGGTCTAATTTTACTTGGAAGACCATTTTGAAGACGGCTAGAACAAAGATTGATGTGTATGCGGGAAGCTTAACGATGGAGTTTGATGGGAAAACGATAAGTCTCAATATCTACGATGCTATGAGATATCCTAGTAATGTTTCATCTTTGTATTTTGTGGATGTTGTCGAACCATTAACCCAAGAATTGTTTGAGTTGTCTAATGGTGACATGTTGGAGATGATTTTGAGCAAAGGATTTGATTGTGGACAATTAGCCAAGAAGTTGAAGCTTTACTCGTTAGACCCAAAATTTGAAAGATTGGTAAACAATTTGGAGATCAAGAGAACCACTCAATTCAGTGTGAAGCAAATTGAGTTACCTCAAACCCATACAAGATTGCCACCCTCCCTTGTTCAACCAACGAAACTAGAATTGAAAGTCCTACCCCAACACTTGAAGTATGCGTACTTTGGAAACAACAAGACTCTTCCGGTCATCATTTCAACTCACTTAACCGAATGTGAAGAAGAGCAACTTCTCAAGGTGTTGAATGAACATAAGAAGCAATGGGTTGGACGATTGCAAATATCAAGGGATCGAGTCCCTCTATTTGAATGTACAAGATCTTGATGGAGGATGAATGCAAGTCGAGTCGGGATACGCAACGAAGAATGAACCCGCCTATGATGGAAGTTGTAAAAAAAAGAGATTTTGAAGCTCCTTGATGCGGGGATGATCTATCCAATCTCGGATAGCAAGTGGGTGATCCCGGTGCAAGTTGTACCGAAGAAGACGGGAATCACGGTGGTCGAGAACAACAAAGGTATGATGGTCCCCACCCGCATGCAAAACGGGTGGAGAGTATGTATTGACTAACACAAACTCAATGAAAGCACAAGAAAATATCATTTTACATTGCCTTCCATTGACCAAATGTTAGAAAGGTTGGCCGGAAAATCTCACTACTGTTGTCTCGACAGGTACTCCGGTTTTCACCAAATCCCGGTGGCACTGGAAGACCAAGAAAAGACAACATTTACATGTCCATTTGGCACTTTGCATACCGGAGAATGCCATTTGGATTGTGTAACGCCCCGGCCACTTTCCAACGTTGCATGGTTAGTATCTTTTTGGAATATGTTGAAAACATAATTGAGGTTTTTATAGATGATTTTACGGTATACGGGAACTCGTTTCAAGAATGTTTGACCAATCTCACCAAAATTTTAAAAAGATGCATTGAAACGAATTTGGTTTTAAATTTTGAGAAATTTCATTTTATGGTGAGTCAAGGTCTTATTTTGGGTCACATTATGTCTAAGAAAGCAACTGAGGTAGATAAGACCAAAATTGATGTTATTCAAAGCTTACCTTACCCGACTTGTGTCAGGGAAGTTCGTTCCTTTTTGGTTCATGCAGGTTCCTACTGAAGATTCATTAAGGACTTTTCAAAGATAACCAGACCAATGTGCTGACTCTTGCAAAAGGATGTTGATTTCGAGTTCAATGAGGCGTGCAAAGAAGCTTTCGACAAGCTCAAAGAGTTGCTTACATCCGCTCCTATCATGCAAGCACCAAATTAGGATCTCCCCTTCGAGATCATGTGTGATGCAAGCAACTATGCTATAGGCGCCGTTTTGGGTCAAAAGAATGGAAAAGCCTCCCATGTGATCTACTATGCATCGAGAACACTAGACAATGCTGAAAGAAACTACTCTACCACGGAGAAGGAGCTATTGGCCATAGTGTTTGCTTTGGAGAAGTTTAGACAATACCTGCTCGGTACCAAAGTCATAGTGTATTCGGATCACGCGACACTCAAGTACTTGATGACAAAGAAAGATGCAAAGCCAAGACTCATCCAGTGGATCCTACTATTGCAAAATTTTGATTAGGAGATTCGGGACAAGAGTGGAAGCGAGAACCTTGTTTCCGACCATCAAAGCCGGATCACTTCAAATGAGACTCCTTTCCCGTTGCGGGACGAGTTTCCGAATGAGCATCTATTTTACCTTACTCAATCTATTCCTTGGTATGCCAATATCGTTAACTTTTTGGTCATGAAAAGGTATCCCGACACATTCACGCGTACTCAAAAAGACAAATTAAAAAGTGAAGCAAAGTATTACGTGTGGGATGAACCTTATTTGTGGAAACATTGTCCCGATTAAATCATTAGGCGATGTGTGCCCCAACAAGAACATCAATCCATTTTGCAATTTTGTCATGAATTTGCTTGTGGGGGACATTTCGAACCTAGCCGGACCTTGAGAAAGGTTCTTGAGTGTGGACTATTTTGGCCAACCATGTCACGCAATTGTTACTTGTTTTGCAAAAGTTGTGAACGGTGCCAAAGGACGGGGAACATTTCATAAAAGAACCAAATGCCACAAAATCCAATCCTTGTTTATGAAGTTTTTGACGTATGGGGGATTGATTTTATGGGCTCATTTCCCGTCTCATTTGGCAACGTTTATATTTTGCTCGCTGTTGACTATGTCTCTAAGTGGGTTGAAGCCAAAGCCACACGATCGGATGATGCCAAAACGGTTATCGAGTTTTTAAAGTCTAATGTTTTTGTGAGATTTGGTCTTCCTAGGGCTTTGATTAGTGATAGAGCGACGCATTTTTGCAATAAGATGATGGAGGCTTTGCTAAGAAAGTACAACGTGATCCACCGTGTCTCTACCGCCTACCACCCTCAAACGAATGGCCAAGCGGAGGTTTCGAATCGTGAAGTGAAGTCTATTCTTGAGAAAACAGTGAATCCTACAAGAAAATATTGGATTTCGAGGCTAGATGATGCCTTGTGGGCCTATCGGACCGCTTACAAGACCCCGATAGGAATGTCCCCATTTAGGTTGGTTTTTGGAAAGCCATGTCATATTCCCATGGAATTGGAGCACCGTGCATTTTGGGCGGTAAAGCAACGCATTTTCAATATTGATGAGGCGGGAAGACATAGGAAGCTTCAACTTCAAGAGTTAGAAGAATTGAGAAATGACTCTTATGAAAACTCGAGAATTTACAAGGAAAAAACGAAGCTCTTCCACGACAAGTCCATCACCCGCAAGCATTTTGAACCGGGGCATAGGGTTTTGCTTTACCATTAGCGATTGAAGTTATTTCCCGGAAAATTGAGGTCAAGATGGATAGGTCCATTTGTTGTGCTAAAAGTCTTTGAGCACGGAGCGGTTGAAATACAAAGTGAAGAAACGGGACAAATTTTCAAAGTCAACGGGCATCGATTGAAGCCATTCTATGAAGGTTTTAATGAAAATGCCCTTGAAATCATCTATTTGGATATCCCGAGGTGTTGAATCAAGCTGGAAGGATGTCTCGCCAAAGACGTTAAAGAAGGGCATTTTTGGAAAACTTAATGTTTTCATGTTTTCTAAATCCACATAAGCACTTTAGATATTTTTTTTTGCATTTCACCTTTCTCCTTCTTCCTTCTTGCAGCCAAGAGAGTGTTGAATTTTAAGCCGCATACGTCAAAAGAGTTGAGAAGGTTTTTGCAAGACACACGCGGTCCGCATGTACTCGAAGTATCGTCCGTGTGGGTTATAAAAACGGACCGCGTGTGGCCAGAAATTCGACCGCGTCATTCTTCAAATTTGGAAGGTTACAGAACATATTACGCGGTCTGCATGTGGTTGGGGGTTTGTTCGCGTGGGTTATACAAATGGACCGTTTGTTATCGCTGGAACCAAACGCACGAGGGAATGAACAAATGGACCGTTTCAGGTCACTTCACGCGGACTGCGTGTACTCCAGAAAACTTATGCATGAGGTGTTGACTTTCGTTGACCCGTGTTTTGACCAGGTTTGACCACGAATTAAACCCACTAATACCCCCAATCGACCCTTTCTTCCCCACTTCTTCTTCTTCTTTACCCTAAACTCCATTAAAACACCTCCCACTTCCAACACAAAAACTTGATTTCCCGTCAAACCACCGGTCGGAATTACGTGAAACCACCGCCGTTCTCTCCCATTTTTCGAGCTCTACAAACCCCACCCGAAAACCGCTCCGATCTATTGCCAGAATTCTGGGCACCACCACCACCATCTCGCCACTTTCCGGCCATTTTTCGGGCAACTCCGACCATCTCTCACAATTCCGACACCACCATTGTACTCCTCTTGGGCAAGGCTACAAACCCCACTAAAAATATTCCTCAAAGCTCGCCGGAAAATTTTGCCGGAATCTCAATCCATTGCCGGATTTCTCGGGGTTTCGCGGTAAATTACTTCTTATGGGGAATTGAGCAAATCTTTAAGCTTGGGGTGGAGTGTTGCAAGATTTTCAAATCCCGAATTTCTGCGCGCAAATTTTCGACTTTCAAAAGTCATGGTCACCAACGGCTACATTATTTCCTTAACTTTAATTGACCAATATGCCTGTTTTAGAACAACAATTTATATGGTATGTCATCAAATGAGTCTAGGAATTATTTCTTGCTTTGATTGTTGAACCATTCTAGAAGTCCATAGGGAGTCGATTGGTGATTTGCATTGAAAAATTATTTGTTGGTATTGTTGGTTCGTGTAGTTGTTAGTTTCCTTGCAGGTTGATCATGACCACATCTAGAAAACGCTTGGCTGCCGCCCGAGGCAAGGCTCCCGCTAGAGCTCAAAATGATGAACCCAACATTCCAAGGTTTCGGGACGCTAAGGCGACTGAAAATTACAAGAAGAGTTTGCCTAGGAATGTTGCCTCAACCAAATTTGTGTGGAAACCCACGCTCATTTCATTAGGGGTTCTTGAGGGGGTCACTCAATTGTTCCGTAACATCAGGTGGGAAAACCTTCTCGAACTCATGGCACACACTTACGAGCTCCCTACTAGAGAGTTCCTTGCCGACTGCGGGTTAGACATCGAGAGAAAAAAGGTTGCATTCGAACTTATAGGGGATCGAGCATACATTGATTTTGCAAGGATAGATGACATCTTGGGCTTACCTTCCTCGAACACATTCACAGTTTTCGACACCTTGCCTGCCGAGTTTAACCACGAGACTTTTTGGACGGAAATCACTGGGGGGATCTTTTCATGTGCCGGTCGCGATAAGGCAACCTCCATCATTCACATGTGCCTCCGCATTGCCCATCGTATCTTGGTATGCACTGTTTTTGCCCGCAAAGAAGCCAGCTAAGTCACAAAAAATGAGCTCGTCTTCCTTTGGTGCATGACGCGACGTGAAAACCCACCGATCCCAGATTTTTCCTTGTTCTTTTTCCACAAATGTGCACTAATGAGAACCAAAACAGCTGGTGATATTTGCATTGGAGGATTTGTCACCCTTTTAGCCCACGATCTTGACATTAAGCTTCCGGACGACTATACGCCCGTCGATAACAAAATTCTCTTGGATGAGCGGGTTCTCACAAACATGCATCACATCCGTCATAGGAACGGGAGCAGTTTTACATGGTACTGTCCTCAAGGGGTTGGATATCTTATTCTTCCCGACCCCCGAGTCTCAAACTTCACCTTCCACGATCGCACTCAGTGGAGACTCTCGAGGACCATCATTCAGTCAGTCAATGAGGATACGCTCCAGGCTCAAGATAATGACGGGATACATGTGCATGACGGGCCCGACGATGAGTCCACCCATGGTCCATAGCAAGCCCAGCCCCAAGCAACTCCCGAATATTACCCGCTTCCCCCAATTTTGTCGAACAGTTCGAGACTCTTTGTGTCTCTAACCAAATCATGTCTCAGCAGATGCACCATATGTGGGGGTGGCACCAATCACAAAACCACTTTGAGAACATACCACTTCCTCCTCCCTATCCATACCCTCCACCCACTCACCCTTATCCACCTTAACCTTACCCCTAACCTTACCCCCAATACCCATATCCTCCTCCCGATCCCCTGGTTTAGGTACTTTCGCCTCGCCCCAAGCATTGAGGACAATGCTTATTTCTAAGCTTGGGGTGGGGTATTCCCTTTTTCCTTTTGCTTTATCATACATTCTAGCTTAGGTTGCATAGCATTTTAGCCTTAATTTGCATTCATTTTTTTATATAAAACTCCAAAAAGATTTTATTTTCTTCTTTTTCACTTTTTATTTTTACATGACATTTAGCTTAGGGCATTAGGATTCATGCATTTTTGTTATATCTTTATTCTCACCTTCGAACAGCTTTACTTGAAAGACTCGACACACCTTAAATACAATTCTTTTGGAAACTCACATAACAAATAAGAATCAATCTTAGGGACCTTCAGTTGTTGCATCTTCTCTTATATATACATGGGGAGAGAGTGCAAGTAGTTATGCATATGAATCGACTTACAACAAGTGTGGCATAAGTATGGGACAACTTAGCCTCGTGCCGACTAGTCCCTCACTTGCATTTTCCTTACAAGACACAATCAAACCGCAAAGAAAGGAATAAAAACTAGATTGTGCTATTTTGAGGTCTTTAGTGTCTAACTGCTACAATTCACATCATATCTCATTACTTTATGATTTAGACACATTTTCCCACTTGATCTCGAATTAGCCTCATTGTAGTTGTGCTCGTTTGGCCTCTTGTTTGGGTTAGATTTATATTCCGCTTATAGTTGTATATAGTTATGTTTTGTATTTTTTATTTCCAGACTGTAATTGTAATACTCCCGTGGTAAACCAAAAAAGTGAGCCAAAAAAAAAGAGACAACTACCCCTTTTTTCTAGTTTTGTTTTGTTTTGTGAATCAAAAGTAAATTGTTTTAAAAATGTCGTTTGAAAAATTTTGTATCAATTTACCAAAAATTTTAATAAAGTCTAGTATTTAGTTTGTGTACGTGAAAATTTCATATGTATCCAGTTTGTTTGGAGAAGTCAAATCTTTGATCTTTCGTGAAATTTGAACTTTATTTTTCTTGGTTCTAGTGTTAAAGTGAAAAAAAAGGTTTTGAAAAGCCGGATATTATCGCAATCATAAGATGCGAATGTAGTTATATATTTTTAGTGTTTTCCTCGTTGTGTCTTAAGTATTTGTATTTGTAACTGTGTCCTTGGGGTTTTGTTGTCTAAAAAAAAATAATAAATAAATAAAAGAAAAGACCGGGCCACAGAGTTGCATCCATTTGTTTTCTTTGGTAGATGTTTAGCCATTTTTGGATTTTAGTTCCTTAAAGCAATTCTTATCCTTAAAACTGGATTATATGTTTTTATTTTAAGGGCGTGTCGTGAATTTCCACCTAAGATGTTCATTCTTTTTTCTTTCTAGGATAGTTCATCCCAAGTTCATTTTAGTCTTGTCTTACTTGAGGACAAGTAAGGTTTAATCTCGGGATGATTTGATAGTTTTGTTTTTATTACTTCTTTTCATAGTTTATTTTTAGTTGAAACCATCTCATTTTAGTTAATCTTCATGCATATTTTCTCTTTTTGTTATTTTTCTCCTTTACCGGGTGCTTTCCAGTCTTTTGAGCTTATTTGTAGGATTTATCGAAGATTATTTGTTATTGGAGGTGTGGAAGGAGTGTGATACTGTTGGAGGCGTGCAATTTGTTCATGGACTTGAAGTGGTGCAATTGGTCTTGGTGTTAGTATAAGTGATAAGCGCGTTGGAGTTAATCTTTGGACGAGGATTCGAGTTAAAGAAGGATAATGAGGCATTGGACCATCAATGGAGGCTTTGGAATAGCATAATTGGACTTCTAAGAATTGATGCATTTGGGCTGGGATGTTAAAGGAAGATTGGGCTGGATTACATACTAATTGGGCCAAGGCATGCAATCACTGAGACCCACGCGGTCCGCGTGGATCCACAAACGGTCCGCGTGGTTGTGCTGAAGTGAATCCGGGTTTTGACTTTTTGACTCTATTTTGGGAAGGTTGGTGGATAGCTTTTGGGGAACTTTTGAATCCGGAAATAAGCAATCTTTACTGAAGATTTGGGGGGATTTTCATCATCAAGACTTTGAAGAACAACTCTATTTTTCTCTCAAGAAGGCTTGGGAAGATTTGGAATATTGGTGTCATTTCATTTCATCTTACACTTTGAATCATGTTTGGTATCTCTAAACTATCTTGTATTTCTTTTATTTTGGCCATGCTTGGCTAGATTCTCATTTGGTTGATTAGGGTTAAATCTCATGAATGATTGGTTGCTTTGAAGACTAAATGTTATCTTGTGTTTAAAGTTTATGGAAATGTTTTCTAGTTAAACATCTTGTTGTGTTTATTTATCTTTGATCATGAGCTTTGATGAATGAATGCTTATTTTTGTTGACTAATTTCTTGGTTAAGTAATGGACCCTCAAATTAGTAAGCAACAAATGGTTTATATGTTTGTTTTCATTTCATTTAGACCATGGAAATGTTTCCTCTATAATAATAATGTAAGCATTTGATTATCTTTTGGACTTGGTAATTCTTAGAACGATTTTCACAAGATTATATGATTCATTGATTTTGTGACTTTAATTAAGGAAATGTATTAAGAGCTCCTCTAACCATTTTAATAGCTATGAAGAGTTGAGGTAATTTGTGCTTATGAATTGCTATAGCCAAGTTAAATTGATTCACAAGTGTTATCCCATTTAGTCTAATGATAAGTCAACCATGTAATGCATGTGGTGTACCCAAAATCAACCAATTTCACTTCATTGAATTTAATCAAATCTTTTACTTGTTTATTTTTCAAACTTATATTCTAGCTTAGTTTTAATTTTGTCAAACAATCAAAAAGAATTAACCCCCCCCCCCCCCTTTTACTTTTACTTTCGTTTTACAAGTACTTGACCAAGTGATTTACATAGAGATTTAAATTGAACCAATCTCCGTGGATACGATCCCTTTACCACTATACATTGTTTTAGTGTGTAATATTTAGGGTATTTATTTTGTTGGCCTCGACAACCACCACCCATGTTTTCGCATTATGGTGATTTTGGGATTGTACTCTGATAAATATTTTACTATAAAGTGCTTTGGAATATTCAGTAAAAGGATAATGAATGTTTAACTAAAAGATATTTAATGTTTTGGTTGAATTAAAAATGGAATTTCTACCTTATAATTTTGGGACGTAACAAGTTGGTATCAGAGCCTTGGTTTGAGAGATTTAGGCACACTCTTGGGTATGTTTGAACTCAAACTAAGGAATTGGTAATCTTTTGAAAGAAAATGAGTTTCTAAAAAGATTTTGTAAAGTGGAATAAATTTTTAAAAGGATTTTATAAAGACAAAAGGGATGGTGCGTGCAATCAGCTGAGCTCAAGTAAGAGATTCCAAGAATACCCATACATATTTGTTACGGTTATATGTTATGAGAATTGCATGCTAGGATAAGGCTATCGATACTTTCAGGAATTGCAAGATAGATTGGCCTGATATGTGTTGCCTTGTAGCCTAGGAAGCATTGGATGCTATGCAAGATTAGGAATACATATTGGTATCAATAATTGCTAAGTGTATGCTTTAAAAATTGTATACGGTTAGGATCATATAGCCCTAGAATGATTTACTTGGCCTTAATTCCTGTTCATTGTTTGGTTGTGGTCCTAGGGTAGAGTCTTTTATTCGACAGTCTATTTGATCTTGTATTGTGTATAATTTGCATGCATAAGGCAACCGGCAATGAGAGTAGAAGTTCCTAGTATGAGTTTGAATGTTCTTTGGTTATTCTATGGATTGGAGTGCTATTGCACGAATGCTGCTTGCTTTGTGCTTTGTGGAACTCTTAAGTGATGTGAGTTAGATATTAGGTGAATATGTAAAGTTACATGTGACAGGGGTTGAATAATCTCAAAGTGATGGATTTGACCCTATTTGACAGCTCTTGTTTGAGTCTTACCGTTGTAGGGATGAGTCTTTTACTCGAAGGATTATCTAAGCTTTGTTGCATTTGATTGTATTCATGAGGTGGTTAACTGACATTATGGGGACTTCTTCAGCAGCTGATGGCAGGGTGAGGTCAGAAACCTAGGAAAGCCTACGAAGTGCTTCAGTGGGTTTAGTTGCGCTGTTCAGCAAGTACTTGGAGTATCTGGTTGAGAAGGTGACTTAGAGGATTCAGGATGATTCTTGAGGAAGGTATAAATAGGTGTGGAAGGAAGTATCGAGCTCGTACTACTGAAAGCACATGATCCATACTTGAATTGGGGAGAGTCTTGGAGAATCTAGGAAGCCTCTGGGATGAGGATTGTTGGATATGTTTTGATCGTTGCATGTTTGTTTTTCAGTATGGAGATGAGCTCTCATGGAGGAGCTTCAGGTTCTGGTATAGGCTCAGGTGTAGGTACTGATCCGATCGATGAGCGGATACGGGAGTTCATCTCGTCGGAGATTACTTGCGGTATTTTAGAGCATAATCCTATTATCTTTGGTACGATCAAGGAGGGGATTTTGGGAGAGCGTCTGGGCGCATTCCGTACTGAAGTTATTGCTATTGTTGGGTCTCGCACTCTTTTTTTTTCTGTGAGTTTCATGCTTGTGGGGCTCCCTATTTCTTTGGGGGAGAAGGACCCTACTACTAATAGAAGATGGTTAGCAGATATGGCTAACGCTTTCAGGATGAGTTTCTGCCCCGAGGGGTCAATGGTCATATTTGCCTCCTGTGTTCTGAAAGACAGAGCCCGGGATTGGTGGGAGGAGGTAGACTTCGCTTTGGGAGGCGAAGCCCTAGATACAATGACTTGGGATGAGTTTGTGAATAGGTTTAGGGCTGAGTTTGCGAACCGGTTTAGGGCTGAGTTTGCACAAGCTATTGAGGTGTAACAGTTGGCGAGGGAATTTCAGGACCTTCGTCAGACGACTGAGACTATGACATAAATCTCTGCCAAGTTCTGGGAGAGAGATTTGTTGGTTCCACAGTATGCAGTGGACGAGGAGGTGAAGAAGGTAAGGTACCATGACATGTTGAGGGATGACATCAGGGAGTTTGTGAGTTTGTCAGGGTGCGAGACCCTGAATGATTTGATTGCTAAAGCTCGGGATCATGAGATTGATTTAGAGCACCTCATGAAGAGGAATTCAGAGCAGACTCAGATTGTAGTGGGCCAAGTGAAGAGGCCCAAGACTCAGGATTCACATTTGGGAGGCCATCAGGGCCAGGGTCGTTGTACTGTTGTACCAAGTTTGGGAGGACCCATGAGGGAGGATGTTGGGAGACGGGTCAAGGATATTTCTGTTGCGTTCATATGGGTCATTTTAGTAGGGATTGCCCCCGTGGGTCGGTTCCGATGTGTTTTTATTGCAACCAGGTGGGCCACAAGAAGGCCGACCGTCCGATGTTGAGGGGTGGAGCAGTGAGTACACCTGCTCCAATTACTTTAAGGATCACTGACGGTCGTGAGGGTAGGGTAGGAGCCCCAACAATGAGGAGCCGAGCATTGCAGTGTTAGACAGGGGAGGCCAGAGTTTCAGCAGATGTTATTGCGGGTATGTATCTTTTGCTTTCTTCATGCTTATTATCAATATTTTATTGCCTTGGAATATTTTATTAGTTTGGGCAATCATTATCTTTGGTTTAGTTCTATATTATTGCTTGGGTTTTATCATCGAGAATTGTTATATGCCATTTTTGCATGTCGAGTGTTATTAAAGGGTCGCATCTTGCGGAGCGGGATTTAGTTTGTTCGGTTGTTGTTCCGGTTCTTTGTTGGGGTCAACTCAGGGGTATCGTTTGGAAGGTCTATGGACGAATCAGCTGGATTAGTTCACCAATGAAGTCAGAGTTCAGTCGTGTTAGCATTTTTCCAGTAGGATCGGTAGTCATCTATGGAAGGACCTTTGAGTCTAATCACTACCATTACTAGGGAAGGAGTGGTAACAAGAAGATGATGGTGGCAGTCACATGAGGTTGTTTAGTCATTGGTAGTGCCAGGGTGTCACACCCCAAAATCGGAACGGCGATTGTGTTTTGGGGCGGAGGACGTCATGTTTACTATCACAAGTCATGCATCATAGTAAGCAAAGTAATAAACAACCATTTCATTAGAAAGAAAGTGTTTACAAAGTATGTGGTTTACATAACATAGAATACAAAGCAAATAACAAAATAAGACATGAAGCTATACTGCTCCATCTTCTGAATCCCAGTGCACATACTTGTCTACTGGTCTCATGAGAATACAAGTTATTTTGAAAGAGTAGATCAACATTTAAGCTGGTGAGTTCATAAGATTTTAGTGATGTAAGTAAGTTGTAGTAAGTTGTAAGTTTTGTTTAGAAAAGTTCGCCTGTTCCTCCAGAAAATCCTATATTTCCTGCTTTGATGAAAGATAAGTAAAAATGACTTTACAATCCTTTCTATGAGTACTAAATGGATACAAGTTATATAAAACACAGAGTAAACAAACAATCGGTTGTGTGTATCTGCCCTAAGCCCACAACCAAATAAGGAACAGGAAATGAGGCGGAAGGCACACATCCCATTGTTTGTTAGATCGTCGTTGTATATAACCCTGGCGTATTCACTTGGTACTCACGGAGTTAACTGTAATAGTTCCTTTAATTTGATGTAAATATTCTTTAAGAAAACCCTTATTTCTTTTAGTAAAAATGGTAACCACAGTAGTTCCTTATATAATCACTTAGTTTATACTAGCTATATATAATCTAATACCGAACAGATAGTTAATTGTGTGAATCTGCCCTAAGCCCACAACCAAACAAGGAACAGGAAATGAGGCGGAAAGCACACATCCAACTACCTGTCGGTATTAATTATATATAACCCTGATGTATAAACTAAGGTATTATAGAATTAACCACCTAAGGTCCTTTAAGTTTTACTGGTTTAATAAAATGCATTAAACCCTTTACTGGGTAAGTTTCTAGTTTTGTATACCAAATGTTCTATTTGAAAAGTATGTTTTGTACTAGAAAACGGTGCATTGAATTAGTATCCTATGACCTGACCCATACATGGTACCCCTTATGATTACTTGGTGTATACGGAACATATATATAGCTAAGATCGGATAGATAGTAGGCTGGGTGAATCTGCTCTAAGCCCACAACCAAACAAGGAACAAGAAATGAAGCGGAAAGCACAAATCCTACTACATGTCAGATCCGATTAATATATATTCCTGATGTATAAACTAAGGAATCATAAAGTTAGCATTATAGGTCCCTTTCTACTGAATGTACTAGACTCGATTGTTTTGTTTGTCGTTTGTAAAATGTAAGTTTTCCCTAGTTTATAACTATCTTGACTCGAAAAATAGTTTGCATTAACTTTCAAGTGGAACTGTCACAATATGAAAGTAATCGGAAAATGTAAGTACACAGTTGTCTTTTGAATTGACATCACGAAGTACTGATTACCTTAAAACATGTTTGTTTTATTAAGGTCATAATGTGATGGATAGTACCCATACTATACGCTCTCCCTGCAAGAGATTCTGGGGACCAAAAACGACTTCCGCAAACAAATTGCTAGGCCGTGTAAATTCACATTAAAGTTATATGATCATGTATACCCAATTTTACTATCACCTTTTGTTTAGAACAATGAGTTAGTGATTTATTGGTATAATTAGATCCTGTAGTGTTCTTCTGCTATAGCATTTAGTATGTTCATTCTGTTATAGTGTATAGTGTATAGTATGTCTCTCTGATGTATTGTATCTTCCTCCCTGTTTCTCATTATAGAATGTTCTCTATGTTATCGTGTATTGTATCTACCTCCCTGTTTCTCTTTATAGTATGCTCTAGTATCTAGTATGAACTGAACCCCTAAACTATACCTATTATAGTTTACTAGTATTTTACTTGGAATGTTACTGAAAATACTCATTTATCTACTAAGTTATGATTGTACTTTAAAAACGGAGTTTTGTAAACTAAAAAGTAACATAACTTAAAAAGAGTTTTTGAAATGTTTTGATCACTTATAAAAGACATAAGCAATCTTTTGAAAGATGTTTATAACAAACAATTACACAATTATCATTGTGTTTAACTTGTATTCCCCCCCCCCCCCTTTAAAAGCATTTAAAACAGTTTAAAAGATTGATTATAGGGGTATGAACTCACCTTATGTGGGTGATTCAAACGAATAAGCGCGCAAGGATGAGAAGTTCCACGAATGAAGTCCCGAGACACAACGAGTCCTAAGTGACATATAATGGCATATATTGCCATGAATATAGTGTTTAGAAGCAACTATATGAAAGGAAACACCTTTAGGGACTAGGAAACACTTGGACCAAGTGTTAGAATCACATGCGATTCATCTAAGGGGAGTTTACGGCCACAATAGTGAGTGTGTGGCCATGGGTGTACGGCCACGGAGTGTACGGCCATACACTTATGGTAACAAGTGCACAAAATTGTCTTTTGATGATAGGGAAGCTTTTGGGACAATTGCTCATCAAGTGTTGAAGCTAGGTTTGCACTTTGAAGGCCCTTTAGGGGTGTTTTGAGGGGTGTACGGCCACAAAAGGGTGTACAACCGTACACTCCTTATGTTCTTGAGTTCTGGACGTTTTTAGGGTGTTAATCTAGTGTTCCTATCAAGTACTAAGCATAGGGAAGGAGTACTTATGTTTTGGAGGCTCAAGAAGGTTCACAATCACCAAGAACAAGTGTGTGTTCTTGGTGTTCTTGGTGAAATGGATGAAGATTTGAAGATCTAGTTAAAAGATGATTTCCATGGATGAAATCAAAGGGTGTTACTAGGTTAAGAAGAATAACAACATATCAAAACAGAAGAAAGTCTTACATTCTTGAAGATCGGGTGAAAGGCTCGATGACAGTTGAGAGAGAAATCGAGTTCTTGGCTTGAAAACTGAAGAAATGGCTTAGAAATGAAGGGATATCACTCTTATAGAGGGGGTGTATGGCCAACATGGGTGTACAGTCCCACACACATGTGTGTACAGCCGTACACTCATGTGTACGGCTGTACACTCCCTCACATGGAGTGTATGGCTTGATTTCAAGGCTATGAACTTACACGACCCAATCCTATACTCAATGCTTGAATGTAATGAGCTTTTAACCCTTAAACAGACTCTAAACAAGTCTAACTGATCGCAGAAATGAGTTTGACATTCAGTTGATTTGAATGGCTGGACTTTACAAGGCAAAAATTTTCGGGTTGTCACATCATCCCCCCGTTAGATGGAATTTCGTCCCGAAATTAGCTTTCTTAGTAGTACTACTGGGGTTGCGATCCTCTGATTGGCAGAATACCCACTCGTAGACCTGGCAACCTTGCCCTAATGTCCATGATAGGATTCATACTTGGTCCATTTAACATTACCTCGTGTATATAAGTCATATATAATTCGGATTAGTTAGACGGTCGGATGTACGACTCTACCCCAGGTCCACAACCAAACAAGGAACATGAGATAGGGCGAAACACACATACTAAATCTGCGTAATCATAATAATATACCACCCTCGCGTATACACTGAATAGTGATAGGTGGGTTGTATTCGTCCTTAGCCTCTGTGCTCGAACTTCGTCTGATGGACGAGTGGTATTTCGGAAAGGTCTGCTGAACATACGGCGGCAAGGCTTCGGAGGACAAAGTACTCTTCGCACGAGTACTTCGGGGTTTGGATTACAAAGGAAAAAACTGAGGTCTAGGTCAGACTGTCATTACGAATGACGAAGGTTTCGTGAATTTGACGGTCAAGGCGATAGGAACATATGAACTTAGTATGGTGAGGACCACGCCAACTCATGAAGAACGATAGAAACGGACTCTTCATTGAACAAAGTTTTTCCGATTTGAAAGAAACGTTTGTTATACGATGATGTACCCCTAGTGTGCTCAAGAATGTACTCTTTGTAAATGTTCTAGTGCTTTCTGTTTTCCCCCCTAATGTTAACACTTCTACGTATCGTACCGTGATGAGCGAGTACATACTGTGAAAGTGCTTTGATAACTAGTGTCGATACTTTACTACGATCCTCCTCGGTACCACTACGATCGTCTGGAATATACAAGTTATGAATAATTAAGATGAATTAGACAGTCGACTGAGTAACTCTGCCTCAAATCCACAACCAAACAAGGAACATGAATTAAGGCGCAATCACTCACTCTAAGTCTGGAAAATCTTAGCTATGCACAACCCTGATGTACATACTAAGCCATCATAGCTTCCTTGAACGGATCTTTTAGTTCTCTTGAATACTGTGACTTGATTCTATAAGTGAGTTATTATAATTACTTTTAAGTGTTTTCCCCAAGTTTTAATCTTATACAAATATAAATTAATTTTTAAAGTAATTACTATTTCGAAAATGTACCGCTGCTTGTTGGCGACTCCGGGGTTGATTCTCCTACGGTGATCATCAGAATTCATCCATCCTCTCCTGAGTTCTTTGTTATCGGGCAGTCCCTCTGGTAGTGTCCATTCTCACCACAGCCATAGCAGGCTTGGTTTTCTTCAACTCCGGGGACTTGGGAGATCGGTTGAGCCGGTGCCCTGCAGAAACGGACTGTGTGTCCTTTTCTGTGGCAGTTCAGACACTGCATTTCCCAACATACTCCGGTTTGGTGGTAGTTGCACTTTCCACACTTCGGGAGGGTTCCAGCATACCGACTGGCAGGTGCTGGAGTAGCAGGTGTTGTGGCGGCGTACATAGTACTCGTTTGTTCCTCCTGTGGGGGTTCCTGTGTTGTTCGCTTCTTCTTCCTCTTGTTCCCCGACTTCTGTTTATAGTCCTCTCCCTTTGATGGCCTGGGAACGGGGACTTCTACACCATGGCGGACTCCATGGTCGATGAGCCGTTGAGCCAGGCGTTTAGCACTATCGAATGTGGTTGGGTTAGAAGACAACACATCTCCTTGGATCGGGGCAGTTAGACCCCAGATGTATCTTTCTATCTTCTTGCTCTCCGGGTTAACCATGCCGGGGAATAGTGCTGCTAGGTCGCTGAACCTGTCAGTGTAGGCCACTATGTATGAGCCGACCATCGTGAGCTCCCATAGTTCTTGTTCCAGCTTTTGAACTTCGCCCAACGGGCAGTATTCTTTTAGCGTTAACTCTTTTAGGTTCTGCCAACCTATTGAGTTAGCCACTGACAGGGTCAATGAATTAACATGGCTATTCCCCCATGTTAGGGCTCTGTCTGAGAAGGTGCAGGCAGCAAACTTTACTTTGCTCCCTTCTGGGCACGAACAGATTGTGAAGACCGAATCTGTTTTCTCGAACCATCGCATCAGAGCGATGACTCCACCATTTCCATTAAAGGAATTAGGTTTGCAGTTCATGAAGTCCTTATACGAACACTCCCTTGGGTGTTCGTAAGTAACTCCGGGGTTGGTTAAGTGGGTACCGCTACCAGATCCGAAGGTACCACTTTCGCCGAAATGAGCTAGAGCAGTTGCCACTGCGGAGGATATCGCTGCTTGGAGAGCAGCAGGATCGAATTGCGGCGTTGGAGTTGGAGTTATCGGAGTGGTGCGTCTGTTTGATATGCGAGGAGACATCTTTGCTAAAAGAATACAAAGACAAGATGGAATAAGTCTAAAGCAGTGGATATAAGCCGAAAGCTAAAAGACAAGGTTATCCTAGTTCTGAGTGTATCGGGTCCTGACTTCCACAGGGTTCTGGAAACAATTCATAAAAGAGTCTATACCAAATAAACTTTATGAATTAGGAACGGCTATCCTGGAATGAATATCTGTGACGTATATAACTATTACCAGTTGCATGTAAGAAAATAATCCTAACACATAATGTGAGCAGTGTTTCCACTAGGTTCGTCGTACGAGAATGGAAGTGTCTAAAGAATCTATGAGATTTAAGTGAAACATTATGGGGTGATCCTTACAGAGACCTCCTATAATTGTACAATGTATACAAGTTGTATATGATTTAAGATTAAATAGACATTCGAATAAGTGATCCTACTCCAAAACCACAACCAAACAAGGAACAGGTAGTGAAGCGTAGATCACAAATTCTAAGTCTATAAAATCTCAATTATATAAAACATTGGGAGTATACATTGCAAGATTATAGACCTATCCGTAAGGGTCTTTGAAATTATCACATAAGTTATTTATATAGTGCCTAAGATACTCCTATAGTATTTTAATGTAATGTACTTGGTATGTTTTAAACTTGTTATCGTGCTATAGTATCATAAAATACTCCCATAGTATCTTATCTTTATGTTCTGATCTAGAAATCCCTTGACTAGTGTTAGGTAAGTTTTAAGACTGTTGCAACACCACATCACTCCCAAACACATGTCGTTCACATCTCGAATGAATATAGTTGATCAGGCTATATTGATCCTAGTTATGATTACATAACTGTCCAGGTTTGACCGTAGTGTTCAACCTTTAAATACTTCTGTTCTGTTCTTCTCGTGATACTTGTTCTAATATGTATATATGTATAAGCACGTATGTATACTTTTATAAGGTATCATTATATATTTAAAATATATTCTTATCCAGAGCACTTCGGCCCCATTGTATTTATAGTCGTATATCTTTTATCGGTTGATATACTTAGTTCACTATAAACAATGCTCTGATACCAATCTGTCACACCCCAAAACCGGAACGACGATTGTGTTCTAGGGCGGAGGACGTCATGTTTAGTATCACAAGTCATGCATCATAGTAAGCAAAGTAATAAACAAACATTTCATTAGAAAGAAAGTGTTTACATAGTATGTGGTTTACATAACATAGAATACAAAGCAAATAACAAAATAAGACATGAAGCTATACTGCTCCATCTTCTGAATCCCAGTGCACATACTTGTCTACTGGTCTCATGAGAATAGAAGTTATTTTGAAAGAGTAGATCAGCATTTAAGCTGGTGAGTTCATAAGAATTTAGTGATGTAAGTAAGTTGTAAGAAGTTGTAGTAAGTTGTAAGTTTTGTTTAGAAAAGTTTGCCTGTTCCTCCAGAAAATCCTATATTTCCTGCTTTGATGAAAGATAAGTAAAAATGACTCTACAATCCTTTCTATGAGTACTAAATGGATACAAGTTATATAAAACATAGAGTAAACAAACAATCGGTTGTGTGTATCTGCCCTAAGCCCACAATCAAACAAGGAACAGGAAATGAGACGGAAGGCACACATCCCATTGTTTGTTAGATCGTCGTTGTATTTACCCTGGCGTATTCACTTGGTACTCACAGAGTTAACTGTAATAGTTCCTTTAATTTGATGTAAATATTCTTTAAGAAAACCCTTATTTCTTTTAGTAAAAATGGTAACCACAGTAGTTCCTTCTATAATCACTTAGTTTATACTAGCTATATATAATCTAATACCGAACAGATAGTTAATTGTGTGAATCTTTTAAAACAGTTTAAAAGATTGATTATAGGGGTATGAACTCACCTTATGTGGGTGATTCAAACGAATAAGCGCGTAAGGATGAGAAGTTCCACGAATGAAGTCCCGAGACACAACGAGTCCTAAATGACATATAATGGCATATATTGCCATGAATATAGTGTTTAGAAGCAACTATATGAAAGGAAACACCTTTAGGGACTAGGAAACACTTGGACCAAGTGTTAGAATCACATGTGATTCATCTAAGGGGAGTTTACGGTCACAATAGTGAGTGTGCGGCCATGTGTGTACGGCCACGGAGTGTACGTCCGTACACTCATGGTAACAAGTGTACAAAATTGTCTTCTAATGATAGGGAAGCTTTTGGGACAATTGCTCATCAAGTGTTGAAGCTAGGTTTGCACTTTGAAGGCCCTTTAGGGGTGTTTTGAGGGGTGTACGGCCACACAGGGGTGTACGGCCATACACTCCTTATGTTCTTGAGTTCTGGACGTTTTTAGGGTGTTAATCTAGTGTTCCTATCAAGTACTAAGCATAGGGAAGGAGTACTTATGTTTTGGAGGTTCACGAAGGTTCACAATCACCAAGAACAAGTGTGTGTTCTTGGTGAAATGGATGAAGATTTGAAGATCTAGTTAAAAGATGATTTCCATGGATGAAATCAAAGGGTGTTACTAGGTTAAGAAGAATAACAACAAATCAAAACGGAAGAAAGGCTTACATTCTTGAAGATCGGGTGAAAGGCTCGATGACAGTTGAGAGAAAAATCGAGTTCTTGGCTTGGAAACTGAAGAAATGGCTTAGAAATGAAGGGATATCACTCTTATAGAGGGGGTGTACGGCCAACATGGGTGTACGGCCGCACACACATGTGTGTACAGCCGTACACTTATGTGTACAACCGTACACTCCCTCGCATGGAGTGTATGGCTTGATTTCAAGGCTATGAACTTACGCGAACCAATCCTATACTCAATGCTTGAATGTACTGAGCTTTGAACCCTTGAACATACTCTAAACAAGGCTAACTGATAGCAGAAATGAGTCTGACACTCAGTTGAGTTGAATGGATGGACTTTACAAGGCAAAAATGTTCGGGTTGTCACACAGGGGGAATTTCATATTTGAAAGGGTGGAAGATGGTTAGAATGCAAAGATTCATCTGAGGATGGGAAGTTGGAGTGAAGATTCGCTAGTTCAGAGCAAGGGTTATAGTCTTTGTCGCCAGTATAAAGGACTTAGGAGGTGGTGGTGTATCATGGGAAGCTATTGGGTTTATTGTACTTGTTGATATTTCGGGGAGTATTCATCTGAATTTCAAGAGTTATGCAATCATCGGGATTGGATACTAACGAAACACTAGTTCTTGTAAGCTCAGACTGTTAATAGTCTGAATTGTAAGGTTGCGAGATGGATTGGAAATCCATCAAATCGTAAGGTTGGAGGAGAACAGTCGAATCCAAAGGGGGGGGGGGGAGAATCATTGGTGTAAGGGATTGCACAAAGAGGATATTTGGGTTTTGTTGCACATCAGTAGTGACACAGGGCGGATATGTGGATGGATCCAGGTCGAGGGTGGTGTTAGAGACTCTATGCTTGTTCTTTTCTGACGAAGGCTTTGGGATTCGAAGCATGACCAGAACACCTGATTGAGGTATAGTCGGTTGCAGGATCGACTCATGATGATTGCGGTCGATATAGTAGATGGTCGATAAGACCATGGGTGGGGCCATGGTTGTAACACCCCGACTCTCAAGTATAAACTTTTCAGTCTTATATTTCCATTTGAAAGGACGACTCGACGAGTTGGATTCCCTGATTTGTCGAGTACGCGTACATTTGGTCGTGTGTTTTAAGTGACCAACTCGACGAGTTGGAGGACCGAATCGACGAGTTGGAGCTGGAGGATGAAACCCTAATTTCCGGGGTTTTGCACCCTATTTAAAGGGTCATTAGCCTCCCTTACATCCCCCTTTGAGCCCAGAAACCCTAAATCGCGTTTTCTCTCCATATTTATGTGTTTTTAAGCTTGGAAGGTGGATCTTGGTGAAAGGAGCTTGAAGATCAAGAAGCTTTGAGCAAGGAACAGTTGAGGATCTAAACCCTACTCCATTTTAGCATCACTTGAAGGCAACAAGTCATTACCTTGACTTTCCTCCTTCTAGATCTCTTCATGTTTAATATTAGGGCCTTTCTAGCATGTACGTGAACCATTTTCGGGTATGGGCTAGGATTTGAAGTTGCAACTTCAGATATGAACTTATCTTGGTCTCTATAACTATAAACTTTCCATCTTTAACAAGTATGAGCTATTCCCTTTGAGTTAAACCCCATTTTAAGTTTGGATGTGGTATTCTAAGCCTTTAGAGCCTTGCTTGCACATAAGGTTTGCAACTTTACGTGATAAGAATGCCTTAGGAAGCTATATCTACCATTTGGAGCTTTGGAATGGCTCAAAATAATCTGGACAAAAAATGGACTGTATGAACTTGACGATTAGGATAAGGAACTCGACGAGTTGGAAAGGGTTTTCTCGTTGTTTGGTTTCTGCATGGACTCGGCGAGTCAGCAGAGGACTCGACGAGTCAGTAAGGGTTTTCCACGACTTCTGGACACGCATAGACTCGACAAGTTGGTCGGAAACTCGATGAGTTAGTGAGGGTTTATGACCTTTTGAACCCTTAAGGAACTCGACGAGTTGCTAGCTGCACTCGACGGGTTGGGTCAACATGGACTGTTGACTTTGATAGTTGACTTTGACTTTGACCAAGGGTTGACTAGTTGACTTCTGGGGGTATTTTGGTAACTTGGAAATTTATGGAAATGGTCTTATGGAAAATATAGGTGGTGGAGTTCATGGCTGTGGTTCGAGAGTTTGAGCTTATCACTTCAGTTCGATAGTTGAGAGGTGAGTTTTCCTCACTATGCTCAAGGGTCTAAGGCACCAAGGCCAACCCTTTTGGATTGTTATCCTAATATGTTGTGCTAGTATGAGCTGTTAGATTAGCATCCTGGTAGATAGGATGGTATTATGTTGCTATGATCTGTTAGATCAGTATCCGGATAGGTAGGATGATGTTATGCTAGTATGATCTGTTATCTCGGTTTCTTTGTCTGTAGACTGCTATGTGGTTATTTGATATATGTGTACATGTTTGATTAGTGGTTAAGGCTCATCTGCCTTGTGCGAGAGCCAACAGACCTGTGAATTCCAACCCGATGGTTGTGGGCCGTGAGTATTCCATCCCGAGGATGATTGGTCTCGTAGTATGAGGGCATTCCATCCCGGTGGTTATGGGCCTGGGGTATTCCAACCCGAGGATGACTGGACCTATAGTATGTTGGCATTCCAACCCGATGGTTGAGGGCGTGGGGTATTCCAACCCGATGGTTGATTGGAACCATAGTATGATGTTTGTGTTTATGTATATGTTGTTGTGTGTATGGGCATTTTGGGGGAATTCACTAAGCATCGGGATTACAGTTTTAGTTTTCGTTTCAGGTACCTCAGATGATCACGAGAAGGCAAAGGCGTGATCGTAAAGCTCCTCACATTTTATGACTATGTTTCTAGGATACTCTGATATAGAACTGTTTTGAAAACAAATTTGTAATAACTATTAGTATCTAAATCTTTTAAAAAGTTTAAATTTGGCATGATTTTTATGGATGTTACAAGTTGGTATTAGAGCCTTGGTTTCAGCGAATTGGAGGAACATTCGTGTGAATCCAGTCTCAAACTAAGGATAATATTTTCAAAATGATTTTAAATGGTTTCCAAAATAAGAAAAGGAGGATGCAAGTGTACGATCAGCCAGAGCCAGTAAGTAGACCCCAAAATACCATGCAATTATTTGATTATGTGATATGTTAGAACAACATGCTAGTACCAGGGTAGGGATCTTCAGGAATTGCATGATAGAATTTCTTCTTTGTATGATGCTTGATAGCCTAGGTTTTTCTTTATATGAAATTGACATCATTACTGTAGTTGCTTAGTGTATGCATCACGGCCGTACATAATTAAGATCTTAAAGCCTGAGAATGTTTGGTTTGACCTTATTTCTTGTTCTTGTTTGAGGAAGGGCTTAGGGTAGGATCAGATATTCGAAAGTCTATAGGGTCGAGCGTTATGTATGACTAGCATACACTAGTGCTACAGGGTTGGTGGAAGTTTCATGGATGGTTTAGTCGTGCGAGGTTAGTAGATCAGTTATGAGATAGTTAGCTTCCATCTTGGAGAGAGGATTGAGCGATCACCATGCATATGTATATTGTTAGGGTGTTGTTATGATACTTGAGACAAATATGGGTAGGTGTGGAAGGTAGTATGGGCCCGTACTACTGAAATCACAAGACCCATACGCGTAGCAAGGAAGGCACAACACCTAGGGTTTAGTTGAGAGTTGGTTCCCTGTTATTTGTGTGGATTTTATGATATCTTCCTGGTATATTTTCTGTATGGTGGTTACGAGGCGTTTTGTCACTGGATCCGGATCAGGATCAGGGCAGGGCAATCAGGATGCCCTGACGGAGCCCGAGATTATCGGCCAGGGTGGGCCAGCATTGACAGAGTATCGTGTCAGGGAGATCATCCGTGAGGAGGTGGTCGGGATTGTCCAGGGTCAGACTCCATAGATGTTTGGGTCTATTAAGACCACAATGATGGAGTATTTTGATGACATATATGCAACCCTAGCTGAGACGGCTTCTACAATAGCTACAACGGCTGTAATAGCGGCAGGGGGAGGAGCTGGCCAAGATTTTCAGTACCGGGACTTCGATAACACGAAGCCCCCGACATTTGATGGTACTCAGGATCCGATCAGAGCCATGAGGTGGCTGTCTGACGTGGAGGGTTGTTTCTTCACCTGCTCATGTCCTACTGACTAGATCAGATGTGCCCTGAACCTGTTGAGGTCCGGGGCAAAGGACTGGTGGAGATTTATGACTGGGTCTTATTCAGATGACCAGAGAGCTGCGGTTACTTAGGAGCAGTTCAGGTATATGTTCTGCACTCGCTACATCCCACGAGTGGAGCGGGAGCGGTTGGCTCTAGAGTTTTTGGACTTGATACGGGATGGTGAGACTGTGGCAGAGATCACCCACATGTTTACTGAGAGGGCGATGTTCTACCCGGAGTTTGCTTCTGATCAGGCTCAGATGACACGTTATCTAAGCATGCTCAAGACTGATATTCGACAGTTTGTGGCGACCCAACGTTGTAATATGCTTCTGGATCTACAGGAGGCCGCTAGGCGGCGTGAGTTGGAGATTGAGCTGCAGTTGAGGGAGCAGCGGCAAGCCCCGACACAGTTACAACAAGCGCCAAAGCGGTCTAAGACCGCTGATACTAGGACTGGAGGACAGTCAGTCTCACTCGGGGGTTTGCCGATCGGGGAGCGGGTGCCACAAATGTGGCAAGCAAGGCCACATTGCTAGGGATTGTAAGCAGCAGATACCATCTCCTGGGGTTAGATTATGTTATCATTGTGAGCAGATGGGCCATATGAAGGCCCAGTGTCCCCTACTAAACGCCAAGCCTGGGCAGGCTCCTGCGCCGGCTACACTGAGGATCACTGACGGGAGTCAGGGTCAAGCAGCGCCCCCGAGAGCCCAGGGACACGTCTTCCAGCTTACAGTGGAGCAGGCTAGAGCAACGCCAGACGTGGTTGCTGATATGTTTCTATCCCTTATCTTACTGATTATATCTATTTTATGCTTATATGTTTGTACCTATGATTAGGTACGTTTTTAGTGAACTCCTTACCTGTTTTGGTATTATTTGACTCGGGGGCGAGTCGGTCGTTTGTTTCTCAGTTTTTCAGTAGGGAGTCCGGGTTGCATGTGGGAGAGTTGGAGTGTCCGTTGCGAGTCTCCATCGCCAATGAAAACGAGGTTTCCGCTTCTTCGGTCTATCGGGGTTGTGTATTGGAGATTTTCGGAGTATCTTTTCTGATAGACCTGATTCTGATTCCCATGGGGGGTGTATGTCTGATTGTGGGTATGGACTGGCTTAGTCATTTTGGTGCCATGATTGACTGTGAGGGGCATCAGGTAGTAGTACGAACCCCAAGTAGGGGAGAATTGATTGTTTACGGAGAGGGCACCAGATTGGGATTAGGGTTTTGTTCGGCTGCCAGGGCTCGACAGTACATTCAAAACGGGTGTGCAGGTAATCTAGCGTATGTGGTGGATATGCGGGTCAGAGATCAGGTTTCAGTATCAGAGGTTTCAGTGGTTAGACAGTTTGCTGACGTGTTTCCGGAGGAGTTACCTGGAGTGCCTCCGGAGAGGCAGGTTGAGTTTAGGATCGACCTAGTGCCAAGTGCGGCCCCTATCGCCAAGGTGTCGTACCGGTTGGCACCACCAGAGATACATGAGATGTCATCACAGCTGCAGGAACTGCTGGGCAAGCAGTTCATTCGTCCGAGCAGTTCCCCATGGGGAGCGCCGATACTCTTCATCAGGAAGACAGATGGTTCACACCGGATGTGCATTGATTTCCGGGAGTTGAACAAGTTGACGGTGAAGAACCGTTATCCACTCCCGAGGATAGATGATCTTTTCAATCAGTTGCAGGGAGCATCTTAGTTCTCCAAGATAGACCTGAGGTCCGAGTACCATCAAGTCTGGGTTAGGGAGGAGGATTTGGGGAAGACCGCGTTCTGAACTCGTTATGGACATTACGTGTTCGTGGTGATGCCGTTTAGGCTCACCAACGTGCTAACTGTTGGGTTATGAGCATTCTAACACTCCTAAATGTACATGCAACCCTAAATACCTTGGATCTATGTTTTCTCTATTATACATACAATTATGAACATCCAAGGTATTATCCTAATCTAGCATACAAAATAATAAATATAACAAGATAGAATACATACCTCTTTGATGTAGAATGTCTTCATGAAGCTTGAGTGCCTAGTGCCCCAAGTGTGACACCTCAAATGGTTCACACAACACCAAATGCACTTGTAATAACTTGAGAGTAACTTGAACACTCCTTGAAATCGTCTAGCCCTCACACTCACACATTAGTGCACGATTTCTTGAGCCATGTGATTCTTTTATATGGTGGCTATTAGGGTTACACCATGTAACTCATAACTTTACCCATTCCTTATGCGCCATGGATTTTAACCTCCATGGAGTATCCATGGGTCACCCCATGGACTTAGTCCAACATAAGGAATCATGGATCACAAGCCCACATATATAAGAATGAATGATTTACACAATCAACCCATATATTTAATTAGTCTCCTTTTGATCACTTAATTAATTCCAAATTAATTCTTGATCAATACTAATTAAATAACCTTATTAATATATTAGAACTTATAATATATTAACCAACCTTAAGTGTTATTTCTCTCATTATAGTCTATCCAAATGCATGATGCCATGCAACCCAAATGGACCATGCCGGGTCGGGTCAAGTCTTACCAATTATAGTTATGGACTTAGACATTAATCCAACAGTCTCCCACTTGGATAAGTCTAAAACTATTATTGCGTATGACTTCAGGAACCGATCAGCAATCGTAGCTCTCAAAAGCTTCTGTCGAACTCTGACCTTGTCGATGAACTCTGACCTTTGTCAATGACTTGTCCATTAGATAAGGGATCATATATTCCTCCATTCTATAAATCATATGGACTGAGACATGGATTATCAATCATTCTCTCTGTCCATTTGTTGTTTCCTGATTTCCGATTCATGATGACTGACTGATTGAACAAATCAAATCAGTCCTGGCTTGGCCAAGCACTCACATGTATCATCTTTAAATCATCGAGGGGCCCACAGATATCGCTTTTATCCCGAAGGTAAAAGGAATGGATAAACTTCGACTCATATGGCTTGTTCTACTACTTGTTGAATCATACACAAAGGCACGTTTTATAACATCGAGTTACCAATGCGTTTTCGTGCAATCAATGTATAACCAACTCATAGTAACAACTCATATCTCTAGGTTTGAAGAATATAAGATATTATCGTCTCATGATCACTCGTGATTAAATCCATGAAGTGATTCAAATGAGCGCGGGTTGAATCCAATACTCAGAACTTATGAGCACTCATGAGTGTTGTAGCACCACTTTGTCCACCAACTTGGACCTCTACAAACCAACCCATGACAGTCTTGATTCATATCTACTTCCAACATATGACCGACTGTGGATGGTTTGAGTAACTTAATCATTCAGGAAGAGCGACTTAGTTATTCTGGAAGTCAAAACATGCAAAGTGAAACACACGAATAAATGAATCAAATATGGTATCAAACCCTATGAATATAAATAAACACTTTTATTTATCACCATACCGATTACTAATTATTCATTGTTTCGGTTTTATCAACTTTATACTTGAATTTAAAACAATAGTTGTCCCATGCTCCAAGCATGTACACTATGTTTTCTAAACACTAGTCATGCCATACACCAAGTATGCATACTATGTTTGTCTATGATCTTTACTTTGTAAAATAGATCAATTGAACATCACTCCAATGATCCTCTTTTCACAGTCCCAAATCCTTACTGCAAATGAAAGAATTCCAAATTCATGCCATTTACTGAAATCTGTTAGATTCTAAACTTATATGCATTGATCCTCTTAATGATTATGCACGAAGTCAGAAAGACTTGACAACAATCATTACAGAGCATTCCAAAGGAGATCAGCTCCTTGGAAACATCCTTCTTTCATTAAGTTTCCTAATCTTACACAGATTGAATAATTTCTAACTTTGAAACATTTCCATATTCCATTTTGACTATCACTTCTGAACAAGAGTTGCCTCCTTACAGATTATGTCAATATGGTCCTTCCAGAATTAACATTATACTTCCAACTGTCCTTGAGCAACCAATCTTTGGTAAACCTTAGATTGTCCTCGACAATTGCTTAATCATTTTAGTCATATCCAATTCTAGACCTTTTCCCTTCATAATGCCCCAGGCATTTGGAAAATTTTAGAAAGGATGAATATAGCACATGTAATCGATCCTATATCTGAAGCATATGTGACACGATTCATGATGTCTCACATAAAGACTAAACCAGTCTTTTGCTATAATATTTCCATTTCAATTTGCCAAGTTCTCAAAATTCAGATTATGAAAAGGGATGCCGTAATCATAATCGAATTTTAGAACGCAAATAATGGACCCATATATAGAATTTCCTTATGTTGAGCCATTCCAACATGAAATTCATATATATATCCTTGATTAAATACGATTAAAATCTCAATCTAAGCTTTTAGAATTGAAATGAAGTATAATTTCCTCTCCCTTAATTATAGCAAAACAACTTTTTCAACCCCTGCAACCTCACGAATTGAAACTTTTGTTTTCTATAATTAACATTGCTAACTTGCAACCTTTGTCATAATTATCATGCTCCCACTAACATGATGATTATTAGCATAACACTTATCCTCCCACTAGCTTTGACATGTACTCAGAAATCAGCTGACTTTCTTACCAAAGTTCAGATTTCTGATACTAGATTGTTTTGATAAAACTTTATCAAAATCATCCACCTCTCTTAGATAGCTCGCATGTGTGTCTAAACAATTTTAGAACTATGAAAAGGGATGCCGTAATCATAGTCTCAATTGTTTAGACCTTTGCCACTTCTCACAAGTCCATGTTAGTGTGCCGGTAAACCACACACGCTCCACTAACGACTTTGAGAATGCAAATATCACAATTGCTATCTAGCTAAAATCTACTTAGTGAAAGTGTTTCCTCACCATCATTTTCATGAATCGGAGAGAAACCTTATGACACTTAGATTTAATAGTGTATGTGTTCTTATCCATGTGAATTTGTCAAAACCATAATCACAAGACAAAGTTAGTGACAAATCCAAACTCATATTGATTAAACTTGTGCAATCTTAAATTCTTGCCATTTGGCAGCTCAGGTGCCTGCCATTGCTTCCAAGTAGTTGTGCAACCAATTGAGAACTCTCAGAACTCCTATGCAAAGCCAACTTGAATAGGCACAAAAATTTCAACACGATAGGTTATAAACCTTAAGTCGTGTGCTAGTGAAGGACTTTAGGTTTTATTCTTGATTAAGTCTTGAAACTTTCAAGAGCTTTAAGACTCCCATTGTCCTCTTGACATATAAGACTCCCTTGTCAAATATTCAAGAGATAGTGTGGATTCTTTATCAAGACTAACACTTTACACAATTGGCCTAAGTTGGTCTCTGTTTTATCCAAAACATCACAACTTACCAATTTCAAATGTACAAGAGTAGATAACCTTTTACTCTTACATTTGACTAGTGTTAACAAACCCTCTTTAAGATATGTCACTCAAGTTACAATCTTGGAGTATGACTCTAAGAATTGTTTTGGAACGAAGTATGACTCATCTTTTTGATTTAACCATTTCAACAATTCATGACTCCTCTTCTTAGTCATAAGAATGCACTAAGATGACTTTAGAGGACCAATTGTGATATGGTATCTTAATCATTAAGATGATCATAAACATGATACTAAAGTACTCTCCCATCTTTTCAGATTTGAGAAACTTTTATCTTTCTGCCATTCTTTGATTCTTCTTATTCGTTCTGTCTCACATTGAAACTTCTCCAATGCTACAGACTTATACTTAAACTTATAAGTATAACCATATTTACTGAACTTAAGTAAATCATGACGAATAGTCTTCTTGATCTTTTGTGGTGGACTTGACCAGTGCACAAGAATGTGTACTCGATCCCTTAGTCCTTTCCTTGTTCACATAAGGAATTAGTCTTAATTTTCCAAGCTGAAAGTTCTCATTTATCATACTATACAACTTGCATGATTCCAAGTTTCGGTCCAATTGAACCTTGGGTGATGAGAATCTTTCCTTATTTGGTAATATTAGACACTACCACAACCGAAAGAATCAAATCCATTTTTCTAATATTGCTATCAATGGAATCTTATAAGCAACAACTTTTCACAAATGCCATTGTAAGGATACTTATAATAAATAAAATCAAAACCTTTTTCTTTTATTTTAAAACTTTGCGGAAAAACTTATCCTTACAATCAATATGAAAACCTTGTTGTTATCTATTCCTAAGCAATATAAATATCATAACTCTTAAGTAATAGCCCAAAATTCTGATCACCGAACCATGCGATTGAAATCCATCTTCGCGATCAGAATCAGCATGTACTTAATAGAGTTAGACAATGGACTTTACCTGAAGTAGAGCTAAACTTATTGACTTTAACATCCTTAGGTAAATTTGGCAGCTTCGTAACCAATTCCCCTTCCTTTGGCAATATTTACCTATGGACCCTTGATAATGGGACTATCTCAGACTTCGCCTCTCTCTTTACCATTGGGTCAACCGAGTTGACTATGGCCGATCCCTTTCCATTGGGAAGAGAGAGCTTTACTGGATATCCAATGTCATCATTGTCAATGTCCATAGCGTTTTAGGAAGTTGATCTTAGCAAATAGATAAGATCATTAAGGGTCTTGTCTTAGTCTGTTTCATAGGATTCCCAAAAGAACTCACTATGTGACTTAGAAAGTAGTTGAGCCACCAACTTTCTCAAGACTTTGACACCCAACTCTCCCGGCTTGTCAATATGTGACTACATCTCCAAGATGTGATCACACCTAGACCTTGCCTTGCCAATAGGGCTTGAGTGACCTTAAACTTTTTAGGAACTTGTGGGTTAGGGAGAATAATTGGAGGAGGTGAAAGAAGTATGATATCCATGGGACATCATCTTCATTTAGGAAAGCTTGTTTCAAGAGATTTGGGAAGATCATAAATGTCTAGACCAGACATCTTTTTGGGAGATATTCAAGATAGTTGATTTAAAGTCCTTAATATGACACCCAATATGAAATACTAAGGCTAGGACCCAACAAACTATTTTATAACTTAGAAGAGGGATGCCGTAATCCAAGCTATAAAATATTTGAAGGTAGGTGAATGACGATTCACCAATTTCCACCATGAAAAACGAAATAATTTATTAGGTTTTAATTGGATTTGAAAGTCCTAGATCTTTGAGATTCATTGAACTGTTCAAAGGCATGTTTCAATCTCGAGTGTGCCCTTCAGGTTTTGTGACTGGGATGCCGAGGATCACAAAACAAGGTGTGAATAACCATGTAAATATACTTGGTACCCTTAATATTTACCCCTTAATCAGTGTGCCGGTTAACCACACACGCTCCACCGATCCTATGATAAATATTAAGTTACCCTTTGCCTACCTTGTTAAGTCCAGGTTAGTGTGCCGGTTAACCACACACGCTCCATTAACGACTTAAGCAAAGTGCAAAGTGTAATTTCATGGGTTAGCACCAAATTCACATTTTCCTAAGTAACTAAGATTGGGTATTAATAAGAGTTTAGTTACTTAGTATTTATCATTAATACTTTTAATGAAAGGAGAATTATAGTCCTTGTCCTACCCGTTCGGCTAACGACCCTCCACCAGTCAAGGAAGCGGTGGGTGAGAGTGGACACCCATTAAACTGCCATTTTATAGGCAGTAACCTTATACCCCCCTTATAGACCGGCTTCGTGAATGAGGCCTACTAACGGTAAGACTGACTTTACTCTTATACATATATATAAATATTATTAACTTATAATATTATAAAGTATAAGGGTTGAATTTTAACTTTTAAAATTCTAAGGGCTAACTTGGAATTAAAGTATTCATAAGTGAAAACTTTTCAAATTCCAAAACTTGAGGGCAAGTTTTGAAACTATTCAAAACTAATTAATTCCATAACTTATGAGTTTAAAGTAGTTTTAATTAAAAAAAAAAAAAACTCTTCAAGTTCCATAACTTGAGGACAAGTTATGGAAGACTTTAAACTAATTAATAAAAAAAAATAACTTTTTTTTATTGTAACTTATGGAACTAATTAAGGTTACACCTTTTTTTTAATTTAATGAAGAGACTCTTGAACCTCCATAACTTGAGGACAAGTTATGGAGTCATAAAACCATTTAATTAGAACTAGACTCTTCATTTTGTAACCTTTGCCAACTTTTATGAGTTTTATGATTCTTAAATGTGACTTTTCATATAACTTGAGGACAAGTTACAAAACACACTTTGGAATCAACTCTTAGATTAAAATGGATTGAAAACAACTATTTCACACAACTTTTCTATTAATCTAAGAACCTCATAAGAACAAGATAATTCAAATCATCAATCTTCAAGAAATTAGCATGAACATACAAACTAATACAAATCTTGAAATTATGACAATTATCTTAGAAATTGGATTAGCATGAACATTACCACATCAAAAACAAGTTTATAAGTCCAAAAACATCTTAGGGTAATGTTCCTAGTCCAATTCCAGCCAAAACAATCGAATATATGCATCCAACTCGATTTTTCAGCTACTTTTGCAAGTATAACAAGAAACAAGCCTAGGCTCTGATACCACTGTTGGGTTATGAGCATTCTAACACTCCTAAGTGTACATGCAACCCTAAATACCTTGGATCTATGTTTTCTCTATTATACATACAATTATGAACATCCAAGGTATTATCCTAATCTAGCATACAAAATAATAAATATAACAAGATAGAATACATACCTCTTTGATGTAGAATGTCTTCATGAAGCTTGAGTGCCTAGTGCCCCAAGTGTGACACCTCAAATGGTTCACACAACACCAAATACACTTGTAATAACTTGAGAGAAACTTGAACACTCCTTGAAATCGTCTAGCCCTCACACTCACACATTAGTGCACGATTTCTTGAGCCATGGGATTCTTTTATATGGTGGCTATTAGGGTTACACCATGTAACTCATAACTTTACCCATTCCTTATGCTCCATGGATTTTAACCTCCATGGAGTATCCATGGGTCACCCCATGGACTTAGTCCAACATAAGGAATTATGGATCACAAGCCCACATATATAAGAATGAATGATTTACACAATCAACCCATATATTTAATTAGTCTCCTTTTGATCACTTAATTAATTCCAAATTAATTCTTGATCAATACTAATTAAATAACCTTATTAATATATTAGAACTTATAATATATTAACCAACCTTAAGTGTTATTTCTCTCATTATAGTCTATCCAAATGCATGATGCCATGCAACCCAAATGGACCATGCCGGGTCGGGTCAAGTCTTACCAATTATAGTTATGGACTTAGACATTAATCCAACACTAACAATATTTATGGACCTGATGAATCAGGTTTGCAGGACGATGCTCGATCGCTCGGTCATAGTGTTCATAGATAATATATTGGTGTACTCCAAGACCCGAGAGCAACATGAGGAGCATCTACGGGAGTTATTGAGAGTTCTGAGGCGAGAACGACTTTATGTCAAGTTCTCGAAGTGCGAGTTTTGGTTACGAGAGGTTCAGTTTCTTGGACACCTCGTTAACCAGGAGGGGATTTTGGTCGACCCGGCCAAAATCGAGGCGGTTATGCAGTGGGAGGTTTCGAAATTCCCTCAGACATCAGGAGCTTTTTGGGATTGGAAGGGTACTACCAGAGATTCATAAAGGATTTCTCCAAGATTGCAGTACCACTCACTCATCTAATGAGGAAGGGAGTGGATTTCCGATGGGGCCCCGAGCAGCGGAGGGTGTTTGAGACCCTCAGACAGCGACTATGCGAGGCTCCAGTCTTGACTCTTCCGGAGGGAGTTGAGGATTTCACGGTGTTCTGTGATGCATCCATCACGAGACTGGGAGCGGTCCTCATACAGAGAGGACGGGTGATACCCTATGCATCGCGGCAGTTGAAGTTGCATGAGACGAGATACCCTACTCATGATCTGGAGTTGGGAGCGGTGGTATTCGCTCTCAAGATTTTGAGACATTACGACTATGAGATCCTTTACCACCCAGGTAAAGCGAATGTGGTTGCGGACGCTCTGAGCCGCAAGTCAGCTGGATCTTCTACTCTAGTGACAGGCATGAGGATTTCAGTGGATTCTCCACTTGTGGGCTTGATCAGGGAAGCCCAAGCTGAGGGTATGCGTCAGGAGAACTCGAAACTTGAGAGGATCAGGGGCGAGAACACTCGGTTTGTGCAGGATAGCCGGGGATTATTGACCCGTTGCGGTCGGGTCTGGGTTCCTATGTCTAGTGGGTTCAGACAGACTATCTTGGAGGAGGCTCATAAACCTCGTTTCTCTATTTACCTTGGGCCACCAAGATGTACCGATACTTGCGATTGAGTTACTGGTGGTCGTGCATGAAACCAGAAATCGCTTGGTATGTTGAGAGGTGCTTAACCTGCAGGATGGTCAAGGCCGAGCACCAGAGGCCGCGTGGCAAGGTGCGGCCTCTGGAGATTCCCATGTGGAAATGGGAGAAGATCACGATGGACTTCATCACCAAGCTGCCGAGGACGGTGAAGGGGTTCGACGCTATTTGGGTCATCGTGGATCGATTGACCAAGAGTGCTCATTTTCTACCCATTCGGGAGAGATCATCGGCCGAGAAGTTGGCCGATGTGTATACACGCGAGATTGTCGCGCGTCATGGGGTTCCGGTCTCTATTATCTCAGACCGTGATGTTCGGTTTACATCCCGATTTTTGCAAAAGTTCCATGAGGAACTGGGCACACGGCTGCACTTCAGTACAGTCTACCATCCGCAAACGGACAGCCAGAGTGAGCGGACCATACAAAATCTTGAGGATATGTTGAGAGCCTATGTTATTGACTTCGGTGGGAGCTAGGACTCCTACCTACCCCTTGCAGAGTTCTCCTACAACAAGAACTTTCACTCCAACATTGGTGCTCCACCATATGAGCTGTTGTATGGGCGAAGATGTCGCACCCTGTCTGTTGGGGTGAGGTGGGTCATAGGGTGATGGGTCGGACCGAGGTAGTTCTGCAGTCTACCGAGAGGATTCAACAGATTAGACAGCGGTTGCAGACCGCGCAGAGTCGGCAGAAGAGTTACGCTGACAGGCGCCGATCTGAGTTGGAGTTCCAGGTTGGTGACATGGTACTTGTCACACCCCGATCCTTGTCGGAATCGATCAAGGCGTGATATATTGTTCAAAGTCTCATGACAACTATGTTATAATATGATTAGATTCAATTAAGTACTAAGTATGCAAACAAGATCCACAACATACAAATACATATCCAAATACAAACAACATTTATTACATCAAATTTAAATTGTCTTGTGGATTTCTAAGGCACAACCTATTTTTCATCAACTTCATTCTTCAAATCTGCATCATGGGTAAAAACAGGTCAACTACGAGAGTTGGTGAGTAATCTAATTTTAGTAGAGAAAACTGTGAAGTTGAAACATTTATAATTTGAAATTTGTTTTCTTTTGAAGTCGGCAAACAATTGTATTTGAGATAACGGTTTATAAATCAAAAATTGATTAACAAATGATAACAACAACAATAAGTCCTCACCCTATATATACATATGTATATATATATAAATATATATAGGATGAAGCATCTAATCATCATACACACTCAACCACGTGCGATCAATCACCTTAGCGTCCCAAGGCGGGGTGGTCAACCCAATAGCGCTATTATTGTCCATAACGTACCTCAATAATACGGGCATAGTCATGGAGATTAGACTAAAAATGATAATGCACTACAAGTACATGTAGCGTAAACAAACAATAGTTATACAATTAATGACTCACGTATAAATGTCTCAACAATGTCTCAATTGTGATAAAACAATAAAATGAAGTTGGAACATATTAGAACCACCTGATACACCCCAAAAGTATTGAAAATTATAAAATATGGGGTAGATTACTCACTTTAGTCCCAAAACGAAATGCGTGTGTCGTACGATAGACGGTTCGGGTCAAAATGGCGTAGAACCTAATATAATTAATAGTTTTGGTTTAGGAACTGCTAAACGAGAATGGAGTATTAATACAAATAATTAGACACTTATTCTTATATTAGATGAACTAACAATAATTCATTTTGATTATAATATTAAGGTATTTATTTGTTAAATGAATTTTAAATTGAATTAATTACTTTGCATAATTAATTTATATTTTCAATTTAGGCCAGATTTTAATAATTTCTTATTAAAATAATAATTTGCCCAATTATAATTATTTACAGATTTTAACAATTATTTATATGAAATAATCATTAAAATGCATTTTTACATGCTTAAATACTTAGGAAAATGGTTTTAAATAGTAAACAGTGTTGAAAAAATATGAAATTATTAGGAAACCATTATTTCATACAACATGAATTACTGTAAAAGTTTTATATTTTTCTGAACTGTTTTAGTATTTATTTAATATTTTAATGATTAAACAACACAAAATTCGGGAAAAATACTAAATTATTCCCAAAACTTCTATACAATTAACCATAGTTTTATATCATGATATAGAGCCTAGTGTATAAGTTTCAGATGTTTGTGACTATGAGAAGTATTTTTTATATATTTCATTATTAATTAATCAATAAAATCATAAATAATAGTAAACAGTAATATAAATGCATGAAACTTCATATATCATGTTTAATTAATATATATGTTATCCCAGAATTTTCTCAGAATTTATTGAATGCAACAAGTATTTTATGTGAATTATTGCCCTACTTTATTGCAATAATTATAATAATTCAATAAAAATAAGTTATTTTCTGAAAATTTCCAGAACTTCTTATTTTATTGATGGTATTCTGAGAAAAATCAGATTTATGCATAAAATGAGTTTTAGATATTTTAGTGGATTTAATTTGTTTCTTGTATGAATTTGAAACTTTTAACAACATACATTGATGAATGCTTCAAGAGGGATGAAGATTTGAGTATAATAGATTGTTCTTGGATGGAATATGAGTATTTCTTGGAGGAAATTTCAAGATTGAGAGTGAGAGAAAGAATAGAGAAGGTTTAAGTGGTGAAGAGAATAATGTGTTGGGAAAAAAGGAAAGGAAAGTGGATGGGAGGTGTGAGTGGGAGACCATGGGAATAATCTTTTTGCTTTTGGTGGTCTTCATGATTTCCCACTAACACAAGCATCTTTTACATAATTAATATAAGAGTTTTATAAAATTTAATGTAAAGTTTATAAAAATAGAGTTTTATAAAATTTAATGTAATGTTTATAAAAAGGGAGTTTTATAAAAGATAGGTTATTATTTGATTATAACAATCTACTTTGATTTGAAGTTTAATTATAGCATTCAAGTTTGATTCTTTTAATTTAATTAGAGGATTATACTTTGATTTGATTTTAATATGGTATCATAATTTAATTTGATTATAGTTATAACGTTGTACTATACTATGTTGCTATTAACGTCAATTTATATCGTAGTGTATGGGTTTTGATCCTATTAGCGTCAAGTAATCTTGAGTAGGGTTTATTAAATTTCCAATGTTGTTTAGCACTGTAAAGGCTAAGGAAAATCAAACACACGAATTTTCCAAATGATGTTTTCTCATTAAAGTAGCGAATTGTACAGTTATTACATAACGTAAACCCTAACATACAAGGGTTAAGGGAGTTGACCGGTTTGACTTGTTGACTTAGTTTGACTTTGCCTTGACCGAAATTTGACGGTTGTCATATCATCCCCCCGTTAGAAGGAATTTCGTCCCGAAATTTTCATTGTGACTGGGATTTCGAGAGTTTGGGAAGAGATGTGGATACTTTTGTTTCATCTGATCCTCGCGTTCCCAGGTGAATTCGGGTCCTCGTTTAGCGTTCCAGCGGACCTTCACAATGGGAATATGACTTTGCTTTGTTCTTTTGATCTCTCGATCCATGATTTCTACCGGTTCTTCCACGAAGTGGAGACTCTCGTTGATTTCAATTTCGTCACGAGGTATCACGAGGGTCTCGTCGGATAGATTTTATCAATCATATCTTCAGGGTTAAAATATAGTTTTATTAGTTACCTATAGCGACGACTCGTTGTCACCACAGGTTTAATCTATTACGATGACTTGTTGTCGCTATAGGTTTTTAACAAGGGCCAACGACATACCTATAGCGACACACAAGTCATAATTTGCATGCGTGAAGACTTGGAGTACTTTCTAATGAAAAGTGTGCTACTGGGGAAATTGGAAACTGGTACGTAGCTTCAAAGTCAAGAATATGCAGTAGGCATGTGATGCATTAAATGCATGAGGCACACAAGTCATAATTTTCAGCACCATATACGGATATGTGTGTGAATTGAAGAAGAAGGTTACGGCTCAAAGAATATATATATTCATTTTCTTCTTCATTTGTTAGATACACAATAACCATAACATCATAGACTATATATATATATTCAATTTTCGTTTGTAATTTTCACTAGTTTATATTCCGCGAGTGTTACCGAAATCATTTATCAATTTTTCAGAAGTGCTTAACTTGTTTTGTTGCATTCCCACAACTTGCTATTAATTACTTCTCCCACTTCACTTATATAAATCATCACATTCTTATCGCGACTTTTAACTTCTCCCTCACAAATGGATCCACCTGCAGATCACCAAAACCCCATAGATGACCTCGATTGGTTTCAATACTTTGATCATCAAGATCTTTTCAGGTATATATATAAACGTTACTCATTACACCATCTTTCGCACAGAAAAGTGATTTTGTCGACATTGATCAAAACATGGTTTGGATTTGTAGTGATCAAAAAGAGTCTTTCATCGTGTTGGATTTGATTATCTTGAGTTTTTTTTTTTTTTTTTTTTTTGGATTTTTGCAGTGGTGACATGCTCGACCATCGTGATTACGAGTTGTCGGAAAAATTGCATGAAGTGCTCGATCAGAACGTTTCCACAGTACTTAACAAAGATCAAAACATCATTTCTAGAAATGAGTTTCACGATTTAGATCCCCTTAAAGACATAAGCTTATGGGATTGTTGGGAGGATGGTAATTTACCATTGGTTAGTTTCAGTGAAGACTGTAAATCCGGTGGTGAGGCTACATGTAGTTCTAGTGCTGCCACCACTGATCACGGTGGCCGGAAGGTGGCAAAGAGATTGAGACCATTGGAGTTTGAAGAGATAGCGAAGTACTTTGAGATGCCGATAATCATGGCGGCAAAGGAACTAGGGATAGGGTTAACATTGTTGAAGAAAAGATGCAGAGAGCTAAACATAAACAGATGGCCTCATAGAAAACTTACGAGCCTACAATCCCTCATTCAAAATGCCAAGGTAAATTACGATAATAACCTTCTATACATTACTCATGCATGCATGCCTGCACTTGGTAACCAAAGTAGTTTTGGTATTTTCTAAAATTTTAATTATTAGTTTCTTTATAACATAAACAATGGCCCTAGGCATATTCCACATCAATTCAATTGATTTACTACGATTTCCTGATTTATATTTATATAAACTTAACTCATTGTAAATTTTGTGAACTCACACGAAAAATATATTGCATCTACCTTTTTTTTTTTTAAAAAAAAACTAGGAGTTGGGATTAAATGAGGAGATAGAGACGTTAGAAGGGCACAAGAAGATGATGGAGAAATTGCCAGGTATGGAATTGACAGAAAGAACAAAGAAGCTTAGGCAAGCTTGCTTCAAAGCTATTTATAAGAAGAGAGGATTTAACAATCCTTAGTCCTTACCTTTTCTCTTTAACGTATTTTTGGATGTAATCAAGGGGTTTTTTTAGTCATTTTGTTATGATCAGTGGATTTTAATCTACATTGTATGTGTTTTTCTCTTGATAGTTTGTTACCCTTTTCAGTTTCATTGTGTTAGTCTATTGATTTTTAATGCAGAAAATTTGGTATAATTTGGGTATTATAGTTTGTATTATGTATTTAGCCATATTCTTTTCGTAGATATGATCGAGCTTGAGTACATGACATAAGACTAAGCTTTTTCGAATGAGTCTCACCATAAATACGAAGACTTTGACCGTCGGCGAGAGGAATACGAATGAACTTATCGTAACATACTATTTCAGCATGGTTTTGGGATAGCCAATACATTCCTACGATGATGTCGAAGCTACCAATTTCCATAGGAACTAAATTGACAGAAAATTTATGACCGCAAAAATCAAAAGTGCAATCTTGGATGACTGCATTGAGTGAAACGTATTTTCCATCGGTGACTTATACGGTAAAGTACTCATCAAGAATCGTGCGAGATGTGTGAAGTGTGGGCTCAAATTCTAAAGACACAAAACTTTTATCGGCACCTGAATCAAAAAGTACTGACGCGTAGCAGTCATTTATGAGAAACGTACCATTTACGACCTTGTTATCGGTCTTTGCTTGGGTTGCGGTAATGACAAAGGCTCGGCCTTTGGGAGCTGGAACCTGCATTGTTGGATTTGCCTGGGCTTGGGTGTTGATGGTATTGACTAGCCTAGGACACGCGTTTCTGAAATGGGTGGGGTCACCACAGTTGAAGCATGTTCCAGTTGGATACCGGGTTTGTGTTTGCTGATTTGAGGGTAGATAGAGTGGTCGCTGAGTTTTTGGTGCACGACAGGTGTCCGCCAAGTGGCCATAGCGACCACAATTCGTACAGAGAAGACACGGGCTGGTGGTCATATGGTGATAGTTACACTGGTTACAGAGGGGGTGAGGTCCGGTATACGGCTTTTTATTCGGTTGGGCTTGTGGGGTGACTTGGGTGATAGGAGTAGCAGGGGTAATAACAGCATGGTTGTGGTGATGACTTTTCCGCTTCTTTTTTTCATGTCGGTGGGAGGACTCGGACTTGACAATTAGGGGGGTCTCAGGGGTCGGCTTTTCAGTTGACATCTTTGAACCCTTGCGTGGGAGGACACCATCGTTCATATTGTCCTCGTTGAGTTGACCTGCTATTTCAATGGCGGATTCTAGGGTAGATGGCCTGCTGCTGGTCACCGAATCACGGATCTGGCGTGGTAACCCTTTGATGTAGTGGCGTATTGCAGTTTTCATAGGTTGAACCATGTGAGGTAGGAGTCTCGAGAGATCATGGAATCTATTGGTGTAGGTCGCGTTGTCGCCTCCCACCTGTTTCAGATTCCAGAATTCATCCTCGAGAGTTTGCAATTCGCTGTCAGGGCAGAACTTCTCCATCATGCGTTCCTTTAGTTTTGACCAGGTCATTCTCAAGGCAACAACCTCTCCCTTTGCCCGTTTTTCTAGGTTCCACCATGTGAGAGCATGACCTTGGAGGCACCCTGTAGCATGACGGACCATCAGGTCCTCAGGACACTCGCTATGGATGAAAGTACTCTCCATTTCTTCAATCCATGTGAGGAGTGCGGTGGCACCATCGATGCCTTTGAAGTAAGGCGGATTGCAGTTACGAAAGTGCTTGAACGAGCAACGAGGAGTGGTTGCTGGAGCTTGTGGCTGAAGAGAATGAAGTTGGGTTGCAATTGATGGAATGACGTTTGCTACCTCCTTGGCGATAAGGGCAGCTAGCCTTCGGTTGTTGCGAGCAGCGTATGGGGGTCGTAATGCCATCTACGAGAAACACGCATATGGACTTGTGAGTTATTTGTAAATTGATTATGGAAATAAAGTTTTTAGACATTGTTGGGTAAAATAATTGTAAAACACTTGTTGGGCCATGGTTAGGAGTGTTGGGCACCTTTTGGGCTTTCCATGGTTACTAAATGTGAAACATGTAGCACTTGCGTGGGCCCCCACAAAACTAAGTTTTCACATGTCTTTCCCACTTCTAGGCCCATTAGGGAACTTAATAGTCCAATGAGTTGGCCATTTTGGAGTGTATCCTTTCGGATATGTTTGATAAGGTCGGGTATTTTGATGGCTCAAAAGTAATGTGAATGACGCGCTTTGGCCTATAGGTTTGGGAACTCTCGCCTTCGGTCCCCAGATAAGCAAACTGGTCCCTCGGTTGATTGGGATGTATACGAATGCTTGCCTAGTCAGGACTTTCGGGCTACCGGCACCTCCCCCTTCCAGTTACTACGCGTCCATTACTATGATCCTACCCAACTAGAGTGGATGACTTTGAATTTCCTATGAGCTCTAAGGAATATATATGTATATACATTTTTTTTAAACCATTTGAATATGTGTGTGATTTTCAGAGAAAGAGGAGAATATTCACCAGTGTATGCACACCTATAAGTGTCAGGAGTAATACGTATGCACTTAAGGGAGCAATTAACACACAAAGGTATTCCTAGGATTTTCTAAGTGTGAATTGCATGCAGTTGTGTGTGCATTTTATAAACTAGCATACGAGAGGACCCTAGAGGCTATAGACTAGGTCAAGGCAATTAACCTAATTCCCTATAGTCAAGGGCTCTGATACCAATCTGTCACACCCCGATCCTTGTCGGAATCGATCAAAGCGTGATATATTGTTCAAAGTCTCATGACAACTATGTTACAATATGATTAGATTCAATTAAGTACTAAGTATGCAAACAAGATCCACAACATACAAATACATATCCAAATACGAACAACATTTATTACATCAAATTTAAATTGTCTTGTGGATTTCTAAGGCACAACCTATTTTTCATCAACTTCATTCTTCAAATCTGCATCATGGGTAAAAACAGGTCAACTACGAGAGTTGGTGAGTAATCTAATTTTAGTAGAGAAAATTGTGAAGTTGAAACATTTATAATTTGAAATTTGTTTTCTTTTGAAGTCGGCAAACAATTGTATTTGAGATAACGATTTATAAATCAAAAATTGATTAACAAATGATAACAACAACAATAAGTCCTCACCCTATATATACATATGTATATATATATATATATATATATATATATATATATATATATATATATATATATATATATATATATATAGGATGAAGCATCTAATCATCATACACAATCAACCACGTGCGATCAATCACCTTAGCGTCCCAAGGCGGGGTGGTCAACCCAATAGCGCTATTATTGTCCATAACGTACCTCAATAATACGGGCATAGTCATGGAGATTAGACTAAAAATGATAATGCACTACAAGTACATGTAGCGTAAACAAACAATAGTTATACAATTAATGACTCACGTATAAATGTCTCAACAATGTCTCAATTGTGATAAAACAATAAAATGAAGTTGGAACATATTAGAACCACCTGATACACCCCAAAAGTATTGAAAATTATAAAATATGGGGTAGATTACTCACTTTAGTCCCAAAACGAAATGCGTGTGTCGTACGATAGACGGTTCGGGTCAAAATGGCGTAGAACCTAATATAATTAATAGTTTTGGTTTAGGAACTGCTAAACGAGAATGGAGTATTAATACAAATAATTAGACACTTATTCTTATATTAGATGAACTAACAATAATTCATTTTGATTATAATATTAAGGTATTTATTTGTTAAATGAATTTTAAATTGAATTAATTACTTTGCATAATTAATTTATATTTTCAATTTAGGCCAGATTTTAATAATTTCTTATTAAAATAATAATTTGCCCAATTATAATTATTTACAGATTTTAACAATTATTTATATGAAATAATCATTAAAATGCATTTTTACATGCTTAAATACTTAGGAAAATGGTTTTAAATAGTAAACAGTGTTGAAAAAATATGAAATTATTAGGAAATCATTATTTCATACATTATGAATTACTGTAAAATTTTTATATTTTTCTGAACTGTTTTAGTATTTATTTAATATTTTAATGATTAAACAACACAAAATTCGGGAAAAATAGTAAGTTATTCCCAAAACTTCTATAAAATTAACCATAGTTTTATAACATGATAAAGAGCCCAGTGTATAAGTTTCAGATGTTTGTGACTATGGGAAGTATTTTTTATATATTTCATTATTAATTAATCAGTAAAATCATAAATAATAGTAAACAGTAATATAAATGCATGAAACTTCATATATCATGTTTAATCAATATATAGGTCATCCCAGAATTTTCTCAGAATTTATTGAATGCAACAAGTATTTTATGTGAATTATTGCCCTACTTTATTGCAATAATTATAATAATTCAATAAAAATAAGTTATTTTCTGAAAATTTTCAGAACTTCTTATTTTATCGATGGTATTCTGAGAAAAATCAGATTTATGCATAAAATGAGTTTTAGATATTTTGGTGGATTTAATTTGTTTCTTGTATGAATTTGAAACTTTTAACAACATACATTGATGAATGCTTCAAGAGGGATGAAGATTTGAGTATAATAGATTGTTCTTGGATGGAATATGAGTATTTCTTGGAGGAAATTTCGAGATTGAGAGTGAGAGAAAGAATAGAGAAGGTTTAAGTGGTGAAGAGAATAATGTGTTGGGAGAAAAAGGAAAGGAAAGTGGATGGGAGGTGTGAGTGGGAGACCATGGGAATAATCTTTTTGCTTTTGGTGGTCTTCATAATTTCCCACTAACACAAGCATCTTTTACATAATTAATATAAGAGTTTTATAAAATTTAATGTAAAGTTTATAAAAATAGAGTTTTATAAAATTTAATGTAAAGTTTATAAAAAGGGAGTTTTATAAAAGATAGGTTATTATTTGATTATAACAATCTACTTTGATTTGAAGTTTAATTATAGCATTCAAGTTTGATTCTTTTAATTTAATTAGAGCATTATACTTTGATTTGATTTTAATATGGTATCATAATTTAATTTGATTATAGTTATAACGTTGTACTATACTATGTTGCTATTAACGTCAATTTATATCGTAGTGTATGGGTTTTGATCCTATTAGCGTCAAGTAATCTTGAGTAGGGTTTATTAAATTTCCAATGTTGTTTAGCACTGTAAAGGCTAAGGAAAATCAAACACACGAATTTTCCAAATGATGTTTTCTCATTAAAGTAGCGAATTGTACAGTTATTACATAACGTAAACCCTAACATACAAGGGTTAAGGGAGTTGACCGGTTTGACTTGTTGACTTAGTTTGACTTTGCCTTGACCGAAATTTGACGGTTGTCACATCATCCCCCCGTTAGAAGGAATTTCGTCCCGAAATTTTCATTTTGATTGGGATTTCGAGAGTTTGGGAAGAGATGTGGATACTTTTGTTTCATCCGATCCTCGCGTTCCCAGGTGAATTCGGGTCCTCGTTTAGCGTTCCAGCGGACCTTCACAATGGGAATATGACTTTGCTTTGTTCTTTTGATCTCTCGATCCATGATTTCTACCGGTTCTTCCACGAAGTGGAGACTCTCGTTGATTTCAATTTCGTCACGAGGTATCACGAGGGTCTCGTCAGATAGATTTTGTCAATCATATCTTCGGGGTTAAAATATAGTTTTATTAGTTACCTATAGCGACGACTCGTTGTCACCATAGGTTTAATCTATTACGATGACTTGTTGTCGCTATAGGTTTTTAACAAGGGCCAACGACATACCTATAGCGACACACAAGTCATAATTTGCATGCGTGAAGACTTGGAGTACTTTCTAATGAAAAGTGTGCTACTGGGGAAATTAGAAACTGGTACGTAGCTTCAAAGTCAAGAATATGCAGTAGGCATGTGATGCATTAAATGCATGAGGCACACAAGTCATAATTTTCAGCACCATATACGGATATGTGTGTGAATTGAAGAAGAAGGTTACGGCTCAAAGAATATATATATTCATTTTCTTCTTCATTTGTTAGATACACAATAACCATAACATCATAGACTATATATATTCAATTTTCGTTTGTAATTTTCACTAGTTTATATTCCGCGAGTGTTACCCTACTCCATTTTAGCATCAAGAAGCTTGAAGAGTGTGCTACTGTGGATCTAGGTGAAAGGATCTAGGTGAAAGGAGCTTGAAGATCAAGAAGCTTTGAGCAAGGAACAGTTGAGGATCTAAACCCTACTCCATTTTAGCATCACTTGAAGGCAACAAGTCATTACCTTGACTTTCCTCCTTCTAGATCTCTTCATGTTTAATATTAGGGCCTTTCTAGCATGTACGTGAACCATTTTCGGGTATGGGCTAGGATTTGAAGTTGCAACTTCAGATATGAACTTATCTTGGTCTCTATAACTATAAACTTTCCATCTTTAACAAGTGTGAGCTATTCCCTTTGAGTTAAACCCCATTTTAAGTTTGGATGTGGTATTCTAAGCCTTTAGAGCCTTGCTTGCACATAAGGTTTGCAACTTTACGTGATAAGAATGCCTTAGGAAGCTATATCTACCATTTGGAGCTTTGGAATGGCTCAAAATAATCTGGACAAAAAAATGGACTGTATGAACTCGACGATTCGGATAAGGAACTCGACGAGTTGGAAAGGGTTTTCTCGTTGTTTGTTTTATGCATGGACTCGGCGAGTCAGCAGAGAACTCGATGAGTCAGTAAGGGTTTTCCTCGACTTCTGGACACGCATAGACTCGACGAGTTGGTCGGAAACTCGGTAAGTTAGTGAGGGTTTATGACCTTCTGAACCCTTAAGGAACTCGACGAGTTGCTAACTACACTCGAAGAGTTGGGTCAACATGGACTGTTGACTTTGACCGTTGACTTTGACTTTGACCAAGGGTTGACTAGTACTAGGCTAGCGATCTTCAGGAATTGCATGATAGAATTGCCTGATTGTATGATGCTTGATAGCCTAGGGTTTTCGTTATATGAAATTGACATAATTACTATAGTTGCTTAGTGTATGCATTACGACCGTACATAATTGAGATCTTATAGTATGAGAATGTTTGGTTTGGCCTTATTTCCTTTTCTTGTTTGATGAAGGGCTTAGGGTAGGATCAGATATTTGAATGTCTATAGGGTCCAGCGTTATGTATGACTTGCATACACCAGTGCTGTAGGTTTGGTGGAAGTTTCATGGATGGTTTAGTCATGCGAGGTTGGTAGATCAGTTATGAGATAGTTAACTTCCCTCTTGGAGAGAGGATTGAGCGATCACCATGCATATGTATATTGTTAGGGTGTTATGATGATACTTGAGACAAATATGGGTAGGTGTGGAAGGTAGTATGGGTACGTACTACGCGTAGCAAGGAAGTCACAACCCCTAGGGTTTAGTTGAGAGTTGGTTGCCTGTTATTTGTGTGGATTATCTGATATCTTCCTGGTATATTTTCAGTATGGAGGTTACGAGGCGTTTTGTGACTGGATCCGGATCGAGATCAGGACAGGGCGATCAGGATGCCCCGATGGAGCCTGAGATTATCGGCCAGGGTGGGCCAACGTTTACAGAGGATCGTGTCAGGGAGATCATCCGCGAGGAGGTGGTCGGGATTGTCCGGGGTCCGATTCCGGAGATGTTTGGGTCTATTAAGACCGCCATGATGGAGTATTTTGATGGCAGATATGCAGCCCTAGCTGAGATGGCTGCCGCAAACAGCTACAACGGCTATAATAGCGGCAGGGGGAGGAGCTAGCCGAGCTTTTCAGTACGGGGAATTCGGTTACACGAAGCCCCCTACATTTGATGGTACTCAGGATCTGATCAGAGCCATGAGGTGGCTGTCTGACGTGGAGGACTGTTTGTTCACGTGCTCATGTCCTACTGACCAGAAGGTCAGATGTGCCCTGAACCTGTTGAGGTACAGGGCAAAGGACTGGTGGAGACTTATGACTAGGTCTTATTCGGATGACCAGAGAGCTACGGTTACTTAGGAGCGGTTCAGGGATATGTTCTGCGCTCGCTACATCCCACGAGTGGAGCGGGAGCGGTTTGCTCTGGAGTTTTTGGACTTGAGACAGGATGGCGAGACTATGGCGGAGATCACCCGCATGTTTACTTAGAGGGCGATGTTCTGCCTGGAGTTTGCTTCTGAGCAGGCTCAGATGACACGTTATCTAAGCATGCTCAAGACTGATATTCGACAGTTTGTGGCGACCCAACGTTATGATATGATTCTGGATCTACAGGAGGCCACTAGGCACCGTGAGTTGGAGATTGAGCTGCAATTGAGGGAGCAGCAGCAGGCCCCAACACAGTCACAACCAACGCCAAAGCGGTCTAAGATCGATGATACTAGGACTGGAGGACAGCCAGGCCGCACTTGTGGGAAGTGCGGGAAGGATCACTCGGTAGTTTGCCAATCGGGGAGCGGGTGCCACAAATGTGGCAAGCAAGGCCACATGGCTAGGAATTGTAGGCAGCAGACTCCAGCTCCTGGGGTTAGATTATGTTATCATTGTGAGCAGATGGGCCATATGAAGGCCCAGTGTCCCCCTACTACCCGCCAAGCCGGCGCAGGCTCCTGCGCCGGCTACATTGAGGATGACTAACAGGAGTCAGGGTCGAGCAGCGCCCCCGACGGCCCAGGGACACGCCTTCCAACCTACAGTAGAGGAGGTCAGAGCAGCGTCGAACCTGGTTGCTGGTATGTTTCTATCCCTTATCTTACTGATTATCTCTATTTTATGCTTATATGTTTGTACCTGTGATTAGGTATGTTTTTAGTGAACTCCTTACCTGCTTTGGTATTATTTGACTCGGGGGCGAGTCGGTCGTTTGTTTCTCAGTCTTTCAGTAGGCAGTTCGGGTTGCATGTGGGAGAGTTGGAGTGTCCGTTGCGAGTCTGCATTGCCAACGAACACGGGGTTTCCGCTTCTTCGGTCTATCGGGGTTGCGTATTGGAGATTTTCGGAGTATCTTTTCTGATAGACCTGATTCCGATTCCCATGGGTGATGTATGTGTGATTGTGGGTATGGACTAGCTTAATCGTTTCGGTGCCATGATTGACTGCGAGGGGCAGCATGTAGTAGTTCGAACCCTAAGTGGGGGAGAACTGATTGTTTACGGCGAGGGCACCCGATTGGGATTAGGGTTTTGTTCGGCTGCCAGGGCTCGACAGTATATTCTGTTGGATTAGTGTCTAAGCCCGTAACTATATTTGGTATGTACTTGCCCCGATTGTGCCTGGTCCTTATGGGCTGCCTTCACCAAAGCAACTTGATAGGATGATTCAAGGAGAAAGAGAGGTTATTATGGTTTATTAATATATTATATGAATAATTTATTAAAGGAGAAATCATATAGTTTAATTAATATTAGACAAGAATTCATTAAGAATTAATTATGTGGCTAAAAGATATCAATTAAATAATGGGGACTAGAACTGTCAATTGTGTGATAGTTGAATATTGGGCTGAGAAGCCTTATGGATTAGGCATGGACGCAATTAAGGATGTGTCCATCTTAATTTCGGCCATAGAGGCCTTATTCCAGAAGGTTCCTTGGACTGCTTAAGGCCTAAGCTGTCCATTAGGGTTTTGACTGAAACCCTAGCAGCACAAGTATAAATAGACCCCTAGGACATCAGTTTTCGGCCACTAGAAACCCTAGAAGAGTTCATAGTCAAACTTGTGCCTCTTCCCCTCTCTCCAATATCATCCTCTTGCTTGTGGTGTTTGTAAGCCATTAGAGGAGTGACATTTGTGACTCCAAGCTCCAAGAGAAGAAGATCAAGCCATTCTTGAAGAGGTAATCATCTAGATTTGATTTTATATGATAATTTCGAAATATGTATCCTAGATTTAGGGTTTATAGGTCTTGGATGAATTGCATGTACAATAGAGAAACCTGGATCCAAGCTTTAGGGTTTGCATGAGCACATAGGATGTTCTTTTGTATAAAACCCATCAATGGTATCAGAGCCTTGATTGGTTTCTATGGTATTGATGCCATGTATGTTCATCTTGCTGAAAATCGTTTTTTCTGCCTCTGCCCGACCTAAATCGGTTAGTCACTTGCTGAACTCGGCAAGTCGGCCCAACTCGACGACTCCAGTGAGTGACTCGGCGAGCCGGGGAGTCAAACAGAGGGACACTCAGGATTTCTTGTTGTTTTGCTGAAGGATAATTACCAAACCTGTTTTTAACTAATAAAATCCGAATTTTATTATTATTATGTGATTATCCTTACCAAAACAAAAGATAATTACCAATTATTTGAATAATAAATTCCTTATATGATAAAATTTGATTATTTGAATTATTTGATGAATTATCTTGTGAATAAAATGGAATAGGTCAAATTTAGATAATCATTAAATTAAATGTTTGATTTAAATTATTTGCTATTTGATCCTATGTGTTTTGAAAATTCAAAACTTGCCTCAAGTTTAGGAATTTAAATTTTAATTAAAAGTTTAATTTGAGTTATTTAAATTCCAAACCCTAGAATTTTACAAGATTAAAATTCACCCTATACTATTATAATATTATAAGAATAATTATTACATATGTATAATGTAAATGCTAGTCTTACCATTAATAGGCCTCATTCACGAAGCCGATCTATAAGGGGGGGGGGGGTATAAGGTTATGGCCTATAAAATGGTCGTTTAATGGGTGTCCACTCTCACCCACCGCTTCCCTGATTGGTGGATGGTCGTTAGCCGAACGGGTAGGATAGGGAAAACCCTTCCTCATTAAAAGTATAATGAATTTATAAAGTAACTAAATATTTTTCAAAAATTCCCAATCTTAGTTACTGTAGGCAAAAGTGAATTGATGCAATTCCATGAAATTACACTTTGCACCCTTGCTAAGACGTTAGTGGAGCGTGTGGTTAACAGGCACACTAATTGGGCTCTAAGCAAAGGTGGAAAAGGGTGACTCAATTTTTGTCATAGTTCGATGGAGCGTGTGTGGTTAACCGGCACGTCGAATAGGTGACTGTAACATTGGGGGCAACATGTACATTTGCATGGTTATTCACACCCTCTTTGTGATCCTCGGCATTCCAGTCACAAACTTGAGGGGCATATCGAGATTTGAACATGCCATTGAAAATTTAAATGAATCTCAAAAGATCTAGGAGTTTTCAATACATTTAAAACTTAATTTTAATTTGTTTTTCATGGTGGGAACTAGTGAATCGTCATTCACTTACGTTCAAATTATTTGCTGTTTAGATTACAGCATCCCTTTTCTAAATTGCAACAACGCTTCTGGCTCAAATTCCTATGGCTCGTTCTCACTCATGAACTTGAGTGGGAGAGTGATCTTTGATGGGTCCAATTTCAATGATTGGATCCGCAACACCCAATGGTCACTCGTTATGAGGACAAAATGAATGTCCTCGATGAGAAGCTGAAGGAAATCAACATCAACACTGCCTCTGCTGAAGAGATCGTTGCCTTTGAGGCCCAAGAGCGTGATGCTACAAAAGTCCATTGCATGATCCTGACGACTATGACGGTAGAACTCCAGAACTCCTATGAGGACATGTATCCCTATGAGATGCATCAAGATCTGCTGGACCGGTAACACCAAAGCGCTAGGCAAGAAAGGTACGGGATCATCACTTCGATGATCACTACCAAAATGGGTAATGGAGAGTCCTTTACTGCTCATCTGCAAAAGATGTAGAGATATGTCGATCGCCTGCTAAAGTTAAATGTTAACTTTGATGAAGAGTTGGCAATTGACATCATCCTTCACTCCTTGCCTCCCTGCTACAACCAGTTCCGCATGACCTACCACATGAACAAGGAGGAGTCACTTTGAGAAAGCTTCAAGGCTTGCTGAGGACTAATGAGAGCAACCTTAAAGACAAATTTGTTGCATCAACTCCTACTCCTGCTGCTGCCCCAGTCTTGGCAATTGGGCAAGGAAAGGGTAAGAAGAGGAAGGCTCCCTCAAAGAGCCACCATAAGGGAAAGTCCCATGATGGTACCTCTTCTAGTGGAACGGATGCTGGTTCTGCTAAACCCAACTCCAACCCCAAGGAGGCAGAGTGTCATTACTGCCACGAAACAGGGCATTGGAAACGAAGCTGCCCGAAAATATCTGCAAGACATCAAGGATGGAAAGATCAAGCTATCCTACGCAGGTATTTACACTATTAAATCTAATGATTCATCACATGCCATTTCTTGGGTTCTTGATACAGGATGTGGTTTTCACATTTGTTCTGTCTTGCAGGGCCTAAGAAGAAATAGGGATGTGGAGCATGGGAAGATAAACTTGATCATGGGGAACAGAAGATCGTCGTCTGTCACCAAGATTGGAGTTTATTCTTTAGTGCTTAGTAATGGATTAGGACTAGATTTAAATAATTGTTGCTATTCGCCACATATGGCAAGAAACATCATTTCTTTTAATGGTTTGTATAGAAAAGGGTTTAGACATTCATTTGATAATGAAAAAGGGTTCTATTAATGCTTATCTTAATGGTGTTTTCTATTTTGAAGCATTGCCTTGTAATAGAATATATATGAAAATGTGATGGTTGTAGATAACTTAGGAAATGATGTGTTGTGTATCGATTCTTCCAATAGTTTGGATAAAGCATGCTTGTGGCATTGTCGTCTTGGACATGTCAACAAGAAACGCATAGCCCAACTCCAAAAGGATGGATTGTTGGACTCATTCGACCTTAGGGACGATGACGTGTGCGAGTCTTGTTTGCTTGGAAAGATGACCAAGTCACCCTTCACTGGCACTTGTGAAAGGGATGAGGGTTTATTGGATCTCATACACACCGATGTGGGTTGGGCCTTTAGATCCACCACAAGGGATGCGAACCGCTTCTTTGTGACTTTCACCGATGATTATAGCAGATATGGGTATATCTACTTAATCAAACACAAGTCAGAGACCTTTGAAAAGTTTAAAGAGTTCAAATAATAAGTGGAGAATCAGTTGGGTAGGAAAATCAAGATGCTTCGATCCGATCGATGTGGAGATTACCTAAGTCTTGAATTCCATGACTACCTCAAGGAATGCGGAATCGTTTCGCAATTGACGCCACCTAGGACACCGCAGTTGAATGGTGTGGCTGAAAGGCGTAATCGAGCCTTGCTAGACATGGTTCGTTCCATGATGAGTCGTGCTTTGCTACCTATCTCATTTTGGGGGTATGCCTTAGAGATTGTCGCCCATATCCTTAACTTAGTCCCTACAAAGAAGGTTGCCTAAACACCTCACGAGATGTGGACATGGAAAGCTCCCTCGTTGGCACATATCAAGGTTTGGGGTTGCGAGGCTTTCGTAAGAAGAGAGACTCACGACAAGCTCGAACCTTGTAGTGAGCGGTGTATTTTCATCGGCTACCCGCATAAGTCCGTTGGATATCTCTTCTATAGACCGAGTGACAATGTCGTCTTTGTTGCGAGGAGAGGGGTTTTCGAGAGCGAGAACTCATAAGCCAAGGGGACAGTGGGAGGCAAATCGATCTTGAAGAGATTTAAGAGTCGAGCGATGAAGGAACCTCTAATGCTGGCGCTCAACCCGATGAGGAAACTCCGGTTGAACCGACTGACGAGTCCTTACCTCTTATACGTTCCGAAAGAGTTAGGGTTCAATCCCAGTTTTATGGTTTTCATATTACTACAGAAGGGGATACGTTTATTAGTGATACTACACTAGTGAATTTGGACGAACCTAACAGCTACAAGGAAGCCATGGCGGGCCCGGAGTCTGCGAAATGGAAAGAGGCTATAGACAGTGAGATTCCGTCCATGTATGAAAACCAAGTTTGGAATTTGGTTGACAATGTGCCAGGTTGTAAGACGGTCGGGTGCAAGTGGATCTTCAAGAAGAAGACTGTAACGCCCGTGTTTCTAGGCTAGGCATTAATGATGATGAAATAGTCTAGGTCTAGGTCAACCTTTGTAACTCATTTTGAGGAAATAAAGAGGAATTATGTGTTTTATGCTTAATTATTAGGATTTAATTAATTAAGAATAAAAATGAGCATCGAAAATAAATATTAGATAAATCAGATATCTATTAAGAAATTTGTAGTGATCGTGACAAGGATTCCAGATATATAAAGAATACCGAAATCCGAGTTATAACGAAGAAGTTATGACCTGTCGAAGTTTCGCGACAAAACCGGCACGGTGATGAATGACGTAAAAAGTGAGTTTTTGATAAAGTACTTTTTATCCTTGGTGATCTAAATGAAAGTCGTAGTGTTCGTTAAACCGAGAGTATGTATAAAAAGAACGTCCAAATCTGACTTCGTATGAGGAAGTTATGATTTTTCTAAGTTTCAGCTTAGCCGTAGACAGCTAAAAACTCAAATTTTAGATCGAGTGATTTTTAGCCGACACAACCTAAACGAGAATCGAAGGTCTCGTCAATAGTAGTACAACGGTAAAAAGACAAACGAAAACGGACGTCGGATGAAGAAGTTATGAATTTTTAACGGATTTTCCTGTCCCGGTCTGTTAAAAATAATAATATTAAAATTAAAGTCAAAATTAGCCGACGGAGTCTAAATGAAAATTGTAGAGCATAGTTTTACCTACGCGTGCATATAAAGAATGTCAAAAACGGAGCCAATATGCGAAAGTTATGGATTTTAGAAGTTTGGAAGATAAAAATCGAGAAAATCCCGAAATCCGAGAAATTTCGCATGGCTCAGGTTCGGACACGTAGCACCTGCGCATGCGAGACGCGTGTCTGGTCCGTGGCATGACCAAAGCAAGCCACGTCGCCCTTCCCTTGCGAGCCACTCCGTGTCCGAAGCAGGTGAGTCATCCGAAGGCGTGTCCCAATCCGAAGGTGACGCGTGTACAACTTCCGAGACCGACGCCTGGCCCCTCGCATGTCCGACGCGTGCCCTCCCCCCTCCCATCTGCTGCCGCGTGTTCGCTTCTCATCCCTCGGATTCGAAGCTCGCACCCTATAAAAGGGAGGGTTGCGAGACTTTCAGAGTAATTTTGGGATTTTGGCACTTTTCACCCTAAATCCATAATTTAGCTATTTCCACTTCCCCCGAAGCCCCGGTATTATTTTCAACACCCGAAACACGTCCCAAAGAGCCCGAGAAATTTATCTTTTCGGTTTTGAAGCTCAACCCTCGCAGAGCCCGGTTTTTCATTAAAGTTCCCGGTTTCATTGGAAACGATCATTTTAGGAAACGAAGTGCTGCCCGATTATCGTTAAATCAAGTGAGTGTATATTCACTTTCATCTTACACATAGATATGAAGTATTTTATATAAAATACATGCTATGTGAATATAGATTGTTTATTTATTTGAGATGGATGATGAATGAATGATTTATACAGGTTTTTAAATAAATTAAACCGTATATGTATTTTTATCTACAAATATGTTGGGTAAAACATGGGTAGATGAATTAGATGATGTGTGATGAAATAAAAATTTATGAGAGGTATCGATGTTTAAGATGATCTAGTCATCTAGCAGAGTATAGACAACGACCACAGACTATTCTAGATAGTCCAGTGGAACGTTAGCAGACTCGTAACCTGTAGGTATATTTGAACTAAGTGTTCATTATATTTTTTTGAACTATGTGTTCATCCGATAAGTATCATGTACAAAGTTCTTCTTTTTGACACTATTGTGTGTCGGGGTACGGGAGCGTACGGGAGTACTTTATTAGTAGATGAATTAGATGATGTGTGATGAAATAAAATTTGATGAGAGGTATCGATGTTTAAGATGATCTAGTCATCTAGCAGAGTATAGAAAACGACCACAGACTATTCTAGATAGTCCAGTGGAACGTTAGCAGACTCGTAAGTGTTCATTATATGTTTTTGAACTATGTGTTCATCCGATAAGTATCATGTACAAAGTTCTTCTTTTTGACACTATTGTGTGTCGGGGTACGGGAGCGTACGGGAGTACTTTATTAGTATTTTCCCTATACTTTTTATTTTGAAGAGCTTTGGAGTCTTCGTTTCTTTTATGAAGTGATCAGACGAGCTTCATGTGTCAACGTTTCCTTTCACGAAGTAATTGAACGAAATTCGTAAACTGCCTAATGAAGTGTGTCGGTAATAGACCACTACTAGTAGGGTTATGATGCTGGATAGGGTGAGTCTGGGGGTAAAATACCTCACGATATTCAGATCACTGCTAGGCAAAGTTCGATGCTGGATAGGGTGAGTCTGGGGGTAAAATACCTCACGATATTCGGACCACGACTAGGCATTGTTATCTAGATAACTACCCCTGACTTAATTGTCTTGTGGTTCTTTCTTTTACGAACGAAGGTTCGTGGTGAAACTTATTCCATTCCCCTCATTTGATGTCTTCATCGATCCTCGTTGGCTGCTAGGGAATTTCCGAAGCAGCTTCGTCATTTTGTTGTTCATATCGATCCTTTAGGCTAGATCTTGTAAGATTATTGTATAGGATCAGTACGTAGGGATCGATGTTCGTTAATGCTTGTTGTATAAACCCTGGTGACAATGTGACTTCGTGCCTATTCCTTAGGAGGAATCCTTACGAATGAGTGTATAGATGATTCTTAGGGTAACCCCTTAAGAAATAAAGAAGATAATGGGGTTGGGTAATTGGGTTGATTGTTTGATGTTTAAACATAATAAATTTTTTATTGTGGGCTGAAAACCCTATATGCTCACCAGACTCCCAAGCTTGACCCACTCAAGCTTATTTGTATCACAGGTATCGATACGAAGTTGCTTTACACTGAGAGATTAAAAAGAGAAGTAGATCACTAGTGTAAATGAATGTAAGTTTTGTTTATGCTTATGTTTTTGTTTTGACAATGACATCCCAATGGTTTAAATGAATAAAATACATTTCTTCGGAAATGATTTGATAACATATTTATCATGTTTTTCTGGGAACAAATTCCGCAACACTTTTAATCAAATGATTACTCTGATTTTATTTTAAAAAGCATAAACGAAATCGGTCTTTTCTGGATGTGAAATTGGGGATGTCACAAAGACCGACATGGATGGGAAGGTACACACTTATAAATCGTGATTGGTTGCGAAGGGATTTACTCAAACTCCAGGAGTTGACTATGATGAGACCTTCTCACCAGTTGCGAAGATAAAGTTTATTAGGGTGATGCTAGCCATTGCTGCATTTCATGACTATGAATTATGGAAGATGGACGTCAAAACCGCTTTCCTTAATGGGAAGTTGGCCGAGGATGTTTACATGAGTCAGCCAGAGGGTTTTGTCGATGCAAAGCACCCCAATAGAGTGTGCAAGCTTGAGAAGTCCATTTATGGATTGAAACAAGCATCTCGCAGATGAAATCTTTGTTTCGACGAGAAAGTCAAAGAGTTTGGTTTTCTGCGAAGCGAGGATCATGTGTGTATGTCAAAGTCAGTGGAAGTATAGTTAGTTTCCTCGTATTGTATGTCGATGACATACTACTCATAGGAAACGACATCCCGACGCTGCAGGAAGTCAAGTCCTGGCTTGGGAAGTGTTTCACTATGAAGGACCTTGGAGAGGCTGCCTATATTTTGGGAATAAGGATTATGAGAAACAGAAGTAAAAGACTAAAAGGACTTAGTGAGAATACTTACTTGGATAAGGTACTAAAGCGTTTTAGTATAGAGAATTCTAAGAAAGGGGAGTTACCAATCCAAAGTAATGCCAAGTTGAGTAAGACTCAAAGTCCAAGTACCGAAGTCGAGATAGCAGAGACGAGCCGAGTACCATACACTTTCGCAGTTGGCTCAATCATGTATGCTATGAATTGTACTCGCCCTGATGTGGCCTTCGCTTTGAGCATGGTCAACAGATATCAAGGGAACCCTGGCAAAGCACATTGGACCGCAGTCAATAATATTCTTAAGTCCTTCGGAGGACCAAGGAATGGTTTCTAGTCCTCGGTGGGAGTGATTACTTAAGGGTGCGAGGGTATAGTGATGCCAGTTTTCAGACCGACAGGGACAACTACCGTTCGCAGTCGGGCTGGGTCTTTACCCTTAATGGAGGAGCAGTGACTTGGAAAAGTTCCAAGCAAGAGACCGTAGCTGATTCAACGTGCGAATCAGAGTACATAGCGGCGAGCGAAGTGTCAAAGGAGGCAATATGGTTGAAGAACTTCATTGGAGACCTTGGAGTTGTGCCAGCCATAAAGGAGCCAATGGAAATTTTCTGTGATAACGAAGGTGCAGTTGCCTTGACCAAGGAACCGAGGGATCATGGTAGATCCAGGCATATCGACAGGAAATACCATTTCATTAGACATCGGGTAGAAGAAGGACTCCTCGTAGTGAAGAGGTTATCTTCGGAAGATAACCCAGCAGATCCCCTTACGAAGGGACCGAGTAGGGTTAAGCACTTGCAGCACGCTAGGAGCATCGGGCTGAGGGACGATATTAGTTTAGATTAGATAGCTTCGAAACGTGTAATAGATAAATGTAATTGACATTTGATGATTAAATAAAGGAGTATTATTTATAAGTAAAGTTACTGTCTTATGTTAGTTATTTACCTATTGTTTCTTTTTGCATGTTTTGACTTCCTGAATAATAAGATTATTCGAACAGTCCACAGTCGTTTATATGTTGGAAGTAGGTATGAAAGAAGACTGTCATGAATTGGTGTGTAGATTGTCTAAAGTGTATTAGACATAGAAAAAGTGTGCTACAACGTTCATGAGTGCTTATGAATTTGATTTGAGCATTGGATTAGACCCACGCTTGTTGGTATCACTTCATGGAATTTATCTCGAGTGATCGCAAGACGATAATATCATATGGTCTTAAAACCTAGATATATAGTTTATTATTTGCACGTTGGTTGTGCATTGATAATGCGTAAACACATCAGTAACTTGATGTTATAAAACACATTGTTGTGTGTAATTCAATGCGTGAATGATAAATGCATATAAGTCAAAGTTTATCTGTTCCTTTTATCCTAAGAGGGTAAAAGCGATATCCAGGCCCCTTGATGATTTGGTTTGAATTATGTGTAGGGCCCGGTCAGGACTGAGTCGATGTGTTCAATTAAGTTCTATGTCATACGAATCAGAGATCAAGAAACAAACTGTTGGACAATAAGTATGACTATGTTCCATGTAATTGTCCGCACGATATCTAGAACGGAGGACTATACGATCCCTTATCTAAAGGACAGGTTACTGATAAGATAAGTGTTTGACAGCGTCTTTGAGAGCTACGGTTACTAATCGGATTGTACCTACACTATAGTTACTAAACTTATCCAAGTGGGAGACTGTTGGATTAGTGTCTAAGCCCGTAACTATGTTTGGTATGTACTTGACCCGATTGGGCATGGTCCTTTTGGGTTACCTTCATCAAAGCAACTTGATAGGATGATTCAAGGAGAAAGAGAGGTTATTATGGTTTATTAATATATTATATGAATAATATATTAAAGGAGAAATCATATAATTTCATTAATATTAGACAAGAATTAATTAAGAATTAATTCTGTGGCTAAAAGATATTAATTAAATAAAGGGGACTAGAACTGTCAATTGTATAATAGTTGAATATTGGGCTGAGAAGCCTTATGGATTAGGCATGGACGAAATTAAGGATGTGTCCATCTTAATTTCGGCCATAGATGCCTTATTCCAGAAGGTTCCTTGGACTGCTTAAGGCCTAAACAGTTCATTAGGGTTTTGACTGAAACCCTAGCAGCACAAGTATAAATAGACCCCTAAGGCATCAGTTTTTGGCCACTGGAAACCCTACAAGAGTTCATAGCCGAAATTGTGCCTCTTCCCCTCTCTCCAATACCTTCCTCTTGCTTGTGGTGTTTGTAAGCCATTAGAGGAGTGACATTTGTGACTCTAAGCTCCAAGAGAAGAAAATTCAAGCCATTCTTGAAGAGGTAATGATCTAGATCTGATTTGATATGATAATTTCGAAATATGTATCCTAGATCTAGGGTTTATAAGTCTTGGATGAATTTCATGTACAATAGAGAAACCTAGATCCAAGCTTTAGGGTTTGCATGAGCACATAGGATGTTCTTTTGAATAAAACCCATCACATTCAACACGGGTGTGTGGGTTATCTAGCGTATGTGGTAGATACCCGCGTCAGGGATCAGGTTTCAGTATCAGAGGTTTTAGTGGTCAGAGAGTTTGCTGACGTGTTTCTGCAGGAGTTACCCGGAGTGCCTCCGGAGAGGCAGGTTGAGTTTAGAATCGACCTAGTGCCAAGTGCGGCCCCTATCGCCAAGGTGTCGTACCGGTTGGCACCACCAGAGATACAAGAGCTGTCATCACAGCTGTAGGAACTGCTGGGCAAGCAGTTCATTCGTCCGAGCAGTTCTCCGTGGGGAGCGCCGATACTCTTCGTCAGGAAGAAGGATGGTTCACACCGGATGTACATTGATTACTGGGAGTTGAACAAGTTGACGGTGAAGAACCGTTATCCACTCCCGAGGATAGATGATCTTTTTGATAAGGTGCAGGGAGCATCTTGGTTCTCCAAGATAGACCTGAGGTCCGGGTACCATCAGGTCAGGGTTAGGGAGGAGGATGTGGAGAAGACCGCGTTCCAAACTCGTTATGGACATTACGAGTTCGTGGTGATGCCATTTGGGCTCACCAACGTGCCAGCAATATTTACGGACCTGATGAATCAGGTCTGCAGGCCGATGCTCGATCGCTCGGTCATAGTGTTCATAGATGATATCTTGGTGTACTCCAAGACCCGAGAGCAACATTATGAGCATCTACGGGAGTTATTGAGAGTTCTGAGGCGAGAATGGCTTTATGCCAAGTTCTCGAAGTGCGAGTTTTGGTTACGAGAGGTTCAGTTTCTTGGACACCTCGTTAACCAGGAGGGGATTTTGGTCGACCTGGCCAAAATCGAGGCGGTTATGCAGTGGGAGGTTCCAAAATCTCCCTCAGACATCAGGAGCTTTTTGGGATTGGCAGGGTACTACCGGAGATTCATATAGGATTTCTCCAAGATTGCAGTACCAATCACTCGTCTGACGAGGACGAGGGTGGATTTCCGATGGGGCCCCGATACGAGATGCCCTACTCATGATCTGGATTTTGGAGCGGTGGTATTCGCTCTCAAGATTTGGAGACATTACCTCTATGGGGTCCGCTGTACCATTTACACGGAACACAAGAGCGTGAGACACATCATGGATCAGCCGAACCTGAACATGAGACAACGCAGATGGCTAGATGTAGTCAAGGACTACGACTGTGAGATCCTTTACCACCCAGGTAAAGCGAATGTGGTTGCGGACAATCTGAGCCGCAAGTCAGCTGGATTTTCTACTCCAGTGACATGCATGAGGATTTCAGTGGATTCTCCACTTGTAGGCTTGATCAGGGAAGCCCAAACTGAGGGTATGCGTCAGGAGAACTGGAAACTTGAGAGGATCAGGGGCGAGAACACCCGGTTTGTGCAGGATAGCCGGGGATTATTGACCTGTTACGGTCGGGTCTGGGTTCCGATGTCTGGTGGGGTCAGACCGAATATCTTGGAGGAGTCTCATAAGTCTCGTTTCTTTATTCAACCCGGGGCCACCAAGATATATCGGGACTTGCGATTGAGTTACTGGTGGTCGTGCATGAAACCAGAAATCGCTTGGTATGTTGAGAGGTGCTTGACCTGCAGGATGGTCAAGGCCGAGCACCAGAGGCCGCATGGCAAGGTGCAGCCTCTGGAGATTCCTATGTGGAAATGGGAGCAGATCATGATGGACTTCATCACAAAGCTGCCGAGAATGACGAAGGGATTCGACGCTATTTGGGTCATCGTGGATCGATTGACCAAGATTGCTCATTTTCTACCCATTCGGGAGAGCTCATCCGCCAAGAAGTTGGCCGATGTGTATATACGCGAGATCGTCGCACGTCATGGGGTTCCGATCTCTATCATCTCAGACCGTGATGTTCGGTTTACCTCCCGATTTTTGCAAAAGTTCCAAAAGGAACTGGGCACACGGCTGCACTTCAGTATAGCCTACCATCCGCAGACGGACGGCCATAGTGAGCGGACTATACATACTCTTGAGGATATGTTGAGAGCCTGTGTTATTGACTTTGGTGGGAGCTGGGACTCCTACCTACCCCTTGGAGAGTTTTCCTACAACAACAGCTTTCACTCCAATATTGGTGCTCCACCATATGAGCTGTTGTATGGGCGGAGATGTCGCACCCCAGTCTGTTGGGGTGAGGTGGGTCATAGGGTGATGGGTCGGACCGAGGAAGTTCTGCAGACTACCGAGAGGATTCAGTAGATCAAACAGCGGTTGCAGACCGCGCGGAGTCGGCAGAAGAGTTACGCTGACAGGCGCCGATCTGAGTTGGAGTTCCAGGTTGGTGACATGGTACTCCTGAAGGTCTCGCCCTGGAAGGGTGTGATCCGCTTCAGGAAGAGAGGGAAATTGGGTCCCCGATACATTGGACCGTTCAGGATCATTGCCAGAGTTGGCAAGGTGGTGTATATATTAGAGCTACCAGAGGAGCTTAGTCAGATCCATAGCACTTTCCATGTGTCACGGTTACAGAAGTTCGTATTAGATGAGAAGGCAGTGGTGTCCTTGGATGACATACAGGTCGACGAGCGCCTGAATTACGTAGAGAGGACAGTGACCATTCTGGAAAGGAAAATGAAGGTTCTACGGAATAAGGAAGTACCTTTGGTAAAGGTACAATGGGAGCACCGGAGGGGATCTGAGTGGACTTGGGATCCGGAGGCTGAGATGCGGGAGCATTATCCGGAATTGTTCACCGCAGTGGTCTTCGAGGGTGAAGTCTAATTCAAGTGGGGGAGAATTGTAACACCCCGACTCTCAGGTACAAAGTTTTTAGTCTTATATTTCCATTTGAAAGGTCGACTCGATGAGTTGGATGCCCTAACTCGTCGAGTAGGCACGGATTTGGTCGCGTGTTTTAAGTGACCAACTCGACGTGTTGGAGGACCGAATCGAAGAGTTGGAGCTGGAGGATGAAACCCTAATTTCCAGGGTTTTGCACCCTATTTAAAGGGCCATTAGCCTCCCTTAGCCTCCCTTACAGCCCCCTTTGAGACCAGAAACCCTAAATCACGTTTTCTCTTCATATTTGTGTGTTTTTAAGCTTAGAATGTGGATCTAGGTGAAAGGAGCTTGAAGATCAAGAAGCTTTGAGCAAGGAACAGTTGAGGATCTGAACCCTACTCCGTTTTAGCATCACTTGAAGGCAACAAGTCGTTACCTTGACTTTCCTCCTTCTAGATCTCTTCATGTTTAAGATTAGGACCTTTCTAGCATGTATGTGAACCATTTTCGGGTATGGGCTAGGATTTGAAGTTGCAACTTCAGATATGAACTTATCTTGGTCTTTATAACTATAAAGTTTCCAGCTTTAGCAAGTATGAGCTATTCCCTTTGAGTTAAACCCATTTTAAGCTTGGATTTGGTATTCTAAGCCTTTAGAGCCTTGCATGCACGTAAAGTTTGCAACTTTACGTGATAAGAATGCCTTAGGAAGCTAGATCTACCATTTGGAGCTTTGGAATGGCTCAAAATCATCTCGACAAGAAATAGACTGTATGAACTCGACGATTCGGATAAGGAACTCGACGAGTTGGGAAGGGTTTTCTCATTGTTTGTTTTCTGCATGGATTTGGCGAGTCAGCAGAGGACTCGACGAGTCAGTAAGGGTTTTCCCCGACTTCTGGACACACATAGACTCGACGAGTTTGTCGAAAACTCGGCGAGTCACTGAGGGTTTATGACCTTCTGAAACCTTAAGGATCTCGACGAGTTGCTAGCTGCACTCGACAAGTTGGGTCAACATGGACTGTTGACTTTGACCAAGGGTTGACTAGTTGACTTCTGGGGGTATTTTGTTAACTTGGAAATTTATGGAAATGGTCTTATGGTAAATATAGGTGGTGGAGTTCGTGGCTGTGGTTCGAGAGTTTGAGATTATCACTTCAGTTCAACAGTTGTGAGGTGAGTTTTCCTCACTATGCTCAAGGGTCTAAGGCACCAAGGCTAGCCCTTTTGGATTGTTATCCTGATATATTGTGCTAGTATGAGCTGTTAGATTAGCATCCTGATAGGTAGGATGATGTTATGCTAGTATGATCTGTTAGCTCGGTTGTCTTGTTTGTAGACTGCTATGTGGTTATTTGATATATGTGCACATGTTTGATTGGTGGTTGAGGCTCATCTGCTTTGTGCGAGAGCCAACAGACCTGGGCATTCCAACCCGATGGTTGTGGGCCGTGAGTATTCCATCTCGAGGATGATTCGACTCGTAGTATGAGGGCATTCCAACCCGGTGGTTGTGGGCCTAGGGTATTCCATCCCGAGGATGACTGTACCTATAGTATGTTGGCATTCCAACCCGATGGTTGAGGGCGTGGGGTATTCCAACCCGATGGTTGATTGGACCCATAGTATGTTGTTTGTGTTTATGTATATATTGTTGTGTGTATGTGCATTTTTGGGGAACTCACTAAGCTTTGGGCTTACAATTTTAGTTTTGGTTTCAGGTACCTCAGATGATCGCGGGAAGGCAAAGGCATGATCGTACAACTCCTCACATTTTATAGAACTGTTTTGAAAACAAATTTGTAATAACTATTGGTTTCTAAATGTTTTAAAAAGTTTAAATCTGGCATGATTTTTATGGATGTTACAATGGTAGCATGGAAGTGTTGTAAGACTACGAGGTAGTCGTAGCATTCACCAGGATATTAGATAGTTGTGTAAATGTTGCAAGTCTGCGATGGGATCGTAGTATTCACCAGATTGAGGTAGACCATCATTAGGATGGTCGTTGGTATGATAGAGGATCAACTTGTCTCTAGGGAAAGGTGGACAGTATTGTCGGAAATATCTCCTTGTTATGAGAGGAGGACCATTGGGGTCCGAGGAAAGGTTAGGCCTGAGTTGCTCTCGATTGGGTGAGACTCATGGGTGTAACGCCCTGATTCTCAAGTATTGATTTAAATAAGAAATTCTTTGATTCCAAGGTCCACTCGACGAGTTGGTTGCCCTACTCGTCGAGTAGCAGCGGGTTGGTCCACGTATTTTAGTGACCTGCTCACCGAGTCCAAGAAGGGACTCGACGAGTAGGAGCTGGCAGATGAAACCCTAAATTTCAGGGTATTGCACCCTATTTAAAGGATCATTGGCCTCTCCCATCCTCCCCTTTACTACTTCTTGTCCCTCTCAAACCCTAAATCAAGTGTGTGTGTTCTTTTGGTGTGTTCAAGCTTGGAGGAGGAATTTTGGAGGAGGAAACACTTGGGGAAAGCAAGGAAATCAGGGCTAGGAACTCATGGGGAGCTAAGAGATTCATCAGTTGTCACTCTCTGGAAGGTATTAAGCTGCTTCTTTGGCTCATCTCTCTTTTAACCTCTTTTGGATGGGTTTTATGAAAGGCTTCTTATGTTTGAGCTAAGATCTGAAGTTGTAACTTCAGATCTGGACTCCCTTTGGCCTCTAGATCCATAAAGCTATCAGCCTTGCCTAGTATGAGCCTTCCCTCAAGTGTGAGACTTCATTGCAAGCTTAGTTTTGTCATTTAAGGGTCTTAAAGCTTTGCATGCACGTAAAGTTTGCAACTTTACATGATAATCAGGCCTTGGAAGGTTGGATCTGCAATATGGAGCCGCTGCATGGCTTAAAAAGTACCTGTATGGGTGAAGGTCTGAAGAGACTCGGCGAGTCGCATAGTTAACTCGACGAACCTCATGAAGATGGTCCTGTACTCGACGAGTTGGATGAATAACTCGGCGAGTCCAATGAAGATTGCCTTGGACTCGGCGAGTCAGTCGAATGACTCGGCGAGTCGGCTAGGGTTTTCCCAACCTTTGGACACGTATGAACGCGACGAGTTGTAGGGGGAAAACCCGACGAGTTGGCCAAGGGGTTTGCGGCCACTGACACTAGAAACTCGACGAGTCACTCAAGTGGCTCGGCGACTTAGCGAGAGGCCGAGTTCTGTCGGTGAGGTACCGATAGTGCGAGAGTTTCCGGATGTTTTCCCTGAGGATTTGTCGGGTGTGCTTCCTGAGAGGCAGGTGGAGTTTCACATCTATTTGATTCCGGGGGCGACACCTATTGCCAAAGCACCCTATCACCTTGCGCCACCGGAGATGCAGGAGTTATCCTTACAGCTTCAGGAGCTGCTGGGGAAGGGATTCATCCGACCGAGTAGCTCGCCGTGGGGAGCGTCGATCCTTTTTGTCAAGAAAAAGGATGCTGCACACCGGATGTGCATTGATTACCGGGAGTTGAACAAGTTAACGGTCAAGAACCGTTATCCATTGCCGAGGATCGACGATCTGTTTGATCAGTTGCAGGGTGCGTCTTGGTTTTCCAAGATAGATTTGAGGTCTGGGTATCACCAGATGAGGGTGCGTGACGAGAATATCCAGAAGACGGCATTCAGGACTCGTTATGGGCATTACGAGTTCGTGGTGATGCCTTTTGGGCTCACCAATGCACCAGCGGTGTTCATGGACCTCATGAACCTAGTATGCAGGCCGATGTTGGATCGATCGGTGATTGTGTTCATCGACGACATTCTAGTGTATTCGAGGACCCGAGAGCAGCATGAGGAGCACCTGAGGGAGATCCTCGGAGTATTGAGATCGGAGAGGCTTTATGCCAAATTCTCCAAGTGTGATTTCTGGTTACGAGAGGTCCAGTTCTTGGGACATCTCGTTAATCAGAATGGGATATTGGTCGACCCAGCCAAGATTGAGGCTGTGATGTGTTGGGAGGTGCCGAGATCCCCCACCGAGATTAGGAGTTTTCTGGGGTTGGCCGGCTACTATCGGAGATTTATCCGGGATTTCTCCAAGATTGAATCCCCTCACCAGATTGACCCGGAAGGGCGTTGCTTTTTCTTGTGGCCCAGAGCAGCAGACCTCGTTTGAGACCCTTCGCGAGAGACTATGCGAATCCCCGATGTTAGCCCTTCCGGAGGGAATGGAGGATTTTATGGTGTATTGCGATGCGTCTATATCGGGGTTGGGTGCGGTGCTTATGCAGAGAGGGCACGTGATAGCATACACGTCGAGGCACTTGAAGCCTCATGAGACGAGGTGTCCCACCCATGATTTGGAGTTGGGGGCAGTGGTGTTCGCCCTCAAGATATGGCGCCATTATTTGTATGGGGTTCGGTGTACCATATACACGGACCACAAGAGTTTGAAGTATCTGATGGATCAGCCCAACCTGAATATGCGCCAGAGGAGATGGTTGGATGTGGTAAAGGATTATGACTGTGAAATTTTGTACCACCTGGGCAAGGATAACGTGGTAGCCGATGCTCTGAGCCGTAGGGCGGAGAGTGCCCCGATTCGAGACATATGTATGAGGATGACGGTGATGACTCCGGTGTTGGATACTATTCGAGAGGCGCAGGCAGGGGCTGCGAGACCAGAGAACCGTAAAAGGGAGCGGGTGATTGGACAGGTGTCCGAGTTTGTGACGGATAGCCGAGGGCTCATGACCTTTCGTGGTCGGATTTGGGTGCCATATACGGGCGGGGCACGTAGCACTCTGTTGGAGGAGGCGCATAGATCGAGATTTTCGATCCATCCCGGGGCCACTAAGATGTATTTGGACCTGAAGAGAGACTACTGGTGGCCCTGTATGAAGAGGGATGTTGCATGGGTAGTAGAGAGGTGCTTGACCTGTCGTCGGGTTAAGGCCGAGCACCAGCGTCCGCATGGCAAGTTGCATCCATTAGAGGTTCCCCAGTGGAAGTGGTAACAAATTTTGATGGATTTTATCACCAAATTGCCGAGGACCGCGAGGGGTGCTGATGCAATTTGGGTGATTGTGGACCGGCTGACGAAAAGCGTTCACTTCCTTGCTATCAGTGAGAGCTCTTCTACGGAGAGACTGACAGAGACATATGTGAGAGAGGCGGTGTCGCGGCATGGAGTGTCGATCTCGATTGTGTCAGACCGAGATGTGCGTTTCACTTCCAGGTTCTGGAAGAAGTTCCATGAGGAGTTGGGTACGCGATTTCACTTCAGTACTGCGTACCACCCACAGACAGATGGACAGAGTGAGCGGACGATTCAGACACTTGAGGACATGCTTCGGGCATTTGTTATGGACTTCGGTGGAAGTTGGGACACATACCTACCTTTGGCTGAGTTTTCTTACAACAATAGCCACCATTCGAGTATTGGTATGCCTCCCTTTGAGTTTTATATGGGAGGAGGTGTCGGACCCCCATCTATTGGGGAGAGGTAGGGCAGCGAGTGATGGGTAGCACTGAGATAGTGCTTAAGATGACTGAGCAGATACAGCAGGTCAGACAGAGGTTACTGACAACCCAGAGCCGTCAGAAGAGTTATGCGGATAGGCGGCGATCCGAGCTCGAGTTCCAGGTTGGAGATTTCGTACTCTTGAAGGTATCTCCTTGGAAAGGAGTGATCCGATTCAGGAAGAGGGGCAAGCTGGGGCCCTGATACATTGGTTCGTTCAGGGTGACCGCGAGGGTGGGTAAGGTAGCATACCGTCTGGAGCTACTTGAGGAGTTGAGTCAGATCCATGATACCTTCCATGTATCGCAGTTGAGGAAGTGTATAGCCGATGAGACGGCGGTTGTGCCACTAGAGGATATTCAGGTGGACGCAAGTCTGAATTTCATTGAGAGCCCAATCGCGATCTTGGATCGGAAGATCAAGGTTCTGAGGAACAAAGAGGTGCCCCTGGTTCAGGTCCAGTGGCAACATCGAAGAGGGTCCGAGCTGACTTTGGAGCCGGAGACAGAGATGCAGAAGCAGCATCCAGAGTTGTTTGCAGAGCGAGACTTCGAGGGCGAAGTCTGATTCTAGTGGCGGAGAATTATAACATCCGGATTTCCAGGTATCATATAATGAGTATTTATTTTTGAGTCAAGGAGAGGGACTCGACGAGTTGACGCCTAAACTCGTCGAGTAGGATCGCGACTGCTGACTAGGATTAATGAATGGACTCGACGAGTCGGCGAGTTGACTCGACGAGTCCGCGCTGTGGACAGAAACCCTAAATCTTCGGGCATGTGCCCTATTTAAGGGTCCTTATGGCCCTCATTGCGGCCACACACCCACCTGAGAAACCCTAACAAACCAGAGAGCATAGAGAGTGAGGGAAGGAGCGAATTGCATCACCTTTAGTGCATTCTTGCAAGAAGGAGAGAGGGGATTCAAGCTAGGCTGATTGAGGAGCTCAGATCTACCATTATTTTATCAAAGGTTGCTGTTGAGGTATGAATTCATGCCTATTTTTGTGTATATAGTAGATCTCTTGAATCTAAGGTTTCTTTACCCTTTCTTTAGTTGGAATATGGAGCATGTGAAGTCCCATTGAGGAATAGACTTTAGATCTGGACCTTGAAAGGTCCAGAGTGTCCCAACAACCAAGTTTTATGTTGTTACATGAGGATATTGAGCTTAGGACCCCATGTTTAGAGTTATTTCATCAAATAGAGCCCTATGTGCGATGCATGAACGTAAAGTTCAGACCTTTATGTGACTTTTGGGTGTTAGAAGGTCAGATCTATAAGTTAGAGAAACAGATCTGACCTCAGAAGGTCGTTTGAGCATTCTCATGGAAGAAACTCGCCGAGTCGAATCGTGTTGCACCACGATTCGTGATTAGTGGTAACACGTCGAGAGAAAGGTTAACTCGACGAGTCGAGTGAAGCCTTAGGAGGATTCAGAGGACACGCATGGACTCGCCGAGTCACCCGAGTGCACTCGACGAGTCTGGTCAAAGTTGGACCGTTGACTGGGGTTGACTGATATTTCCATATTTATACATATTTTTAGGCAATATTCATTTACATTTTTACTAATAATTGGGTTATTTGCATAGAATAATGGTACTTATAAGCTAAAGTTATATTTTGCAACCATAGTAGAAGCATTTTCGAAGATAGGGACTGAAATTAACAAAACATGGAACTTTAGAGGCTTGAAGGAAAGAAAAATGGAAAATTCAGCAATTGACGTACTCACGACGTGAATAGTTCAGGATTCACGACGTGAGTTGGAGTGTTCTAGAAGATATGCATCCGGGTGAAAGAGTCCTTGTCGAATACGGAAAACTCGCATTCACGTCGTGAATCCTTATGGTTCACGACGTGAACTCGGTAAAATCAGATATTATAAATTATCTTGCTCATTACGACTTAGAGAGTTTTTTGGGAGGAGAAAAGGGTTTCAGAAGACGAATTTCAGCAGAAGAAAAGTCTTGGAAGAAGGTTTTCAACACCAAAAGAGTAGAGGTTCATAATTAGTTTAATTGTTGATACTTGAACATGTCTTATACTTTGATTTATGCTTGTTTATTTGCTAGAATGTCCAGCTAAATCTAGCTGCTTCTGTTAGCTAGATGAAGCTGGAACTCATGGTTTTGATGTATTAGAATTGACTTTACTTGTTGGTAATATGCTTGTGTTGATTGATTTTACCTAGCATGTTTAATTTAATATTGGATTGCTTTAAATTCTCGTTCTGTGTAGTTAGTGAATACAAATCTGCATGAATTTGAATACCTAATAATTCAGTGAACACTAGTTTATTAGAGCTAAGATCAAACCAATCTTAGGTAAGTAATTGAATCATTGAATTAAGGTGTGCTAGAGAACTTATATTATGACTTTAATTGTGTTTTGATTATAATCAATCTTACATGGCTCCAATCTTATTCAATAATTGATTATGTGTTAACTATTGTGTGACTGTACATAGACTTACATGAATCAATTAAAGTTAGTAGATTTTGAACTAAATTGCTAATACTATCTTAATTGGTACCAACAGTAATTGTCATAGCTAAATTATAAACCATTGAGGGAAATTGGATTCGAACTAACAGAAGTGTTTTTAGTAATTGATTGAATTTGAGTAAAGTTCGTCTGATCTTGTAAAATCAGATAAAAACCTTTTTAAGCTGTTAATAATTAGATTAATTTAGTAGTAAGTAGATTAATTAGTTAACACCGTTCCCTGTGATCGACACCCGACTTACCCAACTATTCTATAATTCGACTAGGTATACTGCCTAGGTGCATTTTAGTTAGTTAAGTTAGTTAGGTTATAAATTATAAAATTAGTGGGTACTTTTGTGCACATCATTGACTTTTAGGGTTTGGTCAACATTTGGACATTGGATCATTGTAGGGGTAAAATGGTCTTTTCCCCCTTCTGAGAGAATATAAGGAGGGACTAGTCTAGCCTTTAAGAGCCGTATTAATTAGAGATAATTACTTTTTATGATTAGGCGGAGGCTAGATCAGTGATTCGAGTTCGAGACTTTCCGAGTTTACCCAAGGTGAGTCTTCTCACTATACATTACCTAGAGTGGTAACTATGTGCAGACCGGAGGGTCTTATGTGTTATGTGTATGTTTGAGTTTATGTGCATTGTGATATATGTATGCTATGTGCTATATAGACCGGACCGGAGGGTCCAACAATTTAGACCGGACCAAAGGGTCCAACGATTTAGACCGGACCGGAGGGTCCAATGAGCTAGACCGGACTGGAGGGTCCAACGAGCTACGGGACTGGAGGGTCCCGCTGAGACACATTGACCGGAGGGTCATACCGAGTTATAGCCTCGAGTGGCTTATGTGTTGTATGTGGTATTTTGGGGAACTCACTAAGCATTTATGCTTACCGTGTTATGTGATATGTGTTTCAGGTAACAGCGAGGATCGCGGGAAGGCGCCGGCATGATTTGTACACACTGGCAGGAGATTATGTGTTGAGATTCTGGGATATGTTTTATTATGATGACATTTGATACAAGAGATTTGAGAATATTATATGAGTTTTATTATGTTCAAAAATGAAAAATTGTTTTAAAATTTACGTCGTTACAGGCCCAATATGTGGGTTGGTCCCAATGTGTGGGATATGCCCAATGGTGTGTATGGTATGTGGTATTTTGGGAAACTCACTAAGCTTTGTGCTTACGGTTTTTATGGTTATGGTTTCAGGTACTTCCGGTTCGAAAAGGAAGGGCCCGGTATGATCGCAGCGCATCCACCCATGTTTCAACACTATGGTGATTTTGGGATTGTACTCTGATAACTGTTTTCTTATAAAGTGCTTTGGAATATTTAGTAAAAGGATAATGAATTTTTGACCTAAAGATTTTTTGTTGAATTAAAAATGGAATTTTTCCCTCATAATTTTTGGGAAGTTATAGGGAAATTTCAAACTCTTTAAATGTAGTTGTCTATTATTAATTCTAATTAATTGCGAGGATGCAATGTAATAATTAATAATTAATGAAGTGTTAATATTCAAATTTATAAATCTCTATTTTAAATAATATTAAATATTTAACTTACTATTTAAATAAAATAAATATTCAAATTCAAATAATCATATTTAAATAGTATATATTGTTTTTCAGATTTAAAATAATTTAAATTTGGTAATTATCCATATTAGAAATCTTCAGATTTGAAATTTAAAATGAAAGAGAAAACCTGAATCCCGCGGGGCGCACCGCGCCCAGAAGGAGACGTGTCGCACTCCAAATGCTCATAAATAGTCCATTGAAAAGGTTAAGAGTTCAAATTGTTCAAGAACAATCTTCAACTTATATAACTTACCCCCAATTCATTTAATACTTCATTGGGTGTTTTCAAGTGCATAAAACATCTCATCTCATGCTAATCTCTTAACAACAAAGGGATTGTCCAATTCCATAACAAATTCCCAAAATGCCCTTATGGCCAAATACTCCATAAATTCAACTAAAGATCATTCAAGTCTTTATGTGTTTGAATTCAAATCATATTATTAGTATTAAATTTTGTTTATGAGTAGGGATGAGAGTGGGTCCAAACCCGCACCGGTAGACCCGGACCCGGAAAACCCGGGAACCGGTTAACGAGATTTTCTAGGTCTGGAAACCGGACTGGTATATAGGAACTGGTTCCGGTTCGGTTCCGGGTAAGGTACTGGGTAAAGTGGGTCTAGAACCGAAAAACCGAGAAAATCCGAAAATTTTTGGTAATTACTTAGTGTCTGAACTTCGAAAATTTTCAACTTTGATATCCCAACGTCGGGGGACCATAAGTCATTGAATATTAAACCAAAAATGACAAAATTATAGACTAAAATCATGTACAAACTCTAAAATACACATTGCAAAAAACCTCATGATAATCCAACTTCAAACGAATTACATATACATTTTTAAAATTTCACAAAATATAAAAATAAAGCTGAAAAACAGAAAATTCATAACATTGATATCTCGACTTTGGGGGGCTGTAAGTCAATGAATATGAAACCAAAAATGACAAAATTATACTCTAAAATAATTTAAAAACTCTAAACTACATGTTTCAAAAAACCTCATGATAAGCCGACTTCAAACGAATTAGATATGCATTTTTAAAATTTCACAAAATATAAAAATAAAGCTGAAAAACAGTAAATTCACAGCTTTGATATCCCGACTTTGGGGCACTGTAAGGAAATGAATTTGAACTAAAAATGACAAAATTATAGTATAAAATTATGTACAAACTCTAGAATACATTTTGGAAAAACCACATACAATTCCGACTTCAAACGAATTAGATATGCACGTTTTAAAACATTCACATAATACAAAAAAAAATCTGAAAAACATAAAATGTCCAACTTTCATATCCAAATTTTGAGGGACTGTAAGTCAATGAATATTAACTCAACAATGACAAAATTATAGTCTAAAATCATGTACAAACTATAAACTACACTTTGGAAAAAACCTCATGCCAATCCGACTTCAAACGAATGAGATATGAATGTTTTAAATTTTTCATAGAAACCGGTCCCGGCCCCTAGAACCGGTTCCAGTTCCTAACACGGTTCCGGTTCTTAGACCCGGTTTACCCAGACCCGAAGGACCCAAAACCCGGATTACCCGAACCCGGATAAATCTATTCTTTAAACCCGGGACCCGGACCGATTCAACAAAAAAATCTGAAAAACATAAAATGTCGAACTTTGATATCCAGATTTTGAGGGACTCTAAGTCAATGAATATTAACTCAACAATGACCAAATTATAGTCTAAAATCATGTACAAACTATAAACTACACTTTGGAAAAAACCTCATGCCAATCCGACTTCAAATGAATGAGATATGAATGTTTTAAACTTTTCATAGAAACGGGTTCCGGCCCCTAAAACCCGTTCCAGTTCCTAACACGGTTCCGGTTCTTAGACCCAGTTTACCCAGACTCGAAGGACCCAAAACCCGGATTACCTAGAGATCAATACAAATCTATGCTTATATATGATTCTACCATCATAGATGAATTTGAGCATTCCTATTTTAATTTGTTGCTAGCAAATATCTAGGTCATAGAATCCAATCTCATTTCATCATGAATTGCTATATCCCCAAATTAGATTTCTAGGATTCATGGAGCTTTTTACCCAAATCATAAAAAAACCATCAAACCATAATGATTTTATCTCATCAAATTCGACATTGGGGTTTTATACACTTCCAAAAATCGATCTCTAGGTTAAGAGGGGAAGAAATTATACCTTGTAAGTCTTTGTTCATTCCTTTCTTTGGTTAGAGTTCAAATCCTCACTTGAATCAAGCCTTAGATGGAGAGAAGATGAAAATCACCATTAAAGGGTATCTAGGATGCAAGAACATGAATATAGGAAATGAAAGGAGAAGGTGTGCTTCTTATTTTCCTATATTTCACATTTGATCCCTTTAGTTTGAACATTTTGGTCAAAACCCACCAAACCTTAATATTTGTGATTTTAACTTAAGTTATGACATAATAAATCCTTTTCCATCCATTATATAACTTTTGTAGTTTCTTCCATTAATTGATCCAACCCTTCGGTCAACTCACTTTGTCAATTTGACACTTTTGACCCTTTAACTTTTAAAATGTTATTATTTCCCACTTTTAAATTTCAAAGCTTCATATCAATTAATGATATGATTATTCAATGATCATTTAACTATATAAATAATCTTTCATTTATTTACTTTATTAATTAAGAACCAAGTCTGAAATTTTTAGGATTTTACATTACATCCACCTAATCCGCACGATTGTTGCTTCTTCTTGCGCCAAAGAATTCGACGAACTAGATGACGATGACGACATTGTGGTTGAATATTTTTTGAAAAAAAATATAGAAATTGGCGTGAGAAAAATACTGTAAGGTGTATTTACAGAATGGTAAAGTTAATATATATATATATATATATATATATATATATATATATATATATATATATATATATATATATATATATATATATATATATATATATAAACACCATGCCTTAAGAATTAAGCAAAACTAGTAAAGAACCCGCGGCTACGCCGCTTTTGGGGTAATATGGAAAAAATCGGCCAACTTTAAAAAATATGTGCTGAAATTGTAAATCACCATAAATAGGGGAGAAAGTCGACAACCCCTAAAATTAGATGTCAAAAGTGTACAACGAAAAGAAGGGACATTGGTGGAGAAAATCCAAAAATGTTGTGGCAATTATGTTAAAGTTGTCAAAGTTGGGAAAATATGGTGGCAAAATTTTAAAGGAAGTTTTCTGTGTTTTTTATGTCAAAATGTAAAAGTTTTGACTACAAGGACGAAAAGTGTCAAATTCATTAAAGATTTGTGGCAAAAACACCAAAATGTAAAACCTTTAACTGCAAGGACTAAAGGTGTCAAAGTCATTAAAGATTTGTGGCAAAAACCTTAAGGCAGAAAAACCTAATTAAAAGGCAAAAATGTAAAAATTTTGACTTTAGGGACTAAAAGTGTCAAATTGAGTAAACTTTTGTGGCAAAAACCTAAAGCCTAAAAAGGTACTATTCCTAAGCTCCTTTGGATTTAATATATATATATATATATATATATATATATATATATATATATATATATATATATATATATATATATATATAATGGGGTGAGCTGGATGCTTGTGGAATTAGATGGGTTTTTTTGTGGAATTTTGATGGAATTATGTAGGATTTTGGGGTATTTTTTCTTGAGTTTAAAGGGGCATAAGAGTGTATTGCTTTTCTACTGGGTCGGGTCCCATATGGGTAGCCCTCCATTTCTGAAAAACGGAGTATTTAAAAGGTAGTACTAAACAATATCGTTTGTTATAATGGATATATTTTCCCCTGTCGATCAGCCTACTCACGATTCCACTGAATTGGAGTATGTGCCACCGCTACTATACGAAAATAGCTTTCACTATACACTTCATTTTGGTCTTGGTTTCTCATCGTTTGTGTTGTCCATAAGAACTTAAGAAGGAAGCCGCCGACCATTACTTCATCTAGCCATCAATGAACCAAAAGAAGTTAACTCGCACCACTTCTCCCCGTCATGTCGGCTTTCCTGCCTCTGACGTCGAACACGCCGCATCCCTTCCAACGACTTATGCATGACGTTGAATGTGGCTTCCAGAAACGATGACATCGGGCAGTCAATATGTGCCTCTTGTTTCCGGCGATTTCTTACTGCCACTTCTTGGTTGATTGCGACTAAGTCACCCTCTCTGATTTCTTCTTCACATCATGCCTCTTACACATGCGTGGGTGAGATAGGAGACGTTATGCCTTCCTTCACGATTATGCTTTCAAGGTTCGTTTCTTTCTTTAATGGATGTTTTTATTTCTCTTCTTCTCTAAAACCCTAAACCTAAGTTAAGGTGTTTTGCTTTTCCCCATTTATTTTTCTTGATTAATTGTTGACGTGCTTTAAACCATTGCAATTTAAAATTATTGCAAATGGTTTGTGCTTTCATGTTAAAAAAAAACCCCACTGAACTTTAGCTTTTTTATGTTAATCGACATGTATTAGGTTTGAAATTTTCTCCTTTTGTTATCAAATTTACGTGATGAAAACTTTGTTTAAAGATTTAAGTTTCCTTCGCAGCTGGTTGAAAACATCAACTACAAATATTTAAGCAAAAAAAGTTGTAGACATAAACTTAACGTGGGTGATTTATTTATGTATTTATTTATTTATTTTTTCAGTTCTAGTTGTTTCCAAATTAAGTCGACCTCAAGACATCTACTTTCAGTTTTGGTTGCAGATAACCTAATCCATATGTGTGTCTCTTTTACATCCATTTGGGGTTGCGGGTTATTAGAATTTTAATAAAATAATCAATGTTAATTTACCTTCCTTAAATTTGAATTTAAATGGGATAAAAGTCAGTACATTCTTGGCCCAACAAGGGTAAGAAAGATCAAGTAAAATCACAATTTTTTGGAAAGGATAAGAGATAGCTGTATTTTGATTTTTGAAGTGGGCAAACAAAAAAGCGAAGAACATGGGAAGAACGTCTCAAATAGAGAGTGTTCATGTCAGATTTAATGTTTTTTTTTTTACTTTTAATATGATCATTGAAGGCATGTTATATACATACCAATAATAATTGTTAGGTTTATTTTGTGCAGGATAGACATCTCTCAAGTGACATATTTTTCCTTTCAACTTTAAAGTTAAGTAGACTCTGGTACATACTTATTCGTTCATTTATTCATAACCTACTAAATAGCCTTATTAAATTTACAAAAGTGGTAAAAGTATTCAAGATGTGATTTGGTAAATGGATATTAGAAAATATAAATTTCGTTATGAGACCCCTTAGGGAGCACTACCTGATGCATTCTTATTGTTGTTTCTCAAGTATCATTATCTTCCTTCCCGTTGTTAACATTTTCTTTTGAATTAATTTATCCAAGTAAACACCTTTTCTTCCTTTATTCATTTGTAGAATTTCTATGTCAAGATAATGCAATTTTCTCCAGCAACTTGAGTTGATTGAAGGTTCATTCAGCACATATGAAGATTCAAGATTCACAGTTCCTTTTTATGTTATGTTGCTCATGTATTACTCAATTGTATATAAAGGAAATCATATGAGGCTGAAATGAAGTCTCTACGAGAAGAGTCGTATCAAAGGATCTAGACATTTTGAAAAAAAAGGTACATTGTTTTCATTTGCTAGGGTCTGTTTAATTTTCTATGTCATGTTTAATCTAACGACTTATATATGAAAGCACTGGAAGAAGGTTTTATTGTTTATGCTTTTATATTTTCAAAGTTCATTCTAGACTTTCTATAAATTTGTTTTAATAAACTATGCTTTTATGAGTTTTGATGTTCTTTTAGGTCAAAGTGTTGGATGCGTATGTTGTTCATATCTTCCACATTCAGGTGAATCAAACTGAGAATTCTCACATAACTGCATTTCTTGTAGAATTAGTCATTAGGGAAGAAGAAATTTTCTGCAAGTAGAAGGAGACTGATGAATTGGCCTCAGGTATTACTACAATAGAGGACATATAAAAAGAGGCAAACAATCATAGTATAAATACTTTGTGAAATAAAAAAATACGTTGTGAGAACCTGAAGTGGGCAAATATGTCATTTCTGTATGAATTTGATTTGGCGGAAGTCACAGTCAGTAGTTGCAATTAAAAATATGTAACGCTAGCAATAAAGAAATGGAGAATTATAGGAGAGGGTAATGATGATTAGTAAAAATTGATCTTGATTTGAATAAAACTAAGAGAAAAAGTTACCAAGGTAGCGAATACGTTGGGTGCAATTCTGGAGAATGGAATTTGAAAATATGAAGAACTGAGAAAAAATGATTTCTCTTTTTATTTATTTACAGATGTGTCATGATGGTGATCTTGATCAACTCTACAACTAATTCCGGTTACGGTTTATTTCTAAAATTTAGCCATATTGGAGGACTGAATTTGAGGGTCATATTTGGTACTTTAAAACTGATTATTGGTTTTAGTATTATTGTTAACTTGCATTTCTTGAAGCAGATCAACTTAAGGTCCTGTTGACCATGACCTATCTACCGGATCAAAATGACCTGTTGTAACTGCTTACCGATCTTTAATTGAAGCTTATGCAGCAGTTCCAAAGGAACATGGAGGTAATAATGAGAATGCCCGGAAACTTTAGTTCTTCATCTGTTGAAAGCAAGCATGGTAAACATCATACTAGATTTTGTTGGTCTGTATATAATTAAATTCTTACAACTGGGTTCTCAGCTTTATATTTTGGTTAGGTGTTATGTGACTGACATTTTGGGGATATTAATTACCTTGTTGTTGAGGGTTGGGGGTTGTAAATTTCCTGAAAAAAGGTTTAGTTGATCTAGGAAGCGAAATACTTTATAAACCAAATGTACAAGCATCATCGTTACACTGAGACATTCTCTACTAGCTTTAGTGAAAAAAATATGCTGTAAATTCAAATTTTTATTCTTGAAACCATAGAAGTGCTGATCTCAACTATTTTGTCCCACAATATATGTATCTCAATCTGGATTGTATGTTCATTTTCTTATGAAAAGTAGGTTATTAAGAGCATTCTTGATGAAAAATGATGATAAGAAGTTAAGGTTATTCAAGTACAATCATATATTTGACGTTTTTTGATTGGTGATTGTTATATGTATTTGACAGATCATCCGTCTTTAGCGCTTCTGTAGAAGATGGAGTCTTGAAAAGTTATAATCATTAACCAACAATCAAATGTATTAAATTCCTTAATTATTGCAATTCTAATATAACACTTGAAGTAATCTTCTTGTCAATGATGTTATGCAAATAGACCACTAGAAGAAAGGATACAAGATTGGGTTCAACTTCACAGTTTGAGAATAGATGGCATCCCTCTGTCATACCCAAAAACACGCTCGTCTAAGACCTATGGTACCAGGATTCTAATATGTTGTGGATGTTATGGTTTTCGGGGAGACTGCTTGGCTTGACACCTCGAGGCAGCTACAGGTAGTTTTTCTTCATTATCTTTGTTCTTAAAAAATAAATAAATAAATAAAAAATAAAAAAAATTAATTGAAGTAGGCACATTCGTTATCCATCTTTTATGCTTTTATCTACTCAAATGTATTTATTGATTCTTTTGATATGCTTTTATACATCATCTGAATCCTCAAGATCACCCGGTAAATGTCACACCCCCAAACCAGACGGCGGAAACGTCCGGGGGTGGAGGACTTCATTTGTAGTATCACAACACATGTAATATAGTAATCAAAGTACAAACAACCATTTCATTAAAAAATATAAATATTTACATGTGTTTCACATTGTATACTGAAACTAAAAAGTTGTACAAAAGATGAAGACAAAACATAAACAACTCCATCTTCTCAAAAGCTCGGGGTGTACCTGTCTACGGGTTCCTTGAGAATACAAGTAATTTGAAAAGAGAGTATCAACATAAAGTTGAGTGAGTGCATAAGTATTTATGTTTTGTAAGAATGTTTTCTGTTTCTTGAATATGTAAACTGTTTCCAGAAAATCCTATATTTTCTGTTGTATATGAAAAGTAGTTGTATTTGTATAAAACTGTTCTATTTGTAAACCAATGTTCTGTGTTTGTAATCTTTATGTAACTTGTATCTTGTTAACTGTATCTTGTAAACTGTATCTTGTAAACTGAATCTTGTAAACTGTATCTTGTAAACTGTATCTTGTAAACTGGTACTTTGAAAATGTACTTAAGTTTAGTTAATTATACACTAACGTATTGTTAATATCTTTTAATGAGCTATTATAACCATACTGACTAGATGGTCTGACCCAACACTATGAATGCGCTGAAAGTTGATGATAACAATTGTCACTCACAGGCGTGTATGCCTGACTGTAGCTAGCAGTCCGAGTGAGGGATTGTCAATCCCAATATAGATCTATACATACATTGTTTCGATCCCCTGCTGGAGATTCTGGTTATAATATCAGGACTTTAACTGTGTTGTTTAAAATAAATTAAACAAATTGTACTACTTGTCTCATAAAAGCATATTACGTTACATGTATAATAGTTATGAAAACCCAATCATTCTGAAGTAAATGATTGATAGTATATTCTTGAATTAGTACTCTTAACATGTATTTGAATGAATGAATACACTTGAATAGTTTTGAATTAAACCTTTGTTTTTGTAAAACCATGTACTCTAGTATACTTGTATCGTGAATTAATATTCTATAAATCATAAATTATACCTATCATAATATATATGTACTTTCTGATTTGATAACGAGTATTCATGTATGGGATCCTTTGCTCAACATGTTACAAAGGGTAATTGAATCTAATTGAATAAACTTTTATACTTGTATACATAGACAAATATATATAACTAAAATTTAAATGACACTTGGACAAACAATGGATACTTGTAATCCCACATCCAAACAAGGAAAAGGAACCAAAGTGGGTTGTCAGTCCTAAATCTTTTAAATCTTATTTATATAAATATATGTATACTAGTATGATTTTTGGGGGAAAATATAAGTTTATAAAACATTTAAAAGAAGTTTCATATTTTGAAATCCATTTTAGTGACTTGATGTCTTTTTGAAATAATCACTTAAAACCACTTGATTTGATAAGATGTTTGAAACCATTTGTTTTGATAACTGTATTCCATTTGAAATCATTTGTTATAACACAATATCTTTGTGTTAGACTTGTATTCCCCCCCCCCCTTTAAAACAGTAAAAACTATGAAATATGGGGGTATGAACTCACCTGTTGTAAGTTATTCAAATGTAAGATTGGTGTAGGATGCTAAGTGTCAAGTGAAGTCTTGAACACAACGGATCCTATTGACATATAATGACACATATATGTATATAATTAGTGAATAAACAACTAATCATGAAAGGTAACATCCTATTAGACTAGGAAACCCTAGGATTGAAGTACTACAATCACAGATGATTGCATACTAAGGGTGTATGGCCATTCTAGGGAGTTTGCGGCCAACATGGTAAGTCTCACATGAGTTTACAGCCCTATGAGTTTACGACCGTAAACTCATCATGTTTTGTGCCAAATGGTGTTTTGAAGTCCTAACATCCACAAGGAAGTGTTCTAACTCTAAATCCAAGCTTTAGGAAGAAGTTATGATCCATATGCATCACTAATTAGGGTTTACGGCCAAGGGAGATTGTCTTGGCCGTAAACTCTCTATGATCTTGGTTATTGGATGATTTTAAGTATTATAACTAGTAAGTACCACACAAAGGAAGGTACTCAAGAGTGTAGAAGCCTTTAGGGGGGTCTAAGGTCGACAAATGCACCCTTAACAAGGGTTTACGGCCAAGGGAGATTGTCTTGGCCGTAAACTCCTATTGTTCTTGAATTCTAGATGCTTTCAAGGTCTAATGGTCTTCCAAGAAGTATTCTAGTTCACAAGTTTAGTTCCTAGAAGAGTTTAGGGTCAATATGGCACCATTTTATGGGTTTACGGCCAAGGGAGATGGTCTTGGACGTAAACTCCCTTTGTTCTTGTCAAATGGATGTTTTCCAAGTGTTCTTCAAGTATTACAAGTATACAACAAGCTTAGGAGAGAGTACTTACGATATAGAAGCTTGAAAGGGTGTGTGTTCTTAAGATACTTGAGAGAAAATCCGATTTCTAGGCTTGAAATGTGAAAAGTGATTGAAAATGACTAAGGACCATATATATAGCATGGAGTTTACGGTGACCATGGCCGTAAACTCATGGTCTCTGGCCGTAAACTCCTCATTTGAGGGTTTATGGCTTGTTTGGTAGGTTACAACTTAAATTGGAACTTCCTTTCACTCATTCATATGGTGTACTAGGCTCCGAATGCTCAAACAGACTTTAAACAGTGCTAAAAGTTAGCAGAAACAAGTCTGACTTTGATTGAAGTGAATGGTTTGTACAAAATAGAAATTTCGGGTTGTCACATCATCCCCCCGTTAGAGAGAATTTCGTCCCGAAATTAGAGTTTCACAAATAAGCTACTACAATAACTAAACGAAAAGATGAGGATATTTCAGTTTCATTTGATACTCGCGCTCCCAAGTGAATTCAGGTCCTCGTTTGGCATTCCAGCGAACCTTCACTATAGGAATACGGCTTTGTTTTGTCTGCTTGACCTCTCGGTTCATAATCTCTATAGGTTCTTCCACAAAGTTGAGGATCTCGTCAATCTCGATCTCGTCGAGTGGGAGAACAAGAGTCTCATCGGACATACACTTTTTCAAGTTCGAGACGTGGAAAACAGGATGTATGTTACTTAGTTCTTGAGGTAGACGGAGTTTGTAAGCTACGGGACCGATTCTAGCAAGAATCTCGAATGGTCCTATATACCTTGGATTCAACTTGTCACGCTTTCCAAAGCGTATCATGCCCTTCCAGGGGGAGACCTTCAACATGACGCGGTCACCAACCTGAAACTCCAAGGGTTTTCTTCTTTTGTCAGCGTAGCTTTTCTGTCTATCTCTGGAAGCTTTAAGTCGCTCCCGGACTTGTATGATTTTCTCCGTGGTTTCGCGAATGATTTCCGGACTAGTGAGGGCATCATCAGGAACTTGGCTTCTAGCTAGCTGCGTATCGCCCACTTCAGCCCAGCACAGAGGGGATCTGCACTTACGGCCATAGAGAGCTTCGAAAGGAGCAGCCTTTATGCTAGTGTGATAACTATTGTTGTACGAGAATTCGACAAGGGGTAAATGAGTATCCCATGCCTTACCAAAGTCTATCACGCAAGCTCGTAACATATCTTCTAAAGTTTGAATCGTCCTCTCACTTTTTCCGTCAGTCTGAGGATGGTAGGTTGTACTCATGTCCAGCCTAGTTCCCAAAGATTTTTGTAATGACTACCAGAAGCGAGAAGTGAATCTACTATCTCGGTCGGAAATAATAGATATTGGAACACCATGCAGTCTAACGATTTCTTTGAGGTAAGTTCTTGTTAGCTTTTCCATCTTGTCAGTTTCTCTGATCGGTAAGAAGTGCGCGGATTTGGTTAATCTATCGACGATTACCCAAATAGTATCATAACCACCCGTTTTCTTAGGTAACTTGGTTATGAAATCCATTGTAATCCGTTCCCACTTCCATTCTGGTATTTCAGGTTGTTGCAATAAACCTTAAGGTTTCTGGTATTCTATCTTTACTTTGGCGCAAGTAAGGCACTTGCCCACGAAGGTAGTGATTTCAGCCTTCATGTTAGGCCACAAGTACAGTTTCTTAAGGTCCATATACATCTTGTCCGAACCTGGATGAATAGAGTATCGAGTTTTGTGAGCTTCATTCATGACTACGTCTCTGTAACCACCAAACTTAGGTGTCCAAATCCGGTTCATGAAACAATAGACTCCATCATCCCTGACTTTGAAATTTTTATCCATTCCTCTCAAGGCTTCACATGCCACGTTTTCAGGTTTTAAGGCCTCAAGTTGAGCCTCTCTGATCTGTGTGGACAGATGTGAATGGATTGTCATGGTCAACGACTTTACTCGACGTCTCGAGTATTCTTTTCTGCTAAGGGCGTCAGCAACTACATTAGCTTTACCAGGGTGATAAAGAATTTGACAATCGTAGTCGTTCAATAGCTCCACCCATCGTCGTTGTCTCATGTTCATCTCTTTCTGATTGAAGATATGCTGGAGACTTTTATGGTCCGTGAATACTGTGCATTTCGTGCCATATAAATAATGTCTCCAGATCTTCAGAGCAAATACTACTGCTCCTAGTTCAAGGTCATGTGTTGAATAATTGACTTCATGTGTCTTTAGCTGTCTTGAGGCATAAGATATCTCCTTTCTTCTTTGCATAAGAACACATCCAAGTCCTTGATTAGAAGCATCGCAGTACACTACAAAATCCTCTGTCCCTTCAGGAAGAGATAGGATTGGTGCACTACACAAAGCTCGCTTCAGCGTTTGGAACGTTGTTTCTTGCTTTTCTCCCCAGCTAAAATTTACACCTTTTTGCGTCAGGGTGGTAAGAGGTTTAGCTATTCGAGAGAAATTCTGGATGAATCTGCGATAATAGCCAACAAGACCTAAGAATTGACGGATTTCTGTAGGTGTTTTGGGTGCTGACCAGTTTTCAATAGCCTTAATTTTGGAAGGATCGACGTGTATTCCTTCAGAACTGACCACGTGACCTAGAAATTCAACCTTTCTAATCCAAAATTCACATTTTGAAAACTTCGCATAGAGTTTCTCTGTTCTAAGAGTTTGCAAAACTTGACGAAGATGTTGTCCATGTTCCTCTTCACTTCTTGAATAAATAATGATGTCGTCAATGAAGACTATAACGAATTTGTCCAAGAATAGATGACACACTCTGTTCATTAGATCCATGAACACAGCAGGTGCATTCGTTAATCCGAATGGCATCACTACGAACTCATAATGACCATAACGAGTTCTGAACGCGGTTTTGGGAATGTCATCCTCCAAAATTCGTAACTGGTGATACCCAGATCTTAAGTCTATTTTGGAGAAGTAGCTCGCACCTTGTAGTTGGTCGAACAAATCGTCAATGCGAGGCAGAGGGTATCGATTCTTAATAGTAAGTTTATTCAGCTCACGGTAGTCTATGCACATACGAAACGATCCATCCTTCTTCTTTACGAACAAAATCGGTGCTCCCCAGGGTGAGAAGCTTGGTCTTATGAAACCTTTGCTAAGAAGTTCGTTAAGCTGGCTGGATAATTCCTGCAACTCTGAAGGTGCAAAACGGTAGGGAGATTTGGCTACAGGGGTAGCCCCTGGAATTAAGTCGATTCGGAATTCGACTTGTCGTTCGGGAGGTACTCCTGGAAGATCATCGGGAAAAACGTCGAGAAAGTTACAGACTTCAGGAATTTTCGCGATATCTTTCACTTCTTGCTTTTTGTCTACAACATGAGCTAAGAAAGCACAATACTCTTTGCGAAGGTACTTCTGTGCCTTGATGCAAGAAATCATTTGGAGGTTCGTTCCAGGTTTGTCGCCGTAAATAACAAGAGTTTCATTAGTTGGTAATTCAGACGAATGGCTTTTTCATAACATAGGATGTCAGCACGGTTAGGACACAACCAATCCATACCTATTATGACGTCGAAACTCTTGATAGAACTGGCATAAGGTCAATAGTAAACGAATAGTTATTCAAAGTAAGAGTACATCCTATGTATACATCGTTGGTGGATTCGGATTTCCCATTAGCCATTTCGACAGTGAATGTTTCTTTTAATGGTTGAGAGTTTTGTTTTAACAAGTGTTTGAAATTATGGCTCACGAAGCTCTTCTCAGCACCATAATCAAATAGAATGCATGCATAAGTGTTGTTGAGAAGGAACGTACCCGTAACTACTGCGGGATTTGCCACTGCTTCTTCCTGGCCCAAAGCTAAAATTCTCCCGACTCCACCAGCATTTCCAGCTTTAGGACAATCTTTCTTGAAATGTCCTACTTCACCACAATTGTAGCACGCTTGACCTACTCCAGCAGCAGGTACTTGGTTAAGTGGTTGAGGTGGTGCTCTACAGAATCGGGCGGTATACCCTTTTCTGTTGCAGTTATGACACTGCATTTTCCTGCAATTTCCATTATGGTGAAAATTTCACTTGTTACACTTAGGGAGATTACCAACATATGGCTTAGCTGGTGCTGGATTAACAGGAACAACAGTAGGTACATTCATAGCGTTGACTGTAGCCAGTTGTTGTTTCTTTGAGGAATCCTGTGAAACCTTTCCCTTCCTCTTGTTCCGACCCTTGTTGTTGTTGTTGTTGTTGTTGTTGTTGTTATTGTTGTTGTTGTTGTTTCCCTTTGGTTGTTCTGGTGTAGCAACCACCGAGTGTTGATGGATTCCATGATCAATAAGAGATTGTGCCAACTCTTTGGCACTATCAAAAGTAACAGGCCTTGAAGCTAACACACTTGACTGAATTTGGGGCGACAATCCCCAAATATATCTCTCAATCTTCTTGCTCTCCATAGCAACCATCTCCGAGCAAAGAATTGCCAGATCACAAAATCTACTAGTATAGGTTGATATATCAGAACCAACCATTGAAAGACCCTAGAGTTCCTGTTCAAGTTTCTGAACTTCTCCTCGCAGGTAGTATTCCCGCATAAGCATGGCTTTGAAGTTCTCCCAACTTATTGAATTAGCCACCACTAGGGTAAGTGACTTAACATGGCCATTCCACCATGTTAAAGCTCTTTCTGAAAAGGTACAAGCATCGAACTTGACCTTGCTGCCTTCAGGACAAGAGCAAATTTCAAAAATTGCTTTTGTCTTTTCTATCCATTGCCTTAATGCCATAACTCCACCAGTTCCATTAAAGGTCCTGGGTTTGGCATTGGAAAAATCCTTATAAGTGCACTCTCGCGAGTGCCCATGACCTTCGCCCTGGTTAGCAGGATTTGTACCAGCTCCAGACCCACTAGCACCAGAAGTATTGATCTGAGCCATAGCAGCAACTACATCCGCCGTGACCGCCGCTTGGAACATAGCGGGGTCGAACTGAGGAGGTGGTGGCGGAGGTGGTACCGGTGGTTCATTAACATTTTGACGTCTTGGATTTCTACGAGGAGGCATCTTTTTCTATAAAAGTCAAAAGATACAATGATGATAAGATATCAAGAGTGAATATGAATCATGATATCTCTGAACTAAAACATATAGTTCGACATGAATCTTGGAATGAATTGGAAATAGAAGTCTATGACAAGTACAACTTGTAGCTGAATAATATGAAATTGAATGGTTATTTTTCAAGAGTACGAAAAATGCATGTCGATTAAATTGGCATATTGAATACATAAGTCTGGAAAACTTGACCCTAAACAGGTCTACAATACACCAAATTCTGAGAAAAACATCGACATCAAACAGACCCATTGAAAATAAAATTTTCATGGTCTTACTGAAAAACCCTGAAAAATAACGCTAAAACCTATCCATAGACTTAACTATAACCAAAAGAGTGAATAGGAAATGAGTAGAGTACTTCCTAATGGCGACGAGTATCATTTGGATGAAACCTCATCTCAGCCATTTTTATCTAAGCGAGAATAGGGATAAGAGATATAGAATATAGTTAGCAACGATAAGTTTCTACAAGAAAGACCTACAATTAACAAATAATGTACTAAGTACAACTTGTTCTAGATATTACTATAACTATACAGTGCATATTAATTATATATAACTTGGTTATATTCGACCTTCGATTAAATGACCCAGCTCTAAATCCACAACCAAACAAGGAACAGGAAATGAAGCTAAATCACATATTCTAAGTCTATATAACTTTAATTATATATAATTGTAATATACCCTTAATATTTATAGTTCTACCCTTGATTGTTCTACTAATTTCACATGTTTGTTATTAGTATATAGTGCCTAAAATACTCCTGTAGTATTTTAATCTTTATGTTCTGTTCTAAAGTTCTTCTGAGTATGTATGGTAAGTTTTAGACATGCCACAACACCACTATCACTCCCAAATACATGTTGGTCATATTTCAAATCAATATAGTTGATCAGGCTATATTAATCCCAAATATGATTACATAACTGTCCAGGTTTGACTATAATGTTCAACATCCAAATACTTTTAAGTTCTTATGACTGTGATATTGTACTTATAGGTATGAGTGTTAGTATACTTCTTGTAAAAATACTTAAATTTTTAAAAGTATACTTGTAGTCAGAGCTCTTAGCCCCAAATGTATTTATAGTTTGTATATATTTTATGGATTGATATATTGAGTTCACTATAAACAATGCTCTGATACCAATCTGTCACACCCCCAAACCAGACGGCGGAAACGTCCGGGGGTGGAGGACTTCATTTGTAGTATCACAACACATGTAATATAGTAATCAAAGTACAAACAACCATTGCATTAAAAAGTATAAATATTTACATGTGTTTCACATTGTATACTGAAACTAAAAAGTTGTACAAAAGATGAAGACAAAACATAAACAACTCCATCTTCTTAAAAGCTCGGGGTGTACCTGTCTATGGGTTCCCTGAGAATACAAGTAATTTGAAAAGAGAGTATCAACATAAAGTTGAGTGAGTGCATAAGTATTTATGTTTTGTAAGAATGTTTTCTATTTCTTGAATATGTAAACTGTTTCCAGAAAATCCTATATTTTCTATTGTATATGAAAAGTAGTTGTATTTGTATAAAACTGTTCTATTTGTAAACCAATGTTCTGTGTTTGTAATCTTTATGTAAACTTGTATCTTGTAAACTTGTATCTTGTTAACTGTATCTTGTAAACTGTATCTTGTAAACTGAATCTTGTAAACTGTATCTTGTAAACTGTATCTTGTAAACTGGTACTTTGAAAATGTACTTAAGTTTAGTTAATTATACACTAACGTATTGTTAATATCTTTTAATGAGCTATTATAACCATACTGACTAGATGGTCTGACCCAACACTATGAATGCGCTGAAAGTTGATGATAACAATTGTCACTCACAGGCGTGTATGCCTGACTGTAGCTAGCAGTCCGAGTGAGGGATTGTCAATCCCAATATAGATCTATACATACATTGTTTCGATCCCCTGCTGGAGATTCTGGTTATAATATCAGGACTTTAACTGTGTTGTTTAAAATAAATTAAACAAATTGTACTACTTGTCTCATAAAAGCATATTACGTTACATGTATAATAGTTATGAAAACCCAATCATTCTGAAGTAAATGATTGATAGTATATTCTTGAATTAGTACTCTTAACATGTATTTGAATGAATGAATACACTTGAATAGTTTTGAATTAAACCTTTGTTTTTGTAAAACCATGTACTCTAGTATACTTGTATCGTGAATTAATATTCTATAAATCATAAATTATACCTATCATAATATATATGTACTTTCTGATTTGATAACGAGTATTCATGTATGGGATCCTTTGCTCAACATGTTACAAAGGGTAATTGAATCTAATTGAATAAACTTTTATACTTGTATACATAGACAAATATATATAACTAAAATTTAAATGACACTTGGACAAACAATGGATACTTGTAATCCCACATCCAAACAAGGAAAAGGAACCAAAGTGGGTTGTCAGTCCTAAATCTTTTAAATCTTATTTATATAAATATATGTATACTAGTATGATTTTTGGGGGAAAATATAAGTTTATAAAACATTTAAAAGAAGTTTCATATTTTGAAATCCATTTTAGTGACTTGATGTCTTTTTGAAATAATCACTTAAAACCACTTGATTTGATAAGATGTTTGAAACCATTTGTTTTGATAACTGTATTCCATTTGAAATCATTTGTTATAACACAATATCTTTGTGTTAGACTTGTATTCCCCCCCCCCTTTAAAACAGTAAAAACTATGAAATATGGGGGTATGAACTCACCTGTTGTAAGTTATTCAAATGTAAGATTGGTGTAGGATGCTAAGTGTCAAGTGAAGTCTTGAACACAACGGATCCTATTGACATATAATGACACATATATGTATATAATTAGTGAATAAACAACTAATCATGAAAGGTAACATCCTATTAGACTAGGAAACCCTAGGATTGAAGTACTACAATCACATATGATTGCATACTAAGGGTGTATGGCCATTCTAGGGAGTTTGCGGCCAACATGGTAAGTCTCACATGAGTTTACGGCCTAGGGTTTATGGCCCTATGAGTTTACGGCCGTAAACTTATCATGTTTTGTGCCAAATGGTGTTTTGAAGTCCTAACATCCACAAGGAAGTGTTCTAACTCTAAATCCAAGCTTTAGGAAGAAGTTATGATCCATATGCATCACTAATTAGGGTTTACGGCCAAGGGAGATTGTCTTGGCCGTAAACTCTCTTTGATCTTGGTTATTGGATGATTCAAGTAGCATAACTAGTAAGTACCACACAAAGGAAGGTACTTAAGAGTTTAGAAGCCTTTAGGGGGGTCTAAGGTCGACAAATGCACCCTTAACAAGGGTTTACGGCCAAGGGAGATTGTCTTGGCCGTAAAATCCTATTGTTCTTGAATTGTAGATGCTTTCAAGGTCTAATGGTCTTCCAAGAAGTATTCTAGTTCACAAGTTTAGTTCCTAGAAGAGTTTAGGGTCAATATGGCACCATTTTATGGGTTTACGGCCAAGGGAGATGGTCTTGGTCGTAAACTCCCTTTGTTCTTGTCAAATGGATGTTTTCCAAGTTTTCTTCAAGTATTACAAGTATACAAAAAGCTTAGGAGAGAGTACTTACGATATACAAGCTTGAAAGGGTGTGTGTTCTTAAGATACTTGAGAGAAAATCCGATTTCTAGGCTTGAAATGTGAAAAGTGATTGAAAATGACTAAGGACCATATATATAGCATGGAGTTTACGGTGACCATGGCCGTAAACTCATGGTCTCTGGCCGTAAACTCCTCATTTGAGGGTTTATGGCTTATTTGGTAGGTTACAACTTAAATTGGCACTTCCTTTCACTCATTCCTATGGTGTACTAGGCTCCGAATGCTCAAACAGACTTTAAACAGTGCTAAAAGTTAGCAGAAACAAGTCTAACTTTGATTGAAGTGAATGGTTTGTACAAAATAGAAATTTCGGGTTGTCACATCTATATTGGGATTGAGAATCCTGCACTCGGACTGCTAGCTACAGTCAGGCATACACGCCTGTGAGTGACAATTGTTATCATCAACTTTTAGCGCATTCATAGCGTTGGGTCAGGCCATCTAGTCGGTATGGTTATAATAACTCATTAAAAGATATTAACAATACGTTAGTGTATAATTAACTAAACTTAAGTATATTTTCAAAGTACCAGTTTACAAGATACAGTTTACAAGATACAGTTTACAAGATTCAGTTTACAAGATACAGTTTACAAGATACAGTTAACAAGATACAAATTTACATAAAGATTACAAACACAGAACATTGGTTTACAAATAGAACATTTTTATACAAATACAACTACTTTTCATATACAACAGAAAATATAGGATTTTCTGGAAACAATTTACATATTCAAGAAACAGAAAACATTCTTACAAAACATAAATACTTATGCACTCACTCAACTTTATGTTGATACTCTCTTTTCAAATTACTTGTATTCTCAGGGAACCCGTAGACAGGTATACCCTGAGCTTTTGAGAAGATGGAGCTGTTTATGTTTTGTCTTCATCTTTTGTACAACTTTTTAGTTGCAGTATACAATGTGAAACACATGTAAATATTTATACTTCTTAATGCAATGGTTGTTTGTACTTTGATTACTATATTACATGTGTTGTGATACTACAAATAAAGTCCTCCACCCCCGGACGTTTCCGCCGTCTGGTTTGGGGGTGTGACAGTAAATTTTATTGCGTCTTAATAATCTCCTGTCTTTTACTTGAATATAATGTTAGTTTTTTATTTACTTTTCATCAAAGTATATACTTTTTGATATAACATAAATTTGGTCAATTACTAATCTTTACAGTTCTGTAAATCGGGTGTATTGGGTTCAGTAGGGTAGAGGACTTTAAATATTTCTCATGTTCGAGGATAAATTGATTCCTTTGCTTCAATAAAAATCTGAAGTTTGAGATTTTGAATCTCCGATCTATTAGGCTGCGTAAGCATACCGATTTTGCAAATGTTCTCGATCAGATCAAGACAAAAGTGGTAACTGTAGAGTATCATTAAATCTGGGTATCGCTCTGTCTTTGTCATTGTGATCATTGAGTCGAAGTTCTGATTTCCCATTGATTTGTGTTTAGCGGTGATTTGAGTTCGATAAAAAATGGGTTTCATGTCTTGGATGTTTCTTAGGGCTTTATTTGGAATTGGGATTATGATGGGTTGGCGTCATATGATGATACAACGAAGAAAAAATCATACTGCCAAGGTAATTAGTTACGTCATCATCAAATTTTTGTTATGATTAGTTGATATTATTAAGAAATTGATTGTTTTTTTATATCGAGTTTGTGTAAATTGTAATAATAGTTCATTAGGTATTCGTATTAAGTATTCACCTCTGACTTAATTTTCTTATTAGTTCTAGTGATGATAGAGTATACAAAATAGTTTGAGCTTTATTGAGATGATCTACTTTTATCATTAGGCAGGTGGCATAAAGCTCCTTGGATATCTTGATAGAGAAGATTTAATGAAACTTTGTGGTGATAATTTTTCTTAATGGAAATTGTTTCCGGTTTATGAGCAAGCATGTTAGAATTAAATTTCTTATTATATATTTTAACGAAAATTATATAAAAGTCGTTATATTTTGCCATTTTTATGTTTTAACCATTAAAATGGTTATAATAGAATATTTTGTTAAGGTTTAGTGACTCAATTGAAAATTTTGACACTAAATATTGCATTAAAACCACTAAGTTTCGACAAATTTTTTATTGTGATCACTTTAACAGGCTTTAACAGGTTTAAGTGGTGGACATAGAAAAAAATGTTACATTTTGGTGGCTTTCAATGAATGTAACTGAAGTACAGTGGTTTAACCACAAAAATGGCCAAAATGTAGTGTTTTTATGTATTTTGCCCCATTTATATACTCTTTTTGTTAAATGATAACTAAAAAAAATTATTTCTTTGGATTTCCCAAAGGAAGATTTTATTTTATTTTTCAGAGAAAGTTTTTTAAGTTACACATACCCATTTGCACATAGTCAACATTACTATATGTTATTGAAACTTTGTGGTGATAATTTTTTCATTATTTGTTCTCACTTTCCTGAATCCTGACTAATATTTCAGGTGAAATGGCTGAACAAACAACTAAGAAAACTGTGGCCATATGTTGCTGAAGTAATTTCTTTATCTTTTTTAAGTATTTTATATTGGGTTAAATGTGTATTTATGCAGCAATGTCACATTTTTTTTTTTTTGCAAAACGTGATTTTTTTAGATTGCTGACTTACATTTGCTAGATTAGTATCCTACATGACTTACATTTGTAACGGTTTATTCGTTTTCACCATTTAGCTCTATTCTCTTTTTTGTTTTATGGTGTAACAATCAAGTAGGATCCATAACCACATCTTTCGTTTCTCTAAAATTCCAGAAAGATGAAATTTTAAAACTACTTGAAGCCCTTTTGATATGTGGTAAGCAAGAGAGTGTTTAGAAATGTGTTTTAAATTTGATTACTGCAACTTGAAGAATTGGAATATAATCAGTTAATTTCTAATTGACAAGGATTCAATGCACATGTACTTTATTTTTGTCCTTAATTTGAAACCACTTTTTAGTATTGTAACACATTTGTATTGTCGAGCTTTTAGGAACTAATAAAAGAAAAAACAATCGCAGTAGATAAAGATAACTATAAAGAAGCAATTGAGGTCTCATTTAGTGTTTTTTCTCCTCTCAAGGAATTAGTAAGTACCATGAAGCCATTTTGAATTATTTTTATCTTATGTTTTTATTTTTTATGACAATTCATGTAATAATAATAAATAATAGTAATAAATTCCTTTCTCTAAGCACCAGGTTCAAATTTGAAACAATAAATAATAATTTCTCTTTTACAAACACAAGGTTCTAATTTAAAATCTATAATGTGTTGAAGTCGGTTCTTGCTCATCAGATTTTTGGGTGATGGTTGGAGCATTAAAGGTAGCTAACCGAAATGCGCCAAATTGCAACACTTATGTTTCAAGAATCAACATTTCCTCCTCCTAGGTACATTGTTCCATCTCTTTTACCAAAACCAATGTGCAAATCATTTGAAATGCTTTTTTAGAATGAGGCAAAGAAAGCAGACGGAAATTATGTAGAGCAAGGTGAGTAAAAATTATATATATATTTTTTATTTATGTGTTTTTTTTTCCATAGGGACCATTTAAAAAAAAAATTAAACTTTGGTGTTAATGTTTGGTTTTCTGTGGGTTGGTATCTTTTTCCTGGAAAGGGCATTGTACTTTATTATTTTTAGGTTTGTAGTCACCTGATATGAGTTTGAGCATGAAAAGGCAGTGTACTTATATTTATATTGTTTTTGGTTTTTTATCACCTGATCTGCTTTAACAAAACAAGCAACCTACTTTGATTAAAGGTAAAAATAGCATGTTTATGTGGTCATGTTTTTTGATCAGGGCAAATTATTTTACATTCAACTTACGATTTTGTTTGTCTGATTATGAGAAAACATGAAAGTACAATATAAAAACAATTGTGCTTAATTTTGTAACATGTGAAATCATTATGAATTGTTGCTACTGTCCAGAGGATTTTGGTCATCAATCATGACTTTATGCGCGCACACACACACTCATATACACAACCACACATACACGACTATATATTGTATATATGCGACTGGTGACCAATTTAAAAGTACAATTCTATAAGATTATAGTAACTTATGTCAAGTTTTGAATGCTAATCACCAAGGTTTTAAAATACGGAATCGGGCCTCGAGGCTTTTACCCCTAGCCTCATGAGGCATAAGCCTCGAGGCGAAACGAGACGTAAGCCTCGAGGCGGAATAAAATAATAATAATAATATGTTATATTAATCATAAAAAACATACTAAAGTCCAATTTCAAATAGAAAAGGCTTACTTAATGTCATCATCCCAAAAATAAAGATACTAAAATTCATAATAGTCTTCAAATCATGCCAATTAGTAAAAACAAAAGCATAGTTGTCTTCAAATCAAGCTAAATCAACAAAAACGAAGTTCGTCATCATCTGCCATGATCGAGTTTGTTAACAATCACTTAACAGGGGGAGAAAGAAGAAACGAGAAGAGAAAATAAAGAAGAAACGAGAAAAGATTGAAGATGGCTGGAACAAAATTAGGTCAAATAAGATAGCACGTGCAATCTAATGTCAAAAAGTAAAAAAAAATGAAAAAAAAACGGAACGCCTCATACGCTTCAAATCGGAACGCCCCGCCTCAAACCGATTTTTACCGCCTCACTAGACTGAGGCGTAAGCCTCATTCTCCCCCTAAGAAGCGACGCACCGGTTTTTGGCCGCCTCACCTCAAGGTGCGCCTCGAGGTGTACGCCTCAACCGATTTTTAAAACCTTGCTAATCACACTTCATTCGAACCCGCGGCGTAGCGCGGACGAGTTTTTTACTATTAATTTTATATTTCATGCCAGAATTTGAATTTTGAATTCCAAAATGGAATCATTTTGGACTCGGTAGTTGAAAAAAAGTTGCTTATTATCTTTATATTCTTAAAATATCATTCGGCCAATTTTATGAATATCCCTTTATTTAATCCAAATAATTAACTAACCCAAATATGCACAAATAGTAATACTCAAGGAGTCAAGGAAGATCAAGACCAAGGGCCAACTGGCTACCGCTAAGATCCAACACTGATCAGGCCCAAATGTTCGATCAGCTACGGCCCAATATCCGACGACTAGTATCCTTCGTAAAAGGGCCACAATGAGTGAGAACAATAAGGTTATATCGGTAATGTGCTAATATGTTTCTAATAGTCAGTTGTTGTAAATGACACTAAGTTATGCAAATCCGTATTAGAAATAAGTATAATGTGAAAAATGTACACGTCCAAATTTCTAATACTAAAAAGACAGTTATCTCACTTTCGTCCAATATAACTTGAAGTAGTCTAGACTCTAGACTATCGGGAAAAGATATAGTTCATCAATAATATATAACGTATCTAAAGAACATAAATAGTAAACCTTGAAATAAAACCATCACATCCGATATTATACTCGATGAGCCCCTTACCTTTCGAGCGGACCCCTGCATAAATGTTGTCGTAGTCCCAAGTTAGCCAGCAAAAACAAAAAACCTATATTCAATAAAACGATATCTTTTTAAGTTATAAAAAGAAGATATGTTGTTGACACTTTGGTATTAGTAACATAAAGAATAAAATTTTGTGAGATTTGTCCCACATATATATAAGACGAAAAGAACCATCAGCCTCCTTATAAGTCTTTTTCTATGAGCCTTAGCAAAAACTTTATGAAGAGTTTTATGATTCTTCCTCCCTCCTGTATGGGATGTATATGTATGTATATATTGTAACGTCCAGTTCCTGGTATGTATTTAAATTTATAAATTATGCATTTTTGTAGAAAAACTCGACAAGTTGGGAGCCCCAGACTTGTCGAGTAGGAATGAATTGGGACGCGGGTTAAGAACCCTACTCGACGAGTTGAGCTGCGTCATCTCGATGAGTAGCCTGGCATAATGAAACCCTAATTTGCAGGGTTTTGCACCCTATTTAAACACCTTAACCCCATGAGCTGCCCTCATTTTCCAGCCTCCACTGTCCAAAACCCTAATCACGAAACCCTAAGCCATTTTTGGTGATTGTGAGCTTACCTTGAGAATTTTGGTGTTGTTTTGGTGGTTTTAAAGAGCAAGGAGTTTGAAGAAGGAGCAAGGATGTAACAACCAAAATTTTCCAACCAATTTAAACTTTTCAAAAACAACCCAAATCCATTAATTATTACAAAAAGGTTTTCCATTAGTTTATTATCAGAGTATCCCAGAAACATCAGCATAAAAATGAGGAGCGGTACGATTACGCCTTCGCCTTGCCACGATCTCCTGAAGTACCTGAAACAATACACTGAAACTGTAAGCCCGAAATCTTAGTGAGTTACCCCCAAAATACCAACCACATAACCATACACATATCAAAGCATATCATAATACAGAACAACCATGCATATCGAGTCTACAGTATGACTGGTCCGCCCGCTCCAGGCCTTCAGTCCATCTGGTCCACTCCCCGAGTCTAGCCATGTATATCGAGTCTACAGTGTGATTGGTCCGCCCGCACCGGGCCTTCAATCCACCTGGTCCACTCTCCGAGTCTACAGTATGACTGGTCCGCCCGCACCGGGCCTTCAGTCGGCCTGGTCCACTCTCCGAGCCTCGGCACGTCTAGACCGCCCTCTTGGGGCCTTCAGCCTATCCGGACAGCTAGCTGGGCCTTCGGTCTATCCGGTCCGCCCTGGGTATGTTGGCCTACAGCACAAAGCAGGACCCGCCTCAACCCAACCCTAGTCAAACAACCATGTGCACATAAAATAGTTAATCACATAACAATCCTCAGCCAAACAAACGAATCTATCAGATCATGCAGCATAACAACATCCTAACCAGGATACCGACCTAACCGGTCACTAACATAACATTATCCTATATACTAGGATACAGATCTAGCAACTCAATAGCATATCAAACAAATACCCGGATTCCCATCCGATAAAGGGTCGGCCTTGGTGCCGTAGACCCTGTTGATATAGTGAGGATAACTCACCTGAAACGAAGAACCGAACCACGAAAACACTCTTCCGAAGCACTGCTCCAAACCCCAACACCTATTGCCACCAATTGACCATTGACATAAATAACCAATTACCATAACACCCATGAAGGTCAAAGTCAAAGTCCAGGCCAAAGTCAAACTTCATGACTGACTCTACTCGCCGAGTCAACCCGTTGACTCGTCGAGTCCTTATACTCTGAAAACTCTTAGAACACGACTCAACTCGCCGAGTCACCCCACGACTCGTCGAGTCCAACGATCTCCAAGTCCCATCCTGCTCAACTCACCGAGTCACCTCCCGACTCACTGCTTCGAGGTTTAACCAGAAGAGATTGGGGTTCTGCGACCAGACTCGCCGAGTCCAAGAACAGACTCGCCGAGTCCAAGGCAATCTTCAACAGACTCGCCGAGTTGTTCTTCCAACTCGCCGAGTCCATGCACATGTTCATACAACTCGTCGAGTACACCCATGTGACTCGCCGAGTCTCTGCAGTTCTCAATCCATACAGTGGCTTTTCGAACCATGCAGGGGCTCCAATCCATAGATCCACTCTTCTACAGTCTAACCCTCACATAAAGTGGCAAACTTTACATGAAACCAAGGAGATATAGGCCCAAAACACTCTAGGGCTAGGGTTTATGAAAAAGGGGCATCACCAAAAACTCATTGACATAAACTTTATGACACTCTGGACCATTACAAGCCTAGATCTGAGGTAGCAACCTCAGATCTAAACTCCAACCTTGAAATAACTCTCAATCATACCAAAAATGTCCCAAATCTCATACATAAGATAGATCTAATTGCAATAGAGCCAAAACAGCAGCTTATTACCTCAAGGACGACCTCCCACTGAAGAATAATCCAAATCTCTGCAAATCCCCTTGATCCAAGCTTCTTGATCTTCAAGATCTCTTCACCAAAACCACTTATCTAGGCTCCAATTTGCTTCCAAGGGCTCTCACTCACGATTTAGGGTTTCTGGATCTCAAAAGGGTAGTAAAGAGGCTGAGGGAGGGATATAATGTTCTTTATATAGGGCACAACCCCCGGGATTAGGGTTTTCTCTCTACAGCACCAACTCGTCGAGTCCAAGCCGTCGACTCGGCGAGTTGGCCACTTAAACCGCGACAGAATCCCGCTCCGACTCGGCGAGTAAGCAGACCTACTCGTCGAGTCCCTTCTTTTATTTACACTTTTGGCCCTTCATTGAACTTCTGAAATTTCAGGATGTTACAAAGGACTTGAAGAGAGCTTGTAGATCCAGAAGTTGGGCTTCATTTCTGATTCATCTGAGGTATAAAGCTTCAACCTTGTCTATGGCATGCTTAGATCTAGTTTTAGGATGTTTTGCTTCATGTTTTGGTCCAAAGATATTGATGGTTGGGATTTGGACGTCCCACTTGGGCAAACCCTTCAGATCTAGGATCTTGAGGGGACTTCATGGCATAAAGGTGCCAACTTTATGGCCATGGAAGTCCCATGCAACTTCTAGACCATCTTTTTGGCCTTTTAAGCCCTAGTAGGTCATGCATGCGAGTAAAGATAGGAGCTTTACGTGACCAAATTGTCCCTAGAGTCCAGATCTATGACCTCATGGTCTATCTTGAAGTTTTGATGGCTTTTGGAGTTGGATCTAAGCCATTTTGAGTTAGGGTTAGAGCTTATTTCTTCTAGGGTGGGTTTTAATAGGTAAAGTTGGAAACTTTACCCTCCTAGGTATTTTCGACCCAGATCTGGGATGTGGGACTTAGATTCGAAGAATAATGGCTCAATGCATTAAGAAGGATTAACAGACTGAAGAACTCGACGAGTTCATAGAGGAACTCGACGAGTTGAGTCGAAGTATCCCGATTTTGTTAAAAGGAAGGACTCGACGAGTTCAAGGATGGACTCGACGAGTTGATTTGAAAAGTCCCGATTTTGTTGATAGGAGGAACTCGACGAGTTCATGAAAGAACTCGACGTGTTGAATCGTGATTTCAGGATTTCATGATTATGGAAACTCGATGAGTTGAAGAGCAACTCGGCGAGTTGAGTCAACTCGGAATGTTGACTTTGAATTTGACCAGGGTGTTGACTTTGACTTTGACTTTGACCAGAGTTGACCATTAAGGGGTTATGAGTATGAAAGGGTAATTAAAGGAAATCTTTTATGTGTAGGGGTTTGAGTTGGGTTGATTTCAGAGCTGGGGACTGTTCAGCGACTTTACAACATTTGAGGTGAGTTACCTTCCCAGTATGAGTGGGTCGAAGGCACCAATGCCGGCCCACTAGTAGTTGTTACAGTAGAGATGATTGTCTTTGTGATAATTGCCTGGTATGCCACTATATGTTGAGATTTATGTGATTGTATGCTATGTTATTACGTGGTAGTGGTAGGGGGTGAAATAGTCCCCGTAACTGGTCGAAAGGACCGAAGGGGTAGGCCAGCACCCAGATATGCTAGGCAGTATGTGATTTATGTGTATATGCTAGGATATTATGTGGTAGTGGTAGGGGTGAAATAGTCCCCGTAACCGGTTGAAGGAGACCGAAGGGCTAGGCCAGCACCCATATATGCTAGGCGGTTACCGGTTGAAAGAGACCGAAGGGTAGGCCAGCACCCTGATATGCTAGGCGGTTACCGGTTAAAAGAGACCGAAGGGGTAGGCCAGCACCCGTATATGCTAGACAGTATGTTTATTGAATGGTATGTAGTATGATGGGGGAACTCACTAAGCTTCGTGCTTACGGTTTTCAATTTTGGTTTTAGGTACTTTTTCTTCGAAAGGAAAGGAGCCGACATGATCGCGTCGCATCACACCATGATTTCCGCACATGAGAACTTTGGGAGTTATACTCTGATGTTGTTTTATTATGAAATGTTTGATTATTGACATGTTGATTTTGACATGGGATGGCACTATGGAAGTTTTTAGACTATTGGTTTTATAAATATTTAATTAAAAATGAAATTTTTGGTTTTAAATTTTGGGATGTTACAAGTTGGTATCAGAGCCTTGGTTTGAGGGATTCGGACACACCTTCGGGGGTGTCTGGACTCAAATCGAGGGTTTGAAAGGTTTTTACCAGAAAAATAATTTTTTTTTAAATTTAAAACTAAGGGTTTTTTTAGAAAGAACAAGGAATGTGATGCGTGCAATCAGCCGAGCTCAAGTAAGTTTTCCCCAAGATACCATACATGTTATGATATATGATATGATTATAAGAATTTCATGCTAGATTAGGGCTAAGGATCTAGGAAGGATGCCTTGTATGCCTACTGTATTTGTATGAAAATTGCATGCTAGATTAGGGCTAAGGATCTAGGAAGGATGCCTTGTATGCCTGCTGTATGAGCTTATTGAACTGCATGCTAGTACTGATTAGTCAGAGATATGATGGCCAGATTAGGATATGCTTGGTTTTGGTTACTCAATGCTCGAATGCTGCTTGCTTTATGCTTTGAGGAGTTCTAGTTATCTTTAACTAACTAGTAAACGAATACGCTAAGTTACATATTACGAGGACTAAATAATTTCAGAAGGTTAGTTTTATCCCTATTGCGTAGCTCTCATTTGAGTCTAGCCGTTGTAGGGTAGGACCTCTCATTCGAAGAATTATCTGGTGTTAGTAATATGTAATGGTATTTGCGAGCTAGTTAGGGAGAGGTAGCAGGGAATTCTTATGCAACTGATAGCAGAGAGTGGGTCGGAGATTACCCTAGGGTAAGCCTATGATGAGATTAGCATGGAAAGAAATAGTAGTGTAAGGGACTTGGTGAAATCAAAGCAATCCTTGAGGAAAGTACGGATAGATGTGGAAGGTAGTATGGGCCCGTACCACTGAAAGCAGAGGATCCGTACTCGAGTCAAGGAGGGCTGAGATGGAACCAGGGAACTTGAAATGTGCGTGAGGCCTCCCGATGATATGTATGACCCTGAAGATTGTGTGTTTTGTTTCAGAATGGTGGTGACACATCACGGAGCAGGAGGTTCAGGGTTTGGGTCAGGTTCAGTACGGGTTCCGAGCCAGTCGACGATGCATTGCGCGAGTTCAGTGCATCCGAGATTACGAGAGGCATCCTTGAGGCGACCCCGGTGATTTTTGGGTCGATCAAGGAGGGTATCATTGAGCTGATGGAGGATCGCCTTAGGGAATTCAGGAGTGACATGGCACCTGGACAGACTGGGACTCGCACACTCTCCTTCAAGGACTTTAGGGGATGTGGAGCACCAGACTTCAATGGGGTGAAGGACCCCATTGTGGCTAGGAGATAGATTGCAGACATAGATTTTGCATAGTTGACGAGCTTTTGCCCTGAGGGGTCGAAGGTCAGGTATGTTGCTGCTTGTTTGAGGGAGCGGGCTAGAGACTGGTGGGAGGCAGTCAGTGATACTTTGGGAGCTCCAGCTATTAAGGCTATGACTTGGTCGGACTTTGTGGCCAGATTCCAAGCAGAGTTTGCACCAGCAGTGGAGATTCAGCAGGTAGCCAGGGAGTTTTTGGATATGAGGCAGACTACAGAGATAGTGGCGGAGTTTACCGCCAAGTTTAAGGAGAGGGCCTTATTGGTGCCCGAGCACGCGGGTGATGAGGAGATGAAGAAAACCCGGTACCATGACATGTTGAGAAATGACATTCGGAAATATGTCAGTTACTCGGCGTGCCCGACTTTGGATGACATGATAGCCAGGGCACGAGAGAGGAAGATTGAAATTGAGCACATCAGGAAGAGGAAGACGGAGATTAGGCAGACGACTAGGGTTTCGGTGAAGAAACCCAAGGGATTCGAATCGAGGCCGAAGGGCCAGCAGGGCCGGAGCCGCTGTGGGAAATGCGGCAAGTCGCATGAGGGAGTTTGCAGATTAGGGGGATCGGGCTGCTATAAGTGTGGCAAACTTAGGCAGTTTGGTAGGGATTGTACTGCCCCTACCCACACCATTCAGACATCAGACCTGATTTTCTTCCATTGCAATCAGAAGGGCCTTAAAAAGGCCAACTGCCCAAGATTGGTATCAGGATCGATAGTGGCGGCGCCAACTCCAGCGACCCAATGGATCACAGATGGCCGACAGGGCAAGACAAATGCTCCAGTGGTGAGGAGCTGAGCCTTCCAACTGACCGCCGAGGAGGCACGTGTCGCACCAGATGTGGTGACGAGTATGTTTCTTCTCCCTAACTTTTATTATATGTCAGTTTTGATATTTATGTTCCATGTATTATGTTTTAGGATCGTTCCATTTGAACTGTATCCCAGTGTTGGTGTTATTTGACTCGAGAGCTACCCGATCTTTCGTTTCTATTGCACTCAGCAAGAAGTTTGCCGAGTCTACGAGCATGTTGGATTGTCCTTTAGAGGTCGAGGTTACGGAAGATCGATCCGTACCAGCTTCAGAGGTTTATAGGGATTGTGTTCTGAGGATGTATGGTGAGCGCTATTGTCACACCCCCAAACCGGAACGGCGGAAACGTTCGGGGGTGGTTGACGTCATGCGTAGTATCACAACAGTTGTATAATAGCAAGCATAGTAAACACAACCAAACATTGAATACATATATGAAAAAGGTTTACATTGTCTTAATACATAGTTTTGTTCTTATCAAAAGTAAAATGGAAAGACGTGACTCTAACGCGCCGACTTCTCCAAAATCCTGGAAGTACATGTCTACTAATTCCGTGAGAATACAAGCAGTTTTGAAAGAATATCAGCATAAAGCTGGTGAGTTCATAAGCATTTAGTTTTGGTGGAAAATGTTCTTTGAATCCTTTTGAAAAGTGTTCCTCAAGAAAATCCTATATTTTCTTATAAAAAGCGTGTTTGAAAACCCATTCCTTCCATGACTTCTCGGTTCGTACTAGATATGCACAATCCAAGGAGTCATGGAATGAATATGAATATCCGTTAGTAGAATAATAAATCATCATTTTTTAGAATGCCGGTGTTATCCTGGGAAAATCCTATATTTTCTTATAAAAAGCGTGTTTGAAAACCCATTCCTTCCATGAATTCTCGGTTCATACTAGATATGCACAATCCAAGGAGTCGTGGAATGAATATGAATATCCGTTAGTAGAATAATAAATCATCAGTTTTTAGAATGACGGTGTTATCCTGGGAAAATCCTATATTTTCCCTAAAAACATGCTATCCGTCCTAGAGGTAGAGATGTAAGTTTAGAAATCCATGATTAGTATCAGTATATATGAAAGTAGTTTTATTACTCAAAATAAAACAAATGAAGAATAGAATCCGTAAAACCAAAGTTAGTTTATACTTATTTGCGAGTCTTATAACCAGACTTGATATGACCTAGAGACCTTTATAACGTTCTTCAGGCGTTTAAGCTAAATGACATTTGTCCACCACAGGCATGCCTGCCTAACTGTAGCTAGCAGTTCTGGTGTGGGATTGTCAGTCCCGAATAGATCTATTCACAAATCTCACGCTCTCCCTCCAGGAGACTCTGGTTATACTATGATAGGATTTAGTTCAGTACACTAAAGGGTACAGTTTTGAAGTAGAGCCTCACAATTATGTATAATCTAGTTTACTAGCGAGAAACAGTATAAAACAATAATTAACCTTGAATAATAGTACTTTATACTCCTGAGAAAAATATATAACATAAACTAAATCTGCCATAGTTTATACATATTTATTCATGAAATCTGATTTGGTGAAAACTGCCTAGCGGGTTATCCCAAACTATACCCATTATAGTTTAATAGAATTGATATGAAAATGCTTTGTAAAAACCTTTCTGAAAGCTATGAAATTAGATTTCCAATATAAAAGTTTCCCTTATGCTCAACATATTAAAAAGGGATAAAATATCCGAATATGTTATTAAACGTAGAAATCGTTGGATTGTATTAATAAGTTTAAAACTTAATAAAATACTTTGAGTTTGGTTTGTATTCCCCCCTAAAAACATTAAAAACACGGAAAATGTAGGGGTATGAACTCACCTGTATTGAGTGGTTCTGACGTGTGGTTGGAAGAGGAGTGCAGAGTGTCAGGTGTAACCTTGAGCACACAACGATCCTAATAGACACATATAGACATGTATGTGTATGAATTTAGTGTATAGACGACTAAATAAGAAGGGTAACACCCTTATTGGCTAGGAAACTCTAAGATTTATGGGATACAATCACATATGATTGCATAACTAGGGTATATAGCCACCCTATAGAGTTTACGGTTAAAGAGGTATGACCATTGAAGTTCACGGTCCAAGTGTTCACGGTCTTAGGTGTTCACGGTCTTAGTGTTTACGGTCCAATGACCTTACGGTCATGGAGTTCATGGTCTATGGGTTTACGGTTCATGGGTTTACGGTTCATGGGTGTACGGTTCATGGGTTTACGACCCATGAATATACGGTCGTTGAAGGGTGTACGGTCTAAGGAGATACAACTATAAACTCATCAATCTTGCACAAATGATGGTTTTCAAGGGCTTCATTCAAAGGCATCTTCTAGGGACCATGCTTAGCCTTAGGAAGGGTAAAGGCTATAAGAACACCCTTTATAAGGGTTTACGGTCTATGAAGATTCATAGGACCATAAACTCTTTTGTTCATGCAAAGAGTGATGATCTTAAGTCCAAAATGAAGGATTGTAACTGTATAGATGTTAAGGAGGATGGTACTTACGATTTGGAGGCAAATGGGGGTGTTTTCGGTCCAAAAACACTTCAGTTTTCTTGATGTTCTTGAGGATCTTGAAGATCTAGACTCAAAAGATGAGATTTGTGGATGAACTCAAGAGTGAATCAAGAAGAAGAGATGTATTAACTCAAAAAGGGAAGGAAACACTTACATTTTCGGGGATTTGCAAGAAGATCCTATGATACTTGAGAGAATTTTCGAGATTCTAGGCTTGAAATGGAAGAAATGATCAAAAATGATCATGAAATATATATATATATATATATATATATATATATATATATATATATATATATATATAGGAGGGAGTTTACGGTCATCCTGACCGTAAACTCAAGGGTCCTGACCGTAAATGGGTTTACGGTCTACACGAATTTACGGTCGTAAACTTGTCCTGACCGTGAACTCGGTGATTTTCGAGGAAGTTCCAATTTTTTCGCGTGATTCCTGGTTTATTCCGAATCGTATAAAACACATATTATTTATTTAAAACGTAAGGTCCTTCCCAAATTAAGAAATTTGACGGAATTAAATAAAAATCCAAATTTTATTAACGGAAACTGGGTAAGGATAACGGAAAAAGTTTCGGGTTGTCACGTCATCCCCCCGTTAGAGGGAATTTCGTCCCGAAATTCAAGAATAGAGTACAATTGTGAACTTAGAAAAGAAGAGGGTACTTCTGTTTTATTGAATCCTTGCGCTTCCAAGTGAATTCAGGTTCCCGCTTGGCATTCCAGCGAACCTTCACTATCGGGATGCGACTTTGTTTCGTTCGTTTGATCTCTCAATCCTTGATTTCGAACGGTTCTTCCACAAAGTTTAGGTTCTCGTTGATTTCAATCTCCTCGAGAGGGATCACAAGGGTCTCGTCGGATAAACACTTTTTAAGGTTCGAGACGTGGAAGACGGGATGAATGTTGCTAAGTTCTTGAGGTAAACGAAGTCTATAGGCTACGGGACCGATCCTAGCGAGGATCTTGGACGGTCCAGCGTGTCGCCCACCTAAGCCCAGCACAGAGGGGATCTATACTTACGGCCATAGAGGGCTTTGAACAGCGTAGCCTTGATGCTGGAAAGGTCGCCGTTGTTGTAAGAAAGTTCCACTAAGGTAGATGAGTGTCCCACGACGTATCTACAATTGTCCGGATTGTTCCCTTACTTTTTCCATTTCTTTGTGGATGATACTCTTTGCATGCATACTTTCGGGTTTCGAAGAGAGATGAATTTTCGAAGTTCACATCTAGCTCATTGATACGAGCGACGAGAGTTTTGTGATTGAACGTTTTAAGGCCAAAGGGTTTGGTATATCGTAGACTTAGTCGGACTAAACAGGATGACGTCGTAGAATTGTGCGTTAGGTTAATCCAGGAGGATCGTTTTGTTAGCACATTGGTATCCCTAGATGAAAGTATCTGGATGAACCTGCGATAATAACCTGTGAGACCCAAGAATTGCCGGATTTCTGTGGGTGTCTTTGGTGCAAACCAATTCTCAATCGCTTTGATTTTTGGAAGGGTCCACATGTATGCCTTCCTCGCTAACCACATGACCAAGGAAAGTTACCTTCCTGATCCAAAACTCACACTTTGAGAATTTTGCATATAGTTTCTCCACCCTTAGTGTTTCGACTACCTGCCTCAAGTGTTGTTTATGATCATCTTCGCTCCGCGAATAAACAAGTATGTCGTCAATGAACACAATCATGAACTTGTCTAGGAAAGGGCGGCACACCCGATTCATCAGGTCCATGAATACTGCAGGTGCGTTGGTTAGACCAAAGGGCATTACTACAAACTCGTAGTGTCCATAGCGAGTTCAGAATGCTGTCTTGGGCACATCATTCTCGTGAACCCGCAACTGATGATACCCTGATCTTAGGTCTATCTTCAAAAAGTAACTGGCTCCCTGAAGTTGATCGAAGAGGTCGTCGATTCTGGGTAGGGGATAACAGTTCTTGATGGTAAGCTTGTTCAGCTCTCGGTAGTCGATGCACATCCAAAAGGATCCATCTTTCTTCTTTACGAATAAAATCGGGGCTCCCCAGGGTGAGGAACTCGGTCTTATGAATCCTTTGCTGATAAGTTCATTAAGTTGGCTGGATAATTCTTGCATTTCTGCCTGCGCTAAAAGATAGGGAGATTTAGCTACAGGGTAGTTCCGGGGATCAAGTCGACACATGATTCAACTTGACGTTCGGGAGAAATTCCTGGAATGTCTCTGGGAAAGACATCAGGAAAGTTGCAGACTTCGGAGATGCTCTCGAGGTCTGTAACTTTTTGCGTCATGTTGACAAATGAGCCGGGAATGCATAGCATCTATTTCGCAGATACTTCTGGGTTTGGACGCATGAAATGCTACGAAGGTTCGAACAAATTTTTACTACTGTAACCAGTGAGGACTTCGTTAGAGGAAAGATTGCGACGAATCGCTTTCTCGGAGCAAAGGACATCAGCACGAGTTGGAGCTCAACCATCTCATGCCGATTATGACATCGAAGTTTTTCATGAAGACTGATATGAAATCTATGGGGAAAAGGAATGATCGTCGAAGTACATCCTATGATACATGTTTTGAAGACAAAACAACGATAGGACCTTGATAAAGTTGCTTAATTTGCATGCTATCGACTTAAGGTATACTATTGACAATGTTAATCTTTAACTGGAATATGATTGTTGCCATCATAACTGAAACTGAGATTACCCATATTTCTGAACCCTTGACCTAAAATAGGTCTAAGTCATTCTAACCGAGAAAGAATCTTGGCAACATGAAGGACAGAGATGTTTACGGAAAAGAGCTACTTAGAACATACATATGAAATTTATTCTTTGAACAAAAAGTAAGGATGAGTAGAGTATTCCTTTATCGGCGACGGGTACTCCTCAAGTGAAACCTTAATTCGGTAAGCTGGCGTTCCACACCAAGCATGCGTCTCTCGTACCCTGACTGGCGTGCTCGGAGCTCTGTGACTTCGGCTTGGGTCGTAGCTAATTCTCGTTGCAGAGCTTCATTGTGCCTTGCAGCTCTTGCATGAGCAATCTCGAGGCGACGAATGCGATCTGTGCTGGTGTCCGAATCTGCTTCGAGCTCCACAGTTCGCTGAAGGGTTGCCATACCTAGCTCCACATTGCGAGCCACACGTCGTATCAGGATTGGAAGAGCCCTGTCTGTGGGTCCTCCTTCGTTCAGATTGTAGGAGTTATGGTTGCCGTTGTATGGGAGGGGTTGGTCTTGCTCGTGGCTCCACCTATTCAAACTCCAAACCCACATAGGCGTTGGACCTTGGAACTCAACTCGAGGGTTAGGATTTGGTATTGGGGCCACTGGGGGTAAGTTCTCGACTTCGGGTTCCGAGTCAGTCTCTTCAGGAAAGGGTTCGGCAAAGCCATCGTCCAAAGGGATTTCATGGTTTCCTTCTGGCTCTGGCTCGATCCATCCACCATTTCCTTGGTTGGGAAAGTATGGGTCGCCAGGAAGATGGAATCCAGCCATGCTATCTACGCGAGGTGATGGTAAAGGGATAGTTAATAGGCATCGAATCTAATAATACTTCCAATGTATTATAGCTACTCGATTGATCCTTGAATAATGGATTCTTGGGTAAGTTTCCGTTTCGGTCATTATAGCACCCTAAAATACTCCTATAGTATTTTAATCCTTATGTTCGATTCTAGAACTCTTCTGGAATATAGGTAAGTTTTAGGCTTGTTGCAACACCACAGTCACTCCCAAGCACATGTTGGTCATGTCTCGAATGAATATAGTTGATCAGGCTATATTGATCCTAGACATGATTACATAACTGCCCAGGTTTAATCGCGATGTCCAACATCCAAATACTTTTGTTTTGTTCTACTTATGACACTGATTCCGGTACCTAGGTATACTTGTATACTTTTTATAAAAATACTTATATTTTTGAAAGTATACTTTTAGTTTAGAGCACTTAGGCCCCTTAATGTTTATAGTTGTATACCATGTAAGGTTCGGTATACTTAGTTCGCTATAAACAAGGGCTCTGATACCAATCTGTCACACCCCCAAACCGGAACGGCGGAAACGTTCAGGGGTGGTTGACGTCATGCGTAGTATCACAACAGTTGTATAATAGCAAGCATAGTAAACACAACCAAACATTGAATACATATATGAAAAATGTTTACATTGTATTAATACATAGTTTTGTTCTTATCAAAAGTAAAATGGAAAGACGTGACTCTAACGCGCCGACTTCTCCAAAATCCTGGAAGTACCTGTCTACTAATTCCCTAAGAATACAAGCAGTTTTGAAAGAATATCAGCATAAAGCTGGTGAGTTCATAAGCATTTAGTTTTGGTGGAAAATGTTCTTTGAATCCTTTTGAAAAGTGTTCCTCAAGAAAATCCTATATTTTCTTATAAAAAGCGTGTTTGAAAACTCATTCCTTCCATGACTTCTCGGTTCGTACTAGATATACACAATCCAAGGAGTCATGGAATGAATATGAATATCCGTTAGTAGAATAATAAATCATCAGTTTTTAGAATGCCGGTGTTATCCTGGGAAAATCCTATATTTTCTTATAAAAAGCGTGTTTGAAAACCCATTCCTTCCATGAATTCTCGGTTCATACTAGATATGCACAATCCAAGGAGTCATGGAATGAATATGAATATCCGTTAGTAGAATAATAAATCATCAGTTTTTAGAATGCTGGTGTTATCCTGGGAAAATCCTATATTTTCCCTAAAAACATGCTATCCGTCCTAGAGGTAGAGATGTAAGTTTAGAAATCCATGATTAGTATCAGTATATATGAAAGTAGTTTTATTACTCAAAATAAAACAAATGAAGAATAGAATCCGTAAAACCAAAGTTAGTTTATACTTATTTGCGAGTCTTATAACCATTCTTGATATGACCTAGAGACCTTTATAACGTTCTTCAGGCGTTTAAGCTAAATGACATTTGTCCACCACAGGCATGCCTGCCTAACTGTAGCTAGCAGTTCTGGTGTGGGATTGTCAGTCCTGAATAGATCTATTCACAAATCTCACGCTCTCCCTCCAGGAGACTCTGGTTATACTATGATAGGATTTAGTTCAGTACACTAAAGGGTACAGTTTTGAAGTAGAGCCTCACAATTCTGTATAATCTAGTTTACTAGCGAGAAACAGTATAAAACAATAATTAACCTTGAATAATAGTACTTTATACTCCTGAGAAAAATATATAACATAAACTAAATATGCCATAGTTTATACTTATTTATTCATGAAATCTGATTTGGTGAAAACTGCCTAGCGGGTTATCCCAAACTATACCCATTATAGTTTAATAGAATTGATATGAAAATGCTTTGTAAAAACCTTTCTGAAAGCTATGAAATTAGATTTCCAATATAAAAGTTTCCCTTATGCTCAACATATTAAAAAGGGATAAAATATCTGAATACGTTATTAAACGTAGAAATCGTTGGATTGTATTAATAAGTTTAAAACTTAATAAAATACTTTGAGTTTGGCTTGTATTCCCCCCCTGAAAACATTAAAAACACGGAAAATGTAGGGGTATGAACTCACCTGTATTGAGTGGTTCTGACGTACGGTTGGAAGAGGAGTGCAGAGTGTCAGGTGTAACCTTGAGCACACAACGATCCTAATAGACACATATAGACATGTATGTGTATGAATTTAGTGTATAGACGACTAAATAAGAAGGGTAACACCCTTATTGGCTAGGAAACTCTAAGATTTATGGGATACAATCACATATGATTGCATAACTAGGGTATATGGCCATCCTATAGAGTTTACAGTTAAAGAGGTATGACCATTGAAGTTCACGGTCCAAGTGTTCACGGTCTTAGGTGTTCACGGTCTTAGTGTTTACGGTCCAATGACCTTATGGTCATGGAGTTCACGGTTCATGGGTTTACGGTTCATGGGTTTACGGCCCATGAATATACGGTCATTGAAGGGTGTACGGTCTAAGGAGATACAATCGTAAACTCATCAATCTTGCACAAATGATGGTTTTCAAGGGCTTCATTCAAAGGCATCAGATTCTAGGGACCATGCTTAGCCTTAGGAAGGGTAAAGGCTATAAGAACACCCTTTATAAGGGTTTACGGTCTATGAAGATTCATAGGACCGTAAACTCTTTTGTTCATGCAAAGAGTGATGATCTTAAGTCCAAAATGAAGGATTGTAACTGGATAGATGTAAAGGAGGATGGTACTTACGATTTGGAGGCAAATGGGGGTGTTTTCGGTCCAAAAACACTTCAGTGTTCTTGATGTTCTTGAGGATCTTGAAGATCTAGACTCAAAAGATGAGATTTGTGGATGAACTCAAGAGTGAATCAAGAAGAAGAGATGTATTAACTCAAAAAGGGAAGGAAACAGTTACATTTTCGGGGATTTGCAAGAAGATCCTATGATACTTGAGAGAGTTTTCGAGATTCTAGGCTTGAAATGGAAGAAATGATCAAAAATGATCATGAAATATATATAGGAGGGAGTATACGGTCACCCTGACCGTAAACTCAAGGGTCCTGACCGTAAACGGGTTTACGGTCTACACGAGTTTACGATCGTAAACTCGTCCTGACCGTGAACTCGGTGATTTTCGAGGAAGTTTCAAGTTTTTCGCGTGATTCCCGGTTTATTCCGAATCGTATAAAATACAAATTTTATTAACGAAAACTGGGTAAGGATAACGGAAAAAGTTTCGGGTTGTCACAGCTATCTCTTGGATTTGGTTCCCATTCCTTTGCGTGGGAACAAGGTCATCATAGGGATGGATTGGTTGAGCCCTAATGGGCGGTGATCGACTGTGAGCAGCAGTTGGTTTGGGTTAGGACCCCAAGTGGGGGAGAGCTGGTGATTCAGGGTGAGAGACCACAGCGTGGACCGGCCATGTGTTCAGCAACGAGGGCTAGGCGTTACCTTCAGCAAGGTTGCGCAGGTTATATCGCCTATGTTATGGATACCCGAGATAAGGGTAAGGTGACCGTGCATGATGTCCCGGTGGTACGGGAGTATCCGGACGTGTTCCCAGAGGATTTTCCTGGGGTACCTCCAGAGAGACAGGTGGAGTTCAGGATTGATTTAGTTCCGGTTGCGGACCCGATAGCCAAGACCCCGTATCAGTTGGCTCCTCCCGAGATGCAGGAGCTGTCTACACAGCTGCAGGTGCTGTTAGACAAGGGATTTATCAGGCCGAGCAGTTCGCCTTGGGGAGCTCCGATTCTGTTTGTGAAGAAGAAGGACGGGTCTCACCGGATGTGTATTGACTACCGGGAGTTGAATAAGGTAACGGTGAAGAACCATTACCCACTCTCAAGGATCGACGATCTTTTTGACCCGCTACAAGGAGCATCATGGTTTTCCAAGATTGATTTGCGTTCAGGCTATCACCAGATGAGAGTCAGAGATGAGGATGTATAGAAGACTGCTCTTCGGACTCGCTATGGTCACTATGAGTTCGTGGTGATGCCGTTTGGGCTCACCAATACTCCTGCCGCGTTCATGGATCTCATGAACCTTGTGTGCAGACCAATGCTGGATCAGTCTGTGATAGTTTTTATTGATGACATCTTGGTGTATTCCAAGACTCAGGAGCAGCACGAGGAGCACCTGAGGGAGGTGCTGGAGACACTGAGGAGGGAGAGACTATTCGTAAAGTTCTCCAAGTGCATGTTTTGGTTGTGCGAGGTGCAGTTTCTGGGGAACCTCGTCAACCAGAACAGTATACTTGTCAATCCGGCCAAGGTAGAGGTCGTGATGAGATGGGAGGTTCTGAGGTCTCCATCTGAGATTCAGAGTTTTCTTGGTCTGGCGGGTTACTATCGGAGATTCATCCAAGATTTCTCCAAGATAGCCGTTCCATTGACCCGAAAGCCCAAGAAGTCGGTGACATTTCGCTGGGGGCCTGCGCAGCAGGCGGCCTTCTAGACCTTGAGGCAGAGGTTGTGCGAGGCGCCGATCTTAGATCTGCCAGAGGGTGTTGAGGATTTCGTAGTGTATTGTGATGTGTCTATCTCGTGTTTAGGGGCAGTATTGATGCAGAGAGGGCACGTCATCACTTACGCCTCGAGGCAGTTGATGCCTCACGAGGCGAACTACCCGACGCACGACCTGGAGTTGGGGGCGGTTGTTTTTGCCCCCAACATTTGGCGACACTATCTCTATGGGGTCCGTTGTACCATTTACACGGATCACAAGAGTTTGAGGTATTTGATAGACTGGCCAAATCTGAACATGAGACAGCGACGATGGTTGGACGTGGTGAAGGATTACGATTGTGAGATCCTCTACCACCCGGGGAAGACCAATGTCGTGGCCGATGCACTTAGCCGCAAGGCATTCGCGGCCTCGATCAGAGACATCTGCCTGAGGATGACAGTAGTGACTCCGCTTTTGGAGCAGATTCGGGAGGCTCAGCAGGAGGCTATGAAGGAGGAACATCGGAAGAGTGAGCGTATCGTGGGTCAGATTTCCTCCTTCGACTATGATAGCCGCGTGCTATTGACACTCCATAGTAGAGTGTGGGTTCCGTACGCGGGCGGTGTGCGCCAGATCCTATTGGAGGAGGCGCACAAATCCAGATTTTCTATCCACCCCGGGGCAACGAAGATGTATAGGGATCTTCGTCCTGACTATTGGTGGCCCTGCATGAAACGGGATGTAGCCTGGTACGTTGAGAGATGCTTGACTTGCAGGAAGTCATGGCAGAGCACCAGAGACCGCACGACAAAATGCAGCCGTTGGATATTCCTGTGTGGAAGTGGGAGGAGATCACTATAGACTTCATTACGAAGTTGCCTCAGACGGCGTGCAAAGTTGACGCGATATGGGTCATCATGGATCGATTGACCAAGAGTGCCCACTTCATACCGATTCAGGAGAGTATTTCGGCCGAGAAGCTGGCAAGCATCTACATCAGGGAGGTAGTAGCTTGGCATGGGGTGCCAGGATCTGTGATTTCCGACAGGGATGTGCGGTTCACTTCCAGGTTCTGGAAAAAATTTCATGACGAGTTGCGTACTCGTCTGCACTTCAGCACGACTTTCCACCCGCAGACGGATGGTCAGAGCGAGCGGACCATCCATACCTTGGAGGATATGATGTGGGCGTGCGTTTTACACTTCGGTGGTAGCTGGGATACTTACCTTCCATTGGCAGAGTTTTCTTATAATAATAGCTACCATGCCGGTATCGACCGGCATCACTTAGAGATGCTCTATGGGAAGAAATGTAGGACCCCAATCTGTTGGGGCGAGGTCGGTCAGAGGGTCATGGGAAGTACCGAGGTGGTATTCAGCACTACCTAGATGATATAGCAGGTCCGGAGCAGGCTCCAGACAGCTCAGATTCGGCAGAAGAGCTATGCCGACAAGCGCCGGTCGGACTTAGAGTTCCAGGTGGGAGATATGGTTCTCCTGAAGGTGTCACCTTGGAAACATGTCATCCGGTTCAGAAAACGGGGCAAGCTGGGCCCCATGTACATCGGTCCGTTCAAGGTTTTGGCCCAGGTGGGCCAGGTTGCGTATCGACTGGATCTGCCAGCCGAGCTTAGTCAGATCTACAACACTTTTCATGTCTCCCAGCTGCGGAAGTATTTAGTGGATGATTCCACAGTTGTGCCTTTGGGGGATATTCAGGTGGACGACCGCCTGAACTACATTGAGAGACCAGTGACGATTCTGGATCGCAAGACAAAAACCTTGAGGAACAAGGTTGTACAGTTAGTGAAGGTGCAATGGCTGCACCGCAAGGGTTCGGAGTAGACATAGGAGCCAGAGGAGGAGATGAGAGAGCACTATCCAGAGTTAATGGGACAGCCAACTTCGAGGACGAAGTCTGAGATAAGTGGGGGAGAGTTGTAACGCCCAGTTCCTGGTATGTATTTAAATTTATAAATTATGTACTTTTGTAGAGAAACTCGACGAGTTGGGAGCCCCAGACTCGTCGTGTAAGAATGAATTGGGATGCGGGTTAAGAACCCTACTCGACGAGTTGAGAGGCCTCAACTCGATGAGTAGGCTGGCAGAATGAAACCCTATTTTTCAGGGTTTTGCACCCTATTTAAATGTTAGGCCATACATTGTGGTTTATACTTTGCTTTTCATAAGATATTAGAGTTCTCGGTCTAGGACCGAAAACACCATCTTTTGGTGTTGGTTGGACCGAAATCACATGTGATTTCGGTTAGGCTCTATATTGTTTTGTTTGGGTTTTGGGATTAGGCTTGGTTATTAGGTCTAGGTATAAATAATGTCATTTGAGCCTTATCAAGGGAGTGGGACGTTCTTGGGGGCTGCCGTAAGCCAAGAACGAGATCTAGAGTGAAATAGTGAGAAAACCGTGTGTAATCGGAATCTTATGTACTGGACGATTAATCAATATATCGTGTGCATTGAAGATTAATTATCTTGTTCTTATTCATCTCATATCTTGCAATATACACTTTGATTGGGATTCCGCACGATCAAAGTGAATCCGATTGATACGTAGGAGAATTTGGGACTTACATTAAACACCTTAACCTCCATGAGCTAGCCTTATTTTCCAGCCTCCACTGTCCAAAACCCTAATCACGAAACCATAAGCCATTTTTGGTGATTATGAGCTTACCTTGAGCATTTTTGTGTTGTTTTGCTGGTTTTTAAGAGCAAGGAGTTAGAAGAAGGAGCAAGGACTTGAAGAGAGCTTGTAGATCCAAAAGTTGGGCTTCATTTCTGGTTCATCTGGGGTATAAAGCTTCATCCTTATCTATGACATGCTTAGATCTAGTTTTAGGATGTTTTGCTTCATGTTTTGGTCCAAAGATATTGATGGTTGGGATTTGGATGTCCCACTTGGGCAAACCCTTATGATCTAGGATCTTGAGGGGACTTCATGGCAAAAAGGTGCCAACTTTATGGCCATGGAAGTCCCATGTAACTTTTAGACCATCTTTTTGGCCTTTTAAGCTCTAGTAGGTCATGCATGCGAGTAAAGATAGGATATTTACATGACCAAATTGTCCCTAGATTCCAGATCTATGACCTCATGGTTTATCTTGATGTTTTGATGGCTTTGGAGTTGGATATAAGCCATTTTGAGTTAGGGTTAGAGCTCATTTCTTCTAGGGTGGGTTTTAATCGGTAAAGTTGGAAACTTTACCCTCCTAGGTATTTTCGACCCAGATCTGGGATGTGGGACTTAGATTCGAAGAATAATGGCTGAATGCATTAAGAAGTCTTAACAGACTGAAGAACTTGACGAGTTCATAGAGGAACTCGACGCGTTCATAGAGGAACTCGATGAGTTGAGTCGAAGTGTCCCGCAACTGTTAAAAGGAAGGACTCGATGAGTTCAAGGATGGACTCGACGAGTTCAAGGATGGACTCGACGAGTTGATTGAAAAGTCTCGATTCTGTTGATAGGAGGAACTCGACGAGTTCATGAAAGAACTCGATGAGTTGAATCGCGATTTCAGGATTTTATGATTATGGAAACTCAATGAGTTGAAGAGCAACTCGGCGAGTTTAGTCAACTCAGAATGTTGACTTTGACTTTGACCAGGGTGTTGACTATGACTTTCACTTTGACCAGAGTTGACCCTGAAGGGGTTATGAGTATGAAAGGGTAATTAAAGGAAATCTTTTATGTGTAGGGGTTTGAGTTGGGTTGATTTCAGAGTCGGGGACTGTTCAACTACTTTACAACATTTGAGGTGAGTTACCTTCCCGGTATGAGTGGGTCGAAGTCACCAATGTCGTCCCACTAGTAGTTGTTACAATAAAGATGACTGTCTTTGTGATAATTGTATGGTATGCCACTATCTATTGAGATTTGCGTGCTTGTATGCTATGTTATTACGTGGTAGTGGTAGGGGGTGAAATAGTCCCCGTAATTGGTCGAAAGGACCGAAGGGGCAGGCCAGCACCCACATATGCTAGGCTATTATATGGTAGTGGTAGGGGTGAAATAGTCCCCGTAACTGGTTGAAGGAGACCAAAGGGGTAGGACAACACCCATATATGCTAGACGGTTACCGGTTGAAAGAGACCAAAGGGGTAGGCCAACACCCTGATATGCTAGGCGGTTACCGGTTGAAAGAGACCGAAGGGGTAGGCCAGCACCCTGATATGTTAGACAATTACCGGTTGAAAGAGATCGTAGGGGTAGGCCAGCACCCGTATATGCTTGGCAGTATGTTTATTGAATGGTATGTGGTATGATGATGGAACTCACTAAGCTTCGTGCTTATGGTTTTCAGTTTTGGTTTCAAGTACTTCTTCTTCGAAAGGAAAGGAGCCGACATGATCGCAACGCATCACACCATGATTTCCGCACATGAGATTTTTGGGAGTTATACTCTGATGTTGTTTAATTATGACATGTTTGATTATTGACAGATTGATTTTGACAGGGGATGACACTATGGATGTGTTTAGAATATTGGTTTTATAAATATTTAATTAAAAATGAAATTTTTGGTCTTAAATTTTGGGATGTTACATATATATTGTTGGAACTTTGGTATTAGTCATATATAGAATAAATCTTTGTGGGAGTTGTCCCATATACGATGACTGGATGTGATATGTACAGTGACGGACGCAAAAAGTTTGAGTAGTGGTGGCACCCAAAAAATATTTCCGAACAAATCTAAATTAGCAGTGACACTCGTATTTTAAGACGTTGCGCCTAATAGAAAAAAAATTACACTAATTGTCGGAATCGGGGCAGTGGCCCGGGACCCCTCGGGCTCCACTAATGTCCGCCACTGGATATGTATGTATCACCTATGTATATATATTGTTGGAACTTTGTTATTAGTCATATAAAAAATAAACCTCTATGGGAGTTGTCCTACATACCATGATGGGAGAATCTCAAGTCTCATTATTATTATTATTATTATTATTATTATTATTATTATTATATATTTTTATGGGTGGTGATTCTTACACTTAGATGGTGTGATTTTCATTTAGAAACAACTTATTGACTTATTAGCTTTTTGAAAAGTAAACAGTCAAAAAAAGAGTTTGACAATATGAAAATGTCTTTTAAAATAACTTCTCACATTTCAAAAATGAGATTTTAATCAATTGAGATTTCTAACTTTTCAAAACTTCTTATAATTTTTTTGGGTTGTAAAAGACAAATATAAATATATTTTCAAATTAAATTTTGAGAAATTAATTAATTAATTATCTAGAAAGTTTGTTCATTGTTGGTTTAACTTGTTTTATAGTTTTTAGCAGTTACATTTGGTTAGCAATTAAATGCATATAAATATATGACATATGACAAATTTTGAAGCATAAGAAAAGCAACACACTTCATCTTCTTTATCTCATTTCTGCAAATGATAGGAGCAAAGGAATTCATCATTCAATATCAATATTTGAATATAAATTGTTGTATCTTCTAGATAGATCCAAATTACAATTTTTTTTATTGTTTTTTTTTTCTTAGGACACTACTTTGCATGCCTTAGTCTCTTTTGTTGGGGTCGAAAGTGATTGTGAGATGTCGAAATTGTCTAAGTCATTCCATGTGTCGAAAGTCAGTTTGTAATGTTTATTATAAGGGCCTTTATGTTTCGAAACTGTAATGTTGAGTCCCTTATATATTTTGTTTGCTTTCAGTATTCCTATAAATAGGGGATGGGTACATGTTTAGAGGAAGCATGAATACTATCATTGTACTCATTGTATAACCTCTTGTATTCTCTGAAAGCAATATATTGAGCCAACCAGATTATATTTAGATTTGGTGTTCTAAATCTTTTCATAACTCTGATCTCGTGTTACATACTCGATTCAATCTACACCACATTTGGTATCAGAACAGGAATCATTCTACGTTGATCTGATTTTCTCTAGTTTCAAAAGTATTTTGAGTCTCGTTCTAGATTCAAAAGTTTCCGCACTTTGATTCTGAAAATCTTATTAGATCTTCAGTAGTGATTCGATTCTGCGATTAGATTGTTTAATCGAGTGTTCGATTTCTGTTTTATGGTTGATTCATCTATTAATTTTCAAATTCCTGAAGCTTTTCTCAAAAACTTTCCGTACATCAATGTCGAACTTTAACATGAACACCATGACCTCCTTTTCTCATCTTCTAGGATCTTCTACGAAGATTCCTATGTTAATTCCTAAGTACTACGTTCAATGAGCTGATCGTATGGAATACTACTTAAATGGAATTGATGAAGAACTGTGGAAATGCATTAGTGATAAATTCATCGTCCTTCTGTTGTTCGTAGTGTTGGAACTTCTGCTACAAATCCAAATGTCAATGAAAAAACTGAAAGATTGCTGAAAAATGAAAAGAGATGTATGCGAGAACTCTGTGGTGCTCTTCCACATGTCGTATACAATTACGTTCGTAGCTACAAAACTTCAAAGGACATCTAGAATACTTTAAAGGAAAAGTATCAGGGCAGTGAGAAAACAAAAATCAGTACAGTCAAACATTGTCTGTTGGAATTAATAGAGTTTAAGCAAAAATATGGAGAATCTATTGAATTTTACTATGATCGTCTGAATGAACTCATATATAAGTGCAATAGATATGGGATCACAAGGTCAAAAATGGAGTTCAATCTCACATTCATTATAGGGCTTCACAAAGAGTGGCTAAATGTTAGTCTCATGATAAAGACTCAGCAAAATTTTGATTATTATTCTTTGAATGATCTTTACAATGTGATGAAAGCACATGAGTCTGAAGTTATCGAAATTGCTTAGGAATCGAAAAATAATCTTGGTGGTCCACTTGCTTTGGTTTCGACAGTTGCTGGAAGAGAAGTTGAAAAAGAAATAACTGAAAAAGAGAATTCAGAAGATGAAGGCCTGATTGTTAACTCAGATGATGAAGTTGTAGCTTTTTACTCAAACAACCGAGTAAAGAGGTTTTTCAAAAATCCTTTTAACTCGAAGTCTCGTGAAAGTGAAGCGAAAGGAAGTTTTGTTGGTAAGTTTGGAGGTGAAGAGAAGAAAGTAGAGAAGAAGGAGATCAAGTTTGAAGAAGCGAAAGTTGAGAAAAAGATTAAAGGTGATTATGGATTCGACTGCCATTACTGTAATGGATCGAATCATATGGCCAATGATTGCATGTTGCGAAAAATGGATGAAAAGAAGAACAAGGTCAAAGATGAAGCTTATCACGTGGAGAGATTAGAGGAAGTAAGAGAAAAAGCGAAGGGGATGTCACTGGTAGCTAGGGGTATGGATGAAGAAGAGGGAACCTACCAAATCTGGTCCTCGGGTTCTGATGATGAAGAAATGCGAAACCCAACACATGGGGCCATGTTCGTGAAGTATTAAGAAGAAGAGGAAGAAAAAATAATTGGAAAGTGCTTTGTTTCGACATCAACTCACAAATCACCCATGACATCTCAGGTACGTTCTCTTTTGCAATCATTTAACATTCCTTCAAGTGCATATGATTCGATTTTATCTAATTTTGATGTTGCAATTACTTATGTAAATGATCTACTTAACTCTGCTAGTAATGATGCTAAAAGGTCTAGTACTCAACTGCTAGAAACACAAAGGATTTTGGAGTCGAAGAAAGCAAAGATAGATCATTTAGAATTACAAATTACGAATATAATGTGTGATAGGGATAACTTAAGTACATATGTTAGGGACTTGTTAAAGCAGAGAAACATCTATTGTAACACTGCAAAATGATTATATGCTAAAATAACTACTTTACATCATTCATCTGACATAAGTAAAGAGCAGCATATGAAACTTTTGCCCTTTTTATCATTTGAAATGGAGAAGATTGATTCAACTTCCTATGACTGTGAGAAAACAATCTTTGTGTTTGACAGGGTTCCATATGATAGATATCCATATTGGATTGTAAAAATTGATGAATGTTTAGATGCAAATGAATTAGTTGATATTGTGAATAAGACCTTGACCAAAAACGAACAAATCAAAATTTTGAAAAAAACTAAGAATTCGACATTTAACTCTCAAAACAATTTTGCTGATATCGAAGATGATTCTGAAAATATTAGTGAAATTGAGGAGGAAGAAGTTGTTGACTGTTCTCAATTTTCTGTCATTAATGTCACTTCAGTGGCTAAGGGTAAAGAAAAATGTGATGATTCTTCGGTTAAAGTTAACAAAGACCAACCTTCTACTTCGAAAGTTCATGATTCTGACTATGTGACTGTCGAAGATAGTCAAACAGATAGTGATGATGATGAAGAAGTTTCGAAGGAAACAACAATTCCCCGAGTTGTTATTGAACAGGTCTACGAAGAAACAGAGAAATTCGACAACATCATGAAAGAAAAGGGTTCTCATTATCTTGAAACAATTTCTGTTGTGTATCCAACCTTCAAGTGCACTGATAATGTTGTTTTTCCGAATCAAGTATTTGTCACAACTGGAAATGGAGAGAAGGTTAAACCTGAAGTTAACAAAATAGTTGAAGAGGACAACAAGAAAGCTTCAAAGTAAGGATTTTTCTCAAATCAAAGCACCGCTGCAAATAATCTCAATAAAAATTCATCCACTTTTCAACGATAAAAACCAAGTCGAAATTGGGCCGTTAAAATTAAAAAATCAAAGGTTGAACAACAAACAAATGCCAATGTTTTTGAAAAACCGAATCAAAAAGTTAAAATTTCAAATGAAGATATTTTGAAAACGTCGAAAGAAAATGGAATTTCAATGAACAAAGCTCGAAAGAAAGCTTATTGGCAGGATTATGAAACTAAAAAGAAACAACGTGCTTCAACTAAAATGTCTAAAAAGAAAACGACTGATTCTATTAAGACAAAAACTCAAAAAGCATTTGGTGTTCAAAAAAACCAAATTCAAAACCCACACAATCACAAAATGATTTTTGCAAAACCAAAGCACCAATTTCAAATTCAAATGTTCAAACTTCTTATCATGAGAATTACGTGAAACTCCAACAAACAAAGAATTATGATCAACATTATCAAAACAATAGGTTTTCACAAAACAATTTTCAAAGAAGAGGTTTTCAATCAAATGAACATCAGAATTATCATCATGTTTCTCATCAAAATCAATTTTTGAATTCACAAAAAGTTTTTGCAAGAACAAAAGTTGGACATCGAAATCATTTTCAAAATCGGTATCAACCTAATGTTTCCACAAGATCACCATCAAGAAGCTTTGACAAGTTGAAGGTTCAAGGGAGAATAAATGAATCTTTTAAGCTAGAACAACCCAAGTTTCCAAACCCACATTCGAAACAAATAGGTAAAGCGTCATTTGTTAAAGGGAAAACATAAGTGAAGAATATCAATCACTGGTTGGAAGGAAAAGGAAAAAGTTTTCAATCAGGGAAATTCTCTCATGAACAGATCAAGGATGCTTATGAGAAGTATTTGAATGAATCTGCTCATGGAAGTTCGTCATCCAAAGAGTCGAATCCTACTATTCAACAATGGAGAATTGTTTTGAAAGAAAAATTCAGTGAGAAACGAACTCAGAAGAAAGAGGCAAAAGTTAATCTTGACTTTAAACCTTCGGATGATTACATTTATGTATCCTTATCTAACAATGTGGACTTAATTGATAGCTTAAAATCAAAAGTTCGAAATTGGATTTTAGGATCTTCGTTTCATCATGCAGTTTGTTCTAATAACCAAGGACCCAAACAGCCGTGGGGACCTAAATTCTCTCGTCACATGATTGGGAAGAAGGAAAACCTGAGAGATTTTCAAAGTCTTGAAAATCCTAGTGTAGTGAAGTTTGGTAACAATCACAAGTGTTATGTCAAAGGTTATGGTAAAGTCATGAATGGAAAATTTACTGTGAACAGGGTAACATATGTCGAAGGTCTTCAACATAACTTGATTAGTGTTTCACAACTAGTTTTAGGCACTAGCAATCAAGTTGTTTTCAATGAAGAAGCAAGTGTGATTTCGAATATCGACAAAAAAGAAGTATTGCTGAAATCCAAACGAAAAGGCGATATTTTACTCTTGACACTAAACCCATTGTTGGTGTTCCCTTGGTGTGTCTCCTTTCAAAAGCTTCTTCTGACATAAGCTGGTTATAGCATCAAAGACTTTCTCACCTCATTTTCAAGAATTTGATAAATTTGTGGTAAAGGATATTGTTCGTGGTTTGCCAGTTTTAAAATTTGATAATGATACTTTGTGTGCAGCTTGCGAACAAGGGAAACAACATAGACAAGGATATCCAATTGTTATTGATTCAAAGATCATTGAACCTCTGGAACTTCTTCATATTGACCGTTGTGGTCCTTCGACTGTTGAAACTCTCCACAAAAAGAGGTACATTTTGGTTATTGTTGATGATTTTTCTAGGTTTACTTGGGTATATTTTCTTCGTTTAAAATCAGACGCAGCTCAAGTGATGATCGATTTCATCAAACATATTGAATTAAGTCTGAAGAAAAAGGTTCACAAGATCAAGAGTGATAATGGCTCAGAGTTCAAGAATAAAATCCTAGAGTCGTTCTTAACTGACAAAGGAATTTCGCATGATTTTTCTTCTCCTTACACACCGCAGCAAAATGGTGTTGTCTAAAGGAGAAATCTCTCTCTTTGTGAAACAGCACGAACAATGCTGACATATGCGAATCTTCCACAGTACCTTTGGGCTGAAGCAGTTTCGACAGCTTGTTTTACTCAAAATCGGTATTTTATTCATCGACAATTTGAAATCACCCCATATGAAATCATTAACAATAAGAAACCAAATGTTAAATTTTTCCATGTTTTTGGTTGCAGGTGCTTCATTATGAATCTTAAGGATAATCTTTCGAAATTTCAATCAAAAGTTGATGAAGGAATATTCTTGGGTTATTCTCATAATTCAGTGGCATACAGGGTGCTCAACAAGCGAACCAAGAAAATCGAAGAAACATTTAATCTCACATTCGATGATTTTCATGTCAAAAGAATCGAAAAATGTTTTGAACTAAAACCAATCATGAATGAATCAAATGATGAAACTGAAAGTTTGAACTCATTAGATTTTGATTATGACTTAATTTTTGCTGTTCCTGACGGGGCAATTGATGCAGAGGTTAATGTTGATGATAATCAAATCCTTGAAGCATTGAAACATAGTGATGATTTGACCATATCACAGGATACTATTGAGATGAACTCTTCCACAAGTTCTCCGGTGATCAACGACAGTTTGCATATAATACCCGATGCTCAAGTGGAGGGGAGCATACTTTCGAGGGGGAGCAACATCAACCGAACGTTAATGTCGAGGGGAGCATCCTAATGATGATCCAATTGTTGAGGGGGAGAAAAATGGATCTTTACAAAATACTTCGAATAATAATACTGATACGTTTCATGACTTACCTGATTCTATCTCGAATGTAGGAGAAGAATCGGAAAATAAAGAAATGTTCGAAGATGCATCATTGGATTTTGATCCTGCATATCCTCCAATGGATAGATGGACTAGAAGTCATCCAAAAGAACAAGTTCTTGGTGATCCTCACGACGGAGTGTTAACACGAGCTCAACTTCGTGCAAAGAATGAGGTACTTAATGTTAATCAAGAATTTTGCATGTTCAATGTTTTTATTTCTAAAATCGAACCTAAATCAGTCAAGGCTGCTATGGAACATCCTGATTGGGTTGATTCTATGTAATTTGAGCTTGCTGAATTCGAGAGAAACAAAGTCTGGAGACTAATTCCCAAACCAAATGATGTTTCAATCGTGGGCTTAAAATGGATTTTTAAAAACAAAACTGATAAATATGGTAATGTTGTTCGAAACAAAGCTAGGCTTGTTGTTAAAGGTTATTCACAACAAGAAGGTATAGACTATGAGGAAACCTTCGCCCCAGTCGCAAGACTCGAGGCTGTTCGAATATTTTTAGCCTATGCAGCACACAAGGATTTCGATGTCTATCAGATGGATGTCAAGTGTGCATTTCTCAACGGTGAACTCCAAGAAACGGTGTATGTCGAGCAACCCCCAGGTTTTATCAATGAAGAATTACCTTATCATTGTTATATTTTAGATAAAGATGTTTATGGGTTAAAACAAGCACCAAGAGCCTGGTATGCAACTCTTACCAATTTTTTGAAGCAATCAAAATTTAAAAAAGGATCAGTTGATCCCACTCTCTTTCAAAAGAAAGTTGGGGACCATCTCATGCTTGTTCAAATTTATGTTGATGATATTATTTTTGGCTTTACTGACCCTGCTTTATCAAGTGAATTCAAAAATTTAATGAAAAGTCAATTTGAGATGAGCATGATGGGGAAAATAAACAATTTTCTGGGATTAAATATTCGACAGAGCAGAGAAGGAATATTTATCAATCAATAAAAATATACTCGAACTCTGTTAGAAAAGCTTGGCATGACGAATTGCACAAATTTAAGAGTACCAATGGCAGTTGGAACGAGACTTGGTCCTTCATTGGATAAACAAGTTGTTGATCTCACTTTATATCGAAGCATGATAGGCACATTATTATATCTAACAACTAGTCGACCGGATATAATGTTTGTTGTTTGTAATTGTGCTAGGTATCAATCGAATCCCAGGGAACCTCATCTAACTGCAGTCAAGAACATTTTTCGCTATCTCAAAGGAACAATTTCGTTAGGATTATGGTATCCTTCGAAGATAGGGTTTTTCATTCAATCATTCTCGGATGCTGATTTGGGTGGTTGTCAACTTGATCGAAAAAGCACAAGTGGCGGATGTCAACTTTTGGATGGGAAGGTCATGAGCTGGCAATCGAAGAAACAGACATGTGTTTCGATTTCCACAGCAGAAGCAAAATATGTTGCTGCTGCAGCTTGTACTTCTCAAATCATATGGATACAAAGTCAACTGCGTGATTATGCAATCAACATGAAGAAAATTCCGTTGTATTTTTGACTCACAAAGTGCCATTCGCATCTGCCATAACCCTGTGCAACATTCGAAAACCAAACACATTGCTGATATCTTTACAAAACCATTGGATGAAAAGAGTTTTCTAAGAATACTGACGGGCTTAGGAATGATCGATGCGAATTCAGTTCCAGGACTGATTTTGTTAGAATGACAAGCCAAAGTGGTGGAATGATGTCGATTCAACGGTTACTGTTCATTATTCAGCGGTTACTGTTCACAGTCAACGCTTCGACATGCTTCGCTTTCGACATCATGCATAATGGTTTGACAAAATCTTCGCTACTTTTGTCATTTTCTTATTTTCGCTAATTAGGTACATTTCTTTTATTGTTTTCAATTTTTCTTTAAAAATCAAAACCAACAAAAAGATTTTTCATTTTTGTCTTTCTTCTTCAAAATTCAAAAATATCAAAAAGATTTTCTTATTTTGTAATTTTCTTTCATAAAATCAAAAATCCAAAAATATTTTTGTGTTCTTTTAATTTTTCTTGTGTAGTTTTTAGCGAAGATTCTTGATGGCTCATGCCTCATGCTTTATGGAAGGGTATCTTTTCGACACTTTGTCCTAGTTAGGATGTCCCTAGAAGCATGCTGCAACATGTCGACCCAAGCCTCCATAAATCAATGTGTTTCGAAGCCTTAATGGATCTCTCATCACGAGGCTTCCTACCCAATCAGGCTATATTCATATTAGTTCCTGAGCTACCTTACTCTTCTCACATGAGTTAAGAGTTAACTACTTGGTCCACTCATAGAAGAGGTACCTTCGATTCTTAAACCACTCTTTTTCATCTTAACATTCTTTCACGATCACACACAAAGACACATACCCAAGACATCTCTGGTTAAAACCAACCGGGTTATAGGTATGTAAACATTTTGTGTTTATGATCTGGATTCATGAGACCATGATGAAAGTGAAACCCAATTTTTCGAACCATTAAACGAATTAACGGGGAACTTTGTTCCAGATTTTAACGAAACATTTGTTTCAGTACCACTTTTCGATACTCCAAATCATATTCTTTCTTTTTGCGTGGTCTTGATAAAATGTTCGACACCCACGACAGTTTTACCCAACAAGATCCAGGAATAATTTTGTTTTATGGAATATGATTTCAGTGTGAGTATCAATCTGATTCTTTTTCACTTGATAAATTTTTCCAAAGCATACTTGTCACTGACTACACTGGTCAAACAGGTAATTTCGTTTACAATTTATCACTCTTATGTTTAGTTGTGATATGTAACGAAATTTTCAAACACCCACGAATCCTATTAAAAGATGCCCTTCGATACTTCTCTATAAGTATTTGATTGTAATTCATGGGAAACCACACAAGTTGTTAGTCATCTCTCTTGATGGTTAACGGAGCGATCTTTGCCTGGGATCTTACTGCATTTGTGTTGAAATATTTTTGACATCACAAAACCAAAATTTTCTTATTTGTTTCTTATCTTTTTCTTTGGCACACTTTGCACTCACGAAATCCTTGAGGTTCTGAGTAATACCAAATCAGGCTGATGATTTCGAAAGTCTGGCATATGATTTCGCTTTTCAACCCAAAAGTGAAACAACCCAACCTCCATGTCGAAGGTATTTGACGGTTCTTATCCTCTTGGTACAACCGAACAGACTGATGGATGTGACGTTCTAGTTGCTACGCGGGTTTCAAGGAAAAGTGATCATCACTTTTTCAGACGTGGCTATCTTCACAGCACCATGTCCGATTTTCTGGTGACATGTGGCTTAGCATTTAATGCTCAAACCGCTTGGAATTCAAATAGGGTGTACATATAAAAAGGGATCTAGGGATTTTATTCCACTTTTACACATTCCTAAAATTCTCAAACGATCTTTGCCCTCCTCTCTATGATATTCTTCAAGCTTTCAAAACCCTAACCATGGCGGCTAAGCATGTTGATTCACATACAACTGAAGACGTTTCTTATCAACCCATCATGAAGATTCAAAGCACCAATTATCAAGTACAAGGCGATGTTAATGCTTACCCAGAGGGACTACACATGCTAATTGTCGCTCTTCAAAATCAGTGTTATCCACGACGATGTTAAATTCTTTTTCTGTACCAATTTCTTGGTTATCTCTTACTGGTTCTACGGCTACTTACAGCAAGACGATGAAGATTGTGACATTCCAGTTGATGAATGACAAGAAGTTCAGGTTAACGAATAAACTTTTTGCTCAGATTCTCAATATTCCAAATGTTGAACCTTTCTACAAGGTAACGAATGAATAAGTCATTCATATGTTCAACGAGATGGGTTATCAACCTACTCTTACCAAGATTAGTGAATTTAAGAAGTCTGGATTGCCTTGTATCTGGAACTTCTTATTTGGCATTTACCTTCGATGCTTGATGGATCGAAGTGTGGGGTTGGATAAAGCTCGATTGGAGGTTTATGCAATGGTGGCTGAAATCTACTATGATTTATCAGTGGACTATGCAACTCAATTGTGGGATGAGTTTGTGAAAAGCATCGGGAATACAAATGTTGTCGATGGGATATTGTGTGCTTGCTACTGGAGCCTAATTCTGCAGTTTGCCTATGAGAAGGAAGGTATTCATGTACCTAAAAACGAAGAGACATCAGAATTCTCAATGTATCATTATCCCAAAATCGTTGAAGATAATCTTGATGTATTTCCAACTGTTTCTCGTATCCCAGATGCGATGCTTCGAAAAGATGATCCAACGAATCCCATACTGGTAGCTTACTTGCAGACTATCAATCCATCAATTGAGACTGGAGTGTTGTTGCAACAGTCTAATGAAGGTCCTTCGAAGAAGCGCGGAGGATCAAAGAAGGATGATCAGGCTAGTCCCTCAAAACCTAGTCCTGTAACAGTTGAAAAGTTGGCTAAGTCTCCCAAGAAAGCTGATAAAGGAGAAAAATCTTCGAAGAAAAATCCCAAGCCTGTTGTTGAAGAAAACTCAACACATTCGAAGGAGGTGGTACCTTCGAAGTCAGGAGTGTTGAAATGGTTGAAGAAAATGGCTCATAAACCACGCCATTCACCTGAACGATCAACAAGTTTTTCACCAACACTTACTCGCAAGCCTTAGGTTAATAGAAATGGGGTTGTCTTTCGTGAAATTCCAACACCAGCTTCTCCAGCATCGAAGAAGAGGTGTTCTAAAAACATGGCCAAAACAATTTCGAAGAAGCAAAAGAAACAGAGGAAGTTACTAATCGCTGAAGATTCAATGGATGAGGAAGTAGTTCCTGAATCTCCACTTAGAGATAATACAATGGGCAATTCTTCACCTCAGAGGGCTCTCCAATCAAGTCGAATCTCGAGGCGATTGGAAATCCTGGTGGCAATGTGGAAGCTTCTAAAGTCGACACAACCATCAATCAAGGTGAACAATCGAAGAATTCTACTCCTGAGAAGACTATTGTCATACTACTCAGAGTGTCGACTGCCGAATCAATTTTTGAGGAGGTTCACACTTCAGGTATCACTGCAAACATATCTAATATGGATGCAAATGTCAATATGGGTGAAGGAGTATCGAACGAAGAAGCCCAAGGTAATCCTTCTCTTATTATCTCTTCTACTTTCGAAACATTTGGTGTCAATCCCACAATCTCTTTACCACCATTTCATATTCCTACTTCATCCAAATTACCTTCATCAACCCACTCACCTACCTTCGAAAACATCATGCAACAACCCATCACTTCCTTATTCCCATCCCAATCCACAGAAGGTCCAATCACATGATGAGACTGATGATGGTGAATTCATGGGTTCCTTTGCTGATATTGAATTCGATTCTGAAGAAGAAACATACCCAATCACATGTTGATATTTGGGAAGCAATTTAAGATTCTAAATCAGAAGCTTAATTTATTGCTACAATTACAAGCGAATGCAGGGGGTAAACATTCGGTATCTGGAATAGAAGTGGATGTGATGCTGAAAGCTCAAGCGTATCGTATTCAGAATAAACGTGATCAGGTAGACATGAACAATGAGTTAAGGGTAAAAGCTCAATCTTAGTCCTTTAATGGAGAACTTAAAGAGTTGAAGGTTGTTGCAAAGGAAAGGCATGTTCTTTTTGTTAAATATGTCAAGACTGTTCGAGAAGATGTGAATAGAAAAATCGAAGAGTTACGAGCTGATATGGAAAAGGAGATTAATGATTTGACTCAAAATTATTCTTCTCTTCTCATGAAGGTTGGTATAATTGCTGAGGCGGTAATGAAAGCGGTTCAATGGTATAACTCCATGGCTGTGAAACTCGATAAGAAGGCTGAAGTTGATGCTACAAGTTTTTGGAATGTTGATAAGTTGCTGGGTGAATTAAAGGATCTCATGTCAAAGTCTGAATCTTCGTCGTCTTCATTACTCACTCCTGAGTTTTTAACTCAGAAGTTTCGCTTGTTAGAGTCAACCATTCACAACGAATTGGATCCGCTTGCGAAACTTATCAATTTGATGCCAACGGATGCCCCGCCTGTTGTCACAGGGGTGCAAGGGGGAGAAAGGAGGAATGTTGGCATAAGTAAAGGTGAAGGAGTTTCTGGCAAAACAGGTGGTGATACGAAAGTAGTTGGAAAAGTTTTAACTACTCAAATTCTGACTTCTTTACCAAAAACATCCACTGTAACAACATCAACAACAACAACAACAACAAGGCCAATAACAAAAGTGTAACATCCCAATAATACCAGCTAAAAATTTCATTTTTAAATTAGGTTAATATATAAAAACATCATTACAAAACATTCATAATATTAATTTATGTCTGAGAACCGGTAACATCATAGTAAAATATTCAGAGTACATCCCAGAAAATCCATAGTGCGGAAAACATGAGAGTGTGTGATATGTCGCTACCGCGCCGGCTCCTCTCCCCTAGCTGAAGAGATACCTGAAAACAAAACTATAAAACGTAAGCACGAAGCTTAGTGAGTTCCCCCATAATGCCACATACCATGCAATCATATAATGAACAGCTAAGGGATACGGGCCTCGCCCCACTCCCATAGAGATACGGGCCTCGCCCACACTCTACTAGCTAGGAGATACGGGCCTCGCCCACACTCTACTTTCTGAGAGATACGGGCCTCGCCTACACTCTACTATTCATGGAGATACGGGCCTCGCCCACACTCCGCTATCCATGGAGATACGGGCCTCGCCCACACTCCGCTACTAAACCATAACATACAAGTATCACACAGACAACAAGTATAAACAATTCTATCATACTGGCATATAACACAATCAAACTCAGCTATGAGATACGGGCTCCGCCCACACTCCGATACTAACATATCGTCTATACGGGCCGGCCTTGGTGCCTTAGACCCGTCCCTACTGGAAAGAAACTCACCTCGAGAGTAGCTGCCGAAAACCTGCTCAGACTACGCCTGGCTGCCGCGCCGGTAATCCCTCCAGCTATAAATCCGTAAACATGGATTAGGTACTCATAAATACCCCTAAGGTCAAATGACTGGTCAAAGTCAACTCCTTGGTCAAAGTCAACCTTCTGATTGACTGGACTCGCCGAGTCCATATGGCGACTCACCGAGTCCTTCTATGTCTAGCCCGACTCTGACTCATCGGGTCCCTGTTCCCACTCACTGAGTCAGCCTGACTCGCTAGACGGGGACAACTAACAAACCCGCGACTGGACTCGCCGAGTCCAAGGGGGTGACTCGCCGAGTTCGACGAACAGATCTCACGAATCGCTCCAATCTTTCATCAGAACATCAACCTTGGAGATTTGGAGATTCTGGGACTATAGCTACACGTTAAATTGCTAATTCTACATGCGACTACGGAGGGTTGGACCTCCTACACTTAAACCCTTCTTATCCTAGTGACTGATCATATGACTCGCCGAGTTGGAAGAATTACTCCTCGAGTTCAAGGCTATATTCAAGGGACTCGCCGAGTTTGAAGAACGACTCGCCGAGTACCAGGAAATCTTCATAGGACTCGCTGAGTTGTTCATCCAACTCGCCGAGTCTAAGGCCATCATCATGGAACTCGCCGAGTGCACTTTGGCACTCGCCGAGTACCCTTCGACTCTTCACCCATTCTGGCCAAAACTGAGACATGCAATGGTTCCAAACCATAAATCTAAGCTCCTAGGGCATAAACACACGGAGTTTGGGAGGTTTAAGGGCTTGCAATCCACATATAAGGGACAAAAGGAAATCTATTTTACTAAGGATAAAGAAGGAGCTTTCTTACCTGGTTAGGAGCTTCTCCCAGGGTAGATTTCGGATCTACCACACTTCCTTGCACCCTCCAACTTCCTCCTTCTTCTTCTAAGCTTCAAACTTCCTTCACCAAGCCAAAATCACTCACAAGGGTCAAAATGGGCTAGGGTTTCGTTCTACAGTTCTTCTGGAAGAGAATGGGACGAAATGGGTGTTTTAGAATGGGTAAAATAGGGTGCAATGTCTGAAAATAGAGTTTCATCCAGACAGGTGGACTCGCCGAGTCCATGCATCGACTCGCCAAGTTCACCGCTCAAATCCCGTGTCCACCCTGCTGCTACTCGGCGAGTCGGGACGCAGACTCACCGAGTTCGTGGCAAAATTAAGATAAAAACATAAATAAAATCATACCATGAACCCGGTGTTACAAATCTCCCCCACTTATTTTAGACTTCGTCCTCGAAGTCTGCCGCTCCCTTCCGGAACAGCTCCGGATAATGCTCCATCATCTCATCCGCGGGCTCCCAAGTCCATTCCGAGCCCTTCCGATGCTGCCATTGCACCTTCACCAGCTCCACCCTTTTGTTCCTCAGTTCCTTCAACTTCTGGTCGAGGATAGCCACAGGCCGCTCCATATAATTCAGGCTGTCATCAACCTGGATGTCCTCCAAAGGTACCACTGCTGAATCGTCCACCATGCACTTCCGCAGCTGGGAGACGTGGAAAGTGCTGTGGATCTGACTGAGTTCGGCTGGCAGGTCCAGCTGATATGCCACCTTGCCCACCCGGGCTGCAACCCTAAACGGTCCAATATACCTGGGACCCAACTTGCCCCGTTTCCTGAATCGGATGACGCCCTTCCATGGTGACACTTTCAGGAGAACCATATCCCCGACCTGGAACTCCAGGTCTGATCGGCGCCTATCGGCATAACTCTTCTGCCGACTCTGAGCAGTCTGAAGCCTGCTCCGGACCTGCTGAATCTTCTCTGTCGTCTTGAGCACTACTTCGGTGCTCCCCATGACTCTCTGTCCAACCTCGCCCCAACATATCGGGGTCCTGCACTTCCTCCCGTACAACATCTCGAAGGGAGAACAGTCAATACTCGCGTGATAGCTGTTGTTATATGAAAACTCTGCTAAAGGAAGATAGGTATCCCAGCTACCACCGAAGTCTAAAACACACGCCCGCAGCATATCCTCCAGAGTCTGGATGGTCCGCTCGCTCTGGCCATCCGTCTGCGGGTGAAAGGCTGTACTAAAATGCAGACGAGTACCCAGCTCGTCATGAAACTTCTTCTAGAACCTGGAAGTGAACCGCACATCCCTATCCGAAATCATTGAAACTGGCACCCCGTGCCGTGCCACCACCTCTCTGATGTAGATATCGGCCAATTTCTCGGCCGAGATGCTCTCCTGAATCGGGATAAAGTGGGCGCTCTTGGTCAATCGATCGACGATGACCCATATCGAATCCACTCCCCGCACGGTCCTGGGAAGCTTGGTGATGAAATCCATTGTGATGTCTTCCCATTTCCACAGCGGGATATCCAACGGCTGCATCTTGCCGTGCGGTCTCTGGTGTTCGGCCTTGACCTTCCTGCAGGTCAGACACCGCTCAACGTACCATGCTACATCCCGCTTCATGCAGGGCCACCAATAGTCCAGAAGAAGATCCCTATACATCTTCGTTGCCCCTGGATGAATGGAGAATCGGGATTTGTGCGCCTCCTCCATCAGAACCTGGCGCACGCCTCCGAGGTATGGAACCCACACCCTGCGGTGTAATGTCAATAATCCTATGCTGTCATAGTCGAAGGAGGAAACCTGTCCCACAATCCGCTCACTCTTCCGATGTTCCTCCTTCATAGCCTCCTGCTGAGCCTCCCGGATCCGCTCCAAAAGCGGAGTCACCACTGTCATCCGCATGCAAATATCCCTGATCGGCGCCGCCTTGCGGCTAAGCGCATCGGCCACCACGTTGGCCTTCCCCGGGTGATAAAGGATTTCACAATCATAATCCTTTACCACATCAAGCCACCGACGCTGCCTCATATTCAGATTTGGCTGGTCCATGAGGTACCTCAAACTCTTATGGTCCGTGTAAATCGTACAGCGGGCCCCATAAAGGTAATGACGCCAAATCTTGAGGGCGAACACAACAGCCCCCAACTCTAAATCATGCGTCGGGTAGTTCGCCTCGTGAGGCTTCAGCTGCCTCGACGCGTAGGCGATGACATGCCCTCTCTGCATCAACACCGCGCCCAAACCTGAGATGGATGCATCGCAGTATACAACAAAATCCTCCATGCCCTCTGGCAAGGCTAAGATTGGCGCCTCGCACAATCTCTGTCTCAGTGTCTCAAATGCTGCCTGCTGCTCAGGCCCCCAACGAAAGACCACAGCCTTCCTCGTTAACCTGGTCAGGGGTAATGCTATCTTGGAGAAATCCTGGATGAATCTCCGATAGTAGCCAGCTAATCCCAGGAAACTCCGAATCTCAGATGGAGACTTCGAAACCTCCCATCTCATCACGGCCTCTACCTTGGCCGGATCCACCGAAATCCCGTTCTGGTTGACAAGGTGCCCAAGAAACTGCACCTCGCGCAACCAGAACTCACACTTGGAGAACTTAGCATACAAGTTCTCCCTTCTCAAGGTCTCCAAAACCTCCCGCAAATGCTCCTCATGCTGCTCTCGCGTCTTGGAGTAAACCAAGATATCATCAATAAATACTATCACCGACCGGTCTAACATCGGTCTACACACGCGGTTCATGAGGTCCATGAACGCGACAGGAGCATTGGTGAGCCTGAAAGGCATCACCACGAACTCATAGTGGCCATAACGTGTCCGAAATGCCGTCTTCTGCACATCCTCCTCTCTAACCCTCACCTGGTGATACCCTGAACGCAAGTCTATCTTGGAGAACCAAGATGCTCCCTGAAGCTGGTCAAAGAGGTCGTTAATCCTCGGGAGTGGGTAGCGGTTCTTCACCGTTACCTTATTCAGCTCCCTATAATCGATACACATCCGATGCGACCCGTCCTTCTTCTTCACAAACAGAATCGGGGCTCCCCAGGGTGAACTGCTCGGTCTAATGAAACCCTTGTCTAACAGCTCCTGAAGCTGTGTAGACAACTCCTGCATCTCAGGAGGAGCCAACCGATACGGTGCCTTGGCTATCGGAGCCGCACCAAGGACTAGGTCGATCCTGAACTCCACCTGTCGCTCTGGAGGTATCCCAGGCAGCTCCTCGGGGAATACATCCGCGAACTCTCGTACTACGGGCACATTGCCCACCGTCGCCTTACCCGCCTCCCGGGTGTCCATGACATATGAGACATATCCTGCACAACCCTGCTGAAGGTAACGCCTTGCCCTCGCTGCCGAACAGAAGGCTGGCCCTCGCTGTGATCTCTCACCCTGAATTACTAACTCTCCCCCACTTGGGGCTCTGACTCGTACTAACTGTTGCGCGCAATCTATCACTGCCCCATTGGGACTCAGCCAATCCATACCAATAATGACCTTGTTTCCCTGCAATGGAATGGGAACTAGGTCAACCAAATACCGCTCTTCGAACAACCTTAACACACAATCTCGGAAGACCTCTGATGCTCGCACCGACCGGTCGTCCGCAATCTCGACCTCTAAAGGGCAATCCAACATGCCTGAGGACTCAGGAAACTTCTTGCTAAGTGCAAGAGAAACAAAGGATCGGGTAGCCCCCGAATCAAACAACACCTGGACTGGAATACCGTTCACATGGAATGATCCTAAACGTATATACACAGAGCACATATCAATATCATAAATCTCATATAAATAGGTCAGAGGGAAAGAATCATACCCGTCACCACATCGGGTGCAGCGCGTGCCTCCTCAGCTGTCAGCTGAAATGCCCGGCTCCTCACCACCGGAGCCTCTGCCTTGCCCTGCCGGCTATCTGTAATCCGCAGGGTCGCTGGAGCTGGCGCCTTTACTGGCGTTGCTGCTGTCAACTGGGGGTAGTTGGCCCTCTTGTGGCCCCTCTGGTTGCAGTGGAAACACAGCAACTCAGATGTCTGAATAACCGGAGCAGGGGCAGTACAATCCCTGCTGAAGTGTCCCGTCTTGCCGCACCTGTAGCAGCCTGTCGATCCTAATCTACACGCTCCCTCGTGCGACCTACCGCACTTCCTGCAGCGGCCCGGTCCTGTATGGCCTCTCGGCCTACCATCTGATCCCTTGGGCTTCTTTCCCGAAGCCCCTATCGTCTGTCCCTCCTCTGCCTTCCTCTTCCGGATGTGCTCCAGATCTATCTCCCTCTCCCTTGCCCTAGCAATCATAGAATCCAGGGTAGGGCAAGCTGAAAAACTGACATGCTCCCGAATGTCGGCTCGCAGCATGTCATGGTAGCGGGTCCTCCTCATATCCTCATCACCTGCATACTGGGGCACCAGTAACGCCCTCTCCCGGAACTTGGCGGTGATCTCCGCCACAGTCTCCGTCGTCTGTCTCATATCCAAAAACTCTCTGGCTAACTGCTGGAGTTCCACTGCAGGTGCGAACTCCGCTCTGAACCGGGTCACAAAGTCCGGCCACGTCATAGCCTCAACAGCCGATGCTCCCAATGAGTCACCAACAGACTCCCACCAATCCCTAGCTCGGTCTCTCAAACATCCTGCTGCATACCTCACCTTCGACCCCTCGGGGCAGAAGCTGGTCAGCTGCGCAGACTCAATGTCTGCGATCCATCGTCTGGCAGCAATGGGGTCCTTCGCCCCATGGAAATCCGATGCACCACTTCCCCTGAAGTCCTTAAAGGATAGTGTGCGTGGTCCTGACTGGCTAGCCGCCATATCACTCCTGAACGCCCTGAGACGATCCTCCATCAACTCTACAATACCCTCCTTGATCGACCCGAAGATGATGGGAGTCGACTCAAGGATGCCCCTGGTAATCTCTGACGCAATGAACTCGCGTAGCCCCTCATCAACTGGTTCGGACCCTGAACCCGAACCCGATCCCGATCCTGAGCCTCCCGCTCCCTGTCGTGTGGTCACCATGCTGCAAAACATAGCATAATCACCATCATACTATATTCCATTAACGAGGCTCACGTTCGTATCACAAGTCCCCGGTCTCGTCTCGGCCCTTTTTGAATCGAGTACGGATCCTCCGCTTTCAGTAGTACGGGCCCATACTACCTTCCACGTCTATCCGTACTTTCCTCAAGAATTACCTCAACTCAACCAAGTCCTTTCTACTAATACTGCGGTTCTCGTGCTACTCTCGCCCTAGGCTTGCCCTAAGTAATCACCATCCCACTCTCTGCCATCAGCTGCACAAGAAGTCCCTGCTTTCTTTCCCTAACTAACTCGCGAATACTATTACATATTACTCAGACTAGATAATTCTTCGAATGAGAGGTCCTACCCTACAACGGTTGGACTCAAACAAGAGCTATGAAATAGGGCTAGACCCAACCTTCTGAAATTATTTAATCCTTGCAATATGTAACTTAGCATATTCGTTCACTAGTTAGTGAAAGACGACTAGAACTCCTAATAGCACAAAGCAAGCAGCATTCGGGCATTGAGTACACATAATCAAGTATATACTACTCTGGCTATCATACTGACTGATCTGTACTAGCATGCAATTCTCAAAAAGCCGAAACACATAATGCAGGCACATAAGGCATCATTCCTAGATCCTTAGTCCTATTCTAGCATGCTGTTCTACTGAAACTGAGACTGATAATCATAACGTAAACTTGTATGGGTACTTTGGGGAAAACTTACTTGAGCTCGGCCGGTCGCGCACATCACACACCTTTTTCTTTTTAGAAACCCCTTTTACTTAGTCTTTAGAAAATCATTTCTTTATAAAAATCTTTTAATCCCTCGATTTGAGTCCAGACACCCCCGAAGGTGTGTCCGAATCCCTCAAACCAGGGCTCTGATACCAACTTGTAACATCCCAATAATACCAGCTAAAAATTTCATTTTTAAATTAGGTTAATATATAAAAACATCGTTACAAAACATTCATAATATTAATTTATGTCTGAGAACCGGTAACATCATAGTAAAATATTCAGAGTACATCCCAGAAAATCCATAGTGCGGAAAACATGAGAGTGTGTGATATGTCGCTACCGCGCCGACTCCTCTCCCCTAGCTGAAGAGATACCTGAAAACAAAACTATAAAACGTAAGCACGAAGCTTAGTGAGTTCCCCCATAATGCCAAATACCATGCAATCATATAATGAACAGCTAAGGGATACGGGCCTCGCCCACTCCCATAGAGATACGGGCCTCGCCCACACTCTACTAGCTAGGAGATACGGGCCTCGCCCACACTCTACTTTCTGAGAGATACGGGCCTCACCCACACTCTACTATCCATGGAGATACGGGCCTCGCCCACACTCCGCTATCCATGGAGATACGGGCCTCGCCCACACTCCGCTACTAAACCATAACATACAAGTATCACACAGACAACAAGTATAAACAATTCTATCATACTGGCATATAACACAATCAAACTCAACTATGAGATACGGGCTCCGCCCACACTCCGATACTAACATATCGTCTATACGGGCCGGCCTTGGTGCCTTAGACCCGTCCCTACTGGAAAGAAACTCACCTCGAGAGTAGCTGCCGAAAACCTGCTCAGACTACGCCTGGCTGCCGCGCCGGTAATCCCTCCAGCTATAAATTCGTAAACATGGATTAGGTACTCATAAATACCCCTAAGGTCAAATGACTGGTCAAAGTCAACTCCTTGGTCAAAGTCAACCTTCTGATTGACTGGACTCGCCGAGTCCATATGGCGACTCGCCGAGTCCTTCTATGTCTAGCCCGACTCTGACTCATCGGGTCCCTGTTCCCACTCACTGAGTCAGCCTGACTCGCTAGACGGGGACAACTAACAAACCCGCGACTGGACTCGCCGAGTCCGACGAACAGATCTCACAAATCGCTCCAATCTTTCATCAGAACATCAACCTTGGAGATTTGGAGATTCTGGGACTATAGCTACACGTTAAATTGCTAATTCCACGTGCGACTACAGAGGGTTGGACTTCCTACACTTAAACCCTTCTTATCCTAGTGACTGATCATATGAATCGCCGAGTTGGAAGAACAACTCATCGAGTTCAAGGCTATATTCAAGGGACATGCCGAGTTTGAAGAACGACTTGCCGAGTACCAGGCAATCTTCATAGGACTCGCCGAGTTGTTCATCCAACTCGCCGAGTCTAAGGCCATCATCATGGAACTCGCCGAGTGCACTTTGGCACTCGCCGAGTACCCTTTGACTCTTCACCCATTCTGGCCAAAACTGAGACATGCAATGGTTCCAAACCATAAATCTAAGCTCCTAGGGCATAAACACACGGAGTTTGGGAGGTTTAAGGGCTTGCAATCCACATATAAGGGACAAAAGGAAATCTATTTTACTAAGGATAAAGAAGGAGCTTTCTTACCTGGTTAGGAGCTTCTCCCAGGGTAGATTTCGGATCTACCACACTTCCTTGCACCCTCCAACTTCCTCCTTCTTCTTCTAAGCTTCAAACTTCCTTCACCAAGCCAAAATCACTCACAAGGGTCAAAATGGGCTAGGGTTTCGTTCTACAGTTCTTCTAGAAGAGAATGGGACGAAATGGGTGTTTTAGAATGGGTAAAATAGGGTGCAATGTCTGAAAATAGAGTTTCATCCAGACAGGTGGACTCGCCGAGTCCATGCATCGACTCGCCGAGTTCACCGCTCAAATCCCGTGTCCACCCTGCTGCTACTCGGCGAGTCGGGACGCAGACTCGCCGAGTTCGTGGCAAAATTAAGATAAAAACTTAAATAAAATCATACCATGAACCCGGTGTTACAAAAAGGCATTGTGATCGGATCTGCTGGTCAAGTTCTTCGAAACCCAATCCTACCGAAGCAGATAAAGGGAGAGGAAAAGGTGTAAGTGTTGAGCCTTCGAAATAGGAGAAGAAAGCTGCTTTAGAACAAGAGATGGAGAAACAAAAGCAAATCCAGAGTATTCTTCGTCAAAGAGCAAATGACCCTCCTAGTCTCAACAAAGGTGATCATACAAAGCTTTATTCTTATGAGAATATCGAAGCTTTGGCTGTTGTAGGGGATATGCATGACTTCGAAAAGGCTCCTAAGAAAAGCTACGACATAGAGAACACAAATTTTAATCAGTTGGACTTTCCAGTCAACAAGATGATGTTCTTGGATGAGCAGTTTGAGATTGCTGATAAGCATAAATACAAAGTTGAATTTAAGTGTTTGAAGTTTCAATTCCATGATGTGCTTGGAAAAAAGGGAGGAGGAAATATGGTCTCTAGTCAAGATAGTTCGTGTTCTCGGCATATCTAAAGATGTTTTATTCGAGGGTATGTTGTAGAATTATCGATAGCATGTAGTCCAAGCCAACAACGTTGTATTTGACTTCTCGGTTGCAAACTTTCATTTAATGAATCTTCATGATTTGTTAGTTGTCGTGAAGATTTTGAAGAGTGTTGATGTTTCAAAGCTACAAGTGACGAACAAAGAAGATTTTATGAATGGTTTTTCTCACTTGAAGGTGTTTATTGATGGATACTATGGTGCTTTGGCATTAAGTGATGTTGAACTGACACAAGCATTGGACAAAGAGATCACTGTTCCTCAAACTATGCTGAAGAGTAAGGCTAGTTTGAAATTTTTTGAAGATGGAGAGATTTGCTTGAAACCTCTAGGAATTGTGTTTGTTGGCAAAAACAAGAAGGGCAACAACTCAAAATTTTTGTTTCAAGTGTGTGATATTGAAAGGTATACCACACCTCATTACACAAATCTCATGGTTCGAATGAACAGCTGTGCCAAGAACAATGAAAAGGAAAAGGCTGAAATTCGAAAGGTGATCAATTGGTATGCTGAAATTCAAAGAGTTATTCACCAAGCTGCTAGGATGCTAATGTCTTAGATTCGACATTTCTCACAAAGGGCGAGAATGTTGGGGTCGAAAGTGATTGTGAGATGTCAAAATTGTCTAAGTCATTCAGTGTGTCGAAAGTCAGTTTGTAATGTTTATTATAAGGGCATTTATGTTTTGAAACTGTAATGTTAAGTCCCTTATATTTTTTGTCTACTTTCAGTATTCCTATAAATAGGGGATGGATACATGTTTAGAGGAAACATGAATACTGTCATTATACTCATTGTATAACCTCTTGTATTCTCTGAAAGCAATATATTGAGCCAACCAGATTATATTTAGATTTGGTGTTCTAAATCTTTTCATAACTCTGATCTCGTGTTACATACTCGATTCAATCTAGACTACATCTTTAAACCCATGTTGTTGTTTGCAATTTCAAGTATGTTAACTTGTTTATATCAAATTCAATTTGTTTAATTCAACAATGTCAGTTTCATTTGTTTCTATTTATGTTAAAATCTATTGATTGTATACTATTATCATAACATATATTTCATATATTTGAATGGAGAGATTAATTTAAATAAAAATCAACCTATCGTATTCAATGTTTTCATTTGCTTGGGTTGTAATGGGTAAAATAGATTGATAATAATAAACATGTACAACATCTTAGTTAAATAAGTCCTATATAAAGGTAAACAACTCAACTAATGTATAATTTGTAATTGGTTATTCATGACTATAAAAATCAAGATAAATGTATTATAAAGAGTTTCTCTAACTTTGTCTTATCTGAAAACTATGCGTTTAATTGTGTGCTTATTCATAGATAGAGTTGGAGGTTATATAGGGAGAATAATGCTTTGTGGCTAAGGATTCTGAGATTTATAGAACTACAAACGGTAAGTCATATTTTAGAAGTTGAAGTTTGGGTAATGGCTTGTAGGCTCATATTGTTGCCTCTATAAATCGTCTTCATGATAAAGGAATCATTCCTTTATCTTCATTATATATCTAAGAAGTTAAGTGATGGGCATGTTGGGTTTATATTCAAAAATTAGTTTCAAAAACTATGAGTTTAACAATGGAAGGATTGTAAAATGAATATTATAAATTAGTTTATTTCCCACCAAGGACCATATTGCAATCAAAGGAAAGATTAAAACAACCATAGAAATAAAATATTACAACCTTTGAAGTATTTGATTCTCATGGGAGATTGTAAGTTGATGAAGTATAGCAGAAGACTCAAAGTAGAGCTTCTCTAAAAGTATCCACCAAGCAAGTGTTAGCCACCAAAGATGCTAGTATTCTCTTGTAAATAAGCCTATTAAGCCTTAAAGAACTGATACCAAATTAGTCTTAAAGGAGAAGTACTTATCAAAACCACCAAATACGCAAGTGTTCTCCAAAAGAAAACTAGAGAGGAGAGGGGATAAAGGTTCTTGTTTTTAGAGAGAACAAAAGGAAGCAAGTTTAGCCAACTTGCAAGCCTTCCTTCTCTTTATATACTTACATGCATGTATGAAAGACCATAACTTCATTTAATGCATAAGTAAGGTGGTATAATAAAGCATGAGGTGTAATATGCAAGTCAAACAAGCAACCCTTACACCCTCTCTCTGCCTATGACTTTCATGAAGAAAGAAGAGAGAAATATTATGTTACACTCTAAGCCTTATCCTAACATGTACAAGTAATCAATATTTAATATTCTATAAGTACAAAATATTTATACACAACTTATAAGTCATACCATATGGGTTTTAGTTATTATTTTCTCAAGAAAATATTATTTCCATAAAATAATAATTTTCCATTTAAATACAAAGCTGGTAATATTTATTAGTAATCAAATTCTAATAAATAATCAACAAGTTTCTACTTACTATAATGTGTGAGCCTATATGATCATATATTATTAGAAAATATCATTTTATAATGATTCTTGGGCTTATAGATATTTTAGGGTGGTGTACCAATTTTTGGAGCGACATTTGGGTGGGTCTCATGTCCTTGAAGATTTAGTTTCATAGGTTGGTTCTTCTTGATTCATGTCAAAAGTGTGTCGACTCTAATAGGTGGGATGTGGGTTGGAAATGGGAGTGGCGTCATCCTATCCATGAAGGACTTCTTTAAGGTAAAATTGGTGATTTTATGCAATTGATTGGTGATATTTAGCTCTCTAATGAAGTTGATGGTGGAGATAGAACTTGGAGGGGAAGGAAGAGCTTATGGTTTGTAAGATGAGGAAGTTCATTAATAATTCCTTTATGCCAACTAGTAATGTGGTCACCCACTGGAATCAGTTTATATGGAGAAAGATGAAAATTTGTGTTTGGAGAATAGAGTTAGCATACTTTCTACAATATGGAACTTGAGTAAAAAAGGAATTGATGTTGAATTTGATTTGCTTTATTTTATTTAATATGGTCGAAACATAAGATCATTTATTTGTATCTTGTGAGTTAGTAAAAAGTTTGTTTGGTAAGATATGTTGTTGGTGTGATATGCAGATGTCGAATTTGATAAGTGTCTTGGATTTGTCAGCTTGGGTGGACTCGGTTCGTATGGAGGCTAGAAAAAGATCATTACCAGAGGCGATCATAAGGGTGACATTATGGTTTATTTGGAGATTTTGTATTGGTTAAGTGTTTGGTGTGAAACTGATGGAGATTAGTACCCCTACCCATAACAATGCCCAGTTTGCTCGGAGCACCATGGGTATAGCTTCATGGTTGTTTGGGCGCATTCCCGGGGTACATATATGGCTAGGGAATTCAAGGAGAGTAGCTTCAGATCTCCTATTATGTGCTTGATTCACCGTCTTGTGGCATCCACCACTTGTCACCATGTTGAGTGTAACAAGGTCCCTAATGGTGACCTTTTCTCTATGTGGTGTTTTATCCGTAGTGAGGTTTACCTCAACATTCCTTTCATTTTTTCTCTTTATCTACCTAGTCTTGCTATGGGTTCCTTACCCCGGAGCAAGATCAGTGGAGGCCATTTTGTTAGCCGTTTGACTCGCTTTTATGGCATATCTACTCAGAGGATGACTCAACATGATCGTATGGATATGGATCATAGAGCTCTGAGTCAGATGCACGTGAATATGCGTGATGCTGATAGGATCTGGAGGATCCCTATTTATGACATTGGGGAGCCGATCCACCAGGTGGATCCAGAGTAGGAGTTTGAGCCTGATCCGAGTCCTCGTAGGCAGCGAGCTCGACGTGCACCTCAACTGCTCGTCGAGGTCCCAAGCCAAAGATCGATCTATGCTATATGTCTCGGTGTGTGGATATGTTGAGTAGGGTTTCAAAGGGAGGTAGAGTGAGATCATCAGTGGATTATGGGAGCTCTAAGCGGATTCTTTGCTCAATGGAGTTTTGATTATCCACCTCCTCCGCGGTCGGATGATAGAGTTGGGGCTTTCGGGACACAACATGATAATGATGATGATGATGATGATGATGATGATGATGATGATGACGAGCATGAGGACGAGGATGAGGATGTAGAGGGTGAGGACTATGAGGACTATGATGTTGAGGATTGACTGGTTTGTGTAATTATGTTTTGATGTATTCAGACTTGTTTTCCAGATATTTTATATGATGTATGTGGTAGGATTTTATGTATTTTGTTATGTATCTATTTTACTTAGGTGGTCTAATTCTTTTTAGTTTATCAATTATCGAATATAAGCTATGTCGTGCATTATTCCGACCAAGATTACATATAGGTGATCAATGTACGTCTAGTCATGGTTCGACCCATGTACAATAGCTTTAGCTAAAATGATTGCTTCTTATTTCGTGATTTCATTTTCTTATGTATGATCTTTTGTTTTAATTAATTGTTTTGTACCGTTAGACTATCAAATAGGATCATCCATGTATGAAGGGTCGGAGGACAAGACCATTTTAGCATATAGTCGCTATGAAATCCAACAACCCATGTGACAATTTCAATCTAGTCACCTTTGCCGTAAGTAGTCTGTCAGTAGGGTAATTAATAGTACTTTCTAAGTATAGGTTTGAGGAAAACCCTAATTAGAGTATAAGTCCTTAGACTATATCCATAATTTCCTAAGGAAGTACTAGTTCGCTATAGTTAATAGCTCTAATGCCAATCTGTCATGCCACCGACCGACGAAGGAAATCGTCAGGTGGCACGACGTTAGGATGTTGGATCACAGTCATCGAACATACATTGAAAAAAACAATATGTAACATAAATATCACTTCCATTACAACGTATAAAAATTACATAGTAAAATTCTTGTGAAAGTAGTAAACTTATAACATAACTGCACACATTGATAAGTAGGCATCTCAACAAACTTCAGATAACTCCATCAGTCAACTGCTACTGCAGGGAATGAAATCTTCGATTTCCTAGGAATACATGTGGGTTTTGAAAGGTCAACATAATGTTGGTAAGTTCACAGGTTTCTAATAATGTAGAAAATACTTATTTTCCTTTGAGTAAGATCTCTTTTATGAATATAGTATTTGTATCTCCTTAATCCCGTGTGTTTGTGTAGAACCCGGTTACAACAATCATGCAATGTACCTTCCTATCCTTCTTTTGTTATGTATGTGAATCCCCTACTTTTCTACGATGTTTGTTGTTTTATGAATACTATTGGTTTTCTAGACTCGCATACGTAAGTTTGTGGGTGTATTTCGAGGCTTCCCTTCAGTAGTAGTTTTAGTTAGGAAAAACATGTTACATTGAGTTCCTATAATCACTCTATGACGTTAATTTTCCCAAAATCGACGCTTCATCAGACGTCGTCATGGTTTAGAAGTTATGTCTGCTGTGACTCGATCGTCAAGGTTGTAGCTAGCAACCGTAGGTGGGGTGTCTGTCATGTATAGATCTATACATATCTTTCCTACTCACTTAAGATTTAGCAATTATAGGTCGGAGTTAGCTAAAGATTATTTAGCTAAAGGATGAATAAAGTCTCATTTAACAACTGTTGATGCGTAGTCGTGTTGATAAATTTGTTTTACTTTTTGTACTTAACATATATATATATATATATATATATATATATATATATATATATATATATATATATATAGTCAGGATCTTTTGCGAACCCATATTTTAATGCGAACTCCGCAAATTTTTTCGTGTGAATTTTTTTTCCCAAAAAATTGACTTAGGGCATTAAGTCGGTCATATACAAGAGCATTCACAAAAAATCTCGAAAAAAATGTGCACACATGAAAAGTGCAAACATACATTAACGTCGAAATTGCATTTCTTCGTAAAAAATAACCCACATATGTGCACATCTTTTCGAGTTTTTTTTTTTTTTTTGCGAATATACTTCTATATGACCAACTTAATGCCCTAAGTCCTTTTTTTGCGAAAAAAAATCACACGAAAAAGTTCCCGGAGTTCGCATGAAAATATGGGTTCATGAATGATCCTGGCTATATATATATATATATATATATATATATATATATATATATATATATATATATATATATATATATATATATATATATATATATATATATATATATATATAAGTTGGTATAGTTGGTTTGGTAGGATACTCGAGCATAGTAACCACTAGGTACAATGAAATCCTAAAAGTTTAGCCAGAGTAACAGCTAGGTATAATGTTTCCTAGAAATTTGATCGGCAGAAAAACTAGGTACAATGTTATTACTAAAGGTTGGTGATTATAATTACTACGTATAATATTATCTTTAAAAGTTGGGCAATGTATCTCCTAGATATAATATTATCCTAACATTTTATGCATAGTTATTACACTAATACTTATACAATTAGCAATATAAAATAATGTATTATTATAACATGTATTCCCCCTCCCTCCCTCCCTCCCTACCACCCCCCCCCCCCACGGTAAAACATTTGAAATATCATAAATGTGGGGTCGTGAATCACCGATGAAGTGTGTTTTGTTTACTCGGTGTGTTTCGTTGGAACTGCGGAAGGAAGACAGATTCCATTTAGAGAGAGGGAGATCATATGATCTGGTGTGTGTGGAAAAGAGGTGGTGGAGACCTCTATTTATAGTCAGAAATTTTGTGATGTGCGCGACATCATAGGATGCACGTTGCGCACGTGCATGATGCCACCTTTCAGAGCTTGACACGTGCCATTTTTTTTCTGTGGGCCACTTCATCCAAAATTTGCATGAATCGAATGTGAGGGCGTGCGCCGCGTCTGACGCGCGGTGGTGCGCTTGTGACATAAATCGATTTTCTAAGTTCTGTAACTTCTGCGTACAAGCTCTGTTTTTGACGTTTCTCATATCTCCGCGTAGGTTTGATGTGTACTACAACTTTCCTTTTGGTTGTTTTTGGCAGATTTTAACTTTTATTTTTGGCTAATAATTTATACATGCGATGATTTTACAAAAATTATAACTCTCTCATACGGGTTCCGTTTCGGGCATTTCTCGCGTCAAAATTCTTATTTTGAGCATTATTACGATTCTCCTTTTGGTAACTTTAGCTAAAAGTCGACCATTTTCTTTGTAGATTTTGACGTTGTAAATTTTTATGTACGATTGATTTTTGTATATTATAGAAATCATATCTTCTAGATGTTAGGTCGGATTTTCACGAAGCTAACATTTTTGAAATCTCGCTAATATGTATATCTTAAATGTGTTAACTTGTATTCTAGATGACACGACTTTCCGCACACTTGTTTCTAGGCCTACTAGTCGAAATAATCACATTTGATAAGGGAGGAGTCGAAAATTTTAGTATTACATCGTTGTCTTTATCATATTCACTCTTCAATGTACATTCTTAACAATAGTTGGTGATGCTTTTTCCTCAGTTGTTACAAAGAAGTCACTACAAGTTAGTGTCGGGAAACATAATCTTGAACCATGAGATTGATCAATGATCTATGTCTCTAGTTCATAATAAGATATCATGAAGATGAAAGGAATTTATAGTTATCTGTCTTAGGGCTATTTATAGCAAAGTTGCTATAAGTACAGTAGTTACATTGGACTGCACTTACTTTTGTTTCTAGTAAGTGTTAGTCTGGTCAATTGTTGATGCTTAAGTGCAAGTGGGAGCTGATGGATATTAGTACCCCTAGCCATATCAAAGTCTGGTAATATTACTTTAAATAGCAGTATACTTTTGGGTTACATGCAAGAACAAAAAATGAAGCAAATATGAAAATATATTTATTTGAGGGACTTGTTTTGTTAATTAATTAATAGTTTAATTAATTAATAGTAAATAAATGGAATATGGAATATTCCATAATGATTTGAATTCATTAGATAATTATTATTATATTTGATAATTATCTCTACGGATTCAAATCACTTCCTTATAAATAGAGGGCTCCAAATCCGGTTTTAATACGTGAGAAACATTCCTCTAAGGTACTAGAGTTCGAAATCCTCAAAAACCCCAAGAATCCCAAATTGTCGTTTCCATGTCATGGCAGTTTGATCCCCATGTCGTGGTCGAAGAACAAAATCGAGATTTTGATTTTGTTTGAAGCTGGAAATCTGAGGATTCCTTGGATTTGTCTCTTGTTTCACTACTAGAAAAACAGCCTTTTACGACGCACAATGCGCGTCATAAAACGCTCAGAAGACGCCCAAATGCGTGTCAAGGAAGGCCCTGTCATAACGAGAGATGACGCGCTTTTGCGCGTCGTCTATAGACGACGCGCATTTACGACGCGCATTTATGACACGCATTTACGACGCACAGTTATGACACGCAATGCGTATCAAGGAAGGCCCTGTCATAAAGGAAGACGACACGCATTTGCGTGTCGTAACCTTACGACGCGCGTGTTTATGACACGCAATGCGTATCAAGGAAGCCCCTGTCATAAAGAAAGACGACACGCATTTGCGTTTCATAATTTTAAATGTTTTAAAACTATGTATATTTTTTTTATAGAATTACTAATTTTCAAATTAAATAACACACATTAAAAGTCTCATAATACAAAATAAAATACCATAAACAATAAAAATAACTCATTGCATTAATATGTCAAATACAAATAATCATTCCAATAGTAAGTAAATGTACAACATTAAAAGAAACTCATCACTAAATTATCCTTTGAAAATTTCCTTTCTAAGAGAATATGAACCTTTTGCTGATGAGAATGCTTTTGGCAAAAAGACTTCACTCTATCAAGAGCTTCTTCAAGAGAAGATGGGTCTACAGCAAAAGTTACACGGATCCAGTTTTTCAAACCTACATTAAGTCCTGCAAAACCCAAAAAGAAAAGTCAAAGGGGTATATTACTATATTATATGGTAGTTTGTATTAAGATAAGAATATGTGTATCTACATGAGAACGAATGAATTGCCATAAAAAGTCACCAGCTAAACCTGAACATAATTTTAGGTGCACTGAGAAAAGTCAAAGGGGTATTTGAAATATAGAAAAAAAGGGACATCAAGATTCACCTGTAAAACATTTGGCAAGTTTAGCCTTTGACCAAGCTGGGTAGCAATTGTTGACTTTCCAACACATGTTGTGCGACATACAAGAATAACTTGTCATCATCTTGTAAATACAAAAGAAAGATTTAGTTACTAAATTAAGAATTTATAAAAGGGGACAAAAGGGGAGTTGGGAAATACCTTGTCATCATCTTGTAACGATTTATATATTCTTGCCCATAGCCCCGCCTTTCCATGAGCTGCAATCAAAGTCATAATTGTGGTTATGCCTTTGATTTGAAAGTGGCATACCGTAAAAACTCAGACATGGCTAAAATGGAGATAACAGGGATAGATATATATACCTTAAACAAATTAGCTTCCAGATCAGATTGAGAGCTGCAAAAAAACTAATATATGAGATTTAAAGAGATATATTTTAAGCTTGACCAACACCAAGGGCATACACGTCCAGAAAGCTATTATCTATGAGCAGCTTCTTGAGTTCAAGGTGAAAATTTAAAGAAATTGAATCTTAGCCATTTCCGAAGCTTGACCTGTCAAGGGCATTATTGGTAGAAATAATGTTACTATTTGTAGGGTTGATAGGGATAGGAACTGAAGATTGACTTGTTAAACTGGTCAAACTGCCTCTGAAGAAGATGGCCAACTACAGTATTGAGTTTTGCATTATTAGAAAAGCTTCCATGGTCACTGTTCAATCAAAAACCAGAATCATAAATACAGAATTAAAAGCTAAAAACAATCATTTGTTACACAAAAAGATAATTAAAAAGTAATTAAAGAATTAGTTATCATACCAATCATGGCCAAGAACAAAAAGAGCCCAAAACATTGTTCCTTGAGCAACCCAATACAGAGGCCAAACCACCATATTGTTAAAATAAGCCGCTGCGGCCGCCAACCCAAAAACCACCATCACATCTCTTAACACATAACTCATCGACTTCCATGGATTCTTCACCCAACAATGTTTTGGGATGGCGGCTCTGATGTCAGCCAATATAGAGGCCAAACCACCATTGTTTTTAGAGTTTTGGATTGCAAAGAAAGCCATTCTGTCAATTCCAGTCGGAATCACAAGTTATCCACATCTCAGTTTTGATTTTAATTTCAACATCATCCTGGATGATATACTAAGAAGGAAGCCCAATCAGGTGATGGATTAAACATTGTTAAGGATACAACGGAAACAAAGAAGTCACCAGAGATCCCTTCGCCTCCGGAGAAACCATTACCAGGAGATTGTTGTCGTTGGGGTTGTGTACGCATGACATATATGTTGATGAGCTTAAATTCAGAGTCTGCAACACATTCTTTTCAGGAGAAAAAAAACCACTCGTTAAAGTGACACAACAACATAAATGACTTCGGTATTATGATAACAATTAATTCTTTATCTCCACTTGTAATAAATAATTATCGAGTACAATCAAATATTGGGACTGTCGACACCGCCATCAACACGGATGAACAAACACCAGAAATGATTGTGTTCTTAATCGAGAGTTAATCAATGAAATCAACTAAGAAAACAATTAGGTAACCATAATATTTACAACTTGAACCTTGCAACCGATTGCCTCCATAAATTACCCTCGTAGTAGAAGCTTCAAACCTGTTACAAATTAAGATTTGTGAAAGGGGTGGGAAGAGGTGGTCGTGGCGGTGTAAGGAGATGCGCTAGGCTGAAACCATCAACACCTGTTATTTCATATCCGATCAAATAAAATACTACAACTTTATGAATATAAAACAAGACACAAACTACTAGAAATATGACATCAATAGCAGTACAATAAAATAACCCCATTCATCTTTATCATAGCTTGATTGGGTTAGCTTTCGTGGATTATTTATTTGGAAAAGGAAAGGAACTGCTGAATCTTTGTACTTTTACTTCAATTTGTTTCAAGTTGATAGAAATGGGCAATACGATCTATCCTGGTCAAGGGAAAAATGTTTTAAGATGAAAGGGTAATTTGGTCCAGGGGTAAATTTACTTCAATTTTGACATTTTTTCTATTCTTTTTATGCCAAAATCATTTTTTTATTCCTTATTTGAGTTTTTTATGCCAAAAATCATTTTTTTAGTCCAGGGGTAAATTGTTTATGCACACAGACTTCATCTCTCAAGAATGTAATGAAATGATCAATGTCAAAAATGTCCTCAAACACATTGAATTTCATAAATCAGAACAATTAGAATCTTGAAATATCAATTCCAATATGCAATGAAGATGTATAAAGTTAACATACCTCATCAGACCACAAAAGAAGTATTATCAAGCTATGGAACTACAAAATACAAACTCCACGAATAAGCTTCCTGTTGATCAAGATCACTTAATTTAGCAAAATCATTACTAACTTTTTCTTGCAAATAGAAATTAACCTTAAATCTTATGCAACCAGTCATAGCCTCATTGTTATTTGATGATTCCAAATTTAAACTAATGCATATATCATATATCAAAATCTTTAACATTCAATATGTAATATCCTATCTATATTCAAAATTCAAACTTTAGCTTAGAAAGTACCTCCAAAAATCTGTTGAATAGAAGGAAATCAGAATGTTTGGGGATGCTTCTCATCAATTTCAATTACTTTGTTTACTTTCCATCTTCCATCGGCCATTGTAACTGTCGTTTTGCCGGGAGCGACAGTAGCAACGACCTTGCTGCTGCCTTCTTTCTTGATCGATGCTTCTGTTAACCATGTCTCTCTCCCACATCTCTTCTTCCTCTCCTAAATCGATCTCTTAACCTCTCTCGGTTTTTCTTGTTGTCGCTATCGCACACACTCACCAGACAAAGAGCGTGTGGGTGTGTGCATCAGAGTGTGTGTTGTTCCCATCGCCACAAAGAAACACGTCGTTGCCTTTCTCCACAATATAGGAAGCCCTAGAACTAATTTTATTGAAAATACCTTAAATGCCCTTAAAATTTCCCTGATGTGCCCTTAAGCACAGTGCCAACATCTGCTCCGATTTTGATGAAACAAGAAGAACCAATCGGATTCTTCTGGAATTAGGGTTCTAACATGGCTTGATAACAGGAATATAATTTGTTAAGATACAACAAAAAGGGAAGAACTCATGTCGGAGCCCCTAGCTTTGGTAAATCAAATCTGATTGGCGGACCATGGGAAGGTAAGAAGTTGGTGATGCAGAAAAAGATGAGTCGAGGTCGCCGACAGGAGGTGATTCGAGGTAGAGAACGTTGTTGAAGGTTTCAGGAGGAGACTTGATGTAGAACGTGGTAGAGAGCCCTCATTGACAAAACCCTAGAAAATGGTCCCTGTGATTTTTTGGATAAGATAAATAGTCTAAACGCGCGTTCATTTTAAAAATTATAAAGCGACATGATTAGACGACACGCATTTTATGCTGAGTGCCCTCCGTGTTTTTTTTTGTTCTGACACTAATTTTCAGGGCACGCGAAAATGCGCGTCGTATATCCTTCAAATTTTAGAAGAGATGACATTATTTTTAGGGCACAAGCTTTTGCGTATCGTAAATCACTGCGTGTCATGGTTTGCGCGTCATTAAAGGCCTATATTCTAGTAGTGTTTACTGGGTACGATCACTGAAGATGAACTCTCCTTTGGGTTCTCTAGTCCAATCCACTGGCTCGTCAAAAATAGAAACTAACTAAGAAATCAAAGGTATGTTCTTTGTTCTATAGAGTTTCTACTAAGTTGCATAGATTAGTTGATTATACATCCATTGTTTGGAGTTTAGATTTGTTTCTGTATTCCACTACCATTTGTTTGATCTAATGAGGCTTGCAACCCATCAGAAACCTCCGTGTCAAGAATTTATTTTTGATAATGATATTGATTTATCTTATTCTTGGTTTGTGAATATACATAGTAAATTTAAAGCTAATTGGATTGATTGGATCCAAACCCCACTCTTAGCTATTTCTTTGTTATTATTTTTGTGTTAGCCTCTTGCTAGTCCTCTTAATAATAGTTAGATGTTCAAAAAAAAGTTATAGTTTTGGCTAATAAGTCTCGGTACAATAATGAGATCTCAACCATATGTGTTTCTGTTTGTTATAGTTAATTACACTTATTTTATTTGACATCATGTGAATATTTTTACTTCTTTTAATATATTGGATTAAACTTGAAGCATCCTTACTTTATTGATAGGAAGAATGTTAAAAATGACCAACGAACTATTTTATTTGTTCGTTTGTAGTCACTGAACTAATCTTTGTTATTTTTAGGTAAAAAAAATTTCAAAATTTGTTTATTTTAATCATTAAATTTATTTTTGTCCACTTTAACTTACTGATAGGGGAAATCTAAAAAATGATCAACGAACTATTTTATTTGTCCGATTTTAGTCATTGAACTTATCTTTCTTCAGTTTTAGGTAACGAACTTTTCAAAATTGTCTAATTTAACCATTCAACTTATTTTTGTCCATTTTTAGGTACGAACTTTCCAAAATCATCTCATTTTAGTCAATTTAACCGGGTATTATAGATTATAAGTTAAGTTGTTAAAAGTAAACGATTTCGGAAACTTTAATGTCTAAAAGTGGACAAAATAAGTTGAGTGGTTAAAGGTAGACAATTTTGGAAAAATCATTACGTAAAAATGCACAAAAATAAGTTAAATGATAAGAATAGATAAATACAATAATTCTAGGGTTATTTCTAAGATTGCTCAATTAAGCATAATTTCGATAAATATATTAAGCTATTCAATACTCTTGAATCAAGATTTTTTTTTCCGCAAAAAGCCAAGTTTAAGCAATCATCAAGAAAACTCATTGAGTTATCAAATCAAGTTTAAGCTTAACCAAATGAAATATATACACTAAAGTCCCAATATTTTCATCGATTTGACAAGAAAATCTTAAACTTTATTTTTTTGACAGTAAAGTTCAAATTACCGGCAGTTTTTGACACTTTTACCATTTTTTTCCGGCTAGCCGGTAATTAGGATTTTTTTGTCAAAAAATAAAGTTTAGCACTTTCTTGTTAAATCGTTAATTATGACTTTACTGTCAAAAAAATAAAGTTTAGGACATTGTTGTCAAATCGTTGAAAATATTGGGACTTTAGTGTATTTTCGTAACCCAAGAACTTTTAATTGTGACTTTTGTTGTAGCACCACTGTTTTTCTTACCATCATCATCTTTACCCTGACACAATCACGATCAGGAAAAAACATATGCAAAAGAGAGAACGAGAAAGGGTGAAAAGACTTGTAAAACTTTCTTCTTGCTTCGCCACCAAATATTGAACTAAAAAGTGGGGACAGATTATACAAATACAAACAACACATGCCTAGTCAAAAATGTGTGAATGTGGAGAAGGGAAAGAAGGGCAATTTCGTTTTTTTCGGTTTCTTATTTCTCCATTTTTGGGACTGCAAAAAGTCAACACAACCCTGGTTCTTTCTTTCTTTCTTGATTATCTCCATTTTTTTCAATGTCGGTTTGTTGAGATTAAAAAAACAATTTAACAAGAAGCAAACGTTAAAGATTTCAATAGGATCTAGCTGACTAGAGAAAGTTTCAATAACTATTATGCTTAAAGAGTATCATACCATTAAATTTCTAACCAAAAAAGGGATATATACACTAAAGTCCCAATATTTTCAACTATTTGACAACAAAAGTCCTAAACTTTATTTGTTTTACAGTAAAATCCTAATTGACGATTTGACAAGAAAGTCTTAAACTTTATTTTTTTCACAAAAAAGTCCTAATTACCGGCTAACCGGAAAAAAAAAGGTAAAAATGTCAAAAATTGCCGGTAATTTGGACTTTACTGTCAAAAAAATAAAGTCTAGGACTTTCTTGTCAAATCGATGAAATATTGAGACTTTAGTGTATATATCCCTAACCAAATCGAGCTCAAGCTCATCTCAACTTGTTTGTAGTGCTACTTGAACTTCTGTCCAAATTATGCAAACGACAATATTATTTTTTAGACATTCACAAATCAATTGTTCGTTTGAAAAGAAAATTCAAAGGAAGGTGGTCCATGAAGTTAATCACATACAAATTACAATAAAGGTAACAAAATGCATCGCTACAAAGGTTCAATATCATGTTTAAACTAATAAATCTTTTTGTATATGAAGTCTGGTTGATCTATTAATGTCCATTTTACCCAACTAATTATAAAAGTTTTAGAGTAAATTACTGAAATCGTCCCTGTGGTTTGGTCAAAATTGCACGTTTGGTCCCTAACTTTTTTTTTTGCACTCGGATCGTCCCTGTGGTTTGATTTTGTTGCGTTTTTCGTCACTGTGGTTTGATTTTGTTGCATTTTTCGTCTCTTACATACATAAAGTTAGGGACCAAACATGCAATTTTTACCAAACCATAGGGACGAAAAATGCAACAAAATCAAACCACAGGGACGATCCGAGTGCAAAAAAAAAGTTAGGGACCAAACGTGCAATTTTGACCAAACCACAGGGACGATTTCATTAATTTACTCAAAATTTTAAAATAAGGGAAATCGAGTAATTTAATACTTATAAACAAGTATTTTTAGAATATATATATATATATATATATATATATATATATATATATATATATATATATATATATATATATATATATATATATATATATATATATAGGTGGGTTCAATTGAGAAAATAAAAAAGGTTGGAATGGGGGAATCATTCTCAGCCACTCATTTAATCTAAGCATAAAAAGACACGGTGACAAACTTGTAAATATGATATAATAGCCTTCAATCACAAATACGTAAGTGTAGAGAATTAGATAACAGTTGAAATTCATTCTAATCGATCGTTATCATCCAAATTTCTCCTCCAACCTTCAACAATCATCCAGATTTCTTCAATTAAATCATCGATCAACGTCATCCTGTGTTAATCAATCATCGATCTTCGTTAATAACACGTTTATCAACACCATTCAACAGTTGACAACAAAAATTCGTTTTTTGCTCTTTCAATCCAACCTTCAATTCTGCTTGAATACGAGAATATCTTCAACATCTATGATTAATTATACTTCCAGCATCATTAGATCAACATCATCGATAATCAACAAAAAATTCAATTTGTATCATTCATTCAACATCGATCATCAAATAAAACATCGAAATTAAGGTTAGAAAAAGATCAATCATTTTTTGTTTGAAAATTTTCATATATTTCTCTACCAATCTACTATTTTGTAAGATTTAAATAGTCAAAGTATCATATTTATCACATTTTTAAAAAAGTTAACTTGTATGCACTCCAACTGTTTGATGAAATGCATAAACTAAATTACCACGTTATATTCATATATGAATATGTTTTCTCACCTGAATCAATATGTGATTATTAAAACACAAAACAAATATGCAAGTCTGTATGTTATTCATGTGTGAATAACATATAAAAATTATATATATTTCTGAAAACACCTTGTAATATTCAGATATGAATATACTATGCAATATTCACATATGAATATACCAACTATTATTCATAAGTGAATATACGATCTAATATTCACAAGTGAATATACTATGTACTATTATCATGTGATATACCATGTAATACTATATGCAAGTCTGTATGTTATTCATATGTGAATAACATATAAAAATTATATATATTTCTGAAAACACCTTGTAATATTCATATATGAATATACTGTGCAATATTCACATATGAATATACCAACTATTATTCATAAGTGAATATACAATCTAATATTCACAAGTGAATATACTATATACTATTCTCATGTGATATACCATGTAATACTATATAATATTCACATATGAAAATATCATCTAATATTCATAAGTGAATATACCATCTAACATTCACAAGTGAATATACTATGTAATATTCACAAGTGAATGGATCGTCTAATATTTAAATATGAATATACTATGTTTAGTATATGCTATATTTATATATGAATGATACTTAAATTGTAAAAAAAATTAATCATAGTTTTTATTCATAAGTGAATAACGAATGTACTGTAGTAAAAACCTGATTCATTTTTATTCACTTATGAATAACGATAGCTGAAAATATAAAAAAAATAAATTTTTTATTTTATCTTAAAACTATATCAATATGGATGTCTATTTGTAGAGAATAAAAAATCATGAATTTTGGTATATTTAAAATCATTTTTCGATAAAAATAATTTCTTAAAAATAAAAAAAAAACGAAAAAAATATGTTTTTGTATATATTAAGGTAATGTTTAGCATAGTTTAAGGAAATATGTTTTGTTGGAAAACACATGTGCAATCCTTTCCCATTTCCGCCGGTACGTTGGAGGCTTTTGCGGCAAAAATAAATGATTGGCTGAGAATGATTCCCCCATTCTCAACCTTTTTTTTTCTCAATTGAACCCTCCTATATATATATATATATATATATATATATATATATATATATATATATATATATATATATATATATAAGGTTTAGGTTCTATGGAAAACAAAAAACCCTAAAAAAAACCCTAAAAATCATAAAAATGCATAAAAAAAATACTTAGAGATCACAAAACTTTTTTTTGAATTTTTTATGAAAAAATCGCATGTTTTTAATTAAATTCGCTGATTTTTTTTTTTTTAAGTTTAAAAAAAAATTGATTTTTTATTTTTTTTTTAAGTTTAAAAAAAATTGATTTTTTATTTTTTTTTCAGCGAATTTATTAAAAAACCTGCGATTTTTTTATAAAAAAATTAAAAAAAAAGTTTTGTAATCTCTAAGTATTTTTTTATGCATCTTTATGATTTTTAGGGTTTTTTAGGGTTTTTTTGTTTTCCAAATAACCCTTCCCTATATATATATATATATATATATATATATATATATATATATATATATATATATATATATATATATATATATATATTGAACGACCACTTTCTCCGGAATAGATCATTTTGGAAGGCACTTCATTCCGGAGCCCTATTTTACAACTTACTTCGGAATATAGCATTCCAGACTATGTGTACTCATTCCAGAGCGCTTGTCCAAAACAAGAATCTTCGTACATTCGGGACTACGCTAGTCTGAAACATGAATCTTTGTACGAACCTCCTGTTGTGAAGTGTCAATACAAAGTCAAGGACACAAGTTTCAGACAGTTATATATACATACTAGTCGAATCCTTGCGCGTTGAGCGTAAATATAATTATTTAATTAAAATAATAATATTTAAGAAACTGTGATTTAATATTTGTATATGTAAAACCAATGTCAATAGCAAAACAAACTCTATAGTTAACATATTAGTTGTATTAATTTTAATAAATTTATATCATTAGTTATTTCCACTATTAATTCATGATTTTATAAACCGTTTTATGTTGTGTAAATTATATATCAAACATATATTGATTTCTATATAGAATAAAAACATAGTAGTATGAAAAAATAAATATTATAACTTTTGATGATTTTATAGAACGCTTTAAGTTGTGAAAATTATATATAAAACGTATGCCGATTTGTATACAAAACAAATAATAAATAGTATGAAAAACACTATAACTTTTAATAAAATAAAAACACTACAACATTATAACATTTACATCAAACAAAACTTATTAAAAACTTATAAATCATTCAAAATGAATATTTAGAAATCAACATACATTTGATATATAAAAACATTGTTATAAAAAATTTGTGTTGAAATAACCATTGATGCGACAAAACTTATTTTTTTCCAACTCTTTCAATTTGAATCACAAATATTTTCAAGCATATGATTTTTAATCAAAACTTACTTATATACTACTAATATAGCTACAATGTGTATAATAAATAAGTGGAAAATAAAAAGGCATTGCACATTAATAATCATATGTTTAAAAAACTTTTGAATGTAGTGTAAAATATAAAGACAAACCACATTAAATTTGAAATTATAATTACATTTAAATAAAAAAACTATTGAGTTGTAGTGAGATTTTTAAACTCTTGATTTGTTCCCAATAATGTAATATAAATATTAACAATTATATGTTATAAAAACAATATTATAAGTATTTATTGTTGAAATAATAATTTTTATACTAAGTTGTAACTAATATTATAATAAATTTAAATATACGATAAGAAATATATAAAAAGTTGTGTTTGAATCAAATTGAATTAAGTTTTTGATTTAAAATTATTTTAAACTATAGATATTTTTAACTAATTTATAAATAATTTATTTGAATATTTTTTATTTCCTATATTATTATTATTATTATTATTATTATTATTATTATTACTATTATTATTATTATTTTATTATTATTATTATTATTATTATTATTATTATTATTGAAATTATTATTTCAAATAACAATAATTTTTTAATATAATATAATCTATTCATATTTGAAATTTTTCGTTATTATATTTTTCAAAAAAACTATCATACTTTTTTATTGTACTTTCATTTTTTTTCCTTAAAGCTATGAAATATTGGAAGGGAATGAACGGTCCAAATAAAATGGTGATTTGAATTTCAAAACTATAGTAATTGTTATGTATTGCGACCAATCTTAAAAAAATATGTTAGAAGTGGGTTAGGGTAGAAGGAGTGTTACACTTGAGGTATATTTTTATCACTTATATTTTCTTATGAAAATATTAATATTCTATTTATTTTACTTTTCCTTAACGATAAAGAACGAATAGGTAAAAAGAAATTGACAAATGTAATAAGAAAATTTATTTTTATTACTATAAAAACATTTAAAATTGGGTACATCCATATCAGTTTTTGTAGAACATAAAGAAATCATTATTATAACACACATAATTATTGATTTTCAACAATAAAGTCTTATCATATTAAAAATCATTCGTTCTAATTCGTCATTATCACCAACAATTTGGAATAATAATTGTAAACTCCTTTCATCAAAATCAATTATACAAAACTCCATCGATGTTATTTACAACAAAATAAGCGATAGAAATTAACATAATATATACATAACATAAAATACATGTTGAATAATGTTCTCTTGTACATAAAATATATTTTCTTAACATAAAAAAGAGAGACACAACATAAAGATACATACATATTAACAAAGTTAACTGCTCTAACTGATAAATAGCTTGATGGTTGATTTACCAAAAGCTCATGAGAAGTAATTATCAATCCTATTTCATCATCTTATGATTATAGAAAGATGCATAACACATAAACTTAAAAAATGATCTCAAATATACATTTACAAACATACCTAAATTTGAACCTTGGTTAATATCTAAAACTTTACATGCACCTAATTTGAGTTTACATGAATTTATATTTGGAAAAGATGCAATTGCTTTCTTACATCCATGGAACCACTCACATAGCTCTTCAAACGTTACAAATATGATCTATCTTTTTGTGTTGACATACATGCAATATGTAATCTACAAATTTCTTATATAGGCTAAATATTTCATTTAACTCATCAATTAAATAGCATGATTTGAAGAGTTTTAAGAGTTACAAATCATAATATTTCAATTAATCATAAATTAATTTGTATAAGTTGAATAGTCTTGGGAGTTTCAAACGAATAAGGTTCAAGAAAAATGGTCTTGGGAGTTTCAAATGCATGAGGTTCAAGGAAAAATGCTAGCTATATAAGATACTAGGCGAATACCCCCGCGTTGCGCAAAATACAACAATAAAATTGAAATCTTTACAAATATATGTTTTTTAAATATATCAATGATGTTGTTGTTAGCTCTTATATAATAAATCATATAATAAGTTGATATAAGCATTGTTTGTTTTAAATTATATGATAAAGTAGACATCTTTTAAAATTTTATAATCTCAATTATCTCAATAGTCTCTACCTGTGGGTTACTCATGAACAATATTAAATATAATATATGGTTTAATGATATTTATAGTTGTTGTTATGATTAATTACTTTTAAAAAGTTTATTTGCTTAAGATTTTAATTTTTATCATTATAATTATTTAAAACATCAAACATTATTTTTGTTTTTAAAGGTAACAATATAATTTTTGTATATAATGTTACTTTTAACTATTGTTGTTTTAAGTTATTTAAAATAACGTATTTGGAAACTTTTAATTATTTTAATTTGGTTTTAGATTTTGAACTTTTTTAAATTTTATTTTTTTTGAATATTGTGAATTTCTTTAATTGTAATTATTTAAAACAACAAACATTGTTTTTCTGTTTAAAGATAACATTATAATTTTTTATGTAATATTACTTTTAACTATTGTTATTGTAAGTTATTTTTAAGTTACTTATTTGAAAATAATCAATGATTATAAAAAATAGTTTCATGGTTTTTTTTTGTTATTTTAGGATTACAATTTAGGTTTAACACTATAATTTATAAATTTTAACTATTTATAAAATAGTGTCTGGATTTTTTTCAAGTTTAACTGAAATTTTGATTTAACTTAACCATTTAACATATATTGAAATTAATAATTTAACTATTTTTCATAAAATCATAAATTATACAAAAGTTGCGAGTTTAAAATGACAATTGCTCACGTATGACAACATATCTAAACTAATAAGTGAACTATAATATGTTAAAAAGTTAAAGTCATAATTTTATGAATATAAATAAAATATGATATTTTAATATTGTAGTTTAGTTAATTTATGATTAGAATTTAGTTTTTGCATTAATTTAACATTATTAACCAATTTATAATAATTATTAGAAAGAAATTGAAAAGTCATGAAGGTTTCAAATGCATGTGGTGCAAGTAAAAATGCCTCATTTATAAGTATATTAGGCGAATGTCCGCGCGTTGCGCAGAAACATCTATATAGCTGAAATCTTTACCAATATATGTTTTTTTAAATATAACAATAATGTTGTTAAATTTGATATAATAATTCGTATACTAAGTTGATATAATATATTGATTATTTTGAATTATATGATAATATATACATCTATTAAAACTGCATAATTTTAATCTTTTGAATGACCTCTATCCGCGGGTTACTCATTAATAAAATTAAATATAATATACGGTTTAATGTTATTTATAGTTGTTGTTATTGTTAATTAATTTTTTAAAATGTATTTGCTTAACGTTTTAATTTCTATCATTGTAATTGTTTAAAACATCAAACAATTTTTTTATTTTATTTTAAAGGTAACAATATAATCATTTATATAGAGTTATTTTTAACTATTGTTATTGTAAGTTATTTTAAGCAACTTATTTGAAAACTTTTAACGATTATAAAAATATCTTTAGGATATATTTTAGTTAAATTGATATTACATTTAGATTTTGCATTTAGCACTATAATTTATCACTTTTAACTATTAACAAAATATTCTTTGGATTTTTTAAGTGGAACTGAAATTTATATTGAAGTTCACCCTGTAATGTTATATTTAAGTTAACAATTTAAGTATTTTGTCCAAACTGTTCAAAAGTTGTAGCTTTAAACTGATAATGGTTCACATACAACAACATATTAAATCTAATAAATTAAGTATAATATGTTAAAAGTTTAAGACATAACTTTATAAGTAGAAGTAAAAATATTATTTTCATATTGAAATTTAGTTTATTTATGATTACACTTTAGGTTTGATACTTATTTAACATTATTAACCAACTTAAAATCATTATTAGAAAGACACTACAATTTATCACTTTTAACTATTTGCAAAATATTCTTTAGGTTGTTTAAGTTGAACTAAAATTTATTTTTAAGTTGATCCTGCAAGGTTATATTTAAATTAACAATTTAAGTATTTTATACAAATTGTTCAAAAGTTGCAGCTTTAAAATGATAATGGTTTACATACAACAACGTATTAGACCTAATAAATTAAGTATAATATGTTAAAAGTTAAAAACATAACTTTATAAGTAGAAAAACATATATTCTTTTAATATTGAAATTTAGTTTATATATGATTATACTTTAGGTTTTATATTTATTTAACCTTATTAACCAACTTATAATCTTTATTAGAAAGAAATTGAAAAGTCATGGGAGTTTCAAATGAATGTGGTGAAAGAAAAAATGAATTAGAGTTTCAAATGAATGTGGTGAAAGAAAAAATGATTCTTCATACTATGTTGGACTTTTCAATTGTAACATTCGAGTTACATACTCGATCTTTATTGGAGACTCCTGCTCTTTCTTAACTGACTTAACTTAAGATAAGTTCTTTAATTCGATTATCGTTACAGACCGATGGGTCATTTTCTAATGACCTCTCATCGTATGATGCAACGCCTTATACTTAGGTCTTTTTGAGTCAGATTCCACAATGGCATGTACCTTCCTTCATGTTTTAATGTGATATAATCACATTCTAGCATGTAGTACTTCTAGCTACAAGCTTATTACTTTAACGGTGACCACGATATTCTATTGATCACTTTGATTATCTCATACTTCAATCTTTTGGTTTAAGTCGGATTCTACATCGAACTTGGTTCTCTGAACCACATAACATACCTATCTTAGCCAGACTTGTTTTGATATGACCAGTAGGGTCAGATTAACAATCATCTTCTTAGTCATTACCGAAACGATGGTAACAACATACATGAACAAGACAAAATCAACTACTAGCGCTTTGGTAACCTCGTGACTTTCCCTGATCCAAGTGTGAGTCCTGTGCTTCCGGTAGTATAGGGCTCTAATACCTTTCACACCTACTCATACTTGTCCCAAGAATTGCCTCGCAGTCCCCAAGTCCTTATTTCCTAAAATCACAAAACGATTTAACACATATGAATGTGTCCAAATAACCTTAAAATTTTCCCTAGACTCTACTAGGACTTCTTCCATGTATATCTTCAACAACAATTATGATTCAACTTGGTTGGTGATGGAAATGCCAAATGATGGGATAACTTCATGGATTGTACCAGAAACCTTTCTTTCTGCTAATCGAAAGTGTACTTCTCCCATACTAGACGTATTATTTATTAGACGCATTCTAAAGGCAAGATACCTCTCTGATGGTATCTTCCGATATGTATCATTCACTATCATCAACTTTCTTATTTCCTCTATTTGCTCAGTTTGGTACGACTCATTATCATGATGTTCAATATACCGTAATAGTTGTTCTAGACGAGAAATTTAAGATAGAGAAGGTTTAGATGCATAATCATCCTTATTACTCTGAAAAGTTCCATGCGAGTTCTAATACCGTAGTTAAACGTTTAGAAACCTGAACACATAAAGTTTCTAAATCCGGTCGGCAATAGACCATAAATCCAATAAAAAAATATCATCATAAAGCATATAAGACATCTTATAGCATAAATCATTTAGCATATAAAAGCAGTTTAGGCATCTTCCCTAAATAAACTAGTGCTCGTGTCTATTCAGGCATACTTCCTAAATATAGCAGACACTCATCTCACAATCATCGCTTAACATTCTAAGTTTAAGTCTAGAAATCCTACAAATTCCTAGTTCGCTTAAACTAATACTCTGATACCAACTGTGACATCCCTATTTTCACGGCCATAAAAGACAGATTTGTTTATGCTTATTTAAAAATCAGAGTATCCTTTTTGAAAAATAGTATTACGGAATTTGTTCCCAGAAAAACATGATAATAATATTATCAAAGCATTTCTGAAGAAATGTATTTTTCTTTATATTAAAACATTGGGATGTCATCGTCAATACCGAAACATAAGCATAATGAAATATTACAAGCCTTACAGTAATTAAAACTAGTGGCCTAATATTCCTTGAATCTCTCAGCACAATGTATCTTTCATATAGCCACCTGTGATACAATAAACTGAACGGGTCAGGTTGGGAAACTTGGTGAGTACATAGGATTTCAATCCCACAATGTTATATATATATATATATATATATATATATATATATATATATATATATTGGAACTCGCACTATACAATTTCACCTTATATAAGAAATTTTACCCTACCCCGTCGATCCTCACAACGAATCGATCCATACTCTCGGATCTAAAAATAACGGATTTACCTAATCCATACTCCCGGATCAAGTATGTCTAATCCATGCTCTCGGATCAATGACAAATGACTATGCCCACTGCATACTCTCGGACTAGGGACGAATGACTGTCTAATCCATGCTCTTGGATTAATGACAAATTTTAAAGTTCTACCCTCTGTGTATATCTCACCCGTACTCATAAGAATATACTACCCAATATTCATTTTAATTAATTTAGGTTTATTCTATATCCTAAATCATCATATATTATCAGATATGCTCTTAACATGTATTTCAGGCAATATCAAATATTTCACACATAAACATATATTTAATACGTTAATTAATTCTTGTATTAAAATCATGTTCGTGAAAGAGACTATGCACTCACTTGTTAAAGTGACGACTCGAAATTCGGCCAGCGCTTCGCTTCTAACAATTGTCTTTTCTGTTGATGAAACCTAGTATTATTATCACTAAATTTTAGTCTAATATTTATTGCGACTAATTGTTAGTCTAGATTCATTATTAACTTACAATCTACTTTTATTATCTATCAAGTAAGGAGCAACTAGGTAGGATCATATCAGAGGTAGGGTCCATTTGGTATACGAAGTATACTGTTTGGAAATCCCATTTTAAACACCTTACTAAATCACAGCCTAGACATCATCCCCGTAAGTATATCAATCAGTGTAACGACTTGGAATCACTGATAAATCTTGTTTGTAGGTTCATAACAACGATAATGAACTTAAACATAAGTTATACTTAAAGTATGGTAAGCATAACTCACTTACAAGGGGGTTTAGCAAGTAACCGAGCTCTGCGCGGGCAGAACTTCTGAGCTGAAAGCTCTTCTTCTCGGGTCCTTCTGGCGCTCCGGGACTCGCTTCTAACACCTAGGAGGTGTTAGGGAAAAGAATAGAGGCTTTGGGGTGTTTCAGAGAGAATGGAGTTGAAAGGTGTGAACTGTGAAGAATGGAGTGATTTTTGGCTCTATTTATAAGCTGTCCAGGGGATCTTCACGTTGTGACATTATCCCTCGCGTTGTGACCTTACGTAGGCACCACGGCTTCGCCTGGTGCTGACACGTGGCGCAGGACGCAGATAAAACAATCATTCTTAAAAAAATCATAACTTTCGCATATGAGCTCCGTTTTTTGACGTTCTTTATATCCACGCGTAGGTATCGATGAGATATACAACTTTTGTTTAGATTCCATCGGCTAATTTTGACTTTATTTTTAAAGTTATATTTTAACAGGCTTAGACAGTTAAAGTCCGTTAACAATTCATAACTTTGTCATCCGACGTCCGTTTTCGACTGTCTTTATATTTTCGAGTTCCTATTAACGAGATCTTCGATTCTTGTTTAGGTTGTGTCAGCTAAAAATAGATCGATCTAAAATTCGATTTCCGAGCTGTGTACTGCTATGCTAAATCTTAGAAAATTCATAACTTCCTCAAATGAAGTCAGATTTGGACGTGCTCTATATGCACGCCCTCGATTTAACGTCTACTACGACTTTCGTTTACATTGCTAAGGCTAAAAAGTATTTTGTCAAAAATTTACTTTTTACGATACGCGGAGTCGTGCCGGTTTTGTCACAAAACTTCGACGGGTCATAACTTCTTTGTTATAAGTCAGATTTCAGGGTTCTTTATATGAACGGAATCCTTGTGACATATACTATAACTTTGGTTAAGATTATTTACTCTAAATAATCTTCTATCAAAAAGCCATTTTTAACGCTTATTATCACTAAATTGACTAGCTCGAATTTGTGGGCGTTACACCTTCAATACTTTGTAATTATCTCTTATAACTGCTTGAAGATGAGTTTCTCAGAGAGTGAGCACAAAGAAAGCTTTAGCAACCTACCTGTTTACCTTCACAACCTTAGGCAAACCAACCTACATACTTACACTCACATCAAAACTGATGTGATAGATCATTTCCAAGCTTGTTTTGTGGATATTGGATGTGTGGTATATTTTTTCCACTTTTCTATTGTTTATTTAAAATTAATAATGTTTATATATCTAAACTAATTGTTTTTTGTTCCAAAAAAAATACAGTTGCATGCATTCATAGGCTGCTTGTTGCATGTCATCTTCGTAGGTAGTGTCCGACTAAGAGGGGACTACCTAAACACAATGTTCGTAGCGGTAGTTGTGGACAGGCACAACCAGACCTTCCCTATAGTATTTGGTTTGACTGTGGAAAATAATCTCTACTATTGTAAATGGTTCCTTATGAGGTTAAAGGAATCTCTCGGAAAGGGTAGGGAAGTATCTTTTATAACCAAGATGGACGATATCGTTAGTTCTTGCATAGATCATGTACTCCCTGATTCTTATCATGGGTATACTTCTAAAAGTGTGTTCATGTATATGCAAAAGAGAGGCGTCTCTGGCAGAACATTGGAACCTTTGTTCTAGATGACATCTAAGTCATATACTGTGTCCGATTTTGAACAAAACTTCCATCGGCTAACTTATGATGCTCGTGAAGTGCTTTCCAACATCGGTCATGTGAAATGGGCAAGAGCCTATTTCCCTAACATCTATTGGAATGTAGTCAACATTTATGTCCCCTAATTTTTTGGTGTTATCGGTTAATCAACGCAATGTACCGATAATAACACTTACCGAGGCAATTCGTGACCACATTCAACATACTTTTTTTCAACGCAGTTTACTGGGAGGTAAAATACCTAGTGCAATATTAAATTGATTTTACTTATTTTGTACATGTACAAGAATCTTATTTGATCATATTTACTTTTCAGGGAGGTTGACTAGCTAACTCACCCCGTATGCTGAAATGGTGTCTCAAAAAAGGATGTAAAAGTCTGCTTGGTGGCAAGCAACAAAGATCCCGCCAAAGATCCTGTCTCCGTTCTTGTCCGACATTTATCGAGTTTTTGATTTAAAAAAAACTTGTTTTGTAGATCTTAACCGTCATACATGTTCATGTGGGAAATGGCGCGGTCTGGGTATAGCGTGCAGCCATGCTATTGCGGCATCATGTCATTTGAACATTCATGAATTATCCGATATGGTTTAAATATATTACCATGTTGATGTGTTTTAGACTGCCTACCAGACACAAACCGTGGACCTTCTTCCCCCTCCACCTGAATGAGAAATATCAGAACCTTCATGGTTATTTTATTGCCTATGTAATTGCAATTAATTATGTGAATCCGAAATGATATTCCAAAAAAACAAGCAAACATTACATATTACATAGATTAAGTAATAAGATTTAGATAAACTTAGTTGATAAGCATAAAATTTTACAACTTGTACATAACAATACCAAAAAAGAAAATCTAACTACGAATTCACGCTATCTTCAAGTACAAATTTTTGGTTTCAAGCTTCTTCTTTGATCGAACTAAGTTACAGATTATCAACGAATTATTGTCTTTTGCTTGGTCAACCCAATAGATAAACCCAGACTATGGTCCCTAAAAATTTAATATCAAACACATCAGGTATATTGTGTAAAATTAATATTAATTCAAATTAAAAATAACGAAATGGTAACCCATATACCTCTTTATGACAAGCTTAAAATAGCCGTCCATGGTTATTGTTAGTCCTTGATGTCCTTATAATACCTTGAGCGCCACAATTGCAGTTTGTCATTTGTTTGGTTTATGAGAAATGAATTTTTAGTAGTAAATTTGACAAGGTATTGAGTTTGGACGCCTGAATTCAATTATATAATGGCATATATAGGGGGCATACGGTCTCATAGGCTGCACTATGAGTAGTCATTCCGAACAGTAAACATGTACTATATTCCTGACACACAGAGTCACATACACACATTCCAGACATGCATTCGGGATCCACATTCCAGACATAATATTTCAAATCTCATTCCAGACGTTGCATTTCACCCTTAATATGCAACTAATTATGTTTATAATCGATTTTTGGAGTGATTAATGAAAGATATTATTATTGCCCTAATATTTGTTAGACGTTACAAAGATAGAAAAAACATAACTTACAACTACCATGACCTTATTAAACATAAAAATAACAAAATACATATTTTAAAAATATGGGTATCTTTTAAAATATCCCAAGCATGCTCGTATGGAAAATCAATCCCGTTATTTTGTGTCTGTATTGTACCCTTGCCAGCTGTAAAATTACTTGTTCATCTTCATCCATCAATTCGTTGTCGAGCTTGTGATAAATCTTGATAAAATTCTTCACCTTTGACCGTATGTCTACAAAATTACCCTTCACCACTTCTTCAGTTCGATATTGTGGAGCATTTAACTTAAATTGAAACAAAATTTTCAAGCATGCCCATCGCGATCCGTACACTAGATGTGATAGCATGAGGAAAACCAAATTATCCTCAATTATTACCCAAGATTGAACGAGCATGATCTCTTCCTGTATAGTCCACGGTTAGGGTTGATTTACCGCCATTCCGAACTTCTAAAGGTTTACAATTCTGGAGTTCTATAGGTTCTACAATTCCAATCTCATATTTATAGTGGTTCATGTTTTATTCAACTGACATTCCAGAAGTCATATCAATCATTCATATATAGTCAAATTAATCATATATGTCATAAATTCCTGACAAATATGAGTCACAAACGCATATTCCGGTCAGGCATTCCGAACATCGCATTCCAAAGACACATATTCAAGAATTTGCATTTTGGACATGGCATTTCAGACTATTAATATGTATCTTCGATGCATCGTAAACATAGAAATAATTTGAGAATGAGTTCATCTGAGTTTGGTATTTGGTATTGTGAAAAAGAAGATTACGATGTTTGTTCAGATATTAACCCGTTTCCGGAAGGCCCAGATTTTCCACTACTGCATAAAATGCATGATGACATTTAAAAAAGCTATGAAGGTCGCTGAACAAGCAAACGAAAAGGATTATGAAACAAGTCGAACACTAAATCAACGCGCAGACGATCTAGCAGTTGAAGTAAACGAAAAGGAAAAATAGGTTGCTGAAGCTATGAAAAATGTCAAAGAAGCTAAGAAATGGATTCAACATGCAAATGCAGAGATTGATGAGCTACGGGAAAAACGAAACCGTCTAACAGATTTTCTTAGAATTAGAGGAGATTTTATTGATCGAGAAAAAAATATGTATCCCTTACAATTTCCTTATTTGTGGAAATCAATATAAGTATGTATTAGGATTTGTAACGATCTTTATACTAATGTTAATGAAAAACATTGTCATTATAGATAACCTACCATTTCGTTTATATATTTAAGTTTCAAAAGTCATTACAATAATTTTATATTACATTTATAGGGTAACCAGGAACTTGAATCCGATGCAAAATAGATGTGTTTACATGATTTTCTAACAATTCCATGTAGGTCTCAATTAGGTCGAACCCATTATCAGTCATTTCAACTCGATCTTCTTTTGTTGGATTTGTCGTACGTGTTTCATTAATGATGTTCATTGTGTTCACAAGTTGTCGTATATCTGCAAACTTGGTAATGAGGAGCATTTGCATGTTATACAATGTTAATTTTTCTCCGCTCCTCAGCCACAGAAGGCGGTAATGAGATTTCCAGTATTATCATTTGTTGTTTAACATATTGATAATCACAAATCATGTAACATCCATAAAATTTTGAAAATTTTAAAACTTTTAAATAAATCCAAAAACCATCATTTATTACATATTGTTTTCAAAATAAGTTTCACATCAGCGTTTTCCCAGAAGCCATAACACAAAATACGAGGAGGTGCACGATCAAGCCTTCGTCTTTCTGCGATCATCTGAGGTACCTGAAACATAATCAAAAACTGTAAGCCCGAAGCTTAGTGAGTTTCCCCCAAAATACAAATTACAATACAAAAACCAGAATAATACCACAAATAGCATGCATTCAGAGCCGTCAGTCTGACTGGAACGCCCTACCGGCCTACAGTCTATCTGGTATACTCACAAAACCTACAACATGACTGGTACGCCACCTCGGTCCTTCAGCCTATCTGGAACATTCTCCGGGCCTTCGGCGTGACTGGTACCCCCCACTGGCCTTCAGTCTATCCGAGACGCCCTAGGTCTGTTGGCCTTCATCACAAAGCAGGTCCGCCTCAACCCAACCACACATAACATGCCGACATATATATAACAATTAAACATACAACCAGTCAATCAGACAAACAGACATATCTTACAGATCATTAAGCATAACATCATCCTATTATCAGGATACAGATCTAACAGATCACTACAAAACTCAATCATGCAATAATCATGATAACAATCCGAAAGGGCCGGCCTTGGTGCCTTCGACCCAACAAGTACAGTGAGGAACACTCACCTCACAAGTAGTGCTGAACCGGTAAAATCCAACTCCAAAACTCGGCTCCGGACTCATGTGCCTACAACCACCATGACCATTTCTATCAAAACCCCGAAATACCTAAAATTCCCTCAAAGTCCAACTTAGTCAACCATGGTCAAAGTCAAACTCAACAGTCAAGGTCAATAGTCCATGTTGACCCAACTCGTCGAGTGCACCTACCAACTCATCGAGTTCCTTCAGTATCCAAAGAAGCGGGAAAACCCTAGCCAACTCGCCGAGTTGTTAGGACAACTCATCGAGTTTTCCCAGTCTTAACACATTCAGACCCTTCTTGTCGAATCTAAAGCCTTAAAATGTAGATCTGATACCCAACGGTTGGAAACCCACGTAAAGTTGCTAACTTTACGTCCATGCATGACACAAGGAGGCTCCAAGACTCAAGAAAGGCTTAATAAGGGACCTAAAGCATGAAAGAAGCCTATAACTTGATAAAGCTTGCAACTTTAAGTCCAATGAGGCCATAAGACATCCAGATATGACGTGATAACTTCATGAAGTACTCAACACATGAACAATCCCAAAAGTGATCCAAATATGACAATAAACTTCCAAGAAAGAGATCTAAGCAATATATAAGCAAGTTTCGACTTTTTACCTCAAAATAGCAGCTAAACTCAAGGAGATTATGGATCTATAGCTTCCCCCTTCAAGCTAGGCACCACCAACTTCAAGCTCTTTCAAAAATGAGACCAAAACAAGCAACTTATAAGCTTACACACTCAACTTGGGGTAAGATGCACGAATTCTAGGGTTTATGGATAGAGGAGGCGATTAGGGTGGCCAACAATGGGACTTAAGGCCTTTAAATCGGGTGCAACACCCTAAAAATTAGGGTTTCATATTTAGCCACCAACTCGTCGAGTTGGTCCAAAAAGATCTGCGACCCAAAAACTTTCAACACGTCGAGTTAAGGCCATCAACTCGACGAGTTCCAAGGAAAAATTGCCCTTTTAATAAAAATTATCATACCTGGGAATCAGGATGTTACAACTCTCCCCCACTTGGACTAGGCTTCGTCCTCGAAGCCTGCTGCGGTGAACAAATCTGGATAATGCTCCCGCATCTCGGCCTCCGGCTCCCAGGTCCACTCGGATCCCTTCTGATGCTGCCACTGTACCTTTACCAAAGGTATCTCCTTGTTACGCAGAACCTTTACCTTCCTTTCCAGAATAGCCACCGGCCTCTCAGCATAGTTCAGGCGCTCATCAACCTGAATGTCATTCAATGATACCACTGTATCCTCGTCCAGTATGCATTTTCGCAACTGTGAAACGTGGAAAGTGCTATGAATCTGGCTGAGCTCCCCCGGAAGATCCAATCTATACGCAACCTTACTAACCCTGGCAACAATTCAGAATGGCCCGATATATCGAGGGCCCAACTTCCCCCTCTTCCTGAAGCGAATCACACCCTTCCAAGGTGAGACCTTCAGCAACACCATGTCGCCGACCTGAAACTCCAACTCAGATCGACGTCGGTCGGCATAGCTCTTCTGCAGACTTTGAGTTGTCTACAATCTCTGCCTAATATGCTGAATCATCTCTATAGTCTGCAGAACCACCTCTGTCCGACCCATGACCCTGTGACCAACCTCGCCCCAACAGACTTGGGTAAGACACCTCAGCCCATACACCAACTCAAAAGGCGGAGCACCAATACTGGAGTGAAAACTGTTGTTGTAGGAGAACTCTGCAAGAGATAGGTAGGAGTCCTAGCTCCCACCAAAATCAATAATGCATGCTCGCAACATATCCTCAAGAGTCTGAATGGTCCGTTCGCTTTGGCCGTCGGTCTGCGAATGATAAGTTGTGCTGAAATGCAGTCTCGTACCCAGTTCCTCATGGAACTTCTGCCATAAACGATAGGTGAACCGAACATCACGGTCTGAAACAATAGAGAACGGAACCCCATGGCGAGCAACAATCTCGCGAATATACACATCGGACAACTTCTCAGCCGATGAGATTTCCCAAATTTCTAGAAAATGGGCACTCTTGGTCAATCGATCCACGATGACCCAAATAGCATCAAAACCCTTCCCCGTCTTTGGAACCTTGGTGACGAAATCCATCGAAATCTGCTCCCATTTCCACATGGGAACCTCCAAAGGCTGCAGCTTGCCATGTGGCCTCTGATGCTCGGCCTTGACCATCCTGCAGGTTAAGCACCTCTCGACGTACCAGGCAAACTCCCTCTTCATGCACGACCACCAATAAGTCAACCTCAGATCCCGATAAATCTTGGTGGCCCCCAGATGGATAGAAAAGTGAGATTTATGATCCTCCTCCAACACAATCTGTCTGACCCCACCAGATACAGGAGCCCACACCCGACCGTAACGGGTCAACAAACCACGACTATCCGGAACAAATCTGGTGATCTCACCCCTGATCCTCTCAATCTTCTAATTCTCCTCTTGAACACCCTCAGTCTGAGCCTCCCTAATCAAACCCATAAGTGGAGAATCCATAGATATCTTCATACATGCCACCTCAACATAAGGTCCAGCCGACTTGCGGCTCAGGGCATCCGCCACCACATTCGCTTTACCCGGATGGTAAATGATCTCACAGTCATAATCCTTGACTACGTCCCGCCACCTGTGCTGCCTCATGTTCAGGTTCGGCTGATCCATAATATGCCTCAAACTCTTGTGATCCGTGTAGATAGTACAACATACCACATAAAGGTAATGCCTCCAAATCTTGAGAGCGAAAACCACCGCTCCCAACTCAAGATCATGCGTGGGATATCTCGTCTCATGCCACTTCAGCTGCCGCGAAGCATAAGTTATCACTCATCCTCTCTGCATGAGGACTGCTCCCAAGCCGATGATGGATGCATCACAAAAAACCACAAAATCCTTAATTCCCTTCGGGAGGGTCAAGACTGGGGCCTCGCAAAGTCTCTGCCGAAGGGTCTCAAATATTGACTGCTGCTCAGGGCCCCACCGGAAATCCACCCCTTCCTCATCAAACGAGTGAGGGGCACTGCAATCTTGGAGAAATCCTGAATAAATCTCCGGTAATACCCTGCCAAAACCAGAAAACTCCTCATGTCCGAGGGAGACTTCGGAACCTCCCACTGCATCACCGCCTCGATTTTGGCCGGATCGACCAAAATCCCATCCTGGTTAACGAGGTGTCCAAGGAACTGAACCACTCGCAACCAAAACTCGCACTTCGAGAACTTAGCATAAAGCCGTTATCACCTCAAAACCCCCAGAACCTCGCGAAGGTGCTCCTCATGCTGCTCTCTTGTCTTTGAATACACCAAGATATCATCAATGAACATGATAACTGAGCGTTCGAGCATCGGCTTGCACACCCGATTAATCAAATCCATAAATATCGCAGGCGCATTGGTGAGCCCGATTGGCATCACCACGAACTCGTAATGCCTATAACGAGTCTGGAACGCGGTCTTCTCCACGTCCTCCTCCCTCATCCTGATCTGATGGTACCCAGACCTCAGGTCAATCTTGGAGAACCAAGATGCTCCCTGAAACTGATCAAAGGGATCATCAATCCGTAGAAGAGGATAACGGTTCTTCACCGTTAACTTGTTCAGCTCCCTATAATCGATGCACATCAGGTGCGAACCATCCTTCTTTTTGACAAAAAGAATCGGCGCTCCCCACGGAGAACTGCTCGGATGGATGAATTGCTTGCCTAGCAGCTCCTGCAGCTGAGATGACAGCTCCTGCATCTCAGTCGGTGCCAATCGGTATGACACCTTGGCAATAGGAGTCGCACTTGGCACAAGGTCGATCCAGAACTCGGCCCGCTTTTCAGGAGGCACGCCGAGTAACTCCTCCGGGAACACATCAACGAACTCTCTGACGACCGGAACATCTGAAACTGAAACCTGATCCATGCCCCGCGTATCCACCACATATGCCAAATAACCCGCACACCCGTACTGAATATACTGCCGAGCCCTGGCTGCCGAGCAAAATCCTAAACCCATCCTGGTGCCCTCGCCATAAATAACCAGCTCTCCCTCACTTGGGGTTCGAACCACCACACGCTGACCCTCGCAGTCGATCATGGCATCGAAATGACTCAGCTAGTCCATACCCACAATCACGTAGACATCCCCCATAGGAATAAGGATCAAATCAATAGGAAATGATACCCCGAAGATCTCCAGAACACAACCCAGATAGACCGAATAAGCAGAAACCCCGTGTTCGTTGGTGATAGAAACTTGCAACAGACACTCCAACTCCCCCATAGGCAAAACAAACTCCCTACTGAAGGACCGAGAAACAAAAGACCGACTCGCACCCGAGTCAAACAACATTAAAGCAGGCAAGGAGTTCACTAGGAACGTACCTAACAGAGGTACAAACATATGAGCATAAAACAAACATAATCAATAAGACAAGAGAAAGAAACATACAAGTCACAACATCTGGTGCTGCACTGGCCTCCTCGGCAGTGAGCTGGAAAACGCGACCTTGAGCCCTCGGGGGCTCCGCCCTGCCCTGACTCCCGTCAGTGATCGTCAATGTAGCTAGCGCGGGAGCCTGCGCCAGCTTGGTGGCGAGCAACGGACAATTGACCTTCACATGTCCAACCTGATCACAATGATAGCAAATCCTCATACCCGGAACCGGGGTGGACTGGCGGCACACACCCCCAGATCGACAAGCTCCGACATGAACTTTCTCGCACTTCCTACAAGTGCGGCCTCGTTGACCTCCAGACCTAGTATCGGCGACTTTGAACCGCTTCGGCGCCGGATGCGATTGTGTCGGGGCCTGCCTCTGCTCTCTCAACTGAAACTATATCTCAAGCTCACACCGTCTGGCGGCCTCCTGTAACTCCAGCAAGGTATCACATCGCTGAGTAGAAACAAACTGTCTGATGTCCATCCTGAGCATGCTCAGATAATGAGTCATCCGAGCCTGCTCTGAAGCAAACTCAGGGCAAAACATCACCCTCTCAATAAACATCCGAGTGATCTCCGTTACCGATTCCGATCCCTGCCTCAGGTCTAAAAAATCTTGAGCCAACCTCTCCCGCTTGACCCGAGGAATGTAGCGAGTACGAAACATCTCCCTGAACTGATCCCAAGATAGTGCAGCCCTCAGCTCATCAGAGTATGATCCCGTAACAAGTCTCCACCAATCCTTCGCTCCGGACCTCAGAAGGTTCAGAGCGCACCTGACATTCTGGTCGGCAGGGCATGAACACGTGAAGAAACACCCTTCCACATCAGATAGCCACCTCATGGCCACAATTGGGTCCTGCACTCCATAGAAAGTCGGGGCTTTGTATTATCAAAGTCCTGATACTGAATGACCCGCCCTGTCCCAACACCAGCAGCTGCCACGGCTACGGAGGCTGCAACAGCAGCCGTCTCAGCAATGGCTGTGTAGCGATCATCAAAGAACTCCATCGTCACGGTCGTAATAGACCCGAACATCTCCGGAATCTGACCCCGGACAATAGCAACCACCTATTCACGGATGATCTCCCTGACGCGGTCCTCTGACAATGCTAGCCTATCCTGACTGCCAACTCCCGATCCCGACCCAGATCTGATCTCAAATCGTCTCGTAGTCACCATACTGAAAATACACCAGTTAAGATATCAGATAATCCACATATCATATCGGGGAACCAACTCCCAATGAAGCCCTAGGGGTCGTGACTTCCTCGCTACGTGCACGGGTCCTGTGCTTTTAGTAGTACGGGCCCATACTACCTTCCACACCTACCCGTGTTTGTCTCAAGGATCATCACAACACCCTAACAACACTCATAAGCATAGAGGAATAATCGATCCTCACTCCCTAGAGGAAAGGATAAACATCTCACAACTAGTCGGCTAACCCCACACGACTCATTCATGAAACTTCCACCAACACTGCAACACTCATATATGCTAGCCATACATAACACTGGACCCGATAGACATTCAAATATCTGATCCTACCTTAGGCCCTTCATCAAACAAGAACAAGAAATAAGGCCAGATCAAACATTCTCATGCTATAAGATCTTATTTATATATAACCATGATGCATACACTAAGCAAGTACAGTAATGATGTCAATTCCATAAAAGAAAGGCCCTATGCTATTAGGCATCATGTAATCAGGCAATTCTATCTTGCAATTCCTGAAGATCCCTAGCCTATCACTAGCATGCTGTTCTAGCATATCACAATATCAAATAATAGTATGGTATTTTGGGGTCAACTTACTGGCTCCGGCTGATCGTACACATCACATCATCCTTTAGTATTTTGAAAACCGTTTGAAAATCTTTTCCTTAGTTTGAGACTGGATTCACACGAGTGTTCCTCCAATTCACTCAAACCAAGGCTCTGATACCAACTTGTAACATCCATAAAATTTTGAAAATTTTAAAACTTTTAAATAAATCCAAAAACCATCATTTATTACATATGGTTTTCAAAATAAGTTTCACATCAGAGTTTTCCCAGAAGCCATAACACAAAATATGAGGAGGTACACGATCAAGCCTTCGTTTTTCCACGATCATCTGAGGTACCTAAAACATAATCAAAAATTGTAAGCCCGAAGCTTAGTGAGTTTCCCCCAAAATACCAATTACAATACAAAACCCAGAATAATACCATAAACAACATGCATTCAGAGCCTTCAGTCTGACTGGAACGCGCTACCGTCCTACAGTCTATCTGGTATGCTCACAGAACCTACATCATGACTGGTACGCCACCACGGGCCTTCAACCTATCTGGAACGTCCTCCGGGCCTTCGGCCTGACTGGTACGCCCCACTGGCCTTCAGTCTATCCAGGACGCCCTGGGTCTGTTGGCCTTCATCACAAAGCAGGTCCGCCTCAACCCAACCACACATAACATGCCGACATATGTATAACAATTAAACATACAACCAGTCAATAAGACAAACAGACAGATCTCATAGATCATTAAGCATAACATCATCCTATTATCAGGATACAGATCACTACAAAACTCAATCATGCAATAATTAGGATAACAATTCGAAAGGGCCGGCCTTGGTGCCTTCGACCCAACAAGTTCAGTGTGGAGCACTCACCTCACAAGTAGTGCTGAACCGGTAAAATCCAACTCCAAAACTCGGCCCCGGACTCAATTGCCTACAACCAACATAATCATTTCTATTAAAACCCCGAAATACCCAAAATGCCCTCAAAGTCCAACTTGGTCAACCATGGTCAAATTCAAAGTCAACAGTTAAGGTTGATGTGTGTAAAACCAACTTGTTTTATTCCTACTCTAAAAATATAATTTAAACACACAAAGGCAGTGAACCTGTCTTTTAGTGGTATAGTTGAATAAGTAGGGTGTCGAACTCGAGGAACGGAAATTAACCTAATAACTAATTTTAACCAACAAGTAATAAACGTAAAAGGGTTTTCTCTAGTTTTACAAGACTAGAAACTTAGACACACTAACTAACACGCAATTAACTAATCGACTAAAACTAAGTAAAATTCACCAAATTTAATAAAAGGTTTCTGCTTAGGTTCAACTCATTCACTCCTATGGTTAATTTTATGGCAAAGCAATAGATTAATTGTTATTGGTTACCGACTAAAGTGATTAGATTCGCATTCGCTATTACCAATCCTTAGAAAATCAATTAATTTAAGCAGTGATCAAGTGTTTAAGCTAATTAATTCCCTAGTTCAATTATTCGGATCAAATAAGACTTGTAATTGGTTAATCAAATTACTAATTCAATTCGCCTCTTGTTGTTGGTTTATCAACAAGCTCACACATTAATTTACCCATTCTCTAATTAATCCTAGTTTCATATTCACTAGTCCTAGGCACATAACAAAGTGTTCACATAAATCATATGAGGTGAACATTTAAGAGATGTTCATGCAGCCTAATTGCCTTCCTATTAACAGAGAATAGTTATGGTTAATGCATAAGGATCTTTAACAAGCTTAATTTAACAAAATCACCAATTAACAATTAATCAAACCATAAAATTAATCCATAAGAGTAAAATTGTCTTCCCTAAACAGAAACTAGTAAATTTAGCTCATGATTACAGTAGTCAAAAAGCTAAAAACGAAAGTAATCAACTCAAACATTGTTCAATTCAAAGATAAAGTGGAAAATTAAACCTAAGTTGCCTTGAATCTTCTAAGAATGAGAGATTAGGGTTCTTCTCACGTTCTCCAGGTCTCCAAGGGTTTCCTTAGTAGCAAAGTATTTTCCAGAAAAGCCAGAAAGGTCCTCCAATCGGATTTATTGCTTCTATTTATAGATAACTCAAAACAGGGGCTACTCGACAAGTAGACAACCGACTCGCCGAGTACCCTTGAAGAATCCGTGTACGGTAAGGACTTTACGTGTTGCTTCATGAATCTTCGTGGAAAATCGTCGAGTAGACGATTGGACTCGCCGAGTAGCTTCAGGTTTGTACTCCTTTCTTCATTCTTCAGCTTCTAATTGCATCTCCTTCCTCCTTTTTGCTCCCGAGCATGACTTCTGGACTGAAAATACAATTTAAACATTATTAAGTACCTTTTGTCCATAATATGCAAATAATTAGCTAATAGTTGATAAAAATCTATACTAAATATATGGCTAAATATGCAAATATCAAAGGTCAATAGTCCATGTTGACCCAACTCATCGAGTGCACCTACCAATTCGTCGAGTTCCTTCGGTATCCAGAGAAGCGGGAAAACCCTAGCCAACTCACTGAGTTGTCAGGACAACTCGTCGAGTTTTCCCAGTCTTAACACATTCAGCCCCTTTTTGTCGAATCTAAAGCCTTAAAATGTAGATTTGGTACCCAAGGGTTGGAAACCCACGTAAAGTTGCTAACTTTACGTCCATGCATGACACAAGGAGGCTCCAAGACTCAAGAAAGGCTTAATAAGGGACCTAAAACATGAAAGAGGCCTAGAACTTGATAAAGTTTGCAACTTCAAGTCCAATGAGGCCATAAGACGTCCAAATCTGAAGTGATAACTTCATGAAGTACTCAACCCATGAACAATCCAAAAAATGAGCCAAATATGACAATAAACTTCCAAGAAAGAGATCTAAGCAATAGATAAGCAAGTTTTCGACTTTTTACCTCAAAAGAGCAGCTAAACTCAAGGAGATTATGGATCTATAGCTTCCCCCGTCAAGCTAGGCACCACCAACTTCAAGATCTTTCAAAAACGAGACCAAAAGAAGCAACTTATAAGCTCACACACTCAACTTGGGGTAAGATGCACAAATTCTAGGGTTTCTGGACAGAGGAGGCGATTATGGTGGCCAATAAATGGGACTTAAGGCCTTTAAATAGGGTGCAACACCCTAAAAATTAGGGTTTCATACTCAGCCATCAACTCGTCGAGTTTTCCTCTCCAACTCGTCGAGTTGGTCCAAAAAGATCCGCGGCCCAAAAACTTTCAACACGTCGAGTTGAGGCCATCAACTCGACGAGTTCCAAGGAAAAATTGCCTTTTTAATAAAAATTCTCATACCTGGGAATCGGGATGTTACAAATTATTTCTAATGCAGTCGTGTCATTGACGTCAGGTCTTCAAGACGTACTATATCATCTGCTATTGTCAACTCATTCTCATCGATTGAGTTATTGAATACTAGAGACTGAAAATACAAAATATATTACCATACACATTAAAAACCTACTTGCATAAACGTATGTAATAATAATGAAACCAAATTGATGAAACATATCCATAACAAAAAAGAATTATTTGCGACTAGCCTATCATAACATGTTTGTCTGCACTTGCTCCGGTCCCATCATTTGGAGTTCTATCTGCTTTCAGTTTAAGTTTTAACACCCTTTATCCGGTCCTATCTTTCAGAGTTCTTTTTGCTTTCAGTTTAAGTTTTAACACCCTTTCTGATTTCTTTCTTAATTTTATAGGTGTCTTTGCTGGTTCATTTTTTATTTTATTTTCTAACCCATTATCTTTGTTTTTTATCTGCAAAAAACAAAATTTCAAGAACATTTTAATACATTTCCGGAAAAATAAAAACAAAAATTTATTACAATTTTTTGTTTTTCGAATTTATCTTTATCGGGCGCAATTCTGAAAGTTCTTGTAAATGGAATACAACTTATTCGTTGGTAAAATCCACTTTTTTTAACAATGCACACGCACAATCATCTTTGGACTAATACGGGTTATTAAACATCATCAGAAAAAAAATTATAAGCAGTAGTTATTCCGGATTGTCATTCCATACATCATTCTGAAATAGATTATCGAGTTTTGGATTATGCTCTTCGTGTTCTGGACTTACAGTAACATATCGGATTGCCTACGAAAACTATTTTCGGTCTAAAAAACGATCCTAAACACACTCCACGATACTTAAATGAGATTCATACACATACAACGATAGGAAAATATAAAAGGGGAAATTTCGGACTAGATCATCGTATTCCGAAATTGTTCATCGTCTTCCAGACTATTCCGGAATACGTAAAGTTGTTTGCAAAATCAAATGTAAGTATCTTAAAAAGTAGAACTCACTTGGTTTGATGAATCGATGCTGAAAATTAGGTCCGAAATATGGGTAGATCGATCCTTGGAATTGTAAAATCCAGAACGCGTATTCTGAATTTTTCTGTGTGGGACTCATATATATATATATATATATATATATATATATATATATATATATATATATATATATATATATATATATATACTCTAATAAATCAAGGTTTTTTTTGCCACATGTCATACTCTCATTCAATTTGCCAAATGTCATTTTGTGATTATTTTGAATTTTTTTTCCACATGTTATTTTATGGGTTTTTCTATTTTAATAAATTCCACATAATACTTTAATGTAATAATTATAATAAATGTATTAATGAATGAATATCATTTCCATTAATGGACTTACCTTCTTATTTCAAAGTTCCCAAATTAAAGCTTATTAGTTTATTTTGTTTATTTATTTAAATTTAAAAGATAAAAAAATCAATTTTAATAATTCATAATTTTTCTTATTTTTTTATAAATCCAAAGTTTTTAAATATTTAGACTTTTATATTTAATTTTTTCAATTAACCCATGTAGTAAATGGGTATTACACCTAATATATATATATATATATATGATAAAAAATCGGGATGAAATTGTATTTTGAATTCATGTTCTTTTCTAGTATTAAAAACACGACATCGTGTATGCTGCTAGTCTGTTGCTATATGGTCTTTCAGATATGTTGTAGTCAGCAACATCTTCTAATGAGCATTCAGGAAGACACGTTGTACAAGCAAGACAAAAGTTAGGTTAGAAATCCATATTGAGGGTTGTACTATGATGTCGCTCTTCGATGCCCAAGTTAGATGTCGATCGAAGCTATGAACAAAATTGCAAAGGATCCTCCTCTTGAAAAACGTTATGTTATCGGTGACTCTTCAAGGGCTTTTATAGGCATCTCTATATTCCTTGGTGCAAGGTTTTACCCGGTAACTTGCATTACCTGGGTAGTGACAGCTAGGTTGTTTATATTTTATTATTGCTAAGATCTGTACTTGTGCACAACTTTTGGGATATGTGTTACTTCTTATCTTTTGTTTACTGTATACTGGTGTTGCCTTGTGGGTCGATTATTTAGAACAATTGTGCTTTTTTCGTTTGTGAACCAGTTTGTTGTGACTGGGTCGATATCGATCTGCTAGGACTAACAATTGTGCTTTTGTTGTTTATAGACTGACCTGCTGTGAATGGGTCGGTATGAATCTAGTGGGTTGGCCCAGGTACACCATTAATGTTGTATTCAAAATTCGATATGAAATTGACATGGTATTAACTTGTATTTGTCTTGTTTTATATGAATTAAATAAACTAATTGTTATTGTATGTTATGTTATCTTGGTCGTGTCATGTCGTGTTTTAATTGAATCAATTCCGTCCTAGTAACAATCATTGTATTGTGCATGTTCCTGTTAAACATATCATTCGTGCCAAGCAAAAACACAACATAATTATCCGATTTAACACCTGTAACCAATGTTTTAAAAACCGGTTTGAACCGGCCGGTCGAACCGGTTGGACCGAGAACCGGGGATGAGAGTGGTTCAACTATCACATGGTTTTATGCTTATTTCTGAACCGGAACGAATCGACAGGATTTTACAAAAAAATCGATTGAATCAGTTAAATTAAACCGGTTGAACCAGTTAAATTGAATAAAAACAAATGGGAAAAAAAATTACATTTTTCATAATAAACTTTGGTAGTTTTTTTCACATCTATTTAGATTTGTCTAAATAAAAACATATGATAAATGTTATAAAGTTTTTTGATGTGTTTGTTTTTATTTAAAACTATATTTTGTTTCGGTATTATATTTTATTTTTCTTTTTGATGTATGTTGTTTGATGTAAAACTTATGATTATGTGTTATTTTAATGTATTTGGATTAATCTACAACATGTTTTTATGTTTATTTTTAATGTTTGAACTTATGGAAGTCAAATTCTTGATTTATGTATATATGTATGTATCTATGTGTAGAAAAGTAGTAAAAAAGATGAAAATTATAGAAATCGGTTGACCCGACGGTTGAACCGAAAACTATTCACCATACTTATTCAACTAAAAATTCGGTTTTCAAAACATTGCTCATGACTCAAACAGAATTAGCACATTTTTCATAAATAATCGTATTAAGACTGTCATTTGAACCTTTGCCTATAAGATAAGTCATATATACACATAACTTTATAACTTGTGGTTTTATATTTAATTTCTTTGATCCATGTGACAAGTTGGGGGTTTCTAGACTGTTTAAAAGGATCTCATATCCAAGATTCAAGATTTATCTAAACCAATTTCATTTTCAAGCTTTTGTTTATAAAAATTTAATCTAGACATTACAATTCAACTGACGTCTGCAGCGTGGTTCAAAGTATTGTGGCTAAGCTATTTTTATAGAAAGGCCATAACGTTAAGGACGTGTTTGGTTGTCATGAAAAAGAATGAAATTCGAGAAAAGTTATTTCAATTCTTTCAATTTCATGTATTTGGTTGGATTTAGAGGGGAAAAATATTTCTAAATAAAATAAAATTTTCACCATATGAGAAAAATGAATTCCTTTTAAAGTTGGATAAAATCTTTCATTCTCATCAAGAAAACAAAAATATATCATTTACTTATTAAAAAAGTAACACCCACCACTATTGCTATCGACCACCAACCGTCATTGTCACCGCCACGACCACCGCTACCACCGTCGCCGCCGCCAGCCACCACCATAACCGCCACCACCACCACTACTATCACCTACCACTAACAATCACCGCCACTACCGTCGCCGTCACCACCATCACTACCATCATCCGCCACCAACAGCCACTGCGACCACCACTACTACCATTACCATCGCCGACACCGCCACCACCTCCACCACCGTCACCACCACCGCCGCCGTCACCTCCACCACCACCAACATCATCACCATCGTCACCACCAATGCCACCATCACCACCACCACCACCAGTACCATCGCCATTACCACCACCACCGCTGCTACCGCCACCACCACCACCACCACTACCACCTCCACCACCATTAGCATCACCCAACACCATTACCACCGCCGCCGCCACCACCACTTCCACTACCGCCACCACTACCGCTACCGCTGCTACTGTCGATATTTTACTATTTATATAATTTATGTAATGCATTTTTACATATAAGTTAGAAAATAAAGTTAAATTAAGCAAAACAGACAAAAAAAAATAATTCTATTATTTTACATCGATTCAAATTCCATTTTCTGCGAGCCAAACAGAATATGGAATTAATTCTAATTTCATTTCCTGACAACCAAACAAAATATGGAATTGGATTCAAATTCATTACAGATTCATTTTTCCAATTTCAATTTCAATTCTTTCAGAAAATTGTAAAAACCAAAGAGCACCTAAGTTGATTACTCGTCACACCATCAACATATGTGATTTGTCTTTATTGATAATTTTAGTGATAGCGAGTCATTTAACGTAATCGAGACTAACTCAGGATAAACTCAGTTCAAAGTTACCTATAATACGAGTTTGGAGGTATGGAATGCATGCACAAATAAACTAAATTAGATATTGGAAATACGAGAGTACGAAGGAGCACCTCTGACGACAGTCTGTTCCCAACAGACACATCGAATATATCCAATTCCAAGGATATAACCCCTTGTGGCGGTTTGTTCCAAAACAAGATCCATATGCAACAAATATATTCGTTCATTAATTTACCACTAAAACATAATTGTTACATTCGTTCCCAACAGACACGACTTTCCCATCAAATTTTAATTGAGATTAACCACCTTTGTGTATACATATACTTATAAGTTTTTTTAGCTATTCCATACTTTTTAACATTATGTTTATTTTTGCTATTCATACTTTTTACATTACGTTTATGTAAGATTTTGTCTTAAAGTACATTAAACAAAAAAAATGTATTCTATGTTTTTTATTTCAATTTTTTCCTGAAATGTAGATTATAATTCTTTGGGTTATATAAATTATCTAAAATCTTATTTCATGAAACCCTGGTAATAAGATCGAAATTACAAATTTTAAAATGTGTTTTAGACAAAATCTCGAAAATCATCCAAATTCTTATTAATACTTCAACCCTAGTTTTCTAACATTGTTGGGGTATAACACCATAGAGTGTCTAGAAAACATTTCACTTTGTCAAGGGCCTTTCTACTATTTTACATGACTTGACTTTTACTTTTAGCAATAATTGTAGTAGTTGAAACTATTGAAAACCAAATCAATATAAACACAAAACAAGTACCAATAACAAAGATTTGGGTCAAATTTAATAGAAGATTGAGGGTAAATGATGGAAAAAGGAAGGAAGATACAGATTGGAGTTCCAATTATTTCATAAAGCTTGAAAAAAAAAACATTAAATCATATGCCAACTAGTCTTTATTTCCATATCCTATCACAAGTAATGATGATGATTATGATGCACAAAGCATATATGATCGTCCCAATCCCAAAGTGTAAACCCCCCATGTGGTTGTAGCCCTACCTTTGTCCTCCTAAATCATTTTCATTCTCATTATAAATTATTTATTTATTTTTAGTTTCCCCACGTGCATATCCCGTGCTATATACCTCTCTAGTATTCACAAAATCACAAAGCAAAATTGGTTCCGCACAGCATATCTTTGTGCTTGGTCCATTATTATTCCCTGATTCCATTATTCCTCGGCCTCTTTATCCACTGACCACGTGACTCTGCCTTTTTATTTAAGCAAACTATATATTATTGTCTTTGTTAAATTAATAATTTGTTTTTTGAACGATCAAATTTAATCTACTTTTAAGTTATTTTTATAAATATTTATGTCTTAAACAGGAACCCTCAACTCAAGGAGAACACATTTGATACCATTGAACTAGAATGTCTTTAGTTGTTAAATAAATTAACTAACAAAAATAAATAATTTATAACAAGAGTATGATAAAGACCAAGTTAGCAAAAATTAAATGAACCTCATTGAATAATTATAATATTTTGTTCAATAGAACCTACATTTCATAGCCGATTCTAATACAAAGATCAAACAAAGAACAATCGGTGTAACTTGTAACTATTTCAAGTTGTACGTTTTGAATGAAATAAAAACATAACTGGTGTAATTATATAAATGATATACGCTTCGGTTTATGTATATAATTGAAAAAAAAAACATATAACTTTGTTTGTTGTATTTTTATTGTTGTTATTAAGTCCAACAAATAACAATGTATCTTTATTGTTTTGTTAGAGAAAATGACTTTGTAATATTTTTGTTTACATTTAGTCATTTTTTCTTAAAAAAAATTATACACTTTTATTATTAAACTATGTTAAATGTTTAATAAATAACATCAGCTGGCCAACTATTTATAGGTTTAACCAATTTATCTGTTCAAAAAAACTATTAAACTTGCATTTGATGTTCAAAAACACAACTAAACTCACATTTTTTACACGGTTACAATTAGACTAATTTTCTATATATTTAGTCACTTTCATCTTTTCCGGCCAACATAATTCCAAAGAAAAATAAAACACTATTTTACATGCTCATTTTTTAAAACGCACAATATCATCATTCTCTTTTCCGGTGAAAATGACATACCATTCCCTTTGGTATCGCTAGCATCCCTCATGCCGCCACTTAAACATTTCTTTGCTCCCCTCCCTCTCCTGCTACTTTGCAAAAACCATCATCGCCCCACATCCATTTCTTACCCCTTTCTTCTTGAATTGCATGCCACCAGTAATGTAACAACCCGTTATTTCGAATCAATGTAATAGTATAGATTAATTTGTAGTTCTTTTTAAAATAATAAAGATAAATTTTTGTATACTATGTGCATTTACATAATCGACCCTCAAAAATGAAATGTTAAATAAACTTGTTTGGGATGAATATAGTGGTAGAGATCGTGTCAAGGATTCCAAAAATATAAAGAACGCTCAAATCCAAGTTATAACGAAGAAGTTATGACCTATCGAAAATCCGCGACAAAGGCGGCAAAACACTGTTTAACGTAAAAGGTGAGTTTTCAATAAAATGCTTTTTAGCCTTAACTATCTAAATGAAAGTTATACTATACATTAAACCGAGAGTGTCCATAAAAAGAACGTCTAAATCTGACTTCGTATGAAGGAGTTATGATTTTTTTAAGTTTCGACACAACAGTACGCAGCCCGAAACTCGAAATTTAGATCAAGAAACTTTTGGCCAACACAATCTAAACGAGAATCGGAGATCTTATCAAAAGAAATCCAACGGTAAAAAGACAGACGAAAACGGACGTCAGATAAAGAAGTTATGAATTTTTAACGGACTTTTCCTGTCCCGACCTGTTAAAAATATAACTTTAAAAATAAAGTCAAAATTAGCCGACGGAGTCTAAACGAAAGTTGTAGAGCGTAGTCACACCTACGCGTGGATATAAATAACGTCAAAAACAGAGTTCGTATGCGAAAGATATGAATTTTTGAAGTTTGGAAAAAGGAAGTACGCCCCGCGTACAAGAGTACGCCCAACATACTCGGAAACTAGGTCTCGGATTGACCACGTTGCCTCTTTCTTTGCATGCGACACATATCTCGCTCAATCAACACGTCCGAAGCCAGGTAGCCACTACGCCCGGCGTACGAAAATATTACGCCCAGCGTAATCGGACTAACCTCGACGCGTACCTCGTAGCCTCGCCACGTCCGAAGATCGGATAAGACTCAAACCAGTACGCCCCGCGTACAAGACGTACGCCCAGCGTACTGAGGTTTTTAGTTGTACGCCCAGAGTACATGAATATTACGCCCAACGTACCGAGGACCAGACCCTCCTATAAATAGGATGCGAGGCCTCCCGGTTTTGTTTACATTTTTCAAATCCTCTCTCCACTTAAACACTCATTTAAGCCTTTCTAAACCCTCCGAAGTCCCGGGAACCTCCTTACCACCTGAAGCAAGCCCCGAAGTCCTAAATTTTTAGCTGAAACTCTGCCCGCGTGAAGCCGAATTTTCATCAAAAACTCTCAGTTTCATCAAGTAAACTCCTTTTTAGAAACGAAACGCTGCCCGAATCACCACCTATCAAGTAGGGTGAACAAACCCAAACCAAGAAACCGAGAAACCGACTAAAACCGACGAAACCGAAACCAAAGCAAAACCGACGGTTAGGGTTTGAATTTTTTAAAAACCGAAAAGTCTGGTTCGGTTTCAGTTTTTACCAAGAAACCGACCTATCCAACCCGAGAAACCGACCCATACTTAAAACCGACAAACCACCCCAAGAAACCGACCCATCCAACCCGAGAAACCGACTCATACTTGATTGTTTTTTGGTTATAATAGACTATTTCGGGATTTTGTTGTAACTTGTAATAGACTATTTGGTTGTAAGACTCATGTTTTTTGAAGTATTTAACTTCAATTTGGTGTTTTTGAAGTATTTAACTTCTTGCTTCATTTTTGGAAAATGGGTTAAAACCCAAAACCCATGGGTTTAAACCCATAACCCGTGACTGTATGGGCTGAACCCAAGAAACCGAAAAACCGACCAAACCGACCACAGAACCCAAGAAACCGAACCGACCAGAAACCGATCCTATTGGGTTCTGAAAACCAAAACCGAACATTTATGGGTTGGGTTGGGTTTGGGTCCAAAACCGACCCAAACCGACCCACACACAGTACTACTATCAAGTGAGTTTATACCCCTATATTTTCACTATTTTTATAATGTTTTAGGGGGGAAATACAAGTAAAATACAAGGAAATCTTATATAAATAACAAAATTTATTCAAATAATTTACGACTGTTATTTTTACTAAAACAAACATACTATTTTACCAGTTCAGGATTTCATATAAAAACAAACATATAAACTATAATAGGTATATTTTATGACTCATACATACTTATTAATACAGTTGATGTAACTTACATGTTTCTTTTCATATTCAGGATAACTTACGAAAACAACCATATAAATTATATTAAATATAATTTATGAAATATTTACAAAATATCTATTACAAAGATATTTTTTTATATATTCTACACGTAACTATCAATATAGCATTTGTGAGACACGCTTCAAGTACTTATTTAAGTATAAAACAAAAGTCCTGAGAATTATAACCAGAGTCTCCTTAAGGGAGAGCGTGACACTTGTGTATAGATCTATACAAGACTGACAATCCCGCAACATAGCTGCTTGCAACAGCTAGGTCGGCAGACCTGTGGTGACAATTGTCGTATCATATTTCGACGCCTGAAGAACGCCGTGTTTCAGGCGAGGATTAGTTCATCAAGCATGGTTATGATAACTCACAATTTGGTATTGAATAATGCGTTTAGTGTAAGAATAATTAAACAACTTCAAATAGTTTTATATAAATGAAACTATAATTAGTGGATCTAGATATTTACAATTTCACAAGCTTTCGTACAAGTATAAATATAGAATGCTATTCTATTACAGAGAAAACATACTTTTCATAGTATTATGGGAATTTAAAACTATATCATACTATTTCAGAACACAAATACATATACAGCAGAAAATATAGGATTTTCTAGGGAAAACATACTTGCATTTTTCAAAGGAACAAATAACAGATTTCTATTACAAACATGCTTATGAACTCACCAACTTAATTGTTCACACTCTTTTCAAAACTACTTGTATTTTCAGGAAATCGATAAACAGATACCCACAAGTTTTGAGGAAGACAGAGTCTCATATAATTATGTCTTTTAAGTATACTTTTTGGTGTCAAATGTACAATGATTTGAACACGAATGTAATGTTATATTTTATCAATGTAATGAATGTTGTACTTTGATTACTATTGTGCATTGTTGTGATACTACACATGAATTCATCCACCCCCGAATGTTTCCGCCGTACTGGTTTGGGGGTGTGACAGATTGGTATCAGAACATTGTTTATAGTGAACTCAGTATATCAATTCATAAAAGATATACAACTATAAATACAATGGGGCCGGAATGCTCTGACTACAAGTATACTTTTAAAATATAAGTATTTTATAAGAAGTATACTAACACTCACACCTACAGAAATAGTATCACAGTAATAACTACATAAAAGTATTTGGATGTTGGACACTACAGTTAAACCTGGACAGTTATGTAATCATATTAGGGATAAATATAGCCTGATCAACTATATTTATTTGAGATACGATCAACATGTGTTTGGGAGTAATGGTAGTGTTGTGACAAGTCTAAAACTTACCAAACTCTACTCATACAGAAGAACTATAGAATAGAACACAAATTTAAAATACTATAGGAGTATTTTGTAAAACTACATTATTTCTATGCATCTTACCTTTAATTCCTCGTATAGACTTTATGGCAGGATATCCTCCACCCGGAGATCCCTACTTCCCTAACCAAGGGAATAATGGTTGGGTAGAAGATGATCCTGAAGAGGATCCCGAGGAGGATAGTGAAGAAGAAAATTCAGATGACACAGACTCGGAACTAGAGGTATATAATCCACCACAAGGAGTACAACACCCAGCAGCCAGACAACACTTTCAAGGTCCGACCCCATCATGGGGTGAAGACTGATGGGTTTTGAGCATTCTAACACTTCCTAAGTGTACATGCAACCCTAATAACCTTGGATCTATGTTTGTCTAATAATCATGCAAAGTTGAATTCCAAGGTTATATTCCTATCTAGCATACATGGGGAACATTTTTAACTTGAATGAAAGATAGAATAACTTACCTTGTTGTTGATTATGATCATTGAAACCTTGTGAGCCTAGCACCCCAAGTGTGATGCCTCAAATGCTTCACACAACACCAAATGCAAAGGAGTAAACTTTGAGAGAATCTTACACTTGCAAAAATCGGCTCTAGCCCTCTTGTTTCTTAGTCTAGCCAATTTTGGTGGAGAATGGGTTTCTTATATAGTGTTGACACATCTAGGGTTACACCATGTAAACCCTAATGTGTCATGACTCTTCATTTCCATGACCCATGGGTTTGTAACTCCCATGGAGCATCCTATGGGTGGAACCCAACTTGATAATCCATGGAGCCTCTTAGCCAACTATATAAGATATGGAAGATTTACATAATCTACCCATATATTTAATTAGTTATCTTTTCATCACTTAATTAATTCTAAATTAATTCTTGATCAAACTAATTAAATAATATTATTAATATATTAGAACTTATAATATATTAATAAACCATAAGTGTTATTTCTCTCATTTTAGTTTATCCAATTGCATGGTGCCATGCAACCCAAATGGACCATGCCGGGTCGGGTCAAATACATACCAGAAATAGTTATGGACTTATACACCTTATCCAACAGTCTCCCACTTGGATAAGTCTAATAACTATAACTGCAATACTTCAGGAACCGATCGGCAATCGTAGCTCTTTCAAGGTCTCTCGGAACTGAGAAGATGATGATACGCCATTTAAGATAAGTGATCATATAATCCTCTGTTCTAGATATCAGCCGGATAAATACATGGAACAATGTCTTACTTATTGTCCAGCAGTTTGTTTCCCGATTTCCGATTTGTTTGACAAAGAACTTAATTGAACACATCAACTTAGTTCTGACCGGGCCCGGTACATAGGTCAAAACAAAATCATCGAGGGGCCCAGATATCAGCTTCTAATCCAAGAAGGAACAGATAAACTTTGACTCATATGTTTGTCTACCACTCATTGAATTATACACAAAAGCACGTTTTATAACATCGAGTTACCAATGCGTTAACGTACAATCAATGCATAACCAACTCATAAGTAACAAATCATATCTCTAGGTTTTAAGACTTATATGATATTACCGTCTCACGATCACTCGAGATAAGTTCCATGAAGTGATTCCAGTGAGCGTGGGTTGAGTCCAATGCTCAGAACTTATGAGCACTCATGAGTGTTGTAGCCATGTCCAACAACTTAGACCTCTGCAACCAATCATGACAGTCTTGATTCATACCTACTTCCGACATATGACCGACTGTGGAGGTTCGAATAATATGATATACCAAACATAATTATTCTGGAAGTCAAAACATGCAAAAGAAATATAGTAAACGATCGACAAGAGATAGCAACACTTTACTCATAAATAAAACACCTTTTATTCATCATCTAATGTCAATTACACTTTACAAATTTCAAGGTTATCTAACTACTAAATCTAATATCATCCTTCAGCCCTATGCTCCGATCATGCTGGAGATGCTTAACCCGAGTCAGTCCCTTCGTAAGGGGATCTGCTAGATTCTCATCCGATGATACCCTCTTTGCCACGAGGAGTCCTTCTTCTATTCGATGTCTGATGAAATGGTATTTTCTGTCGATGTGTCTGGATCTCCCGTGATCCCTTGGTTCCTTGGCTAAGGCAACTACACTTTCACTATCACAGAAAATTTCCATTGGCTCTTTAATAGCTGGTACAACTCCAAGGTCTCCAATGAAGTTCTTCAGCCATATCGCCTCCTTTGCTGCCTCGCTAGCTGCTATATACTCTGATTCGCAAGTTGAATAAGCCACTGTCTCTTGCTTGGAACTCTTCCAAGAAATTGCTCCTCCATTTAAGGTAAAGACCCAGCCTGACTGAGAGCGGAAATTATCCCTATCAGTCTGAAAGCTAGCATCACTATACCCTACAACTCTCAAGTCTTCACTCCCACCGAGGGTAAGGACCCAGTCCTTAGTCCTCCGTAGGTACTTGAGGATATTCTTTACCGCAGTCCAGTGTGCCTTGCCAGGGTTCCCCTGATACATGCTAACCATGCTCAAAGAAAAGGTTACATCAGGTCGAGTACACGTCATAGCATACATGATCGATCCTACAGCCGAAGCATAAGGTATTCGACTCATTTCTGCTATCTCAGCCTCAGTACTAGGGCTTTGTGTCTTACTCAATCTGGCGTTACTCTGGATGGGTAACTCTCCTTTCTTGGAGTCCTGCATGCCGAATCTCTTCAGCACCTTATCCAAGTAGGTACTCTGACTAAGTCCAATTAGTCTTTTACTCCGGTCTCTCAAGATCCTTATCCCTAGAATATAGGCAGCTTCTCCTAGGTCCTTCATAGAGAAACACTTCTCAAGCCAGGACTTAACTTCCTGCAGAGTTGGGATGTCATTTCCTATGAGCAGTATGTCATCCACATACAATACCAAAAAGCTAACTATACTCCCACTAGCCTTGACATATACACAAGATTCATCTTCACTCCTAGAAAAGCCAAATTCCTTGACTTTCTCATCAAAGCAAAGATTCCATCTGCGAGGTGCTTGCTTTAACCCATAAATGGATTTCTCAAGCTTACACACTCTATTAGGGTACTCTGTGTTGACAAAACCCTCTGGCTGACTCATGTAAACATCCTCAGCCAACTTTCCATTAAGGAAAGCGGTTTTGACATCCATTTGCCATATTTCATATCATGAAATGCGGCTATGGCTAACAAAACCCTAATAGACTTAATCTTGGCCACTGGAGAAAAGGTCTCATCATAATCAACTCCCGGAGTTTGTGAGAAACCCTTTGCAACCAGTCGTGCCTTATAAGTGTGTACATTACCATCCATGTCGGTCTTCTTCTTGAAGATCCATTTGCACCCTACAGTCTTACGACCTGGTACATTCTCAACCAAGTTCCAAACTTGATTGTCATACATGGACTGTATCTCGTTGTCCATTGCCTCTTTCCACTTGGCTGACTCAGGGCCTGCCATGGCTTCCGCGTAACTGTTAGGTTCATCCAGACCTATCAGTGTCTCATCACTGATAAGTGTATCACCTTCCGCAGTAATATGGAATCCATAGTAATGCTCAGGTGCATTCCTAACCCTTGTGGAACGCCTCAGAGGTACAGACTTGTCAATTGGCTCAACAGAAGTTTCCTCCTCAAGTTGAGTGCTAGGGTTTGAAGTTCCTTCACCACTTGACTCTTGAATTTCTTCAAGGTCAACTTGCCTCCCACTGTCTCCTTGGCTTATGAACTCTCTCTCTCGAAAGAAAGCCCTCCTAGCTACAAAGACCACATTCTCATTAGGTCTGTAGAAGAGGTAACCAAAGGATTTCTGTAGGTAGCCGATGAAAATACACCTCTCACTTCGAGGTTCGAGCTTATCATGAGTCTCGCGTCTCACGAAAGCCTCACAACCCCAAATCTTAATGTGGTCTAGTTTGGGTACTTTACCAGTCCACATCTCATGAGGAGTTTTGGCAACTTTCTTTGTGGGAACTAGATTAAGGATATGGGCAGCCGTCTCTAAGGAATACCCCCAAAATGAGATTGGTAGCGAAGCTCGACTCATCATGGAACGAACCATATCCAACAAGGTTCGATTACGCCTCTCAGCTACACCATTCAACTGCGGTGTCCTGGGAGGTGTCAATTGTGAGACAATCCCACATTCCCTAAGATAGTCGAGGAACTCTGAACTAAGATACTCACCACCTCGATCGGATCGAAGCATCTTAATGTTCCTGCCCAATTGATTCTCGACTTCCTGTTTAAACTCTTTAAACCTCTCAAAAGTCTCTGACTTATGCTTGATTAAGTAGACATATCCATATCTACTGTAATCATCAGTAAAAGTCAAATAATAACGATTAGCATCCCTTGTGGCATGTTTGAAGGGCCCACACACATCCGTGTGTATAAGATCCAACAAACCTTCACCCCTCTCACAAGAACCTGTGAAGGGTGACTTTGTCATTTTTCCAAGTAAGCATGATTCGCAACTATCATCTGACTTTAGGTCAAATGACTCTAATACTCCATCCTTTTGGAGTTGGCCTATGCGTTTCTTGCTTATATGTCCAAGACGACAATGCCATAATGATGCTTTATCCAAGTTATTATCATTAACAGAATCAATACACAATACATTATTTCCTAAGTTATCAACCATAGATACAGTTTCATACACACCATCACAAGGTAATGCTTTAAAATAAAGAACATTATTATAGAAAGCATTAATCGAACCAACTTCATTATCAAATGAAAAGGTGAAACCTTGGTTATACAATGCATGAAAGGAAATAATATTTCTTGCCATTTCTGGCGAATAACAACATTTATTCAAATCTAAACTAAACCCACTACTTAGCGATAAAGTATAAACTCCAATCTTGGTGACAGGTAAAGTTTTCCTATTCCCCATGATTAAGTTTATTCTTCCATGCTCCACATTCTCACTTCTTCTTAGTCCCTGCAAATCAGAACAGATATGAATACCACAACCGGTATCAAGGACCCAAGAGTTAGAATGGGGTGAGTTATTAGATAAGATAGTGTAAATACCTGTATGGTTGGGTTTAACTTTCCCATCCTTCACATCTTGCTGGTACTTTGGGCAGTTCCGCTTCCAATGTGACTTTTCATGGCAATAGAAGCATTCAGCCTCTTTAGGCTTAGAAGAAGGAGTGACAAAACCTTTCTTGGTTCCACTTGAAGAAGAGCCATCAAGGGTCCTAGCCTTGGTACCCTTCGAAGAGCTCTTCCTCTTCTTCCCTCTACCTTTCCCGATTGCCAAAACCGGGGCGGAGTTTGGAGTAGGAGTGTTAACAACCGACTTACCCTTAAGACCTGTTTCTGCGGTCTTGAGGAGTCCCTGAAGTTTGCTGAGTGTGACCTCTTCCTTATTCATGTGATATGTCATGCGGAATTGATCATAGCACGATGGTAAGGAGTGCAAAATGATATCTATTGCAAGCTCCTCAGGGAAGTTCACATTAAGCTTCAGCAACCGATCCACATACCTTTGCATTTTCTGCATGTGGCTCGTGACCGATTCCCCGTCCTTCATCATGGTTGTTATGATAGAGCATATGATTTCATACCTCTCTTGTCATGCACTTTGATGGTATCTTTCCATCAGATCTTGGTGCATTTCAAAAGGGTAGAAGTCCTCATAGGACTTTTGGAGTTCCGCTGTCATGGTGGCCAACATGATGCATGCCACTTTTGTAGCATCCCTTTCATATGCCCGGAAGTCAGCGATCTCCTAGGGAGTTGCAGTGGTCTCATCAATCTCCTTAAGCTCCTTGTCAAGGACATATTCTTTGTCCTCGTAGCGGGTAATCATCCTGATGTTTCTGATCCATTCATTGAAGTTGGATCCATCAAAAGTGACTTTCCCACACAAGTTCATAAGGGTAAAGGAGCCATTAGGATTAGAGCCAGAAGCAGCATTGTTTGAAGACATCTGAAAGAAGAGGACAAGATTAGTTTAGATATTAAGAGAGTCCTTAATAAAACACCCAAATGTAATATTAAGGCTAGGATCCAATCACAATATATTATAACTTAGAAGAGGTATGCCGTAATCCAAGCTATAACATATTTGAAAGGTAGGTGAATGACGATTCACCAATTTCCACCATGAAAAACGAAATATAAATATTAGGTTTTTAATTGGTTCTTAGAAATTCCTAGATTCTTTTGAGATTCAATGAACTTTTCAAAGGCATGTTTCAATCTCGAGTGTGCCCTCCAAGTTTTGTGACTGGGATACCGAGGATCACAAAACGAGGTGTGAAGTAACCATGCAAATCACTTGGTACCCTCAAGGTTTATCACTCAATCGATGTGCCGGTAAACCACACACGCTCCACCGATGCTATGGTAAACCTTAAGTCACCCTTTACCTACCTTGTTAAGTCCAAGTTAGTGTGCCGGTTAACCACACACGCTCCACCAACGACTTAAACAAAGTGTAAAGTGTAATTTCATGGATTAGCACCTTATTCACATTTTCCTAAAGTAACTAAGATTGGGAATTTAATAAAAGCATTTAGTTACTTTATAATATTCATCATACTTTTAATGAGAATTTATAAGTCCTTGTCTTACCCGTTCGGCTAACGACCCTCCACCGATCAAGGAAGCGGTGGGTGAGAGTGGACACCCATTAAGTTGCCATTTTATAGGCAACAACCTTATACCCCCCTTATAGACCGGCTTCGTGAATGAGGCGTACTAGCGGTAAGACGACTTGACGTTATACATATATATATATATTAGTAACTTATAATATTATAAAGTATAAGGGTTGAATTTTAACTTTTAAAATTCTAAGGGTTGGAACTAAAGTTTTAATCAAGACTTTACATGTTCCAAAACTTGAGGGCAAGTTTTGTAAACTTCCAAAACTTTTCATTTCTTATAACTTATGAATTAATTGAGTAATAAAAATGAAGACTCTTCATTTTTATAACTCTTGTGTTCTTTTAATGGCTTTAATAAAAGTGAGACTTTTGGTTTTCCATAACTTGAGGACAAGTTATGGACTCCATTAAAACACATTATGATCATGAATTAAACTACCATGAAGGTTACAAACAATTCCTATGATCATCTAATCTTCATAAGTTCAAGAACATGAATATGAACACTTTCAAGAATCAAAAATTACACTTAAAAAAAACTTGTAATTTTAATAATTGCCATTGTAATTGGATTAGCATAAACATTACACCATCTAAAACAAGCTTTAAAACATCAAAACAGTTTAGGGTAATGTTTCTAGTCCATTTCCAGCAACAAATGTGCAAACTTTCATACGAGCAGAAAACAGAAAAACGATTTTTTTTTCAAGCTGTTTGCACACAAAAAAAAACAACAAACAAACCTAGGCTCTGATACCACTGATGGGTTTTGAGCATTCTAACACTTCCTAAGTGTACATGCAACCCTAATAACCTTGGATCTATGTTTGTCTAATAATCATGCAAAGTTGAATTCCAAGGTTATATTCCTGTCTAGCATACATGGAGAACATTTTTAACTTGAATGGAAGATAGAATAACTTACCTTGTTGTTGATTATGATCCTTGAAACCTTGTGAGCCTAGCACCCCAAGTGTGATGCCTCAAATGCTTCACACAACACCAAATGCAAAGGAGTAAACTTTGAGAGAATCTTACACTTGCAAAATCGGCTCTAGCCCTCTTGTTTCTTAGTCTAGCCAATTTTGGTGGAGAATGGGTTTCTTATATAGTGTTGACACATCTAGGGTTACACCATGTAAACCCTAATGTGTCATGACTCTTCATTTCCATGACCCATGGGTTTGTAACTCCCATGGAGCATCCTATGGATGGAACCCAACTTGATAATCCATGGAGCCTCTTAGCCCACTATATAAGATATGGAAGATTTACATAATCTACCCATATATTTAATTAGTTATCTTTTGATCACTTAATTAATTCTAAATTAATTCTTGATCAAACTAATTAAATAATATTATTAATATATTAGAACTTATAATATATTAATAAACCATAAGTGTTATTTCTCTCATTTTAGTTTATCCAATTGCATGGTGCCATGCAACCCAAATGGACCATGTCGGGTCGGGTCAAGTACATACCAGAAATAGTTATGGACTTATACATCTTATCCAACAAAGACTACACAGGTGGATTCACCAACAAGGACAACGTCCTCCATTTGGTATGAACAGATACTTTTATGACATCAGTAATGGAGGATCGGATGACAGGGCCCTCCCTGTTATAGTACGTCACATTTCTCGTCAGGTTGATCAATCTCAGATATCGATCAACCGAATTCTAGAAGTCACTGTTGCCTCCCATGAAAACGCCGTAAATATTCATCGTCTAGACGGAGATCACGATGAAACCAGACACCGCACATACATGATTCATGTAGAAATGATTGCTGCTCAAATTGAAATTAGAGCACTCCAAGAGCGTCAGACTACACTGGAGAGGCGTTTGAGGGAATCAGAACCTCATGTGGCAGAGCCCAGTACTAGGAGTCGTACTCGCCGCAAGTAGTGTTTACACTACTTCTATTTTAATATAAATTAGGATCTCAAATGTATATACTACTTTTAACTATATGTAAAATGCCACCCTACGATTAAGTGAATACACTACTCGTAGGTAGTAATGCTGTCTAATTTCCCTTTTTGTTGATGTAATATAGACTTATATCTAGGTCAAATTCTCCCAACTTCATATCAATGAAAATGATAAGCATTTTACTTCATTAGGAGTTATTACAATTTTCATAAACATCTTAAATTAAGATATGTCTTATCCAATTTCACCTGACCCATGATATTGTACTTATCACCATTTTCTTAAAACATTATAGATAAAAGATGCCTCCAAGAAAGTCCAACAGAAAGAACAACAATCCACCAAATCCACCACCACCGTCACCTCCACAATATGATGTTGTTGTCTTTCAACCAGCAGTAGCTGCCGCTGTGGCAGCAGCAATAACACAGATCAATGCTAGTGGCAACAGTGGGGCAGGTAGTGATGCCCATCATTCTAATCACGGAGATAGTCATAATCATCCGATGGAATGTTCATACAAATACTTCACAAATGATAAACCTCGATCCTTTGATGGCACGGGAGGTGTCATTGCTTTGACTCGTTGGTTCGAGAAAATCGAATTAATATTCGAAATTTGCGCATGCCCCGAGTCTAGCAAAGTGAAATTTGCAGCATGTACCTTTACAGATAGAGCTCTCACTTGGTGGAATAGCCAAGTCAAATCCCTGACTCTTCCGATAACCAACAGTATGGTTTGGAATGATTTGAAAGAACTAGTGCTAGCTGAATACTGCCCGAGGGGCGAAATGCAAAAGTTAGAACAGGAACTCTGGGGGTCTGAAGATGAAGGGCTCCGATATCACTGCTTACACTGCTAGGTTCAGTGACCTGGCTCTACTGTGTTCCGGGATGGTCACCCCGGAGAGCAAGAAGGTGGAAAGGTATATATGGGGATTAACTCCCCCGACTCAATGGAATGTGCTAGCTGCCAATCCCCTTACCTTTGATAGTGCCAAATGTTTGGCACATGCATTAATAGATCATGGAGTTATTCAAGATTCCATACCATCTGTTCCTGAAAAGCCCAAAGAAGGAGGCGGTAAAAAGAAATTCCGGAATAAATGAAAAGGGCAATCATCACAGGAACCATCTAAGAAGCAACAAACTGTAGCAGTACACACTGCTATTGTTCCAACTGTCGTTCCTACTCCTGCATCTACCATTATTTCTACTACTCCAGCAAACCCGAGTCGATATCCTGGAACTTTGCCAAAGTACGATAAGTGCAAGTTTCATCACACGGGAGTTTGCAAGGAAATGCACTGCAGAAACTGCAACAAGAAGGGGCATACTGCCCGCTTTTGTAAAACACCAGCACAACCCATATCTCAAGTCCCCGCCACGGGAGTTAGCCAAGCTTATTATGAGTGTGACGAAATCAGGATTACAAGAGAAACTGCCCAAAGACGAAGAATGTTGGGGGTACAGGAAGAGTTTTAGCAATTGGCCACGAAGAAGCGATGGCAGATCCTACCGTGGTTACCGGTACGTTTCTTCTCAACAATATTTACGCATGCATTCTTTTTTATAGTGGTGTGGAGAAAAGTTTCGTGAGCCATGAATTTAAACATCTACTAAAACAAAATCCCAGTCCTTAAAAAACACGTTCACTGTAGAGATGGCTAATGGCAAGACTTAGAGCACAAACGATATATACATAGGGTGTACACTTACTTTAAACAGTTATTTCTTCCAAATAGACCTTATGCCGGTCTCCATAAAAAGTTTTGACATCATCATCAGCATGGACTGGTTAAGTCCTCATCGTGCCGATATTCTATGTTACAAAAAGGCCATTCGCCTCAATTTACCAAATGGTGAATCCCTTGTTATCTATGGCGAAAAACCTAGTGCAAAGCTTCAAATCATTTCTTGCGTCAAGGCCAAGAAGTATCTTCGTAAAGATTATTGTGCCTTCTTAGCTCACGTAGTTGATAAAACACAAGAAGTGAAAAACATCAAGGATATTCCTGAAGTCTGTGATTTCCCTGATGTATTCCCTGAAGATCTCTCAGGAGTTCCTCCTGAACGCCAAGTCAAATTCCGAATCGACTTGATTCCCGGAGCTACCCCTGTAGCTAAAGCCCCGTATCGTCTTGCACATTCAGAAATTCAAGAACTATCCATCCAGTTGAACGAACTTCTTAGTAAAGGCTTCATTAGACCAAGCTTCTCACCCTGGGGAGCACCGGTCTTGTTTGTGAAAAAGAAGGATGGATCGTTTCACATGTGCATAGACTACCAGGAATTAAACAAACTTACCATTAAAAACCGATACCCTTTACCACAGATAGATGACCTCTTTGATCAACTCCAAGGAGCTAGTTTCTTCTCCAAGATTGACCTGAGATCAGGATACCATCAGCTACGAGTCCAGGAGGCCGATATTCCAAAGACTTCTTTCAGAACTCGCTACGGTCACTACGAATTCGTAGTAATGACCTTTGGTCTAACGAATGCACCTGCAGTATTCATGGACCTGATGAATCGTGTGTGTCGACCTTACTTAGACAAGTACGTTATAGTTTTCATTGACAATATACTAGTCTATTCCCAAAGTAAGGAAGAACACATCCAACATTTACGACAAATTTTAGAAACCTTAAGGGCAGAGAAATTGTACGCGAAGTTCTCAAAATGTGAATTCTGGATTCGAAAGGTGGAGTTCCTAGGTCATGTAGTCAGCAAGGATGGGATACATGTTGACCCCTCCAAGATCAAAGCTATCAAAAATTGGACGACCCCACGAACTCAACAGAGATTCGTCAGTTTCTAGGTCTCGCTGGCTACTACAGGAGATTCATTCAAAACTTTTCAAAGATTGCTAAGCCACTCACCACATTGACCCAGAAAAATGTGACATTCAGCTGGGAGGAGAAACAAGAAACTGCTTTCCAGAAACTAAAGCAAGCCCTTTGCAGCGCACCGATCATATCCCTCCCAGAAGGGACAGAAGATTTTGTAGTTTACTGCGATGCGTCCAAACAAGGGCTGGGCTGCGTTCTTATGCAACGAGGAAAGGTTATATCCTATGCCTCGAGACAACTTAAGAACCATGAAGTCAACTATACCACACACGACCTCGAACTGGGAGCTGTGGTTTTGGCTCTACAGATCTGGAGGCATTACCTATATGGTACGAAATGCACAGTCTTTACTGATCAAAAAAGCCTCCAACACATCTTTGATCAGAAAGAACTTAACATGAGACAACGACGATGGGTAGAACTACTAAATGATTACGAATGTGAGATTCACTATCACCCCGGTAAGGCGAATGTGGTAGCAGATGCCCTTAGTCGGAAAGAGTACTCGGGCCGTCGAGTAAAGTCTCTGACCATGACCATCCATTCCCACCTATCCACACAGATCAAGGAGGCTCAGCTGGAAGCCTTGAAACCCGAAAACATGACAAGAGAAACATTAAGAGGAATGGAAAAGAACTTGGAAGTCAAGGGTGACGGAATTCGTTATTTCATGGATCGGATCTAGACACCGAAGTTTGGTGGTTACAGAGATGTTGTCATGAATGAAGCTCATAAAACTCGATATTCCGTTCACCCAGGTTCAGATAAGATGTATCTGGATCTCAAGAAATTGTATTGGTGGCCAAACAGGAAAGCATAGATTGCTACCTACGTTGGCAAGTGTCTAACTTGTGCCAAGGTTAAGGTAGAATACCAAAAGCCCTCAGGTTTACTTCAACAGCCAGAAATACCTGAGTGGAAGTGGGAACGGATTACAATGGATTTCATAACCAAGTTACCCAATACGACGGGTGGTTATGACACCATTTGGGTTATCGTAGACAGATTAACTAAATCTGCACACTTCCTGCCAATAAAAGAAACTGATAAAATGGAGAAGTTAACAAGGACGTACATTAAAGAGATAATACAATTGCATGGTGTGCCAATATCTATTATCTCTGACTGAGATAGTAGATTTACCTCGCGGTTTTGGCAATCATTGTAAAAGTCCTTAGGAACGAATCTTGACATGAGCACAACGTATCATCCTCAGACTGATGGGCAAAGCGAGAGAACCATATAGACGCTGGAAGACATGTTAAGAGCCTGTGTGATAGATTTTGGTAAAGCTTGGGATACCCATTTACCACTTGTTGAATTATCCTACGTCAATAGCTATCACACTAGCATCAAAGTTGCACCCTTTGAAGCTCTGTATGGTCGTAAGTGCAGATCTCCTCTGTGCTGGGCTGAAGTGGGCGATACGCAACTAGCCAAGAACCAAGTAACCGACAATACTCTAAACCGATCCCGAGATCATTCGAGAAACCACAGAAAAGATTGTATAATTTCGGGAACGATTGAAAGCTTCTAGAGACAGACAGAAGAGTTATGCAGACAAATGACGAAAACCCTTGGAATTCCAGGTTGGTGACCGTGTCTTGTTAAAGGTCTCACCCTGAAAAGGAATGATACGCTTTGGCAAAAGTGGAAAACTAAGTCCAAGGTACATCGGACCATTCGAGATTCTTGCTAGAATTGGTCCGGTTGCTTATAAACTCAAACTTCCACAGGAACTCAGTAACATTCATCCCACTTTTCACGTCTCAAATCTCAAGAAGTGTCTGTCTGATGAGACTCTTGTAATTCCACTCAATGAAATTGAATTAAACGAGAGTCTACACTTCATAGAAGAACCAGTGTAAGTTATGGATAGGGAAATCAAAAGAACAAAACAAAGTCGTATACCAATAGTGAAAGTTCGCTGGAATGCTAAACGAGGAGCAGAATTCACTTGGGAACGGGAAGATCAGATGAAGCAAAAATATACACATCTTTTCCCTAGTCCATGAGTACCACCTTAGAAATAATTTCGGGTTGAAATTCCCTCTAACGGGGGGATAATGTAACAACACGTTATTTCGAATCAATGTAATAGTATAGATCAATTTGTAGTTCTTTTTAAAATAATAAAGAGAAATTTGTATACTATGTGCATTTACATAATCGACCCTAAAAAATGAAATGTTAAATAAACTTGTTTAGAATGATATAGTGGTAGATATCTTGTCAAGGATTCTAAAAATATAAAGAACGCCCAAATTCGAGTTATAACGAAGAAGTTATGACATATCGAAAATCTGCGAGAAAGCCGACAAAACACTGTTTAACGTAAAAAGTGAGTTTTCAATAAAATGATTTTTAGCCTTAACTATCTAAATGAAAGTTATACTATATGTTAAACCGAGAGTGTCCATAAAAAGAACGTCTAAATCTGACTTCGTATGAAGAAGTTATGATTTTTCTAAGTTTCGACACAGCAGTACGCAGCCTGAAACTCCAAATTTAGATCAAGAAACTTTTGGCCAACACAACCTAAACGAGAATCAGAGATCTTATCAAAAGAAATCCAACGGTAAAAAGACAGACGAAAACGGACGTCAGATAAAGAAGTTATGAATTTTTAACGGACTTTTCCTGTCCCGACTTGTTAAAAATATAACTTTAAAAATAAAGTCAAAATTAGCCGACAGAGCCTAAATGAAAGTTGTAGAGCATAGTCTCACTTACGCATGGATATAAAGAACGTCAAAAACGGAGTTCGTATGCGAAACATATGAATTTTTGAAATTTGGAAAAAGGATAAGACTCAAACCAGTACGCCCCGCGTACAAGACGTACGCCCAGCGTACTGAAGTTTTTAGTTGTACGCCCAGCGTACATAAATATTACGCCCAACGTACCGAGGACCAGACCCTCCTATAAATAGGATGCGAGGCCTCAAGTACTTATTTACAAAATATCTATTACAAAGATATTTTTATTATTTATTCTACACGTAACTATCAATATAGCATTTGTGAGACACGCTTCAAGTACTTATTTAAGTATAAAACAAAAGTCCTGAGAATTATAACCAGTCTCCTTAAGGGAGAGCGTGGCACTTGTGTATAGATCTATACAAGACTGACAATCCCGCAACATAGCTGCTTGCAACAGCTAGGTCGGCAGACCTGTGGTGACAATTGTCGTATCATATTTCGACTCCTGAAGAACGTCGTGTTTCAGGCGAGGATTATGTCATCAAGCATGGTTATGATAACTCACAATTTGGTATTGAATAATGCGTTTAGTGTAAGAATAATTAAACAACTTCAAATTGTTTTATATAAATGAAACTATAATCAGTGAATCTAGATATTTACAATTTCACAAGCTTTCGTACAAGTATAAATATAGAATGCTATTCTATTACAGAGAAAACATATTTTTCATAGTATTATGGGAATTTAAAACTATATCATACTATTTCAGAACACAAGTACATATACAACAGAAAATATAGGATTTTCTAGGGAAAACATACTTGCATTTTTCAAAGGAAAAAATAACAGATTTCTATTACAAACATGCTTATGAACTCACCAACTTAATTGTTGACACTCTTTTCAAAACTACTTGTATTTTCAGGAAATCGATAAACAGGTACCCACAAGTTTTGAGGAAGACAGAGTCTCATATAATTATGTCTTTTAATTATACTTTTTGGTGTCAAATGTACAATGATTTGAACACGAATGTAATGTTATATTTTATCAATGTAATGAATGTTGTACTTTGATTACTATTGTGCATTGTTGTGATACTACACATGAATTCATCCACCCCCGGATTTTTCCGCCGTACCGGTTTGGGGGTGTGACAAGTAACAACTTCCATTTAAAGATTTTATATTAGTTTCTTTGTGGTGGTGGTGGTAAACATTGGTGTTTTGCTGTTGGCGATGGATGATATTGGTGGAAGGTGGATGATGTAATGGTAGTGGATGGTGCTCTCTGGAGAAGATGACTATGGCATAATTTAATGACAAATTACGTGAAAAAAAAACTTGCGTTATCCGATCAAAATGGTAGGTTTTGAACAGCCAAAGTGAGTTTAATGATAAATCCCGCACACAAACAAACAATGATTAAATGTGAGCAAAAGTACTAGTTTATTACTTTATAAAATCATTTCCTCTTTTGTTAATAATATTATCTTACTTTTTTTACCTCGGATTGTAGGATTCTCAGGCAAAAGTTTGAGGGTTTAAGTTTCTTTTGTGACAAAATGTATAGATTTAAGATAGAATAATAGGTACATGTTTAATTCATTCTAAAAAATCTTATTTTTATTTTTCTTGCAACAAAACTAATATTGAAAATTTGCCTAAATCATTGTTAAAAAAATACAAAACAATTTTCGATGTTATTTCATCCTACTTTCATTTTTTAGATATATATAGTTTGATGCTATATTGAAAAAAACAATACTGTCATACAAACAAATAAAAAAAGATGACTAATTATTTAACTCTTTTCATTATTATATAGTGTTATTAGTTTTGAAATTCAGAATTTGTAACTATTAGCGAGTTGAGCGTGCAATTCTATAATAAAAGTTTCATGTTCAAAACCTGGATAGATGCATCGTGGCACCGATTATGGCAAGCCGGGTTTGCCATTTTTACTTAAATATTTTGCAAAGTTATTGTATTTGTAAAATACTAAAATTTGTAAAAAAAAAGAACACCGTATTGACAAACTTACAATGTTTATTAGTTTATAATCATTGTTTTTTATTTTAGTTTGTCTTTTTCCACACATGCAATATGACTTGAGGGTTTGTCTTTTTTAAAAAACTTGAGATAAGTGATACCGAAGACCTCTCGGTTCAATATTGTATAAGCATATTCAATTGTCTTATATGTATTATTTGGTTTTTTTATAAATGTTTGACATATGTGCAGCATAGAGGATACCTATTTTGTTTTCTATCTTACAATTATATTTGTTTTACGTACCGTATAATTTGAGAAAATTAAGTATTTCTTTTTAAGATAAAATTATAAATTTGGTCACTGTGGTTTGTCAAATATTAAGACTTTGGTTTAAAAAGTTTTAGAGTTGCAACAGTAGATCAAAATAAAAATTTTAATGCAGGTTTGATCTAAAACTATTTAAAAATATTTCAGATGATGAATTTGCCCTTTTATTTTTGTTTTTTTTTCATTTTCTTTTATTTATAACAAATGAAGAAAAAGCTAAAATAAAATTTCATCTCTTTTTCATAAGACTTGCATCACCAACACCACCATCATCAGTCAACAATACAACCACCAACATCGACCAACATAACAACCACCACCACCGCTCAACACCTCTATCTGTAAAACCACACCTCCATCTCTCTCTCTCTCTCTCTCTCTCTCTCTTACATATCCTATAATGGGGAGGTGGTCAGACGTATTAGAAGATCGAAGACAAATTAGAAGATCGAATGTTCATCATCTGCACAAATACTCCGTCGTCTTCACCTTCACCGTCGACGCTATTGTTAGGGTTTCGTAAACTTGCATCAGGATAATGGTGACGATAGGGTTTTAGATCTTGAAACCAAAACGACACCATAATCTAGATTGTTCTTACTGATCTTGAAACGAGAAGGACGACGACATTAGGGTTTCAGGAATCGAGAAGGGCGGCAACAAGAGAATGAGAGAGATATAGAGGTTGTTTGTTTTTTAGAAAAATCTCTTCAGACCACTTTTTGTCGCGCGACGCAATACACGCATAACACTTGCCATCTCGCAACAGTTTGTTTTTTTTGAAGGTTTTGGACTACAAAACCTCTGTGCGTGTTCTGTTCCAAACAACACTTGACTTGCATTTTCAAACCCGTTCAGTTTTTATTTTTCCAAGTGACTTTTTATAGAAATTTGGTATAACTTGATTTAAAAAAATAAAAAAAACTTTGATTTATGGATTTGATATAATTTTTTTATAGTTTCCACAATTTTTTATAACTTGATTTAAAAAAAAACTTGGATTTTTTTTCTTACCGTTTCTTTTAATAATATTTTCAGTTTCGGTTGCACATTTTTTAACATGTTTGATTCTTTTACGATTTTTCTAGACATTGTTTATAACATTTTCTTAATTTTTTTTTATAATTTTCTTTTTTTATGTTCTTTAAAATAAGTTTTTTCTAAAAAAATGATAGCTACTTTTACATTCTTTTAGATTTTTTTTTAGAAATTTAATATTTTTTGTTTTTTACATGTTATTTTTAGTATTCTTTCAATATTTTAATACTAGAATTATTAACATTTCGGCGTTGAGAACTATTTTCAGTTTGTAAAAACAATTTATTTAAATTTCAGTTTATTGCAGCAGTCTGCAGATGTTAAAAAACAAACATGATTTTTATTTGTAACCGTTTAGTCCACCTCTTCTGCTACCGAGGGTTGTAGAGGTGGTCCGCAAACTTCATGAATATTCGCTTTGAAAAAACAAACAACATTGTAGACAGATGAAGGGGTAGTCGTCGATGTTCTTCATCTTCTGATTCATCAATTGGATTTATGCAACTTATAGTCTTGATTTAATTTAATCGATGTGTAGAGGGGAAAAAGATAAATTTGTGTTAAATATTCACCAATCGAATTAATGAGACTTCTTTGTTGTCTAATTCTTTTCGTCAACTGCCATTCTTGTCGTTGTGGGAGAGGTTTTCATCTGGGTATATTTATCTTTGATTTAAATCTTGGATTTTCATCTTTCCCCTTTTGTAGAAGTCTTCCACATCCAAAGTTGAACCCAACAACACCAAAAAATCGCAATGCTTCTGGGTAGCCTTCGAGTTTTCGGATGTGCATTTCTGTTCCGGTAGCCTCCTTTGATTCTTGATTGTGTGAGTTCATGTGTGTTGAATTTGAACCCGGATGAACATTTGGTTCATCATTATGTATGTTGAGAGAGAGAGAGAGGGAGAGAGAGAGAGAGGTATTTTATTTAGCTTTTTCTTTAATTTATATAAATAAAAGAAAATTAAAAAGGAAAATCCATCATTTGAAATATTTTTAAACAATTTTGGACTAAACCTGCAATAAAAATCTTATTTTGGATCACTGGTGCAACTCTAAAACTTTTTGGACAAAAGTCCTAATTTTTGACAAACCACATGGACCAAATTTGCAATTTTTCCTTTTTTTAAACTGAAAATGGTACACATTATATCTTTGAGGATCATAATGGCAAACATTAACAAATGATAAAGGGCATCTGGTGAATATCGTCTAAGTGGACTGGAAGGATATGTTGGGGTGGTTTTATAAGACCACACGGTATGGGTCCAAACGAGATGTAACGTCGGTGACGTGGCGCATCGCGACGGCGTAGTAACGGGGGGAACACCCCCCCAACTCGTTGCTTCTCGTTATGCGATTCTCGTGGCCACGGAAACGAGATGAAACGGCCAAAAATTGAGCCGTTATACTCTTACCGTTTGAAAACGGTCAAATTCACATTAATTAAAAAAAAAATTACCTTTTTACCTATATATATATATATATATATATATATATATATATATATATATATATATATATATATATATATATATATATATATATATACTCATTTCATTTCAAACTTTACATTTCTTTCTATCTACATTTTTATTTCTTTCTAAAAAAATGGAGCAAAACCAAAACACCTCCCCATCATCAAACCCAAACACACAACCAAACACAACCTCGCCTGTCGGGTTTGCCGGTTATGAAGGTTATTTCAACCTTTTATCGACTCAAGGTTCACCACATATCCCATACCAAGGCGCAACTTTCAACCCCGCTTCACCGCCACTACAGTTTCCCAACTCACCTTACTTTTAACAAAATCAAAGCGGTCAAAATCTTTTCCCTTCTTTTGCTTCGATGCAACAACAAACCAACCAACCATCGCCTATGACACAACAATCGGGTGAAGCGGAAACGGGAGGTAGTAGGAACAAGAAAAGGAAAGGGAAAGGAAAATCAAAAGGGAAATCAATAGCGGTAGAAACAGAAAATGCAGACGTTCCACAATGGTGGACATCGGAGGAGGAATACGCTTTGAAGGCGGCTTGGTGTGCTACTTCAAAAAACGAACTTTGCGGAAATGGAATGAAAAAAGGATCTTATTGGGTGGCGGTGCTCGACAAGTTTCACGCTATTTTAAAGAAAAATCTGTATCGCAACAATGACATGTTGAGCAGCAAATGGGGTATGATAACTAAGCGGTGCAGCAAATTCAACGGTATTTACAACCGGCTTGAGGCGCAACAACAAAGCGGAACCAACGACTTCGATTTGTTCAAATCTGCTAAGGAACAATATCGGGTCGAAATGGGTCATGTTTTCGACTTCGAAATGGGTCATGTTTTCGACTTTGAAAAATCACGGGAGAAGCAGGAACAAAAAGAGAGGGAACTAATGACACATCAGTTGTCAATTCTTCGGACAAGCGAGGAGGGTTTAGCGCTTGCTGATCTAGCGGTGCTACAAGCGATGAAGGAACAAATTAGGAAAAAATATTTGGGTTAATTAGGATTTGTGTGGTTTTAGTAGTAATTTGAATGGTATTTTAGTTATTAATTTAGGTTTAAAATTATGTTTTTTTAATTGTAATCGGAATTTTAGATTTTAAATATTATGTCTTTTTTTTTGTTTTTAAAATTATATGTTTTATAAAAAATATATTAGTTATTAAAAAAACGCAAAAAGAAAAAAAACGAAAGCCAAAAAAAAAAAGTAAAAAAAAAACGAAATAGTAAAAAAAAATACAAAAATAAAAATATTTATTTTCAAAAAGTTGGTATTGCATCTTGTTGCATCTTGTTGTCCATTTCTACACTTGATGTTATAACATCATTTGCTTATGTGGCATGTGAGGTAGCACAACTTAGTGTTGCACCTTGTTGCCCACACCCAATGCTCTAAACTGATACATGAAAATTCTTTTAAATCTTTAAAGAAATTAAAGTCATTTTTTTTCAAAGCTATATTTGAATTTAACGGTAACTTCGAAGAAATCAATTGCTCTGCTTTTACTTTTATTGGGTCCCCTGGCCATAACTTTTTGAATGTTTGATGCTCCCCTGGCCATAACTTTTTCAAGAACGTCCCTCGATGTTCACAAAAGTCTTAAAAAAGAACCTTCACGTTTTCAATAGCTTCACAGAATTGCCCCATTGGTATTTAGAGTATCTACAATGCATGGTATAATAAAATGGTTGAGCAAGATGGAAAGCATATTTAGTGGTCATTGGACTGTTCAACGAGAAAAAAAAAATATAGACACAATAAGTAGTGTCAAAGTCAATGAAATGATGTCGATCATGGTTATTACCTTATTACCTTTCTTAACATCTTTAAGGTAACAAATTTATAAGATCCAAACATATATTATGCATATTTTTATAAAAAAATGTTTTGTGTTGCTTTCATATCATGTGAAAAGCGATGGACAATCATAGATTCATAGTGTAGTAAATTAAAAAACAAATAATTTAATCAACTAGGATCGTTGTTATGTGCTTTTTAGTTTAGTTTTAATTAGGAATTGTATATTAGGATGCACACCTTGGGCTTGAAGATGAATATTTGATGCATACTTTATTTTCGACTATTTATTCAATCGTTTTTGAAAGGACATCATCGATAAGTTATTTGGATGAAATTAAAAGATATAAGTTATTAGACCTTCAGGAGTATTCTCCATACCAATGGTCATAGAGAGCTTCCAAATTAACCACCACGAACCGCCATAAACCACCGGAGTACTCTCCACGATGAAGAAGAGAAAGAAACAAGAGAGAGAATAAGAATTGAGACAGAAGAAGACAATTATTGGCCGTTGTCGTTCGTCCTCCCCACCACATACCTCCACGACCACGAGTCACCACGGAATATTGGGGTGGTGTTCACCTTCATGATGGGTGCCACCTAGACAACAACGAGGGCTCGTTGTTGGTACTTCGGAGGGTGTTATATTTTTGGATTTAGATTGGTGAATGTGCAAAATAATGACAGGATTGGTGAAGGTCGGAAAAAAGATTGGTTGGAACGATGTATTTTTTATATGGATTTCAAAAGAGTTTTCTACAGTAAAGTCTCATTATTTTGAATTTTTTTTAATAAAGTCCTGTTTTTTTTAACAGATAAGTCTCGATTATTTAGCTTTTTGAATAGAAAATCCCAAGAAACCGACTAATTTCTTCAATTTAGTCTTTTTTGACCTATTCAGCTGGTCAATGGGACCAAATCGTTTGTTTTTCAAAATAATTAGACTTTTCTGCAGATTTTCTTAAAATTTATATATAATGTATAAACGTATTTTTTACGTATTTATATGTATTTTTACGTATTTATATATTTTTTAAGTGTATATATATATATATATATATATATATATATATATATATATATATATATATATATGTGTGTGTGTGTGTGTGTTTACGTATTTTTATATATTTTAAATATATAATGTATTTCTTTTATGTATTTATATGTATTCTTAAGTATTTTGTAACACCGCAACTCTCAGGTATAAACTTTACAGTCTTATATTCATTTTGAAAGGTCTACTCGACGAGTTGGATGCCCTGACTCGTCGAGTAGGAACGAGCTTGGTCGCGTGTCTTAAGTGACAAACTCGACGAGTTGGAGGACACAATTCGATGAGTTGGAGCTGGAGGATGAAACCCTAATTTCCATGGTTTTGCACCCTATTTAAAGGGTCATTAGCTCCATTAGCCTCCCTTACAGCCCCCCTTGAGCTCAGAAACCCTAAATCGTATTTACTCTCCATATTTGTGTGTTATTAAGCTTGGAAGATGGATTTTGGTGAGAAGAACTTGAAGTCCAAGGAGCTTGGAACAAGGAGAAGTTGTGGATCCGAATTCTACTCCATTTTAGCATTAACAAGTCGTTACCTTGGCTCTCCGTTAGCTAGATCTCTTCCTACATGGGTTTAGAACCCTTTCTAATGTATTGTTATGGTATTTCTGGATTGGGGCAAGATCTGAGGTTGTAACTTCAGATCTGGACTCCTTTAGCCCCTTATTGTCACAAAGTTCTAGTCTTTGTCAAGCTATGTATAACATCCCAAATTTCGAGGCCAAAAATTTCGTTTTCGAATTAATATTTTGTAAAACATTTTGTCAAACATTACATCAAGTTATAAAAACCACAATGTCGTGTCCCAAACCATAACATCAGAAGTAATGAAAATCAGAGTACAATCCCAGAAACTCAATGCGGAAACCATGTGTGTGTGATGCGCTGCTACACCACCGGCTCCTTCCCCTTAGACGAATAGGTACCTGAAACCAAAACTAAAACTGTAAGCACGAAGCTTAGTGCGTTCCCCCATCATACCACATACAATATCATATCATCGGTATCTTTCAACCGGTAACTGCCATCGGTATCTTTCAACCGGTATCTGCCATCGATATCTTTCAACCGGTAATTGCCATCGGTATCGTTCAACCGGTCCCTGTCATCGGTATCTTTCAACCGGTAACTGGGGACTATTTCACCCCCTACTGCTATCATACAATATCAATATATAAACATACACTCAGACATATCTGGGTACTGACCTACCCTTCGATCCTAACGACCGATATCAGGGAAAAACTATTCCCTACTACCACCACTAACATACACATTGCATATCATACAAGCATATCCCATGACCATATCACATAAACACACCAAGATAATTATCACAGAGACAATTATCCACTAAATACCCCTGATGGTGGGCCGACATTGTGGCCTTAGACCCACCCCTACTGGAAGGTAACTCACCTCGATGTCATGTAGTGTCTGAAATGTCCTCGGCGTGAAGGTCGACTCCCCTCGACTCCCAAATCACTACACGACAATCCTTCTAAGTTATCAATATGAACGTGCAACCCAACCCAGGGTCAACTCAATTCAATCAAAGTCAACATTGGTCAAAGTCAACACCCAGTTGACCTGACTCGCTAAGTTGGTCTACCAACTCGTCGAGTCCATACTCCACTAACCCGATCCAACCCCGACTCTACTCGTCGAGTCTAGCAAGAACTCGACGAGTTCTCCTTCATTCAATCCATCGGGACCATCTTCATCCGACTCGTCGAGTTCATCCTTGAACTCGTCGAGTTTATCTCCCTCATAAGAATGTGTCCAGTCTATGACTCGCCAAGTTGTATGAACAATTCGTTGAGTCCATCTTCAAAGATTGGGAGATTACCTTGGACTCGCCGAGCCTGCTCTAAGCACTCGTCGAGTCCCATGACTCCTACGCCCCTAATGGGTCTAAACAACTGAGGGGCTTTCCACCCTCGCATCTGGTCCAATCAACATAAAGGATTTGGCGACAATGCACCCCGACTCGCCGAGTCCCAAGAACGACTCGTTGGGTCCATCCTTGTCCATTACTATACAGTCGATTTAAATGGGTCTTAACACATCAAAACCATAGATCTGGCCTCCTATTGTCCATTTTACACGTAAAGTTCCAAACTTGGTGCACATGCATGGGGTATTTGGCTCAAAAAGCCATAAAAGATGATCTTCAAGATGCATGGGGCTCTCATGGCTATAAAGTTGGCACCTTTATGCCATGAGACCCCTCCTAAGGCCCAGATCTGAAGTTAAACTCCATTCATCCCTTCATAATCCGAAAATGGCTTAGAAAACTCTCAAAACCCCAACCCCAAAGATGAATAAGCACAAAGAAGACCAAGACAAGAGATTTTTACCTTGAATGTGACAACCATCAAATTTTGGTCTAGTCAAAGTCAAATAAAGTCAGCAAGTCAAACCGGTCAACTCTACTAACTCTTGTATACTAGGGTTTACTTGATGTAATTACTGTACAACTCAATATTTTAATAAGAAATCATCACTTCAAAAGTTGTATTTTTAGATTTCTTGAACCCTAATCGGGGTAAGTGAGGTAGCAAAGCGATAAAACACTATTACATACCCTTCGGGAGTGCGTAAGACCCTTAAACATGGCTAAACGGGGTTTACGGACCTTGCGTTTCAAAGCCAAACACTCAAAAGGGTCACAAAAGAAATCTCTCCCAAATCTCTCCAAGTATGTGAAATCTCTCCCAGATCTCTCTCTGTATGAGAAATCTCTCCAAGTATGTGAAATCTCTCCCATATCTCTCTCTGTATGAGAAATCTCTCCAAGAATGTGAAATCTCTCCCAAATCTCTCCACGTATGTCAAATCTCTCTAAGTATGTGAAATCTCTCCCAGATCTCTCTCTGTATGAGAAATCTCTCCAAGAATGTGAAATCTCTCCCAAATCTCTCCAAGTATGTCAAATCTCTCCCAAATCTCTCTCAAAATCTCTCTCAACTTCTTATAATCACTCGGGGCATCCCGACCCTCGAATTTGACGAAAACAGCTCGAAAACGGAAGTCTACGCGAAAAACAGTCTTAAGGAGCCGAGACCCTCTTAGGAACCGAAACCTTCTTAGGAACCGAACCCTTCTTAGGAGCCGAAACCGTGCATCAGAACCGAAACCCCCCTCAGCCGAAATGGACCGAGGGCTCGGTCTATTTCGGTCCCCTGATCATGCTGAACCGAGACCTGACCTTCGACTCTCCTTTCCACTTTCGGTCCGAGAAGACTACACCTTCGGTCCGAGAGGCGACCTGCGCAGCCGAACCCCACTCTCGGTTTCTTCTTCTACTCTCGGTTCCATGAGCATTGACCGAACCTCCGGCCCTGAATTTCGGAAATTGACAATTCCTACCCGGTTTTCAACATTTTTAACGTTTTGAGCCCGTTTTTCGAGATTTTAACGCGGGATTTTCACCCAAACTCGTATTTTAACATAATAAACCCTAAATATTCATATTTAATTATGTTTTTGGGAAAATCCTTACTTAGGAATAAAAATCTAATGGGTAAGGCTTAGAGGTGGAGTGTTGACTTTGCTTTAGTGTATGACACAAGCAACCACCCCATGCCCACTCCATGAACCACCCTTGTCCCCCCCCCCCACCATACCTGGTCATTCATCGTCCTTTTCCCATCATTTCCCAACCCCATTCCTTGTCTAAGGCTGAAATCTATCCTCTCTCCTAACACTCTCTCTCATTTTCTCATTCTTCCACCAAAGATTGAACACATTTTCTCTCTCAATTCTCTCACTAAAATTCGAGATTCAAGGGTCTTCTTCCAAGCTTTTCTTCCACTTTTGGTAAGTATATTCATCCTCCATATAATTATTTCACTTCCTTCTACTCCAATCATAGTTTTTCTTACACAAACTCCATCATATTTGTGTTAGATTCTCGAAATCTTCAAGGCATCTTCTTAGTGTTCTTGAGTAGAACACTTCTTTTCTTCAACATCCATCCACTAAGAACACACAAGGTGAGTTCATACCCCTATCTTTTCAGGTTTTTCTTAAGTTTTAAGAGGGGGGGGGGGGGAATACAAGTTAAAACGCCGAGAACACAACTAAACTCATTTAACAACCTTCATCAGAAAAGTTTAACTCCATTCACGGACTGTTTTGGTCAACTTAAACCTTTTAGTTTTCAAAACTGTATTAGGTGAAAATAGTTCAGGTTCATACCTTTAAAATGACTACTTTCACATCTCCATACGATTTTTCTACAATTTATGGTGATTTTTACAAAACTGCCTATCATTTCAAGAACAAATCCGGACCAGTCTGTGATTAAGGACTTTTTCACACAAATTGGAGGTCACTAAAAATCATAATAAAATTTATGAACAAACTAGACTCATTTTCCAAACTCTCAGAATTTACAGATTCTGATTTGGACCTTTGATGATTTTTCTATAAATTTTCTAAGAACAGTAATAGAAATGTTAATACTAGAAAATGCTATCAATTTCATTTGCGCCTTGTAACTTGTTGAGCATGGTGTGTATCATTAAGTGAATATATGTTTTTACATTATGTGTCATTTCGTCTTGATGAATTGACATACATCAGAAAACAAATGGAGTTTACCTTCATAAGTATGGTAATTAATCTATTGTTATAAACAAAGTTTACCTCCATTGTATACAAACATTTGATAAACTATGGAAGTATAGTTTATGTTGATTTTACATTATAACGATTATAATAAACTATAATAGGTATAGTTTATGTCTCATTACATTCCAAACTCTTTACCTAAGGTTTTCAGTTCACGTAAATCTGTTAATGAATAAATTTGTGAGACATTTGCTTCGCGTTACATCCAAGTAACGAAATCAAAAGTCCTGTAAATTGTAACCAGAGTCTCTTGTAGGGAGAACGTGATAGTTGTGTATAGATCTATATTGGGTTTGACAAACCCACACCTGAGCTGCATGCAACAGCTAGACCGGCAGGTCTGGGGTGACAAACGTCATTTAACTTGCGACGCCTGAAGAACGTCGTATTACGAGGCCGTCTGAGTCATAGTATGGTTATAATAACTCACATGTGGTATTAACAAAACATAAGATTTACGGGTTTTACTTCTAAATTTAACGAGTTTATGTCGATTTAAACTTGCATAAATTTCTTTAAGTATGGTAAAATACTTGTACACTTCAGTCTTGACTTTTAAGACTACAATGCATTACATAAGAAAATATGGGATCTTTCTTGAACAAACATCATTTTTACAAGAAAAGGATTTTATCATCACCTTCAAAAGCTTATGAATTCACCAACATAATTGTTGACACTCTTTCAAAACTACTTGTATTCTCAGGAAATCAATAAACAGGTAACCAAGTGCTTTTGAGGATGGAACGCTAAGGCGTCAAACATTGTATTTTTGTCAACATAATGTAATTGATTTAGAAACATGTAAACATATACTATGATGTAACTTTTTCAATTATATTTATGTTGGTTGTGTTTACTTTGATCACTATTAAAATTGTTGTTATGATACTATACATGAAGTCCTCCACCCCCGAACGTTTCCGCCATCCTAGGTTTGGGGGTGTGACAGATTGGTATCAGAGCAATGTTTATAGTGAACTAAGTATATCGAACCGCATAAGATATACAAACTATAAACACATTTGGGACTGAAAGTCTCTGATTGAACATTTTCAAATGGCTATACTTTTAGAAAGTAAACGGTTTCTTGTTAAAAGTATAAGTACATGCATACATGCTCGCATAGTGTCATAACTAGGAAAAACATAAGGTAAAAAAGGAAGAGTTGTACGTTACGAGTATGCCTTGGGATATGTGCACAAGTCTGGGATGGATATAGCCTGATCAACTATATCTGTCCGAGAAGTGACTTGCATATATTGAGGGATAGTCGTAGTGGACAACAAATCTGACAACCTAACATCACCATATAATGAATACACTAAGAACCAAACATAACATTTAAAAATACTATAGGAGTATTTTGTAAATTTATAACTCGACATTTTAGATTCATTTCATATCTCTTACACCCCTATTCTCGTACAGACGACATGGCGGGATTCCATCTACCTGGAGACCCTTATTTCCCTAATGAAGGAAACGTTGGATGGCTCGAGGCAGAACCCGAGGAAATGATCGAGGAGGATCCTGAGGAAGACCCCGAAGAGGTTGAGGAAGAAGAGGAATCCGAGGAGGAAGAGGAAATGGGGGACGAAGAAGAAGAAGAAGAAGAAGAAGAGCCAGAGGAGGAAGTCATCAACCCTCCTTACATAGCCAGGGTGCCTGCGAACCGTTTTGGCTACAACGGGCCTGAACCCCGTTGGGCAACAGTGATCGAGCGATGGAGCTGCCAGCAACGTCAACGATCACCATTTGGCGATCAACGAGGTTACTACGACCTCAGCCACGGGGGACCGGCTGACAGAGCGCTTCCAGTCATGACTCAACAGATCACTAACATCGATGATCGCGGTAGGGCGACGATGGACCAAATTCGGGAGCTGAGTGCCAATATAGAAGCTACTACTACCCGCACCAGAGACCTAGAGAGAGACTCCTACTTCAGGGACCAACTCATCAAGGACCTTCTCGCCGCTCAAGCAGAAGCAAGGGAGTATCAAGAAAAATACTTGGCACTCGAGGAAAGAGTGAATGCAGCCGAGCGACGATTGGCCGAACTCCAGGGCGCATCGTCCTCGTCCCAAGCACCACCAGGGGCTGATCATCGTGAGTAGAACTCATGCTACTCGCACGTCCTTGTAGAGTAGGTTTATGAGTATGCGTTGGTGCTACTCTTTTTGCATGTAAGCTAACCCTGCGATTAAGTGATTACACTACTCGAGGGGCTATGTTATGCCAAAAAATTTCCGTTACATTGATGTAGACCTGCTTAAAGGTCAAATTCTCCTAAACAATATGTATCAAATTATATCAATGAAATTGGCATGTATTTTATTTCATTGCGAGTTTATGATAAATCTCATAGCATGACAGTGCAAACAATTTGCTCTCGGTGTTTCTGAGATTCTTAATGTACACCTCCTGGTTAATTGTAATTGTGAGTCGATCGACTTAGAAATGGTGAGTCCGCCTAAGGTCCTGTTCCTTGTTTGGTTATGGGCTTAGGATAGACTCATTAACTTCAACGGCCTATTGGACCATAATCACAAATAACTGGTGTGCATCGAGAGATCATAGGAAAGGACCAGACATGACCAAAGATTACAGAATTACATTTGAGTCACTACTAAATTCGGGGAGTTAAAGCGCAAGAACTTTCTTCATAAATCATTTCTGAATGTTTTAAGTCGAGACATATAACAAATAATCAAACTCAATAAACTCCGACTTACAATTGAAGACTTACCGATTTTTCGTCTTTTGACAGAACTATGCCGCCGAGGAAAAGACCCAGACCTTCCGGCAACACAACACCACCTCCTCCGCCGCCACCTACACAGTTTGATTCCGTGATGTTCCAGGCTACAGTAACAGCAGCCGTGGCGGCCGCAATGTCGCAAATAGGGACAAACGGTGCTGGTGGTTTTGGATCGGGTGCTACGCACTCTAACCACGGGGACAGTACGGGGCGTACAAAAGAGTGTTCCTACAAAGATTTCACGAATGGCAAACCTGATTTTTTTAATGGAAGCTGGGGAGTGGTCACACTAATGCAATGGTTTGAGAGGACTGAAGCAGTTTTCGAAATATGTGCTTGCCCCGAAGCAAGCAAGGTCAAGTATGCGACTTTCACTTTCACCAGTAAGGCTCTCACTTGGTGGAATGGCCGAGTTAAGTCACTTACTCCTGCAGTGGCTAACTCTATCAGCTGGGAGGACTTGAAAGCTTTGATGCTAAATGAGTATTGCCCGAGGGGCGAAGTGCAAAAACTGGAAGAAGAACTCTGGAACCTTAAGATGTCGGGCACAGACCTTGAAACTTATACTACCCGATTCAATGACCTCGCACTCCTCTGCCCCGCAATGGTCACTCCAGAAGAGAAGAAGGTGGAACGATACCTCTGGGGGCTATCATCTCAGATTCAAGATAGTGTGCTGGCCTCGAAACCCACTACTTTTGACAGTGCCAAGGAATTGGCACAACAACTTATCGATCATATAGCCAGTCACGGTACTGTTACTACCACCCGTGATCAAGCTAGGGGGAGCAATAAAAGAAAATTTTGGAACAACAAAAAGAAGCAGTCGGTGCCAGACTCCACCAAAAAGCAACAGACAGTTGCTGTCCACGCTGCCACTACCCTTGCCACTCCAACACCACAGAGGCAATATGCTGGAACCCTTCCCAAGTGCAACGAGTGTAATTTCCACCACACCGGTGCTTGTCGGGAAATGCACTGCAAAAATTGCAATAAGAAGGGGTATACCGCTCGCTTCTGTAGGGCGCCAGCCCAACCAATCACTCAAGTCGCCAATACGGGGGCAAGTCAAGCATGTTACGGCTGCGGGGAGACAGGACATTTCAAAAGAAACTGCCCAAAAGCACAAACCCCTAAGGCTGGTGGCGTGGGGAGAGTCTTGGCTATAGGACATGGAGAAGCAATCAAGGACCCCACGGTGGTTACTGGTACGTTTCTTCTCAATAACTCATATGCATGCATACTCCTCGATAGTGGAGCGGAGAGGAGTTTTGTGAGCCATCAATTCAAACATTTACTTAAACAAGATCCCCAATTGCTAAAAGACACATACGTCGTAGAAATGGCAAACGGAAAGGCAGAACGCGCTAGCGATATATACTCAGGGTGTACGCTCACTCTAGATAATAATTCATTTAAAATCGACCTAATGCCGGTAACAATAAAAAGTTTCGACATAATCATCAGTATGGATTGGTTAAGTTCTCATCGTGCCGACATTCTATGTTACGAAAGGGCCGTTCGCCTCAATCTGCCAAGTGGCGAAACCCTTCTCGTCTACGGTGATAAACCCAGTGCGAACTTACAAATCATCTCTTGCGTCAAGGCTCAAAAGTATCTCCGAAAGGAATACCACGCCTTCTTAGCCCACATAGTAGATAAGAAACAAGAGATGAAGGATATCAAGGACATTCCAGAAGTGTGCAACTTTCCCGACGTATTCCCTGAAGACCTTCCAGGCGTACCCCTTGCACGGCAAGTCGAATTTCGAATCGACTTGGTCCCCGGAGCTACCCCAGTAGCCAAAGCTCCATACCGCCTAGCGCCGACAGAAATGCAAGAACTGTCCAGTCAATTGAACGAGCTGTTAAGCAAAGGGTTCATCAGGCTGAGCTTTTCACCTTGGGGAGCACCTGTCCTATTTGTAAAGAAGAAGGACGGATCTTTTCGCATGTGCATCGACTACCGCGAGTTAAATAAGCTTACCATCAAAAACCGATACCCTCTAACCCGAATCGACGACCTCTTCGACCAACTTCAAGGAGCAAGCTACTTTTCAAAAATCGATCTGAGGTCGGGTTACCATCAGCTACGAGTTCAAGAAGAAGATATCCCCATTACAGCCTTCAGAACTCGCTATGGGCACTACGAGTTTGTAGTGATGCCCTTCGGGTTAACCAACGCACCTGCGGTATTCATGGACCTGATGAATCGAGTGTGTCGACCCTACTTAGACAAGTTCGTGATCGTGTTCATCGACGACATTTTGGTCTACTCACGAAGCAAGGAAGAGCATCGCCAACACCTGCGACAAGTGCTAGAGACGTTGAGAGCTGAGAAGCTTTATGCTAAATTCTCTAAGTGCGAATTCTGGATCCGAGAAGTGGATTTCCTTGGCCATGTGGTCAGTGAGAGAGGGATACATGTGGACCCCTCCAAAATCAAGGCAATCGAGAACTGGTCCGCACCTACAACACCAACGGAAATCCGACAATTCTTGGGGCTTGTTGGATACTACCGAAGATTCATCCAAAACTTCTCCAAGATCGCTAAACCGCTCACCACCTTGACTCAAAAAGGTGTGATGTTTAAATGGGAAGATAAACAAGAAGCTGCCTTCCAAACGTTAAAACAAGCCCTGTGCAGCGCACCAATCCTGTCTCTGCCAGAAGGAACCGAAGACTTTGTAGTCTACTGCGATGCATCAAACCAGGGGCTTAGGTGTGTATTAATGCAGCGAGGAAAGGTCATTGCCTACGCATCGAGGCAATTAAAAACGCACGAAGTCAACTACGCCACGCACGACCTCGAATTGGGAGCAGTAGTGTTCTCCCTAAAGATCTGGAGGCACTACCTTTACGGAACAAAGTGTACTGTCTTTACCGATCACAAGAGCCTTCAGCACATTCTCAATCAAAAGGAGCTCAACATGAGGAAAAGACGATGGGTAGAACTACTGAACGATTACGAATGTGAGATTCGTTATCACCTAGGTAAGGCAAACGTAGTAGCAGATGCCTTAAGTCGAAAGGAATACTCGGGGCGCCGATTAAAGTCATTAACAATGACAATCCATTCACACCTGTCCACACAAATCAAAGAGGCTCAGCTGGAGGCCTTGCAACCGGAAAATGTGACGGGTGAGGCATTAAGAGGAATGGATAAAAACCTAGAAGTCAAAGACAACGGAGTTCGTTACCTCATGAACCGAATCTGGACACCGAAGTTCGGTGGTTTTCGAGACGTCGTCATGAACGAAGCACACAAGACTCGATACTCCATCCACCCAGGTTCAGATAAGATGTATCTGGATCTCAAAAAGTTGTACTGGTGGCCAAACATGAAAGCCGAAATTGCTACCTATGTAGGCAAGTGTTTGACTTGCGCCAAGGTCAAAGTAGAATATCAGAAACCCTCAGGACTACTACAACAGCCTGATATACCTGAGTGGAAGTGGGAACGGATAACCATGGATTTCATAACCAAGCTACCTAAGACCACGGGCGGGCTTGATACCATATGGATAATCGTAGACAGATTGAGCAAATCAGCGCACTTCCTGCCGATAAAAGAAACCGACAAGATGGAGAAACTGACTCGGACGTACATCAAAGAGATTGTACGACTACATGACGTGCCAAAATCCATTATCTCAGACAGGGATAGTCGATTTACCTCACGATTCTGGCAATCACTTCAGAAGTCCTTGGGAACTAGGCTGGACATGAGTACAGCCTATCACCCACAAACCGACGGGCAAAGTGAGAGGACCATTCAGACGCTAGAAGAGATGCTTAGAGCGTGTGTGATAGACTTTGGTAAAGCTTGGGATACCCATTTACCATTTGTCGAATTCTCGTACAATAACAGTTATCACACTAGCATCAAGGTTGCACCATTTGAAGCCCTCTATGGCCGCAAGTGCAGGTCACCTCTGTGCTGGGCTGAAGTGGGTGACACGCAACTAGCTAAGGGACAAGTCCCTAATAGCACCCTCACTGGCCCAGAAATAATAAGAGAAACTACAGGGAAGATTGTTCAAATCCGAGAAAGATTAAAAGCTTCTAGAGACAGACAGAAAAGTTACGCGGATAACAGACGAAAGCCTTTGTGTAACATCCGGATTCCCAGGTATCTTATTTTAAGTATTTATTTTTGAGTTTAGGGAGGGACTCGGCGAGTAGGCGCTCAGACTCGCCGAGTAGGATCGCGCATTTCTTGTCTGATTTAATGAAGGACTCGACGAGTCGATACGTGGACTCGGCGTGTCCGCGCTGTAATTGGAAACCCTAATTCTCGGGGTCTGTGCCCTATTTAAAGGCCTTTATAGCCTCCATTTGCGGCCATTGCACCCCTGAGAAACCCTAGAGAGCAGAGAGAAAGCTTGTAGTGCAAGAGGAAGGCTAATTCATCATTTCTTGAGTGTTTTAGCAAAGGAGAAGTGGTTTCCAACAAGAGGAGGTCAAGGGAGCTGTAGATCCAGGGTTTTTAAGTTCAGATCTACACTATTGAGGTATCAAATCGAACTTCCTTTCTGTTTTGGGTTAAGATCTATGATTTAGGGTTTTCTATAACCTTTTAAGGTTTGAAAAGTTGAGTTTATGGTCCCTTGTTGGGTTAGACCTCAGATCTGGACCCATAGAGGTCCAGAGAACCTTCCCCATTCTGCTTTATGTTAGTTCATAGAGGATTAGAGACTAGGTTGCCATTTTTAGAGTTATTTCTCCATTTATGACTTGATGTGGGTTGCATGCATGTAAAGGTTGCACCTTTACGTGACATTTGAGCACTTGAAGGGTAGATCTGATAGTTAGGGAAGCAGATCTGGCCTTAGAAGGCCGTTTGAGTAAGAACATGGAAGCAACTCGCCGAGTCCATAAGTGGACTCGACGAGTCGAGTCGGGGTTGCCTCGAGATTCGTGACAGGTGTAATCCATCGACTGGGACGAAGACTCGACGAGCCAAGAGAGGCTAGAAGGATTCATAGAACCCGCATGGACTCGCCGAGTCGCCCATGTGCACTCGACGAGTCGGTCAAAGTTTGACCATTGACTTTCGTTGACTTTAGGGTTCTGGTCAAGACTGATTCAAGAGAGTTCAGGGAAGGGTAGAATGGCCTTCTACCCAATCTGTAGAGATGAGGCTATGAGAGAATATTGATCGAGAATGTATTTGAATAATAGGGGGAGGCTAAGTCGGGACGTTGAGCACGAGAGTTTATCCGACTTCATTGAGGTGAGTCTTCTCACTATACTGTACCTGGAAGGGTACCTATGTGTGACCAGAAGGTCTTGTATGCTATGAGATGTATGTGCTATATGCGGTTATGTGATATGTATGTGCTATGTATGTTATGTATGGTAAGGACCGGAAGGTCAAAATGATATGGACCGAAAGGTCAAGATGACATGGACCGGAAGGTCAGGAGGTTACGGACTGGAAGGTCGATACGGGTAGGACCGGAAGGTCTACCGGGATTCGAGACAGAAGTACCCTGAGACACATGGATCGGAAGATCCTACAGAGTTATGGCATGGAAAGGCGTATGTGTGGTATGTGGTATTTTGGGGAACTCACTAAGCATTTATGCTTACAGTTGTTGTGTTATGTGTTTCAGGTACTAGCGAGGATCGCGGGAAGGCGCCGGCATGATCCGTACACACTCATGGAGTTATGTTATAGAGATTCTGGGACATGTTTTGTTATGAGACAGTGAATACAGTATGTTTTATGTCATCGTGTGATTGAAAGTATGTTTTTAAAAATGAAAAATTGTTTTGAAAATTTACGTTGTTACAAGTTGGTATCAGAGCCTTGGTTTGAGGGATTCGGATGCACCTTCGGGCGTATCTGAACTCAAACTGAGGATTTCAGAAAGTTTTTCATAAAAAGGAACATTTTTTCTAAAAGAGTAAAAGACTTTGAGAAATGCAGAAAGGAGCAGTGTGTACGATCAGCCAGCGCCCGAACGGTGATTTCCCAAAATACCCTTACATTATGTGTTATGAGATATGATATGATATGCATGCTAGAGTAGGCTAGGTATTCATATTAGGACTAGAGTGGCCTGATTTGTGATGCCTTAGCCTAGGGATATTTCTACTGCTATGTGATGCTTAAGAGTGAGTAGATAGCAGTGAGGAGCTTATGAGAGGTCTACCGAAGGGTAGCCTATGCCAGCGAGATGTAGGGTGCTTGTGATCTGGGGTCCATGGAGGAGGACTTAGGGTGAATACTTATGCGGTGTGGACGGTAGTATAGGGCCCGTACTACTGAAAACACCGGAGCAGTGCGCACTCTAAGTAAGAATCCTTTGGGTACTAAGGAACAAGTAGTGTTGAGTTATCGAGTGCGAGTATGCTCGAGCGAGTCTCTGATATTATTATGTTGTATTTCAGAAACATCATGGTTGGGACACACCACAGACCTGAGCCTAGCGGCATGAGTGACGAGGAGCTTCGTCAGATGATCCACGATGAGGTGGCAGCGGCGATTCGAGCCGAGATTCCAGAGATGTTTGGGTCTATCAAGACCACGTTGATTGAGACTTTTGATGAGCGGTACGCCGCGGTGACTGAGGCTGCGGCTGCTGCAGCTACCGCAGCTGTGGCTACTGTCAGGCCTCAGGGAGGTGACTCGTTGTTGTTTCGGGATTTCAGCAACACGAAGCCACCAGAGTTTGATGGGACGCAGGACCCGATTGCTGCGATGAGATGGATTTCTGATATCGAGGGATGCTTCTATACGTGTTCATGTCCAGAGCATCTGAGGGTATGGTTCGCATTGAACCAGCTCCGCTTGGGAGCGAAGGATTGGTGGAAGTTCGTGACGGCGAGCTTCACTCTTGCAGAGATTTCAGCGGTGACATGGGAGAGGTTCACAACCATGTTCAGAGACGAGTATGTTCCCCCAGTGGAGAGGGAACGGTTGGTTTAGGAGTTCTTGACCCTCAATCAAGGTACTGATTCGGTTACTGTGGTTACCAGGAAGTTTCATGAGAGGGCGATGTTCTGCCCTGAGCAGGTGTCTACTGAGCAGGCACGCATGAGCCGGTATTTGGGCGTTTTGAGGAGGGATATTAGGGAGTTCGTGTCGAACTCGACTTACCGGACATTTGCTGAGCTCCAGGCAAATGCCCGGAAGAGGGAGATTGAGTTAGAGACTCAGGTCAGGGAGGAGGCCGAGTCTCAGAGGATGGATCGGCGGCCGACACAGTCTCAGCCGGCAGCCAAGCGGGCCAAGTCCGCTGATACGAGATCTGGAGGCCAGAAGGGCCGCACTTGTGGGAAGTGCGGCAAGGGACATGATGGGGTCTGTCGATCAGGTGCTTGCTACAAATGTGGCAAGGAGGGGCATATCACCAAGGATTGCCCCAAGGGATTTATGGTTTGCTTTCATTGCAACCAGACTGGCCATCGGAAGGCCGAGTGCCCGCAGTTACAGCAGGGATCAGCACAGGGATCTGCACCTGCTGCTAGGGTTACCGAGGTTCGGCTAACAAAGGCCGAGGCACCGAAGGCTCGTGGGAGAGCTTTCCAGTTGACAGCGGAGGAGGTCCGCGCAGCGCCAGATGTTGTGGCTCGTATGTATTCTCTATTTACTTATGTTGAATTGAGATATTATGCTTATATTATGATATGCGTAGGTACTTTTCTTGTGAGTTCTGTACCTGCCTTAGTGTTATTTGACTCGGGTGCGAGTCGATCATTTGTGTCGATAGCGTTTAGTCGGTACATCAGTAGCCGACGAGAGGCGTTGAGTCGACCTTTACGAGTTTCCATAGCTGATGAGCGAGCGGTGTATACTACGGATGTGATACGAGGATGTGTACTCGAGATCTTCGGTGTTGAGTTCCCGATAGATCTGGTCCCGATATCGATGGGGGACGTGTGTGTCATAGTGGGCATGGATTGGTTGAGCCGGTTTGGGGCTGTTATAGACTGCGAGCGACAGTTGGTGACGATACGAGACCCTAGTGGGGGAGTACTTACGGTGTACGGTGAGGGTACCCGATGTGGGTCAGCGTTTTGCTCGGCTGCCAGAGCAATACAGAGTTTACAGCAGGGCTGCAGTGGGTTTGTAGCCTATGTGATGGACACACGAGAGGCCGCTGGGAGGCCAAGTTCGATGGATGACGTTCCGATAGTGTGTGAGTTCCCGGATGTTTTTCCCGAGGAGTTGTCGGGTGTGCCTCCCGAGAGGCAGGTAGAGTTCCGCATCGATTTGGTTCTGGGGGCAGCGCCTATCGCCAAGGCGCCTTATCGCCTTGCGCCGCCAGAGATGCAGGAGTTATCCTCGCAGCTTCAGGAGCTGCTGGGGAAGGGGTTTATTAGACCGAGTAGTTCCCCTTGGAGAGCACCGATCCTTTTTGTCAAGAAAAAGGATGGTTCACACCGGATGTGTATTGATTACCGGGAGTTGAACAAGTTGACGGTCAAGAACCGTTACCCATTACCGAGGATCGACGATTTGTTCGATCAGTTGCAGGGAGCGTCTTGGTTCTCCAAGATTGATATGAGGTCTGGATATCATCAGATGAGAGTGCGTGATGAGGATATCCAGAAGACGGCCTTCAGACTCGTTATGGGCATTACGAGTTTGTGGTGATGCCTTTCGGGCTCACCAATGCACCAACAGCGTTCATGGATCTCATGAACAGGGTGTGTAGACCGATGTTGGATCGTTCGGTGATCGTGTTCATCGACGATATACTGGTGTATTCGAGATCTAGAGAGCAGCACGAGGAGCATCTGAGAGAGATACTCGGGGTATTGAGGACGGAGAGGCTTTATGCCAAATTCTCCAAGTGCGAGTTCTGGTTACGGGAGGTCCAGTTCTTGGGGCATCTCGTCAACCAGGATGGGATTTTGGTCGATCCGGCCAAGATCGAGGCGGTTATGAGGTGGGAGGTGCCAAGATCACCACCGAGATCAGGAGTTTTCTGGGATTGGCCGGCTACTATCGGAGATTTATCAGAGATTTCTCCAAGATCGCCGTGCCTCTCACCAGGTTGACCCGGAAGGGTGTTGCTTTTTCATGGGGTCCGGAGCAGCAGACCTCGTTTGAGACACTTCGCCAGAAGTTATGCGAAGCCCCTGTGTTAGCCCTCCCGGAAGGTATGGAGGATTTGGTGGTGTATTGTGACGCATCGATATCAGGGTTGGGTGCAGTACTTATGCAGAGGGGGCATGTGATAGCGTATGCATCGAGGCAGCTGAAGCCTCATGAGACGAGGTATCCCACCCACGATCTGGAATTGGGGGGCAGTGGTGTTCGCCCTCAAGATATGGCGTCACTATTTATATGGGGTTCGGTGTACCATATACACGGACCATAAGAGCTTGAAGTATTTGATGGATCAGACCAATCTGAATATGCGCCAGAGGAGATGGTTGGACGTGGTAAAGGATTACGATTGTGAGATCCTGCACCACCCGGGCAAGGCTAATGTTGTAGCTGACGCGCTGAGTCGTAGGGCGGAGAGCGCCCCGATTCGATACACTTGTATGCGATTGACAGTGATGACTCCGGTGTTGGACACCATTCGGGAGGCCCAGGCAGAGGCCGTGAGACCAGAGAACCGCAAGAGGGAGCGGGTGATCGGGCAGGTGTCTGAGTTCGTTACCGATAGCCGAGGGCTAATGACCTTTCAAGGTCGGATTTGGGTGCCGTATGCAGGTGGGGCACGTACCATTTTGATGGAGGAGGCGCATAGATCGAGATTCTCGATCCATCCCGGGGCCACTAAGATGTATTTGGACCTGAAGAAAGATTATTGGTGGCCCTGTATGAAGAGGGATGTAGCATGGTTTGTTGAGAGGTGCTTGACCTGTCGCAGGGTTAAGGCCGAGCACCAGCGTCCGCATGGCAAGTTGCAGCCGCTTGAGGTTCCCCAGTGGAAGTGGGAACAAATTTCCATGGATTTCATCACCAAATTGCCAAGAACCGCGAGGGGTGTCGATGCAATTTGGGTGATCGTCGACCGGCTGACGAAGAGCGTGCATTTTCTTGTTTTTAGTGAGAGCTCTTCTGCTGAGAGGTTGGCAGAGTTGTATGTGAGAGAGGTGGTATCGCGTCATGGAGTACCGATATCGATTGTATCAGATCGAGATGTATGATTCACTTCCAGGTTCTGGAAAAAGTTCCACGAGGAGCTGGGTACGAGGTTGCATTTCAGTACTGCTTACCACCCCCAGACGGACAGACAGAGTGAGCGGACGATTCAGACGCTCGAGGACATGCTCCGAGCATGTGTGTTGGACTTCGGAGGAAGTTGGGACACGTATCTGCCGTTGGCTGAGTTTTCCTACAACAACAGCCACCATTCGAGTATTGGCATGCCTCCCTTCGAGCTGTTGTATGGGAGGAGGTGTCGGACTCCCATTTGCTGGGGAGAGGTAGGGCAGTGTGTGATGGGTAGCACTGAGATAGTGCTTCAGACGACAGAGCAGATACACCAGGTTAGACAGAGGTTATTGACGGCTCAGAGTCGTCAGAAGAGTTATGCGGATAGACGACGATCCGAGCTTGAGTTCCAGGTAGGAGACTTCGTACTCCTGAAAGTATCTCCCTGGAAAGGAGTGATCCGATTCAGGAAGAGGGGCAAGCTGGGGCCCCGGTACATCGGTCCGTATAGGGTGACCGCGAGGGTAGGCAGGGTAGCTTATCGGTTGGAGCTACCTGCGGAGTTGAGCCAGATTCATGATACCTTCCACGTGTCTCAGTTGAGAAAGTGTATAGCCGACGAGTCGGTAGTGGTACCGCTGGAGGATATTCAGGTGGATGCGAGCCTGAATTATGCTGAGAGACCAATCGCGATCCGGGATCGGAAGATCAAGGTTCTGAGGAACAAGGAAGTGTCCCTGGTGCAGGTCCAGTGGCAACATTGGAAAGGGTCTGAGCTGACTTGGGAGCCGGAGTTGGAGATGCGGGAGCAGCATCCAGAATTGTTTGCCGAGCAAGACTTCGAGGGTGAAGTCTGATTCTAGTGGGGGAAAATTGTAACATCCGGATTCCCAGGTATCTTATTTTAAGTATTTATTTTTGAGTTTAGGGAGGGACTCGGCGAGTAGGCGCTCAGACTCGCCAAGTAGGATCGCACATTTCTTGTCTGATTTAATGAAGGACTCGACGAGTCGATACGTGGACTCGGCGAGTCCGCGCTGTAATTAGAAACCCTAATTCTCGGAGTCTGTGCCCTATTTAAAGGCCTTTATAGCCTCCATTTGCGGCCATTGCACCCCTGAGAAACCCTAGAGAGCAGAGAGAAAGCTTGTAGTGCAAGAGGAAGGCTAATTCATCATTTCTTGAGTGTTTTAGCAAAGGAGAAGTGGTTTCCAACAAGAGGAGGTCAAGGGAGCTGTAGATCCAGGGTTTTCAAGTTCAGATCTATACTATTGAGGTATCAAATCGAACTTCCTTTATGTTTTGGGTTAAGATCTATGATTTAGGGTTTTCTATAACCTTTTAAGGTTTGAAAAGTTGATTTTATGGTCCTTTGTTGGGTTAGACCTCAGATCTGGACCTATAGAGGTCCAGAGAACCTTCCCCATTCTGCTTTATGTTAGTTCATGGAGGATTGGAGACTAGGTTGCCATTTTTAGAGTTATTTCTCCATTTATGACTTGATGTGGGTTGCATGCACGTAAAGGTTGCACCTTTACGTGACATTTGAGCACTTGAAGGGTAGATCTGATAGTTAGGGAAGCAGATATGGCCTTAGAAGGCCGTTTGAGTAAGAACATGGAAGCAACTCGCCGAGTCCATAAGTGGACTCGACGAGTCGAGTCGGGGTTGCCCCGCGATTCGTGACAGGTGTAATCCATCGAGTGGGACGAAGACTCGACGAGCCAAGAGAGGCTAGAAGGATTCATAGAACCCGCATGGACTCGCCGAGTCGCCCATGTGCACTCGACGAGTCGGTCAAAGTTTGACCATTGACTTTCGTTGACTTTCGGGTTCTAGTCAAGACTGATTCAAGAGAGTTCAGGGAAGGGTAGAATGGCCTTCTACCCAATCTGTAAAGATGAGGCTATGAGAGAATATTGATCGGGAATGTATTTGAATAATAGGGGGAGGCTAAGTCGGGACGTTGAGCACGAGAGTTTATCCGACTTTATTGAGGTGAGTCTTCTCACTATACTGTACCTGGAAGGGTACCTATGTGTGACCAGAAGGTCTTGTATGCTATGAGATGTATGTGCTATATGCGGTTATGTGATATGTATGTTATGTATGGTAAGGACCGGAAGGTCAAAATGATATGGACTGGAAGGTCAAGATGACATGGAACGGAAGGTCAGGAGGTTACGGACTAGAAGGTCGATACGGGTAGGACCGGAAGGTCTACCGGGATTCAGGACGGAAGTCCCCTGAGACACATGGATCGGAAGATCCTACAGAGTTATGGCCTGGAAAGGCGTATGTGTGGTATGTGGTATTTTGGAACTCACTAAGCATTTATGCTTACAGTTGTTGTGTTATGTGTTTCAGGTACTAGCGAGGATCGCGGGAAGGCGCCGTCATGATCCGTACACACTCACGGAGTTATGTTATAGAGATTTTGGGACATGTTTTGTTATGAGACAGTGAATACAGTATGTTTTATGTCATCGTGTGATTGAAAGTATGTTTTTAAAATTGTTTTGAAAATTTACGTTGTTACACTTTGGAATTCCAGGTCGGGGATCGTGTGCTATTAAAGGTCTCACCCTGGAAAGGTTTAATACGTTTCGGCAAGAGAGGAAAACTGAACCCTAGATACATCGGACCATTCGAAATCCTTGCCAGGATTGGCCCGGTAGCATATAAACTACGATTGCCACAGGAACTGAATAACGTACGTCCTACCTTCCACGTGTTGAACCTAAAGAAATGTCTATCCGACGAGACCCTCGTGATACCACTCGACGAAATTGAAATCAACGAGAGTCTCCACTTCGTGGAAGAACCGGTAGAAATCATGGATCGAGAGATCAAAAGAACAAAGCAAAGTCGTATTCCCATTGTGAAGGTCCGCTGGAACGCTAAACGAGGACCCGAATTTACCTTGGAACGCGAGGATCAGATGAAACAAAAGTATCCACATCTCTTCCCAAGTTCTTGAAGTCCCACTCAAAAAGCTAATTTCGGCACGAAATTCCTTCTAAAGGGGGGATGATGTGACAACCGTCAAATTTTGGTCTAGTCAAAGTCAAATAAAGTCAGCAAGTCAAACCGGTCAACTCTACTAACTCTTGCAGACTAGGGTTCACTTTATGTAATTACTGTACAACTCACTATTTTAATAAGAAATCATCACTTGAAAAGTTGTATTTTTAGATTTCTTGAACCCTAATCGGGGTAAGTGAGGTAGCAAAGCGATAAAACACTATTACATACCCTTCGGGAGTGCGTAAGACCCTTAAACATGGCTAAACGGGGTTTACGGACCTTGCGTTTCAAAGCTGAAATCTATCCTCTCTCCCCCCCACCATACCTGGTCATTCATCGTCCTTTTCCCATCATTTCCCAACCGCATTCCTTGTCTAACGCTGAAATCTATCCTCTCTCCTAACACTCTCTCTCATTTTCTCATTCTTCCACCAAAGATTGAACACATTTTCTCTCTCAATTCTCTCACTAAAATTCGAGATTCAAGGGTCTTCTTCCAAGCTTTTCTTCCACTTTTGGTAAGTATATTCATCCTCCATATAATTATTTCACTTCCTTCTACTCCAATCATAGTTTTTCTTACACAAACTCCATCATATTGGTGTTAGATTCTCGAAATCTTCAAGGCATCTTCTTAGTGTTCTTGAGTAGAACACTTCTTTTCTTCAACATCCATCCACTAAGAACACACAAGGTGAGTTCATACCCCTATCTTTTCAGGTTTTTCTTAAGTTTTAAGGGGGGGGGGGGGGAATACAAGTTAAAACACCAAGAACACAACTAAACTCATTTAACAGCCTTCATCAGAAAAGTTCAACTCCATTCACGGACTGTTTTGGTCAACTTAAACCTTTTAGTTTTCAAAACTATATTAGGTGCAAATAGTTCAGGTTCATACCTTTAAAATGACTACTTTCACATCTCCATACGATTTTTCTACAATTTATGGGGATTTTTACAAAACTGCCTATCATTTCAAGAACAAATCCGGACCAGTCTGTGATTAAGGACTTTTTCACACAAATTGGAGGTCACTAAAAATCATAATAAAATTTATGAACAAACTAGACTCATTTTCCAAACTCTCAGAATTTACAGATTCTGATTTGGACATTTGATGATTTTTCTATACATTTTCTAAGAACAGTAATAGAAATGTTAATACTAGAAAAATGCTATCAATTTCATTTGCACCTTGTAACTTGTTGAGCATGGTGTGTATCATTAAGTGAATATATGTTTTTACATTATGTGTCATTTCGTCTTGATGAATTGACATACATCAGAAAACAAATGGAGTTTACCTTCATAAGTATGGTAATTAATCTATTGTTATAAACAAAGTTTACCTCCATTGTATACAAACATTTGATAAACTATGGAAGTATAGTTTATGTTGATTTTACATTATAACGATTATAATAAACTATAATAGGTATAGTTTATGTCTCATTACATTCCAAACTCTTTACCTAAGGTTTTCAGTTCACGTAAATCTGTTAATGAATAAATTTGTGAGACATTCGCTTCGCGTTACATCCAAGTAACGAAATCAAAAGTCCTGTAAATTGTAACCAGAGTCTCTTGTAGGGAGAACGTGATAGTTGTGTATAGATCTATATTGGGTTTGACAAACCCACATCTGAGCTGCATGCAACAGCTAGACCGGCAGGTCTGGGGTGACAAGTGTCATTTAACTTGCGACGCCTGAAGAACGTCGTATTACGAGGCCGTCTGAGTCATAGTATGGTTATAATAACTCACATGTGGTATTAACAAAACATAAGATTTACGGGATTTACTTCTAAATTTAACGAGTTTATGTCGATTTAAACTTGCATAAATTTCTTTAAGTATGGTAAAATACTTGTACACTTCAGTCTTGACTTTTAAGACTACAATGCATTACATAAGAAAATATGGGATCTTTCTTGAACAAACATCATTTTTACAAGAAAAGGATTTTATCATCACCTTCAAAAGCTTATGAATTCACCAACATAATTGTTGACACTCTTTCAAAACTACTTGTATTCTCAGGAAATCAATAAACAGGTAACCAAGTGCTTTTGAGGATGGAACGCTAAGGTGTCAAACATTGTATTTTTGTCAACATAATGTAATTGATTTAGAAACATGTAAACATATACTATGATGTAACTTTTTCAATTATATTTATGTTGGTTGTGTTTACTTTGATCACTATTAAAATTGTTGTTATGATACTATACATGAAGTCCTCCACCCCCGAACGTTTCCGCCATCCTAGGTTTGGGGGTGTGACATTGAATGAGCTGGAAATGGAACAAAATCCCTGGATCTCCAAGCCCCCACTCGAACTCTCAAGCTTCTTTCTCCTTCTCAAGCTTCACAATCCACCAAATGCACCAAAATGGCCTTAGAACACACAAAAACGGCTAGGGTTTCGATATACAACTTTCTGGGAGTGATAAGGACGATGGAGGCTGGGATGAGATGTTTAAATATGGTGTAAACCCTCAAATTTAGGGTTTCATCCAGACAGCTGCTACTCGCCGAGTCGGTATACCGGCTCGCCGAGTAGGTCACTTAACTCCCGTGTCCACGCCCGATCCTACTCGACGAGTTGGTCCTTCAACTCGCCGAGTCCCTTTGCTAAAATGATAAATCTTCACTTAAGAATGCTTATCAGGAACCGGGTGTTACACTATGGCCTTCTCCTTGCCTTAAGCTTCTTCTTTATCCTAGTTTTTGCTCTTAAGACCATGCATGCACGTAAAGTTTGCAACTTTACGTGGTAACTAGGCCCTAGGAGACTAGATCTACCAATTGAAGATTTGGAGTAGCTTAAAAACATTTGTATAAGAAGTGGAGTGCATGAACTCAACGAGTCGCATAGACGACTCGACGAGTCCGATGAAGATTGACCGTGGTTGGGTTCTGTATGGACTCGGCGAGTCAGTAAGGGGACTCGATGAGTCAGTAAGGGTTTTCCCCGACTTCTGGACACGTATGTGTTGGATAAGGTGTATAAGTCCATAACTATTTCTGGTATGTACTTGACCCGACCCGGCATGGTCCATTTGGGTTGCATGGCACCATGCAATTGGATGAACTAAAATGAGAGAAATAACACTTATGGTTTATTAATATATTATAAGTTCTAATATATTAATAATATTATTTAATTAGTTTGATCAAGAATTAATTTAGAATTAATTAAGTGATAGATAACTAATTAAATTTATGGGTAGATTATGTAAATCTTCCATATCTTATATAGTGGGCTAAAAGGCTCCATGGATTATCAAGTTGGGTTCCACCCATAGGATGCTCCATGGATGCTCCATGGGAGTTACAAACCCATGGGTCATGGAAATGAAGAGTCATGACACATTAGGGTTTACATGGTGTAACCCTAGATGTGTCAACACTATATAAGAAACCCATTCTCCACCAAAATCGGCGACACTAAGAAACAAGAGGGCTAGAGCCGATTTTTGCAAGTGTAAGATTCTCTCAAAGTTTACTCCTTTGCATTTGGTGTTGTGTGAAGCATTTGAGGCATCACACTTGGGGTGCTAGGCTCACAAGGTTTCAAGGATCATAATCAACAACAAGGTAAGTTATTCTATCTTTCATTCAAGTTAAAAATGTTCCCCATGTATGCTAGATAGGAATATAACCCTGGAATTCAACTTTGCATGATTATTAGACAAACATAGATCCAAGGTTATTAGGGTTGCATGTACACTTAGGAAGTGTTAGAATGCTCAAAACCCATCAGTGGTATCAGAGCCAGGTTTGTTTGTTGTTTTTTTTTGTGTGCAAACAGCTTGAAAAAAAATCGTTTTTCTGTTTTCTGCTCGTATGAAAGTTTGCACATTTGTTGCTGGAAATGGACTAGAAACATTACCCTAAAGTGTTTTGATGTTTTAAAGCTTGTTTTAGATGGTGTAATGTTTATGCTAGTCCATTTACAATGGCAATTATTATAATTACAAGTTTTTTTTAAGTGTAATTTTTGATTCTTGAAAGTGTTCATATTCATGTTCTTGAACTTATGAAGATTAGATGATCATAGGAATTGTTTGTAACCTTCATGGTAGTTTAATTCATGATCATAATGTGTTTTAATGGAGTCCATAACTTGTCCTCAAGTTATGGAAAACCAAAAGTCTCACTTTTATTAAATCCATTAAAAGAATACAAGAGTTATAAAAATGAAGAGTCTTCATTTTTATTACTCAATTAATTCATAAGTTATAAGAAATGAAAAGTTTTGGAAGTTTACAAAACTTGCCCTCAAGTTTTGGAACATGTAAAGTCTTGATTAAAACTTTAGTTCCAACCCTTAGAATTTTAAAAGTTAAAATTCAACCCTTATACTTTATAATATTATAAGTTACTAATATATATATGTATAACGTCAAGTCGTCTTACCGCTAGTACGCCTCATTCACGAAGCCGGTCTATAAGGGGGTATAAGGTTGTTGCCTATAAAATGGCAACTTAATGGGTGTCCACTCTCACCCACCGCTTCCTTGATCGGTGGAGGGTCGTTAGCCGAACGGGTAAGACAAGGACTTATAAATTCTCATTAAAAGTATGATGAATATTATAAAGTAACTAAATGCTTTTATTAAATTCCCAATCTTAGTTACTTTAGGAAAATGTGAATAAGGTGCTAATCCATGAAATTACACTTTACACTTTGTTTAAGTCGTTGGTGGAGCGTGTGTAGTTAACCGGCACACTAACTTGGACTTAACAAGGTAGGTAAAGGGTGACTTAAGGTTTACCATAGCATCGGTGGAGCGTGTGTGGTTTACCGGCACATCGATTGAGTGATAAACCTTGAGGGTACCAAGTGATTTGCATGGTTACTTCACACCTCGTTTTGTGATCCTCGGTATCCCAGTCACAAAACTTGGAGGGCACACTCGAGATTGAAACATGCCTTTGAAAAGTTCATTGAATCTCAAAAGAATCTAGGAATTTCTAAGAACCAATTAAAAACCTAATATTTATATTTCGTTTTTCATGGTGGAAATTGGTGAATATTGTGATTGGATCCTAGCCTTAATATTACATTTGTTATAGCTTGGATTACGACATACCTCTTCTAAGTTATAATATATTGTGATTGGATCCTAGCCTTAATATTACATTTGGGTGTTTTATTAAGGACTCTCTTAATATCTAAACTAATCTTGTTCTCTTCTTTCAGATGTCTTCAAACAATGCTGCTTCTGGCTCTAATCCTAAAGGCTCCTTTACCCTTATGAACTTGTGTGGGAAAGTCACTTTTGATGGATCCAACTTCAATGAATGGATCAAAAACATCAGGATGATTACCCGCTACGAGGACAAAGAATATGTCCTTGACAAGGAGCTTAAGGAGATTGATGAGACCACTGCAACTCCCCAGGAGATCGCTGACTTCCGGGCACATGAAAGGGATGCTACAAAAGTAGCATGCATCATGTTGGCCACCATGACAGCGGAACTCCAAAAGTCCTATGAGGACTTCTACCCTTTTGAAATGCACCAAGATCTGATGGAAAGATACCATCAAAGTGCACGACAAGAGATGTATGAAATCATATGCTCTATCATAACAACCATGATGAAGGACGGGGAATCCGTCATGAGCTACATGCAGAAAATGCAAAGGTATGTGGATCGGTTGCTGAAGCTTAATGTGAACTTCCCTGAGGAGCTTGCAATAGATATCATTTTGCACTCCTTACCATCGTGCTATGATCAATTCCGCATGACATATCACATGAATAAGGAAGAGGTCACACTCAGCAAACTTCAGGGACTCCTCAAGACCGCAGAAACAATTCTTAAGGGTAAGTCGGTTGTTAACACTCCTACTCCAAACTCCGCCCCGGTTTTGGCAATCGGGAAAGGTAGAGGGAAGAAGAGGAAGAGCTCTTCGAAGGGTACCAAGGCTAGGACCCTTGATGGCTCTTCTTCAAGTGGAACCAAGAAAGGTTTTGTCACTCCTTCTTCTAAGCCTAAAGAGGCTGAATGCTTCTATTGCCATGAAAAGTCACATTGGAAGCGGAACTGCCCAAAGTACCAGCAAGATGTGAAGGATGGGAAAGTTAAACCCAACCATACAGGTATTTACACTATCTTATCTAATAACTCACCCCATTCTAACTCTTGGGTCCTTGATACCGGTTGTGGTATTCATATCTGTTCTGATTTGCAGGGACTAAGAAGAAGTGAGAATGTGGAGCATGGAAGAATAAACTTAATCATGGGGAATAGGAAAGCTTTACCTGTCACCAAGATTGGAGTTTATACTTTATCGCTAAGTAGTGGGTTTAGTTTAGATTTGAATAAATGTTGTTATTCGCCAGAAATGGCAAGAAATATTATTTCCTTTCATGCATTGTATAAACAAGGTTTAACCTTTTCATTTGATAATGAAGTTGGTTCGATTAATGCTTTCTTTAATAATGTTCTTTATTTTAAAGCATTACCTTGTGATGGTGTGTATGAAACTGTATCTATGGTTGATAACTTAGGAAATAATGTATTGTGTATTGATTATGTTAATGATAATAACTTGGATAAAGCATCATTATGGCATTGTCGTCTTGGATATATAAGCAAGAAACGCATAGGCCAACTCCAAAAGGATGGAGTATTGGAGTCATTTGACCTAAAGTCAGATGATAGTTGTGAATCATGCTTACTTGGAAAAATGACAAAGTCACCCTTCACAGGTTCTTGTGAGAGGGGTGAAGGTTTGTTGGATCTTATACACACGGATGTGTGTGGGCCCTTCAAACATGCCACAAGGGATGCTAATCGTTATTATTTGACTTTTACTGATGATTACAGTAGATATGTATATGTCTACTTAATCAAGCATAAGGCAGAGACTTTTGAGAGGTTTAAAGAGTTTAAACAGGAAGTCGAGAATCAATTGGGCAGGAACATTAAGATGCTTCGATCCGATCGAGGTGGTGAGTATCTTAGTTTAGAGTTCCTCGACTATCTTAAGGAATGTGGGATTGTCTCACAATTGACACCTCCCAGGACACCGCAGTTGAATGGTGTAGCTGAGAGGCGTAATCGAACCTTGTTGGATATGGTTCGTTCCATGATGAGTCGAGCTTCGCTACCAATCTCATTTTGGGGGTATGCCTTAGAGACTGCCGCCCATATCCTTAATCTAGTTCCCACAAAGAAAGTTGCCAAAACTCCTCATGAGATGTGGATTGGTAAAGTACCCAAACTAGACCACATTAAGATTTGGGGTTGCGAGGCTTTCGTGAGACGCGAGACTCATGATAAGCTCGAACCTCGAAGTAAGAGGTGTATTTTCATCGGCTACCCACAGAAATCCTTTGGTTACCTCTTCTACAGACCTAGTGAGAATGTGGTCTTTGTAGCTAGGAGGGCTTTCTTTCGAGAGAGAGAGTTCATAAGCCAAGGAGACAGTGGGAGGCAAGTTGACCTAGAAGAAATTCAAGAGTCAAGTGGTGAAGGAACTTCAAACCCTAGCACTCAACTTGAGGAGGAAACTCCTGTTGAGCCAATTGACAAGTCTGTACCTCTGAGGCGTTCCACAAGGGTTAAGAATGCACCTGAGCATTACTATGGATTCCATATTACTGCAGAAGGTGATACACTTATCAGTGATGAGACACTGATAGGTCTGGATGAACCTAACAGTTACGTGGAAGCTATGGCAGGCCCTGAGTCAGCCAAGTGGAAAGAGGCAATGGATAGCGAGATACAGTCCATGTATGACAATCAAGTTTGGAACTTGGTTGAGAATGTACCAGGTCGTAAGACTGTAGGCTGCAAATGGATCTTCAAGAAGAAGACCGACATGGATGGTAATGTACACACTTATAAGGCACGACTGGTTGCAAAGGGTTTCTCACAAACTCCGGGAGTTGATTATGATGAGACCTTTTCTCCAGTGGCCAAGATTAAGTCTATTAGGGTTCTGTTAGCCATAGCCGCATTTCATGACTATGAAATATGGCAAATGGATGTCAAAACCGCTTTCCTTAATGGAAAGTTGGCTGAGGATGTTTACATGAGTCAGCCAGAGGGTTTTGTCAACATAGAGTACCCTAATAGAGTGTGTAAGCTTGAGAAATCCATTTATGGGTTAAAGCAAGCACCTCGCAGATGGAATCTTTGCTTTGATGAGAAAGTCAAGGAATTTGGCTTTTCTAGGAGTGAAGATGAATCTTGTGTATATGTCAAGGCTAGTGGGAGTATAGTTAGCTTTTTGGTATTGTATGTGGATGACATACTACTCATAGGAAATGACATCCCAACTCTGCAGGAAGTTAAGTCCTGGCTTGGGATGTGTTTCTCTATGAAGGACCTAGGAGAAGCTGCCTATATTCTAGGGATAAGGATCTTGAGAGACCGGAGTAAAAGACTAATTGGACTTAGTCAGAGTACCTACTTGGATAAGGTGCTGAAGAGATTCGACATGCAGGACTCCAAGAAAGGAGAGTTACCCATCCAGAGTAACGCCAGATTGAGTAAGACACAAAGCCCTAGTACTGAGGCTGAGATAGCAGAAATGAGTCGAATACCTTATGCTTCGGCTGTAGGATCGATCATGTATGCTATGACGTGTACTCGACCTGATGTAACCTTTTCTTTGAGCATGGTTAGCAGGTATCAGGGGAACCCTGGCAAGGCACACTGGACTGCGGTAAAGAATATCCTCAAGTACCTACGGAGGACTAAGGACTGGGTCCTTACCCTCGGTGGGAGTGAAGACTTGAGAGTTGTAGGGTATAGTGATGCTAGCTTTCAGACTGATAGGGATAGTTTCCGCTCTCAGTCAGGCTGGGTCTTTACCTTAAATGGAGGAGCAATTTCTTGGAAGAGTTCCAAGCAAGAGACAGTGGCTGATTCAACTTGCGAATCAGAGTATATAGCAGCTAGCGAGGCAGCAAAGGAGGCGATATGGCTGAAGAACTTCATTGGAGACCTTGGAGTTGTACCAGCTATTAAAGAGCCAATGGAAATTTTCTGTGATAGTGAAAGTGCAGTTGCCTTAGCCAAGGAACCAAGGGATCACGGGAGATCCAGACACATCGACAGAAAATACCATTTCATCAGACATCGAATAGAAGAAGGACTCCTCGTGGCAAAGAGGGTATCATCAGATGAGAATCCAGCAGATCCCCTCACGAAGGGACTGACTCGGGTTAAGCATCTCCAGCATGCTCGGAGCATAGGGCTGAAGGATGATATTAGATTTAGTAGTTAGATAACCTTGAAATTTGTAAAGTGTAATTGACATTAGATGATGAATAAAAGGTGTTTTATTTATGAGTAAAGTGTTGCTATCTCTTGTCGATCGTTTACTATATTTCTTTTGCATGTTTTGACTTCCAGAATAATTATGTTTGGTATATCATATTATTCGAACCTCCACAGTCGGTCATATGTCGGAAGTAGGTATGAATCAAGACTCTCATGATTGGTTGTAGAGGTCTAAGTTGTTGGACATGGCTACAACACTCATGAGTGCTCATAAGTTCTGAGCATTGGACTCAACCCACGCTCACTGGAATCACTTCATGGAATTTATCTCGAGTGATCGTGAGACGGTAATATCATATAAGTCTTCAAACCTAGAGATATTATTTGTTACTTATGAGTTGGTTATGCATTGATTGTACGTTAACGCATTGGTAACTCGATGTTATAAAACGTGCTTTTGTGTATAATTAAATGAGTGGTAGAACAAACATATGAGTCGAAGTTTATCTGTTCCTTCTTAGATTAGAAGCTGATATCTGGGCCCCTCGATGATTTTGTTTTGACCTATGTACCGGGCCCAGTCAGAACTAAGTTGATGTGTTCAATTAAGTTCTTTGTCAAACAAATCGGAAATCGGGAAACAAACTGTTGGACAATAAGTAAGACATTGTTCCATGTATTTGTCCGGCTGATATCTAGAACAGAGGATTATATGATCACTTATCTTAAATGGCGTATCATCATCTTCTCAGTTCCGAGAGACCTTGAAAGAGCTACGATTGCCGATCGGTTCCTGAAGTATTGCAGTTATAGTTATTAGACTTATCCAAGTGGGAGACTGTTGGATAAGGTGTATAAGTCCATAACTATTTCTGGTATGTACTTGACCCGACCCGACATGGTCCATTTGGGTTGCATGGCACCATGCAATTGGATAAACTAAAATGAGAGAAATAACACTTATGGTTTATTAATATATTATAAGTTCTAATATATTAATAATATTATTTAATTAGTTTGATCAAGAATTAATTAAGTGATCAAAAGATAACTAATTAAATATATGGGTAGATTATGTAAATCTTCCATATCTTATATAGTGGGCTAAGAGGCTCCATGGATTATCAAGTTGGGTTCCACCCATAGGATGCTCCATGGATGCTCCATGGGAGTTACAAACCCATGGGTCATGGAAATGAAGAGTCATGACACATTAGGGTTTACATGGTGTAACCCTAGATGTGTCAACACTATATAAGAAACCCATTCTCCACCAAAATCGGCGACACTAAGAAACAAGAGGGCTAGAGCCGATTTTTGCAAGTGTAAGATTCTCTCAAAGTTTACTCCTTTGCATTTGGTGTTGTGTGAAGCATTTGAGGCATCACACTTGGGGTGCTAGGCTCACAAGGTTTCAAGGATCATAATCAACAACAAGGTAAGTTATTTTATCTTTCATTCAAGTTAAAAATGTTCCCCATGTATGCTAGATAGGAATATAACCTTGGAATTCAACTTTGCATGATTATTAGACAAACATAGATCCAAGGTTATTAGGGTTGCATGTACACTTAGGAAGTGTTAGAATGCTCAAAACCCATCAGTATGGACTCGACAAGTTGGTTGGAAACCCATCGAGTCAGTAAGGGTTTTATGACTTTCTGTGTTCTTAAGGAACTCGACGAGTTGCTAGTTGCACTCGACGAGTCAGGTCAACATGGACCGTTGACTTTGACCAAGGGTTGACCAATTGGACTTTGAGGGTATTTTGGTAAATTGGGATGCTGATGGACTTGGTCCTATGGTGGTGATAGGTGGTTGAGTTAGTGGCCGCGATTCGAGAGTTTTGCATTATCACTACAGTTTGTCATATGTGAGGTGAGTTTCCTCACTATACTCAAGGGTCTAAGGCACCAAGGTTGGCCCTTTTGGATTGTATTACTGATATGTTATGCTAGTATGAGTTGTTAGATTGGTATCCTGGTAGATAGAATGGTATTATGTTGCTATGATCTGTTAGATCAGTATCCTGATAGATAGGATGATGTTATGCTAGTAGGATTTGTTAGATTGGTTTGTCTGTTTATAGACTGTTATGTGATTATCTGATATATGTGCACATGTTTGAGTGGTGGTTGAGGCTCATCTACTTTGTGCGAGAGCCAACAGACATGAGCATTCCAACCCGATGGTTGTGGGTCATGAGTATTCCATCCCGATGATGATTGGCTCGTAGTAAGAGGGCATTCCAACCCGATGGTTGTGGGCCTGGGGTATTCCATCCCGAGGATGATTGAACCCATAGTATGTTGGCATTCCAACCCGATGGTTGACGGTCTGGGGTATTCCAACCCGATGGTTGATTGGACCCATAATATGTTGTTTGTGTTATGTATATGTTGATGTGTGTATGGGTATATTGGGGGAACTCACTAAGCTTCGGGCTTACAGTTGTTGATTTTGTTTCAGGTACTTCTGATGATTGCGGAAAGGCGAAGGCGTGATCGTACACCTCCTATTGTTATGATTTGATTCTGGGATATTTTGACACTAAACTATTTTGAAAACATGTTTTGTAATAATTAATGGTTTTGGAATGTTTTAAAAAGTTTAAATTTGGCATGATTTTTATGGATGTTACATATTTTACATATTTTTATGTATTTTTATGTGTTATTTTTTATATATTACGTAATTATATATATTTTTTCGTATTTAGGTAGTTTTAAGTTTTTATATATATAAAAGTTTATGTATTTTTATCTATTTTAAATGTATAATCATATTATTTTTACGTATTTATGAATTATTTTACTTCAAGTGGTTTTCACCATTTCATCCAATTTTCACAGCTTCTTCGAGTATGTCTGGATGGTTTCCTGCATAGCCACATATTTTAAGCTTTTCTCATTCGTTTATCTTGAAATTAAAGATCGAATTAAAAAAACTATGCACATACGACAACTTGGGGTTCCCTTGAGGCTAGATAAGACTGGTAAAGTTTTCGTACGTGCATAAATTATTATTTTGTTATCATCACAATGAAAGTGGAAACCACTTGAAGAAAATAAAAAAACAAAATAGTTATTTTCTTGGTTGAAGACGTGCATGAGAAGTGAAATCTGATTCAAAAATTCAATATAAACGAAGGAAAATAGTTACCCTTTGACCCCCAATCCTTAACATGTAATATGGATTCTTGTATTTTCTTTCTCTTTCCTTATCTTGTCAATATGTATTATTTTTTATAGGAATGTTTTAATTCCGCATAAGCTACCTTTCCATTATATTTATTTAACAGAACTAACCAATCAATTGATTGATATTCAGTGTGTTAACATATCTGTTTCAACCACTTTCAAAAACAAATGTTATTGCATCTTTTCTTTGTATTTTACAAGTTAGGTAGTGATAGAAGAAAAAGAAAGGTAGACTAATTGCAAATTATCTTCCAAGTAATTTTGATCAAATCACTATTTTGACTTCCAAGTTTTTGTATGTGCATAAATTATTATTTTGTTTTTTAATTTGATCTTTAATTTTAAAATAAGTGAATGAGAAAAGATTAATGTAACACCTCAAATTTCAAACCAAAATTTTCATTTTTAAATTAACCAAAATATTGTTCATAAACCAAGTCATTGGAAAAACACAAGTGTCAAATACAAATCATCATCACAAAATATCAGAGTGCCACAAAATGCCCCGTAACAAATCTCCCAGCGAGTGTGTACAATCATACCTTCGCCTTCCTGTGATCCTCAGAAGTACCTAAAACACATATAATCAACAACTATAAGCACGAAGCTTAGTGAGCTCCCCAATATACCACATACAACACAACATAAATAAACCGCTATGGGTTATCAGCAACCCTGGGACTATCAGTAGTCCTAGTGGGCAAACAGCACACCCTGTGGGTTATCAGCAACCCTGGAGACTACTCTCGGAGACCCAGTCACAGATAAACAGCATAACACCATAACAACAGCTAGACCCAACTGGTCATCACATATATAACTATTCTACCACACAAGTAAGAATAAGTGAGGAGACTCACCTGATACTAATGACAGATAAATCTCACACCAGGATTGCCGGAACTAGACTCCGCCTAATAACGCAATAATTAACCCTAATTAATAATTAAGGTCTATAACTCAACTCACAAATCTAAATCCTACAACTATGCCCCTTAAGGGAAAAAAGACCATTTTGCCCCTTCCATGGTCTAAAACCCTAAATCTTGACCAAAAGTCAAAAGTCGGCAAAAGTCAACTACCCAGCGTGTACTCTTGGCGTACACTCCCCCTACGCACAACGTACTCGAAGAATCAGGTGGGTCGGGGTCAGGCATGGCTACACTGGGGGTAGCTACAAGTACGATGTGCGTATGTTGTATGATCCCAAAATTCACTCCAAAATGTCTTAATCATTAAGACATGCAATCCAAACATAGATCTGACCTCCATAGAACGTTTTAATCCCTAAAGCCCATAACTTTAAGCCTTTGCATGGCTGAAAAGAGCTTAAACCTTAAACCCCTAACTTAATACATACTCAACACCACCAAACTGTTGCATGGCTGGAAAGGGGCCATCAAGCAACCATTTTTATGAATCTAACCACTCTAATACATCTAAAAGGACAACCAAAATACTCTGGAGTAACCCATACTCACAAAGCTCTAAGCTTTGGGACAAAAAGATCTTAAAACCCCATCTAAAGAGATCTAAGAAGAACATTAGCAAAGCATGCACTTTATACCTTCAAAAGATGCATAAGATGAAGGAGTTTCTGGATCCACAAGCTTGCATGCAGCACCACCTTCCTCAAGGACCTTATTTCTCAACAAGAATGCACAATATCACCAAAAAGACTCCAAGATCTTCACTCTCAAGGCTAGGGTTCGATATTTAGGCTAAAAGGGAGTGGAGGCTGATTATGGGAGGTCCAAGGGTGAGTTAATGTCTTTAAATAGGGGTGAAACCCTCAAATTTAGGGTTTAGAGGCTGAGCTAGTACGCCCATCGTACTAGCATGGCTTACGCGTTCCTGGTCTCTCACAAGTACGTTGCACGTACCTCACGTATGCCCAGCGTACGGGCTGAAGTGCAAGTCTTTTAATAACAAGGGACCAATAACATACACATTAGTCAGGCCAAGGGCTAAAATGTAAATACCTGAAAATCGGATGTTACAATTCTCCCCCACTAGAATCAGACTTCGCCCTCAAAGTCAGCCTCGGAAAACAGATCAGGGTAGTGCTCGCGCATCTCAGTCTCGGGCTCCTACGTGCACTCCGAGCCTTTCCGGTGTTGCCAGTGAACTTTGACTAAGTTCACTACTTTGTTCCTCAAAGTCTTCACTCTCCGATCCATAACTGCAACGAACCTCTCGATGTAATTCAGGCGATCATCGACCTGAATTTCCTCTAATGGAACCACAGCTTTCTCGTCAGCTATACACTTCCTCAACTGGGAAACATGGAAGGTATCATGAATCTGCCTCAACTCATCCGGTAGCTGCAACAGGTAAGCCACCATGCCTACACGGGACAACACTCTGAAAGGCCCAATAAACCTGGGGCCCAACTTGCCCCACTTCCTGAAGCGGATAACACTCTTCCAGGGTGATACCTTTAGAAGCACCAAATCTCCCACCTGAAAATCTAGCTCAGAGCGTCGCCGACCCGCATAACTTTTCTGGCGACTCTGGCTGTCAGCAATCCCTGTCTAACTTGTTGGATAAGCTCGGTCGTCTTGAGCACTATCTTCGTGCTCCCCATGACTCTCTGGTCGACCGTGCCCCAACAAATAGGAGTCCGACACCTCCTCCCATACAGAAGCTCAAAGGGAGGCATGCCAATACTGGCATGATGGCTGTTGTTATAAGAAAACTTAGGCAACAAGAGATAGGAGTCCCAGCTCCCACCAAATTCAATGATGCAGGCACACAACATATCCTCGAGCGTCTGAATAATTTTCTCGCTCTGCCCGTCGGTCTACGGATGATAGGCAGTACTGAAATGCAGTCGGGTGCCAAAATCTTCGTGAAACCTCTTCCAGAATCTGGAAGTAAACCGAACATCCCGGTCCGACACAATCGAAGTCAGCCCCCATGCTGATCCACCACCTCTCGGACATAAATTTCAGCAAGCTTCTCTGCAGAAGAGCCCTCGGTTATGGTTAGGAAGTGAGCACTCTTTGTCAAATGATACACTATCACCCAAATAACATCAAAAACCCTCACAGTCTTCGGCAATTTTGTAATGAAATCCATGGTGATCTGCTACCACTTCCATAGTGGAACCTCTAAGGGCTGCAACTTTTCGTGAGGGCGATGGTGCTTGGCCTTGACCTTACGGCAGGTCAAACATCGCTCTACAAACCAGACCACATCCCTCTTCATATACGGCCTCTAGTAACTATGCTTCAGGTCAAGATACATCTTGGTAGCCCCTAGATGAATGCAAAATCTCGACTTGTGGGCCTCCTCCATCAATACCCGTCGAGCCCCACCAACATAAGGCATCCAAACCCGCCCGTAACGAGTCAAAAGCCCCCTGATGTCGATATAAAATGCTGAAATTTGATCAATCAGCTGCTCACTTTTCCGATTTTCTTTTTTTATGGCCTCCGACTGTGCTTCTTTGATCGTTTCCAACAATGGGGTCATCACAGTCATCCTTATACACACATACTGAATCGGGGTATCGACCGCCCTCTGGCTCAAGGCGTCGGCCACCATATTGGCCTTTCCTGGATGATATAGAATATCACATTCATAATCTTTCACTACATCTAACCACCTCCTCTGCCTCATGTTTCAGGTTACGCTGATCCATAAGATATCTCACGCTCTTATGGTCCGTGTAGATGGTACACCGAACACCATAAAGATATTGGCGCAAAATCTTGAAAGCGAAAACCATCGCCCCCAACTCCATATCATGAGTGGGATACTTCGCTTCGTGGGGCTTTAGCTGCCTCGAAGCGAATGCAATCACATTCCCCATCTACATCAACACAACACCAACCCTGCAATGTATGCATCGCAGTAGTCCATAAAATCCTCAACTCCCTTAGGTAGGGCAAGTAGTGGTGCCTCACACAGTCTTTGGCGAAGAGTATTGAATGATGCATGCTGCTCAGGCCCTTAACTGAACACAACATCCTTCCTCGTCAACTTAGTGAGAGGAACAACAATCTTGGAGAAGTCTCGAATGAATCTCCGATAATATCCCGCCAAACTGAGGAAGCTCTGAATCTCAGATGGAGATTTCGACACTTCCCACCGCATCACCGCCTAAATCTTGGTTGGGTCGACCAAGATACCGTTCTAGTTGACGAGGTGTCCAAGAAATTGAACCTCGCGCAACCAGAAATCACACTTGGTGAACTTGGCGTATAACCTATCCATCCTTAAAACCCCAAGAATCTCACGCAAATGCTCCTCATGCTGCTCTCTGGTCTTTGAATAGACCAAGTTGTCATCGATGAAGACAATCACTGACCAATCCAACATAGGCCTACACACCCGGTTCATGAGATCCATGAACGCCGCCGACACGTTGGTGAGTCCAAAAAACATCACCACGAACTCGTAATGCTCGTAACAAGTTGGGAAGGCCGTCTTTTAAATATCCTCCGCTCGCACCCTCATATGATGATAGCCAGACCTCAAATCGATCTTGAAAAACCAAGATGCCCCCTGCAACTGATCGAAGAGATTATCAATCCTCGACAATGGATAACGGTTCTTCACCGTCAGCTTTTTCAACTCCCGGTAATCAATACACATTCGGTGTGAACCATCCTTCTTTCCGACAAAAAGAATCTGTGCTCCCCAAGGAGAAATGCTCGGCCGAATAAACCCTTTTCCTAATAGCTCCTAAAGCTGATAGGATAACTCCTGTATATCAGGAGGTGCAAGACGGTACGGTGCCTTGGCAATTGGTGCCACACCAGGGATCAGCTCGATCTGAAACTTCACTTGCCTCATAGGAGGCACACCCGGTAACTCATCGGAAAAGACATCGGGGAAATCGCGTACAACATGAACATCAGAAATGGAAAATGACCCCTTCTCCTCATCCAGAGTATCCACTACATATTCCAGATAACCCATACACCCATGCTGCAAAATCTACCTCGTCCTGGCGGCATAACAGAAAGTTGATCCTTACCTAGTACCTTCATCGTAGATGGTCAACACTCCCCCACTAGGATCTCGGACCATCACCAACTGCATCTCACAATCAATCAGAGCCCCAAATTGGCTCAACCAATCCATTCCCACGATAACATAGATATCTCTCATAGTAATAGGGATAAGATCTATCGGATACCCAACACCAAAAATCTTCAGTACACAACCCCGATAGATGTCAGTAGTGGAGACCGGATTCTCATCAGGTATAGAGACTCTCATGGCCTGCTCAAGGCCTCCCGCGCAATACTAAATCAACAACAAAAAGATGATGACATAAATGACCGACTCGCACCCGAGTCAAAGAGCACAACTGCAGGTATAGAATTCACAAGGAAAGTACCAGCCACAACGTGTGGAGCTGCTCTGGCATCCTCTGCTGTCAACTGAAATGCTCTTCCTCAAGCCTACGGAGCCTCGGCCTTCCCTTGTCGGCCATCAGTAATACGTAGGGTTGCAGGAGCCGGAGTATGAACCGTCCTAGATGCAAGCTGAGGACACTCAGTCCTCAAATGACTCGTCTAGTTGCAATTGAAGCAATCCTAAAATCCCTTGGAGCAATCCCTAGCCAAATGCTCCTCCTTGCCACACATGTAGCAAGCAGTCCTTGACTGACAGGGTCCCTTATGCCCAGTAAGTGCAGCCCTTCTGGCCTCCAGCTTTCGAGTCAGCGGGATTAGACCGCTTAGTCGTCGGCTGCGACGGCACTGGTCTCTTATCTCTCACCTGGATCTCCCTCTCCTATCTAGCCTGGGTCTCCAACTCAATTTCTCTCCTCATGGCATTGGTCTGCAGCTCAGCCAGTGTCTGATACGAAGTGTTCGCCACGAACTCACGGATAACCCTCCTCAGAATACTCAGATACCGACTCACACGTGCATGCTTAGTAGACACGTGCTCAGGACAAAACAAGGCCCTCTCATGAAACATCAAGGTGATCTCAGTCACCGTCTCCGTGTTCTGCTTGAGAGACAGGAACTCCTGGGCCAACCTCTTTCTTTCTCTCTCTCTCTCTCTCTCTCTCTCTCTCAACCACCGGTACAAACTCATCTCTGAAGATCTCTGTAAATCTCTCCCAGGTCACCGCAGAACGCTCTGCTAGGGTATAATCAACTTTCATAAATTTCCACCGATCCTTCGCTCCCAAGCGAAGCAGATTCAATGCGAAACGAACCCTCAGATTCTCCGGACAAGAGCACGTGTAAAAACAACCCTCAACATCATTAATCCATCTCATCGCATCAATTGGATCCTGGGTCCCATCAAACTCAGGTGGCTTCTTGTTGTTGAACTCCCGGTACCACAACGAATCACCCTTGCGGTCTCGCAGCAGCAACAGGTGCGCCGACGGCAACAATAACAACCTCAATGATGGCGACATAGCTTTCGTCAAAAGTCTCAATCAGAGTGGTCTTAATATACCCAAACGTCTCTTGAGTAGCCCCTCTGATTGATGTGGCCACCTCAACGGCAACAATCCTACGGATCTCATCATCACTAGCACTCAGCCTCTCGGGGTCGCTGGAGCCTGAACCTCGGGTAACCACCATACTAAAACACACAAGAAAACCATCAGAATCATGATAAAGCGCATACAAAAACATCTACACACTCCTGCAAGCTCCTTAGTTCCTTAAGATTCCTTCTTGAGCCGCGTATAAATCCGGTGCTTTCAGTAGTACGGGCCCAATACTACCTTCCACACCAACCCGTATACACTCGCCCTGCTGGTTCCTCAAAACCACTACTAAGAATCTAGGCACTCATTCTAGACTGCTCCCCAACACTGCTCCGCCTCACAAGATCTTCGTTGTCCTTTCCATTTGCTTTGCGTATGCCAATCGTACACAATCCAAGACTCAATAGACATTCGAATAAATGATTTTACCTCAAATCCACAACCAAACAAGGAACATGAAGAAAGGCTAAATCAGGCATTCTAAGGCTATAAAATCCTAACTATGTACAATTATACAACATACACCAAGCAAATAGAAATGACAAATTCAATCTCATAAGAACAAACTCCTAGGATAAAGGCATCACAAATCAGGCAACCCTATCACACCATTCGTGCATGATCCTTAGCCTACCACTAACAAGCATGCAGTTCTATCAGCTCATAAAATATCAACACTACATTACGCATAATATAAATTGAGATATGTTGGGAAACCCCCGGTCCAGATCTGCTTGATTATACACATTGCTTCACTGAGTTTTTCTCTTGTACAAATCTTCATTTCTTTGAAATTTTTTATGAAAATCTTCAGATCCTTAATTTGAGTTTGGAATTACCCTAGAGTTCATCCTAATCCCTCAAACCAGGGCTCTGATACCAAATTCTAACACCTCAAATTTCAAACCAAAATTTTCATTTTTAAATTACCTAAAATATTGTCCATAAACCAAGTCATCGGAAAAACACAAGTGTTAAATACAAATCATCATCACAAAATATCAGAGTGCCACAAAATACCCAGTAACAAATCTCCCAACGAGTGTGTACAATTAGACCTTCTCCTTCCCGCGATCCTCAGAAGTACATGAAACACAGATAATCAACAACTGTAAGCACGAAGCTTAGTGAGTTCCCCAAGATACCACATACAACACAACATAAATAAACAGCTACGGGTTATCAGCAACCCTAGGGACTATCAGCAGTCCTAGTGGGCAAACAACACACCTTGTGGGTTATCAACAACCCTGGAGACTACCTAAAGTCTCAGTCACACATAAACAACATAACACCATAATAACAGCTAGACCCAGCTGGTCATCACAATTACAACTAATCTACCACACAGGTAAGAATAAGTGAGGAGACTCACCTGATACTGATGACAAATAAATCTCACACCCAGATTGTCGGAACTAGACTCCGCCTAATAACACAATTATTAACCCTAATTAATAATTAAGGTCTATAACTCAACTCACAACTCCAAATACCACAACTATGCCCTTAAGGGCAAAAATACCATTTTGCCCCTTCCATGGTCCAAAACCCTAAATCTTGAGTCAAAAGTCAGCAAAAGTCAACTGCCCAGCGCGTACGTTGGGCGTACACTCCCCCTACGCGCGGCGTACTCGTAGAATCAGGTGGGTCGGGGTTAGGCCTGGCTACGCTGGGCATAGCTAAAAGTACGTTGGGCGTACATCGTCTGATCCCATAAATCAATCCAAAATGTCTTAATCATTAAGACATGCAATCCAAACGTAGATCTGACCTCCATAGAACTTCTTAATCCATAAAGCACATAAGTTTAAGCATTTGCATGGCTGAAAAGAGCTTAAACCTTAAAACCCTAACTTAATCCATACTCAACACCACTAAACTCTTGCATGGATGGAAATAGACCATCAAGCAACCATTTTTATGAATCTAAGCACTCTAATACATCTAAAAGGACAACCAAAATACTCTAGAGTAACCCATACTCAAAAAGGTCCAAGCTTTGGGACAAAAAGCTCATAAAAACCTATCTAAAGAGATCTAAGAAGAACATTAGCAATGTATGGACTTTATACGTTCAAAAGATGCACAGGATGAAGGAGTTTCTGGATCTACAAGATTGCATGCAACACCACCTTCCTCAAGGACCTTCTTTCTCAACAAGAATGCACAAAATCACCAAAAAGGCTCCACGATCTTCACTCTTAAGGCTAGGGTTCAATATTAGGGCTAAAAGGGAGTGGAGGCTGATTATGGGAGGTCCAAGGGTGAGTTAATGTCTTTAAATAAGGGTGAAACCCTAAAATTTAGGGTTTAGAGGCTGAGCTAGTATGCCCTGCGTACCACATGTACGTCCAACGTACTAGCATGGCTTCCGCGTTCCAGGTCTCTCACAAGTATGCTGCGCAAACCTCACGTACGCCCATCGTAAGGGCTGAAGTGCAAGTGTTTTAACAAGGGACCAATAATGTAAACTTTAATTAGGTCAGGGGCTAAAATGGAAATACCTGAAAATCGAATGTTACACTTCAAATATGTGGGTATGTAGGAAAACATCCAGACATACTCGAAGAAGCTGTGAGAATTTGATGAAATGGTGAAGACCACTTAAAGAAAAAAAATAGATAAATACATAAAAATAATACATTTATACATTTATAATACATAAACATGTATATAAGAAACTTAAAAAAAATACGTAAATACATAAAAATACATAAAAAATATGTAAAATACTTCAAAATACATATAAATAAATAAAAAGTACGTTTAAACTTTTAAGATACATAAAAATATGTAAACATATATATATATATATATATATATATATATATATATATATATATAAACTTACCCAATACATAAATACGTAAAAAAAATACGTTTATACATTATATACAAATTTTGAGGAAATCTGCAGAAAAGTCTAATTATTTTTGGAAAATTAACGATTTAGTTTCATGACCTGCTGAACAGGTCAAAAAGAGCTAAATGAATAAATTAGCTGGTTTCTTGAGTTTTTTTTATTTAGGACTTTATTAAAATTTTCCCAAAATAATTGTATTTTACTATAGAAAATTAATTTTAAAACATTATACTAATGATTAGATTAATGTAACTCGATAGTAATTTTGTTTAGATGTACTAATAGATTTTTTTGATGGGCGTTATGTTATTAGGTAGTGTTTATGTTGTTGGAATAATTTTATACGTTTAACTTTTAATATTGTGTTTTAAATATAAAGATAAAATAGTTATTCATCTAATTTTTTTGAAAAAAAATCAGATTCTACATCTATAATATTTTATAAAGCAAATATCATTATCAATATAATAAATTTACCATTTAGAGCACGAATAAAAAACAAATCATTAGTTTGGTGTCGTTTTTTTTGTTCATCAGAATTTATGATTGGTAAAGTGTATAATAGATTTTTGGCTGGTTATGTTAATTAGGATTTATAATCGTAATTATGAAAATTATAAGAGATTTAAAATTCAATTACAATTTTAGTTGTAACTTGTAAGTAAGGGGAGTTCTATTCATTTTTGGAGTGTGTGGGTAGGTCAACAACCTTTTGCTACAAGATTTTATTGTATGTTCAAACTTGATATTAATCCGGATTGCCTGGAATGTGATTGATTTCTTAGGTGTTGTTTGTTTTTTCTGAGGCAAAATGTATGCAGTCTGCGGACCACATCTGTAGACCTCTGCAGTAGAAGATGTGGACCAAACGTCTGCAATCTGAAAAAAAAGACTTTTTGTTTTTTTAACATCTGCGGGCTATTAAAATAAACTGAAATCTAAATAAACTGATTTTTTTAAACTTCAAAGTGTTTTTTTTAATATTTTTATGACTTTGTTATAAATAATTAACAAATCTATATCAACTTTTATGTATTATTGTATAAAAAATAAAAATAAAAATGGTATGAATTAACGTATATATTTGATAAAAACCAACAACTTTGGTTGCAAAGTTATAACTAAACATTATAATTAAGGATCAAAGAATTTGATACATAAATAGATGAAAATAAACTTCGTTTTTTTCAATTAAATCCATTAAAAACGTAGCATAAATATTTTCTCGAGAAATTGACGATAGTGTATCAAATAATGTTTTACAAAATTTAGCAAAAAAAATATAAGAATATATTATGATTTTTTTTCGTATTTATATAAACAACTTCAACGACTATTATTGTAATAAATCTTTATTTATAAATTTGTCAAAAATATCATGTTTGTATCGTCGAACGTTTTTTTTTTTTTAAGTTTTGTAATTTTTTTTTCAAATTGTTTATCATTAATAAAGTTGGAAAAAATATAAATTAAAAAAAATATACATATATGTGTTTTTTTAGGTTAGAAGATGTCTGAAGATGTTAGAAGACTCTGGTCCACATCTGCGCCAAGAAGAGGGCGCGCAGACATTTTTAGGTCTGCAGTCTTCGAAAAAACAAACAGTCTGCGAAGGCTAATGGCTGCGCGTGGTCTGCGCGGCGCAGACAGAAGAAGCCACGCAGATCTGCAGACAAAAAACAAACACCACCTTAATGACTCATGGAGATGGTTGTGGAGAAGGCCAATACGAGGAGGGAGGGAAGAGGAACAACTTCAATGTTTGATGGAGATGATACAAGGTGTTCATGTTTAAGATGGTCTTGACTTAATTTGGTGGGGGTTAGATATATTTGGTACTTTCACAGTTAATGCGACTAGACTCCATATTGATGATAGTACCTTAGTGAGTGTGAATTGCAGTTAATGCGACTAGACTCCATATTGATGATAGTACCTTAGTGAGTGTGAATTGTAGTACTCGTTGGTGTAAAATAGTTCCGAAAAAAGTGAATATTTTTGCTTGGAGACTAATCCTTGATAGACTTCCTACAAGGTTTACTTTGTCAAAAAAGGATTGAATTTAAATTCATTAAGGTGTCCGGTATGTGAATGTGATATTAAAACTACTAGTCATCATTTTTTCTTATGTGAAGTGGCGGCTGAAAACGGAAGCTAGTGGATGATGACGATGGTGGTGGTGATGGCGGCGATGATGGTGATAATTGTGTTGGTGGTGGGGTGGTAGTGGTGGCGGCAGTGTGGCATTGGTGATAAGGTGGTGGTGGTGGTGATGATGGCGGTGGTGGCGGTGACGGTGACGGAGTAGTGGTGGATGTGATGGTAGGTTAGAATTTATGGTGTTGTGTGTGTGTGTCTGTGTTTTTTGTGGGGGTAGTGGTGGTATGTGGTTGTGTATGCGTGTTTGTGGGGGTGCTGGTGGTGGTGTTGTATGTGTGTGTTTGTGGGGTGTGGGCGTGTGTGTGTGTATGTTTGTAGTGTATGTGTGTTTATGGGGTGGGGGTAGGGGTGGGCGTGTGTGTGTGTGTGTGTGTGTGTTTGTGGGGGGGGGTGTATGTAAGTGTTTGTAGAGGTGGGGGTAAGGGTGGGTGTGGGGGTGGGTGCGGGTGTGTGTGGGGGTGGGTGCGGGTGTGTGTGTGTGTGTGTTTTTGTGAGGGGGTAGAGATGGTGGTGGTGGTGTATATGTGTGTATTTTTGTGGGGTAGTGGTGGTGGTGGTGTGTGTGTGTGTGTGTGTGTATGTATGTATTTGTGGGGGTAGGGGTGGGGTGAGCTTGGGAGTGGGTGGGTGTGGGTGGGTTGTAGGTGTTAGGGTGGGGTATCTAGAGGTGGGTGTGTGTTTATATTTTTTATTTTTTTGGAATTAGAAAAATATGGAAAACAGTGATTATCGGTTTTCATAAATTTTCTAAATTCTTTGTAATTTTGGAAAATGGAAAATTTTCATTTTTCGTGAAAAATTTAGAAAAATCATTAAACTAAACGCGTTTTCAAAATTCTCATTTTTCTTGGAAAATTTTGCCAGAAAACGACCCATTTTTCCATAACTAAACTTACCTTATATTTCTCAACCCTTTTGTCATCTATGGACGTGTTCGGTACGGAACGTTTAGGAGTTTGAAGAGCTTCTAACTTCTACTGTTTGTCAAAACATTTCGTTTTTAACAAAAAATCTCATTTGACACTACAAGCTTTTAACGTTTAGTTTAAACAAAATACTCATAAGTCCAAAAATTAATTCACATAGCGTTTAAAAAAATGCTACCAACTACTAGCTTTAAATATCACATCAACATTTCTTTTTTTATCACATTTCTTTTTCTCAATCATCAACACAAAGAAATCCATCTTTTTAAACCCAATTTTTTCTAATATTAAAATGTTTACTAAATTAAAATTAAACATATAAACTAAAAAAATTAAATAAATTAAACATTTATTAAAGATAACATTTCATTAAAAAAATACATTGTTACAAACAAATATTTAAGATCATTAAAAAAGCACATTGTTACAAACAAATATTTAAGATCAAAAAATCATAACTGAAATCCTAAAACGAAAATTAAATTCTTAAATTGACAATTAAAATCATAATACACAAATAGTAAAACCGGTGGTACAAATTGAGAGATAAAAGAAGATGTGTGTTGGAAATGATCGTCCACCAATAACCACCACTCGCCATCTTTGCCCCCACTCACGAAGTCGAGCTTCAATAAAAACAAAAGATCTACGAATATGCTAGTCATTTAGTCAATACTCGAAGAACCCTAAAACAGTGATTTCCCTTGACTTATGTAACTTGATTTATACACGTATTAGTCCTGCACTCTTTTGTTCTTTACACTTTCATCCTTCCAACTTCATTAGAAGTTTAGAACAACTCCTACCACTTGGACTTTATCTTTATCAACACTTTTGTCTGATCACCAATTATCTTTTCAATTTTAAATAAAAAACATATTCAAATAAGAACCTTATGGGACTTTCTCATGGTTCCAAAAATTAAGAATCAGCGCAATCATATTTAGTATTAATTTTGTACGAATTTTTAAAATTCAGTTTTAATTTCCATCTAAACTTAGACCGGTTAGTGAAAACGTTACGCATGATCATATTAGGTCGAGAATTAAGCTACAATCATGTCTCAATGATTTATATGAAACATCATAAGTATTTTAAAGGTAAAGGTAGTAAGGTACATCGTATTTTAATAACCAAAACAATATTATGAATTTTACAATCATATGTTTTCTACGTAACGATATTTATTTCAATAATGAATATGTTAAAAAAGAATCAAAATTTATTCATTGTTAATGGAATCATAAGAAACATATTTCCAAATAAAAGTTTTACGCTGTCCACTTGTGATTTTTAAAAATCAATATTGGTTTTGAAGCCTTGTTTTTGGATATATACCGCCAACTATAAATTTCACCTCATCAGACGCCTTGTGGAGAAATATAGAGAAGGAAATAAGGATCTCCGTATGGTGTTCATCGATCTCGAGAAAGCGTATAATAGTGTGATGTAAGGCCCGCAGATACGGGCAAGTCAATTTAGAGACAATAAGCGTCAAAAAAGACTTTTTGATATAATATTATTTAGAGTAAATAATCTTAACCGAGTTATAGTATATGTCACAAGGATTCCGTGCATATAAAGAACGCTGAAATTCGACTTATAACGAAGAAATTATGACCCGTCGAAGTTTTGCGACAAAACCGACACGACGCTGTGTGTCGCAAAAAGTGAATTTTTGATAAACTATTTTTTAGCCTTAGTGATCTAACCAAAAGTCGTAGTAGACGTTAAACAGAAATCGTGCATATAGAGAATGTCCAAATTTGAGTTCGTATGAGGAAATTATAATTTTTCTAAGATTTGGCACAGCAGTGCACAGCCTGAAAATCGAATTTTAGATCGATCAATTTTTAGCCGACACAATCTAAACGAGAATCAAAGATCTCGTTAATAGGAACTCAACGATATAAAGACAGATGAAAATGGACGTCGGATAACAAAGTTATGAATTTTTAACAGACTTTATCTGTCTAAACCTGTTAAAATATAACTTTTAAAAATAAATTCAAAATTAGCTGAAGAAGTCTAAATGAAAGTTGTAGATCACATCACTACCTACGCGCGGATATTAAGAACGTCAAAAATGGAGCTCGTATGCGAAAGTTACAGAATTTAGAAGTTCATTAAATTATGGAAGGATGCGAGGGTGACACGTGGCCGAATCCTGACCTTCGCTTTCTCTCCACAGCTTCGCTTCGGAATCAGACACCTGACCCTCGTACGTGCAGCGTACTCCGAGGTATGCCTAGCATAGTCCGAAGGGTCCAGCCTATAAATAGATGCGAAGTTTTTCCATTTTTTCACACTTTTCCCATTCTTTCTCTCTCAAACATCTTTCTTAACCCCTCCCATTCCCTAGTACTTCCCAAGTGTTAGAGGCGAGTCCCGGAGCGCCAAAAGGCTCCGAGAAGAAGAACTTTCGGCTCAGAAGTTATGCCTCCACAGAGCCCAACTCCTAGCTAAACTTCATTGTAAGTGAGTTATGCTAACCCTACTTTAAGTATAGCTTATGTTTATGTTCATTATCGTTATTATGAACCTATAAACAATATATGTGCTAAGTATTATAAATACAAAGTGTTATTATAATATCTTTTAACTGTTCGCGGTATGGGGAATCTGGTTTGAAGGGCCACATAGGGTTGTTGGATTTCAAAACAGCCTAAATGCTAAAATGGTCTTGCCCTCCAGTGTTTCATGTCCGGCCCCTGTCGGTACATAGCATGGTTACAAAAATCGGGATTAATCGGCGATTAATCGTGGATTAATCGATGATTAATCGTGGATTAATCGCTTGACATTTTCCAACCGTCGAGGATTAGGGTATTAATTGGAAATTTAGGAATAATCGGGTTTGGCGGGATTAAACAGTCTTGGCGGGATTAATCGGTCAACAAAAGTCAACAAAAGTCAAAAAAGTAAAAAAAAAATTAAAAAAAATTCAAAAAATCAACTTTTTTTTACTCTAAAATTTTCAAGTTTTCAAAATTTCAAATATTATACCAAAATGTTTATATTTTCGTATTTTCAAATTTTCAAATTACAAAATTTCTTATTTTCTAATTTTGAAGTACTTGTTTTTTAAGATATATTAATATTTGATTAGTTTTAATATTTTATTAATAATCTATGGTCCCCGATTAATCCACGATTAATCCCCTCCAACACTGATTAATCCCTTAACACCAGTCGACCGTCGAGCTACCGTCGGATGATTTTTACAACCTTGGTACATAGTAGTTTAAAAGTATTGTTTAACACTTACAAAACGATATGACTCGTAGACTTTGATTTAATAATTAGTCGCAATAAATATTAGACTAAAATCTAGTGATAATGATACTAGGTTTTGTCGAAGGAAAATAAAATTGTTAGAAGCGAAGCGCTGCCCGAGTTTGGAGTCGTCACTTTAACAAGTGAGTGCATAGTCCCTTTCATGAACATGATTTTAATACAAGTATTAAATATATGTTTATGTGTGAAATATTTGATATTGCCTGAAATATGTGTTAAGAGTATATCTGACAATATATGGTGATTTAGGATACAAAGTAAACCTAAATTAATTAAGAGGAATATTGGGTAGTATCTTCTTATGAGTACGAATGAGATATACACGGAGGATAGAACTTTAAAAATTGTCATTAATCCGAGAGTGTGGATTATACATAGTCATTCGTCCCTAGTCCGAGAGTATGGAGTGGGCATAGTCATTTGTCATCGATCCGAGAGCATGGATTAGACATACCTGATCCAGGAGTATGGATTAGGTAAAACTGTTAATTTTAGATCCGAGAGTATGGATCGTTTCGTTGTGAGGATCGACGGGGTGGGGTAAAACGGCTTATAAGAAGTGAAATTGTATATATTGTGAGTTCTAATATATATATATATATATATATATATATATATATATATAACATTGTGGGATTGAGATCCTTATGTACTCACCAGGTTTCCCAACCTAACCCACTCAGTTTATCTGTATCACAGATGTCGATACGAAGCTACATTATACTGAGAGATTATCGGAGATGTAGATCATTAGTGTAAATGAATGTAAGATATGTTTATGCTTATGTTTCGGTATTGACGATGACATCCCAAAGTTTTAATATAAACAAAATACATTTCTTCGGAAATGCTTTGATAATATCTTTATCATGCTTCTGGGAACAAATTCTGCAATATCATTCTTCAAAATGGATACTCTGATTTTTAAATAAGCATAAATAAAATTTTTAAAATGACCATGAATTTGGGGATATCACATGTGACCCCAGAAGCAATTTGGAGGACCTTAGAAGCCAGAGAGTTCCCAAGGAGATATGTCGTGCTTATACACAATATGTATTGTCGGCCTACGCCTCTGTAAGGATGCTAGTTGGTGGCACAATGTCATTTTGGTCGAAATTGGACTCTATCAAGGTCCGACTCTTAGTTCGTTTCTATTTACATTTATCTTGGATGAGATGTCATGCGAGTTCATGAGGAACTACCTTGGTGTTTGTTGTTTGCTGATGATATTGTGTCGGTGGTTGAGTCTAGGACTGAGATGAATTTTAAGTTTGAGACCTAGAGGTCAACATTAGATGACAAAGGGTTGCAGATCAGCACTAGTAAGACATACTATCTTTGGTGCAATTTTAGTGAGAAACCAAATGATGAAGGAATAGAGACAAGTATAAGAGAGCAAACTCTTCACCCAAAGGAGTTTCAAGTAACTGGGTTCAATGATCCATAAGGGATGGGTGCACAGATATATGTGTCACATCACATCAAAGTGGGTTACCTAAAGTAGAGGCGGTCTTAGGAGTCTCATGTGATAGGAAGATCATGTTTAAACTAAAGGAAAAGTCTTACAGGGTAGTTGTTAGGCCTGTCATGTTGTATGGATCCAAATGTTTTCTAAAAAAGAAGGAGCATGATAAGAAGATGGAAGTGACATAAATGAGGATTTTAAAGTGGTATTATGGGAAAAAATTTCTAGATAGGACCCCAAATGTAGCTATTCAACATTTGTTGGGAGTGGCGAGGATAATTGGAGAATGGAGGAAGGTCGTTTGAGGTGCTATGGACATATTCAAAGGAGATTTGCATAAACACCAGTTAGGAGGTTTGAGTCAATGATGATTGATGGTAAGGGGATGAGAGGATGTCCTATAAGGAAGTGGAAGGATAATGTGAGGATAGACATGGAGGAACATGTTCCTTTGGAGAACATGACATGAGATAGGAGATTGTGGAGGCTTAATATACATGTTGATGAATATCATAGCCTACTTGTGTTGTTGTTGTTGTTGTTGTTACTACTATTGTTGCTCCTATTATTATTATTATTATTATTATTATTATTATTATTTGTATTTTATTATTTGGTTCATGCTCATATGCTTGTATTTTTATTCATCTTTTCTTTTTCTTTTTTAAGCTCACATTGACATACTCTTCCCATTGTTTTTCCTCATTTGCATATTCACATATTCAAATACCTACACTTCGATTTTTATTTCTTTTGTCTTGTTATTCACTTAGTCTCCCTCCCTAACTTGTTTTTGACTCATTTCGACGTACTTGTTTTTTTTTAAGGTTTAAATCAATTCGACTTACCCTTGAAGAGTTGTGGATTATAGCATTTGGCTGATGTGAGTTTATTGGAAGTACAAGTCCCTATGCCACTTTGATATTAGTTTGTTTTGATTTCTTATATGATGGTCATGGTTTGATATCATATATTATGATTATAACACCATTCACCAGGGTAATTTTAAAAAAACTATATAAAATAAGTTTTAAAACTTAAAAACCAAAGATTTAGAGTTTTCAAGATAAATTGTAGAAAAGCAATGGTCCAATAATCATTCAAGTTTGTTTGTTTATAAAAGGAAAAGTGTCAATATGTATCATCACAAAGGCTAAGTTCACCATAAATCATATATTGAACTTCTCTGCGGTATGATGTACTATCTCAGGACCCAAAAAGTGTTTCTCTCCTGCTTCCAACCAACATGATGACATACGACACTTCCTTCCGTATAGTGCTTCGTAAGGAGGCATCTTTGCTTGAGTGATAATTATTGTTGTAGGCAAATTCTGCTAATGGTAGGTGATCATCCCAACTAAGAGTGAATTTTAACGCACATGCCTGCAACATATCCTCTAAAGTTTGGATAGTTCTTTCACTTTGTCCATCCGTTTGTGGATGATAGGCAGTGTTCATGCACAACTTCATTCCTAATTCTTCCTACAAACACTTCTAGAATCTGGAAGTGAATTGACTGTACCTATCTAACACAATAGATAAGGGCACTCCATGAATCCTGACGATTTCCTTTATGTAGGTCTCTGCCAACTTCTCCATAGACCAATTCTCTTGTGCGGCTATGAACTGTGCATTCTTCGTAAATCGGTCTACTACAACTCAGATCATGTTGTGACCTCTGTTTGTCTTTGGCAACTTGGTTATAAAGTCCATGGTAACATCATCCCACTTCCCTATGGGTGCCGGTAAGGGTTCCAAATCCCCATATGGATTTTAATGTTGTGCCTTTAGTCTTGCACAAGTTACCCATCCTTCTACGTAAGTTGCCACGTCGATCTTCATTGTCGGCCACTAGTAATAGGGTTTTAAGTCCATGTACATTTTGGTACTACCTGGGTGTATATAATATACGATCTTATGAGATTATTCCATAAGAAGATCTCGTATACCACCCAATTTTGGTACCCAAATGCATTTCTTAAACATCTTTAACCCTTGCTTATCTTCTTCAAATGCAAACGTCTTTCCTAGACGTTCTTCTTTCTTTTCCACAATCGTTGAGTTCACATCAATCTTTAATGATCTAGCTCTCTTCCCTTCCGGAATCACTTTTCTACTTAAGGCATCGGCTATGATATTTGCTTTACCTGGATGGTAACGTATCTCGCAATCGTAGTCCTTGAGTAGCTCCATCCATCGCCTTTGTATCATGTTCAATTCTTTCCGAGCGAAGAGATATTGAAGGCTTTTATGATCCCTATAGAGTTTTCATTTGGTTCCATAAAGATAGTGCCTCCTAATCTTTAGGGCAAAAACCACTACAAGCTCTAGATCATGAGTCGGATAATTTTGCTCGTGGGGCTTCAATTGTCTCGAGGTGTAAGCTACTAACTTATATCTTTGGGTAAGCACACACCCCAATCCAATCTTAGAAGCATCACTGAAAACCACAAAGCCATCAGTTCCTTCTGTTAGGACGAGGACTGGTGCTTCACACAACCTCTTCTTCAATTCACCAAAAGCTTTTTCTTGCTTCTCGCTCTATGTGTAGACAACTCCCTTTTTGGTCAGGGTTGTTAATGGAGCTGCGATAGAAGAGAAATTTTGGATGAACCTTCGATAGTAGCATGCCAATCCTAAGAAATTACAAATTTATGTTGGACTCTTTAGCTTTTCCCATTTCATAACGACTTCTATTTTTGTTGGGTCAACCATAATGGTTTCCTGGTTAACGATATGAACCAAGAATTGTATCTCTCGTATCCAAAAGTCACACTTGGAGAACTTTGCATAAAGCTTCTCCTTCTTTAGGACTTCTAGTACTTTTGGAGATGTTTTCCATGATCTTGATTGTTCTTGGAGTAAATCATGATATCATCAATGAACATTATTACTGATTTATCGAGAAAAGGTTTACAAACTCGATGCATTAGATCCATGAACGCCGCTGGAGCATTTGTTAGTCCAAAGAACATAACAAGGAATTCATAGTGTCCATACCTTGTTCTAAAGGCTACCTTTTCAATGTCTTACTCCCTTATCTTCAACTGGTGATAGCCTGACCTGAGATCAATTTTGGAAAAGACAGTTGCTCCATGTAACTGATCTAACAAGTCATTTATCCTAGGTAAGGGGTACCGATTCTTTATCGTGGCCTTTTTTAGCTCTCGATGTCATGCCTGGCAATAAGTCGATCATGAATTCTACCTGCCTCTCTGATGTTAATCCTAGCAATTCATTTGGAAATACCTCAGGAAAATTTCACACCATAGGTATATCAGTCATTGCCTTCTTCTCCTTCTTCACGTCTATCACGTATGCTAAGAATTGTTGGTGATTTATTATCATTAATGTTATTTAAGTGTAATGAGATTAATTTGTGACCAAATATTAAACAAGTAAGGAAGGTGTGGAGAACACACTTGTTTAAGTTTGATCAAGTTTCAAAGTACACTGTCATTTAGAGGCGAAGCCCCTAGCGTATTAGTCTAAAAACCAAAATTAGAATAAGGTGCCTCTTTTAGAATAGGAAGACGCGTCTTAGTCTAAAAACGGACTTTATCTGTCTTAGACTAAAACGCGTCGTTTTGACAGTTTTTGACATTTTTAATACATGAAACCGTTTTGTGACAGTTTTCAGACAAAGGCAGTATTTAACCTAATTTTGGTAAGATTTTTGGTACTCACGAAAACTGATACTTCTTATTCTCTGTTCTGAACCTCTTTTGATTGTTATCTAATCAAAGATTAGGGAGTACCACCCAAATACTTTGATTTGAAAGTGAAATCACAATTCTGAGAATATCCAAGTGCCGTTATTACTCCAAATTTCTAACAATAATCACATGGCAAGTGGCGATTCTATGAAGGAAATAACAAGCAAGTTTGATAAGTTGGTGAAGTTTGAAGGCCAAGACTTTCATAGATGGCAGAAGAAGATGAAGTTCCTCTTGACCATTCTGAAAGTGGTTTATGTTCTGAGTACACCCATGCCAGAATTTGCTAAAGATGAAACTTTGGAGGCAACAAAGAGGAGATCAAAGTGGGACAATGATGACTACGTATGTCGTGGTCATATTCTCAATGGTATGTCTAACTCTCGTTTTTGTTATCTATCAAAATGTCGAATCTGCAAAAGAACTGTGGGATTCTCTTGAATCCAAGTACATAACTGAAGATGCTTCTAGTAAGAAGTTTCTGGTTGGTAACTTGATGGGTTACAAAATGGTTGACTCCAGGCCTGTTATGGAACAGTTCCATGAAATGTTAAGGGTCCTGGGACAGTTTGCTCACAATCTAAAATTAGATGAAGCCATTTCTGTGGCTGTGAATATTGACAAACTGTCCCCTTCCTGGAAGGATTTTAAACACAATCTGAAACATAACAAAGAGGAATTGACTTTGACTCAAGTTGGAAGCCATTTACGGATTGAAGAGTCCTTAAGGACTCAAGAACTTGATAACAATCCTAAAGGAAAGAACCAAGTTGGTTCCTCTTCTGTGAACATGGTGGATGGAGAAGGATCAAAGAACCAAAAGAAGTCTAATGGAAAAAGGATGTTTAAAGGAAAGGATGAAAAGTCTTCCAACAAGAAGGCTAAAGTGGTTTGTTGGAATTGTAACAAAATGGGTCACTTCAAGAAAGATTTCCGTTTTCATAAAGTGACCAAGGATGGTGCTGGACCAAGTGGATCCAAGGATCCAGAAAAGCAACAAGGTCAGATTTCTGTTTTCATGCAGAATTTTAAATATATTCAGAATTATATTTCTATGATTTCTGAAGCATTTTATGTGCAGGATGATAATGTTGCATGGTGGGTTGATTTGGGAGCAACAAGTCATGTTTGCAAATATCTACATTGGTTTAAGGACTTTCAACCAATTGAAGATGGATCTATTGTGAAGATGGGAAATGTTGCAACCTAACCAATCAAGGGCATAAGACTTGTTTTACTTACTTTTACTTCAGGGAAATGTTTGTGTTTGAACAATTTTTTATATGTTCCAGGGATTCGTAAGAATCTCGTGTCTGAAATTGTATTAAATAATTACGATTACAAACAAGTGTTAGAAAGTGACAAGTATATATGCTCAAGACATGGTTCTTTTATGGGATTTGGATATGTATGTAATGGAATGATTAAGCTTATTAATAATTATCCTTTTATTCATAATTCTGTTTGCATGGCTTCTACTAGTACTAGCAATAATTTTAATAAATCTGAATTATGGCATGCTAGACTAGGACACATTCATTACAAGAGATTAAAAGACATGTATAAAAAGAGTTTAATTCCTGCTTTGATATGCAAAATAATGAAAAATTTAAAACATGCATGCTAACTAAAATCACTAGACAACCTTTCAAAGATGTTATTAGGGAAAGCAAGGTGTTGGATCTTATACATAGTTATTTATGTGATTTCCATGCAACACCTTCCCTTGGAAACAAAAAGTATGTTGTTACTTTTAATGATGATGCATCTAGATATTGTTATGTCTATTTGCTAGATTCAAAAGATGAAGCTCTTGATAAATTTAAAATTTATAGGCAACAAGTAGAGCTACATAAAAATAAATTAATAAAATTCTTGCATATTGATAGAGGTGGTGAGTATTATGATCAAATTTATTTTGAATCAACTGGAATAATACATCAAACCACAACTCCTTATACACCACAACAAAATGGTGTAGTTGAAATGAAGAATAGGACTTTGAAATAAATGGTTAATTCCATGTTGTCCTATTATGGATTAAGTGAAGGGTTTGGGGGTGAGGCAATGTTAACTGCATATTACATCTTGAACAGAAATATAAATAAAAGGAGTAAGAATACTCCCTATAAACTTTGGTGTAAAAAGGTAGTCGAGTAGTTGTGAGGCTCACTGAACCCAAAAGGAAAACATTAGGTGAAAGAGGTATAGATTGTATCTTTATTGGATATGTTGAGCATTCCAAAGCTTATAGATTCTATGTTTTAGAATCTAATGACTGTGTCTGTGAATACTGTTATAGAGTCAAGAGATGCTATCTTTGATGAACAAAGATTTACATCTATACCTAGACCAAGGGACATGATTCAGCAATCTTTCAGCAAGAACTCAACTCAAGCTGAAGATGCTTCTGGTGGTACAAGTTTTGTGCGTGAACTTAGAAAGAGTACTAGAGCTAGAAAAGCTAAATCTTTTGGATCTTATTTTCAACTACATTTAGTTGAAGAAAAAAAGGGATGAGACTGTGTCTCAACATCAATATTGTTTTAATATTGAGGAGGATCCAAATACTTTTACTGAAGTTATGGCTTCTAGGGATGTTCATTTCTAGAAAGAAGGAATTCAGGATGAGATTGATTCTATCATGCATAACAATACTTGGTTATTGTCTAATTTACTTCCTGGTTACAAGGCACTGGGAAGTAAGTGGATCCTTCAAAGAAAAAGGAAGTTGGATGGCACAATTGATAAATATAAAGCCATATTGGTTATCCAAGGCATTAGGCAAAAGGAAGGTATTGACTTCTTTGATACTTATGCTCCTGTTGCTAGAATTTCCACTATTAGATTATTGTTAGCTCTTGCAGCTATACATAATATTGTGATTCACCAAATGGATGTGAAAACTACATTCTTGAATGGTGACTTGGATGAGGAAATTTACATGAAACAACCTAAAGGGTTTGTGATGTCTAGTAATGAACATAAGGTGTGCAAGTTGGAGAAATCATTATATGGTTTGAAACAAACACCAAAACAATGACATCAAAAGTTTGATGATGTGATATTGTCTAATGGTTTTGCATTAAACCAGGGTAACAAATGTTTATATAGAAAATTTGATTCTTCTGGTAAAGGAGTTATAATTTGTCTATATGTTGATGATATGTTAATTTTTGGTACTGAAAAGGTGAAATTGATAAAACCAAGAAATTCTTATCATCTAGTTTTGACATGAAATACATGGGGGAGGATGGGGTAATTCTTGGTATAAGAATTAGAAAAGGAAACAATGGGATTTCAATTTCTCAATCTCATTACATTGAGAAGATACTGAAAAAGTTTAACTTTGAGAATTGTTCTCCTGTATGCACTCCTATAGATCCTAATCTTAAGCTTCTACCTAATAAAGGATCTCTAGTGTCTCAACTTGAATATTCTAGAGCAATTGGTTGTCTTATGTATGCCATGATTAGTACTAGGCCTGGTATAGCTTTTGATGTGGGAAAGCTTAGTAGATATACTAGTAATCATAGTGCACATCATTGGCAAGCAGTGAATAGAGTATTCAAGTATTTGAAAGGAACCATTGATTATGGTTTGACTTATAGTGGATATCCTTCTGTTTTGGAAGGTTATTCAGATGCCAGCTGGATTACCAACTTAGAATATCACTATTCTACAAGTGGTTGGGTATTTCTTCTTGGAGGAAGAGCCATTTCTTGGACATCCAAGAAACAGAATTGTAATACTAACTCAACCATTGAATCCGAGTTTGTTGCATTGTCTGTTGCTGGTAAAGAAGCTAAGTGGCTAAGGAATTTGATTTATGAAATTCCATTATGGCCCAAACCGATATCTACCATTTCTATTAGATGTGATAGTGTTGCAACCTTGGCTAAGGCTTATAGTCAAGTGTACAATGCAAATTCATACATTTAGGTGTTAGACATAGCATGATTCTTAAGCTCATCATGATTGGTGTTATATCTGTGGAGTTTGTAAGAACTCAGGTGATTTATCCGATCATCTAACCAAAGGGTTAGCAAGAGATCTTGCGCACAAGGCAGTTGTAGGGATGGGTTTAAAGTCCAATTAAAATATTTTATATTGAGATACCCAATTCCCATCTAATGTAACATTAGATGTTGAATTCAATGTGGAAAGCTTGATATTTGAAGATTGGAACACATTATTATCATCATCCCAAGGAATGTGTTCAGCACTGCAAGTTAAGGAGGTTGAAATTTTATTTCTTAATAGTTCTTTGAAAAATTGCATTTACAGGTGCAAGAAAAAAAGTACTACCTATATAAGCATGAAATGTAGCTGCTTCAAGAAGTTGGGACTTGACTTTGATATGCTTATTGAAGGATGGGACACAAGTTAGTAAAATGTACTTTCAAGTTAGAACTTATGAGAATGTAAAATTTTGTGTGTATTATCTTCATGTATTCACTATGAATAGAAAGGGTTCAATCGGTAGTGACACCCTAATATTCCAATATTTGGATTGTATAATATACTAATGTCAAATTCAATCATTACGACATTTCATTTATGCATCAGTTTGTTGTTGTTATGTTTTGTTTTAAGTTAATCAAGATTACACTCAAATGGGGGAGGTTTGTTGGTGAATTGTTATCATCAATGTTATTTAAGTGTAATGGGATTAATTTTTTAACCAAAAGTGATCTTGATAAATATTAAAGAAGTAAGGAAGGTGTGGAGAACACACTTGTTTAAGTTTGATCAAGTTTTAAAGTACACTGTCATTTAGGGGCGAAGCCCCTGGCGTATTAGTCTAAAAACCAAATTTAGAATAAGGTGTCTGTTTTAAAACAGGAAGACGCATCTTAGTCTAAAAGCGAACTTTATCTGTCTTAGACTAAAACACGTCGTTCTGATAGTTTTTGACAATTTCCATACATGAAACTGTTTTATGACAATTTTCAGACAAAGGAGGTGTTTAACCGAATTTTGGTCAGTTTTTTGGTACTCAAGAAAATTGATACTTCTCATTCTATCTTCTAAATTCTTCTGAGTCTTATCCAATAAAAAATTAGGGAGTACTACCCAAATACTTTGATTTGAAAGTGAAATCACAATTCTAAGAATATTCAAGTGCCTTTATTATCCCAAATTTCTAACAAGAATGTTGAACATCACTTGGCTAGGAAATTTCTGGCTTTCATCATCGTAACAATTCCAGACGTCACTCTAATTTTATCACCGCAAACCACGAATGGCTTTCTCCTAGAGGGATTGATACACACCATATTCCTTCCGCATAAAACTTCTATGAGGTTTTCTCCGATCCAATCCATGCCGAGAATTATGTCGAACTCATTTAACTCAAAAGATAAAAACTCTCGACGAAATTTGTTTCCATTCAAGTCAGTAGTTATGGTTTCTAACTTATTGCTAACAGATACATTCCTACCACCAACTACTTCTACTAAGATAGGGGTACTTAGCCTAAATGGTGATAATCTAATTTTTCTACCGAATTCATGCGATATAAAGGAGTGATCTGCTCCAGAATCAAATAATATCCTTCCAGGAATTTGATTAACTAAGAATGTACCTGCAACAACATCAGTCTCTTCATTTGCTTTATTGAGGGTCATCTGGTAACTTCGACGCTTGGGTTTTGGAGGCATGATCCTTGGGATTGGATTCTCAAGTTTTGAGCACTCTTCCGTCATATGCCCTTTCTATCCACAATTGAAACAAAATTTTACTTTCATTGGGCAATTTGTAGATATATGCCCTGGGTGCTTGCACTTGAAGCAGATGACGTAGTCGCCAAAGTGATTTTTCTTGCACTGGCCACACCAATTCCCTTCGTGGATGCTTCCATATTTGTTGTTCAACTTAGAGAACTTCTCATTTTTCATGTTATTGTTGTTGTTACCTGAGAATCCATCAGCATTCCTCTTTTCACCAACTTCAAACTTGTCGGCTATCCTTTTCTTTATCACCCCTTCAACAGACTTTTCAGCCCAGACGAACGCCTTAAAGGTAGGTGCCTGCTTCACTGGCACTGTGTACTCCTAAGGTATCACATTAGCATACCTATCAATCATGGTTATTTTGTCTGGAACAAGGCACAAAGCAAATTCCATTTTGTCTGTGAAAGCATTGGTGTATTCGTCAAACGTCATACTTCCCTTCTTTAAGTTCAGGAGTTGATTCTCCAACTCCAACATGTTGTCAGTTGAACAAAACTTCATCTTAAAGTGGATCAAAAGTTCTTCCCACACAACTGCAATGGCTTGTTTGGACTCAATATATTTCCTAACGTGTTCCACCAACAAAGTGTTGTTGTAACACCCAATTTTTGGTCATTTCTTAATTCAGGGTTGTGGTCCAAAGGTCGATCATGTAAAGATTTTGAGCCTTAAGAAGTAAAATGTAGACCCTTTTGGGAGGTGGTAATGTTGGTTGTGAGATCAAACCCTTGAATTGTTGTTGGACCGAAGGGTAAAAAAGGAAAAGTTGTAGATCAGGTTTCTTGTATGAATTAAGGATTTTAGTTCGAGATGATTTAGTCCAAAGTAACTAGATAAAATTCTAGGGCTCTTCAATACCTATCCATGCAAATAAAGAATGCCAAAACAGAGTTGGAACTAAGAAGTTATGGCCGTTTGAAGTTGAAGATGAAATTGGATATTTTTGGATTACGTAAGGTGTAACAGGCTTTAGTGAATTACGCGGGGTGTACATAAGAGGTATGCAGGGCGTACTTGTCCAGAGAGAAAACCCTAAAATCGAGGTTTTGAGCCCTATTTAAGCATCTTAAACTTCATAAGCCCATTCCATTCTTAGCCTCCATTCCCCCCAACGTCCTCCTTGAAACCCTAACCCTAGTTTGGTGCATTGTGAGCTTAAGGTGTGTTTTTGGGTGCCTTTGAAGAAAGAAGAAGGTGGTGGTGGTGCGTGGAAGCTTGAAACAACTTTGGATCTAGAAGTTCTTCTCCCTCATTCATCTCCAGAAGTTAGAAAGTTTGTACCTTTATGCCTCCATTGATAGATCTAGCTTAGATGTTAAAGTTATATCCTTTTTTCCCTTAAATTGGTCCAATTGAGTGTGAGTTTTTCTAGATCTTGTAAGGTGCATTTCCAGGTGTATTTGAGGATGTTAAGTAACAAAAATGAAATGATATACTTTTGGATGGTTTGATATGGATATTTGATGGTTTTGGGTTGAATTAAAAATGAAATTTTTACTTATGATTTTTGGGACCTTACAAGGGGGAGAGTGGAAGCTCGCAGCAGGAAGACCTTATGCCTAGGTTCAGATCTTATTCGGATTTCTTTAAGTTCAAGATTTCCGCACAACTGCTGCAACTTTTGATTTTGCATCAGGATCATCGTCAGCTGTGAGATTTCCCTTCGAGTCGTATTAGTTTTAGTTGTGATAGAAATATGTAGGACGCCTCGTGCTTTAGACTCTAGGGTGTTAAGGGCCCATGTTGAGGGTTATGATGAGGGTTTCCTTGTCTGTTCTTGTTTGATTGGGGCTTGGAAGTTTCAGTCACGACTCACGGGCATGGTAGGGATAGTTAAGTCTTATTGGGATCGATGTGCATTATGTTTGGCTGAGAGTGCTGTTGTTGGTTAGTAGATCGGGGTTAAGCTCGAGTGCCATTGTTGGTTAGTGGATCGGGGGTAAGCCCGAGTGCTGTTAGTGGTTAGCGAATTAGGGGCAAGCCTGAGTATTGTCAGTAGATAGCAGAGCAGGGTTGTTAGTGTCGAGTAGGAGCATGGACTAGTTTAGTATGCAACCGCTTGGTTTTTCTTCGTGTTGGTGAATTTATGTACGAGATTAGCATGACGTGTTTGGTCGAGAAGGTTTTGGACCGATCAAATTTGCGAATTTTCGATCAGTTTAGTTGATGTGAGGGTTATGAAGATTTCTAGTTCTGTAGGTTCCGAGAAAGGAATTGGGTCATTTCCTTCATGATTTAAGGAGGTTATGTGAATATGCTTTCTTCAGGCCTCGTGATATCACCAAAAATTTTGGGCTCGTAGAATTGCCGAGAGACAGTCGACTGTTGAAGATGCTACAATAAAGATGAATCAGATCTTGGAGTCTTGGTTTCATTGACTTGAGCCTGGGATGGAACCATTATCGGTGATGGTTTCAGATGTTGGCATTTCAGTAATCCTAGCCGTCTTGAAGGAGTCATGCTTGAAAGACACACAAAGGGTTATACCAAGATGTGGAACTGACGACTGATTTCGAGGATGAAATCTAATTTAGGTGGGGGAGAATTGTAACACCCGATTTCTGGTCATTTCTTAATTTAGGGTCGTGGACTGAAGGTCGGTCATGTAAAGACTTTGGGCCTTAAGGAAGTAAATTTTGGACCCTTTTGGGAGGCCGTAATGTTGGTTGTGAGATCAAACCCTTGAATTGTGTGTTGGTCCCAAGGGTAGAAAGGGAAAGTTATAGATCGGGTTTCTTACATGAATCAAGGATTTTAGTTCGATATGTTTTTAGTCCAAAGTAACTAGATAATATTGTGGGGATCTTCAATACCTTTCTGTGCATATAAAGAACGCCAAAAACATAGTTGGAACGAAAAAGTTATGGTCGTTTGAAGTTAAAGTGGAAATTTAGGATTTTTGGGTTACGTAGGGCATAACGAGCTTTAATGAATTACGCAGGGCGTACTCGACCATAGAGAAAACCCTAAATCTGGGGTTTAAGCCCTATTTAAGCACCTTAACCTTCATAAGCCCCTTCCATTCTCAACCTCCATTCCCCCCAACGTCCTCTTCGAAACCCTAACCCTAGTTTGGTGCATTGTGAGCTTAAGGTGTGTTTTTGGGTGCTTTTGAAGAAAGAAGAAGGTGGTGGTGGTGCTTGGAAGCTTGAAACAACTTTGGATCTGGAAGTTCTTATCCCTCATTCATCTCGAGAAGGTATAAAGTTTGTACCTTTATGCCTCCATTGATAGATTTATCTTAGATGTTAAAGTTATGTCCTTTTTGTCCCTCAAATTGGTCCATTTGAGTGTGAGCTATTCTAGATCTTGTAAGATGCATTTGTAGGTTTATTTGAAAGTGTTAAGTCACAAAAATGCAATCTTGATCTTTTCCTTCCATTTATGCATGAGTTATGAAGCTTAGAATCTTATGACAAGTTATGATTTTGGATTTGGACTCTTTCTAGCCATGCAAGGTCATAAAACTGGAAACTTTATGATTTAAGATGTCATTTGTGATTAGATCTGAGTATTGGATGAAAGGTCTTAAGGAAATAAGCACTAAATAAAGGACTTATTTTGGACGTAAGTACGAAGGGCGTACCTAGGGAATACGCATCACGTACTGGGTTTGAGTCCCGTACTCCATGCATACAAATGGAGTATGCGGGGCGTACTCAGCTTGATGTGGACCTTGACTTTCCTTGACCGTTGACTTTTTGACTAACTTTGAATTTAGGTCAAACTTGAGGGTTTTGGACTGTGGATTAAGATTCTACCTGGTTTTGCTGTTAGTGGAATTGAGGGAGCAAGCAGTGCAGAAAAGGAAGTCTGTCGCAGAGTTTCTGGGTTCTTCGTTTCAGGTGAGTTTTCCTCATTGTACCTATGGGTCGAAGGCACCAATGCCAGCCTACTAGTTTTGGTTATCATTTATTAGAGGGATGCCCTAACAGTTGCATGTATTCACGTAGGATAGACTGATGACTCTTGATCTAGGCTTTCCTGCCTATTCCTTGTTTGGTTGTGGCTCTAGAATAGGATCACTTGTCTGGGTGTCTATCTCACCTCTAGGTACATATGGTTGCGTATTCCTTGTAGAGTTGGTCACATATCCTTGTGTATAGGATGTTTCTATCTTGTAGTGTTCTGCTAGATTTACGTATATCCTAGTGTGATAGGATGCAACAGTAGTGGTAGGCTGGTTAGAGTATCAGTAGGTTGGTTATCATCTAGTGGAGTGCCCTAGGGGCTATATGTAGTCATGTAGGATAGTATGAGAACTCTTGATCTAAGCTTTCTTTCCTATTCCTCGTTTGGTTGTGGCTTTAGAGAACGATCATCTGTTCGGGTGGCTGTCTCACCTCTGGTTACTTATGGTTATGCATTCCATGGAGGTTAGGTGGTAGCGGAGCAATGTACTATGTGGGGTTTTGTAGGCGGTTGTGAGTTGTATGTGTAACGCATGGTTCCTAGTATGCTTTAAACTTATTTATTTATTTATTTTAGAAGGGTAACTCGACGAGTTGGTGGCCCTAACTCGTCGAGTATAGGGCAGAATATGCGTGGGGTTTAAGCTATCTACTCGACGAGTTAAGAGCCCTCGACTCGAAAAGTAGATCGGCCTGAGTGAAACCCTAGTTTCGGGGTTTTGTACCCTATTTAAGCTCTTTAACCCCCACCCCTTGGCCTCATTTCCAGCCTCCTTGTCCCAAACCCTAATCCACGAAACCCTAGAGCTTTCTTTGATTGTGTGAGCCATTTTGAGTGACCTTTGTGTGCTTTTGAAGCTTGTGGAAGAAGGAGATAAAGGGCTCAAGAAGGGAATAGTAGATCCAGAAACTACACTCCATTTGCTAAATTTTTCTGGTAATCAAGCTTCTATCTTGGCTATTGGTTCATTAGATCTCTTTATGTCCTCTTTATGTGGGTTTTTGGTCCAAGATTGATAGCTTTTGGGAAATGATCGACCCAAGTGGGTATTCTTCCAGATCTAGTACCTAGAGGGGCTGTTATGACATAAAGGTGCAAACTTTATGCCTTTGGAGCCCCCGTGCAAGCCTTAGAGAGTCATATTAGCCCCAAAAGGCCATGCATGTGGGAAAGGTGGGGACTTTACGTGTCCAAGTAGTGTTAGAGGTTTAGATTTGAGGTTGTAAGCTTGAGTTTGGTGTATGGAGGGCTTAAGGACCAAGTTCTAGGTCCCAAGGAATTAGGGTTTGAGCTAAACCCTTTAAGAAGTGGTATTAATGGGTAAAGTCATAAACTTTACCCTTAAAAGGACATTTTTAGGGTTTATGTGAAGTATGAAGCTTGGATCTGAAGTGTAGGGGCTTAATCCATTTGGATAGCCCAAACAGGCAGGGGAACTCGGCGAGCCCAGTAAGGGACTCGACGAGTTGAAGTCGGGTTGTCCCGATTGTATGCCAGATGGAACTCGACGAGTCTGTGAAGGGACTCGACGAATTGACTCGGCTAACCACGAGTCTGAGTAGTACAGGAACTCGCGAAGTTAGGAGGTAACTCGATGAGTTGGGTTGACTGGGAGTTGACCTTGACTTTGAATTTGACCAGGACGTTGACTTTGACCAGGGGTAAAATGGTCATTTTACCCTAAGTAGTGTCATCCGGTTTTGATTAAGTGTTAATGTGAAATTGATAGCCGGGGAATCGTTGGAGCAGCCGTCAGAGATTCCTCACACGAAATTTCACAGCTAGCATTCGAGGTGAGTTTCCTCCAGTAGGAACGGGTCTAAGGCACCAAGGCCGGCCTGTTTAGCTAGTAGTAGTTCCAGACTATGGTCTGATGCTGGGCGGGGCCCGATGTAGGATTATATGCTTTTCCGGATTTCGATCCGATGTCGGGGCGGTACCAAGGAATGCTTGTATGCTTGATGTCTTTGTGATTCTTGCATGTTTTTGTATTGTATGTTTCTGGATTTCGGTTCGATGCAGGGGCAGTCCCGAGGAATGTTAGTATGTTACCGGATTACGGTCCGATGCCGGGCGGTGCCCGAGGAATGCTTAAGTGTTAATGTTATGTGCTTAGGTTTATGTGTACTACTGATTATGCTCTTATGTATTCCGAGATTTGCTCGATGTCGGGCGAGGCTCGATGCCGAGCGGGGCCCGATGCTGAATAGGGTTCGATGTCGGGTGGGGCCCGATGCCGAGATGGACTCGATGTAGCAGGGACGGGGCCCAATATATGTTTATGTGTTATGTGTATGGTATGTGGTAGCTGGGGAGACTCATTAAACTTCGTGCTTACAGTTTTCAGTTTTGGTTTCAGGTACTTCCGCTGGTAAGGGGAAGAGCTCGGGATGACTGTATGACACACACCATTGTTTTTAGCCTTGGAGGATTCACTTTGATTTATGATATATGATTTGGATACATTGACAAATATGATGATGTTTTTGAGATACATGACTATGATTTTTATGTGATTGTTGATATTGATGGTTTTTATACCGATTTAAAACGAAATTTTTGGTCTATATTTTTGGGATGTTTCAAGTTGGTATCAGAGCCTTGGTTTGAGGGATTCGGGCACACTCTCGGGTGTGTCTGAACTCAAACTAAGGACATGGTATGAAAATTTTCAAAAGAAAACCATTCTTACAAAAAGAATTTTGAAAGGAGAAAGGAACTTTGAAAAGAGAAAAAGGGTGTGGTGCATGCAATCAGCTGAGCTCAAGTAAGTACTCCGTTTATGTTATGATATGTTTATGAGAACTGCATGCTAGATTAGGACTAAGGATCTAGGAAGGATGCCTTATGTGACTGTTATATGCGTATCAGCTTTATGAGAATTGCATGGCAGTTTAGGATTAAGGATCTAGGAAGGTTGCCTTATGTGCCTGTTATATGTATCTCAGCTTTATGAACCGCATGCTAGTACAGATTAGTCAGTGATGGCGTGAATGAGATATGCTTGATTATGTTTACTCGATGCTCGAAAGCTGCTTGCTTTGTGCTTTTAGGAGTTCTAGTTATCTTTTACTAACTAGTAAATGAATATGTTAAGTTACATATTGCGAGGACTAAATAATTTCAGAAGGTTAGGTCTGGCTCTATTGCGCAACTCTTGTTTGAGTCCAACCGTTGTAGGGTAGGATCTCTCATTCGAAGAATTATCTAGTCTTAGTGATATGTAATAGTATTCACGAACTAGTTAGGGGAAGATAGCAGGAACTTCTTATGCAGCTGATAGCGGAGAGTGGGTTGGTGATTACCCTAGGGAAAGCCTAGGATGAGTTTAGCATGAGATCAGCAGTAGTAGTAGAAGGGACTTGGTGGAGTCGACGCAGTTCTTGAGGAAAGTACGGATAGAATTGGAAGGTAGTATGGGACCGTACTACTAAAAGTAGAGGATCCGTACTCGAATCAAGGAAGGCTGAGATGAACCCAGGAAACTTGTAGAATGTGAGATCCATCGAGTTATGATGAGTATACTGATGTTTTTATGGTGTATTTTCAGTATGCTGACGCTACGCACTAGGCCAGTTGGCACTTCAGGCACTGGTGAGGGATCAGGCTCGGGCTCTGGAGCCGGGTAGATGGATGAGTAGACGAGGGAGTTTATTTCGTCTGAGATCACGCACAACATTTTAGAGCAGACTCATGTGATCTTTGGTTCGGTCAAGGAGGGTATTTTGGAGCTTCTGTATGAGAAGCTGAGCGCTTTCCTCACTAAGGTGGCGGCCATGATGGGGCGCGCACACTGACTTTCCGGGAGTTCAGGGCTTGTGGAGCTCCCGACTATCATGGGGCTTAGGACCCCATTGCTAGAAGCAGATGGTTGGCTAACGTCACCAACGCATTCCGTACGAGCAGATGTGCTGAGGGGGACAAGGTCCGACTTGCATCATGTCTTCTGAAGGACAGGGCACGATATTGGTGGGAGGAGGTCGGACGAGCCATTGGGGATGATACAATTCTAGATGCTATGACCTAGAGTGATTTTTCGGCCAGGTTCAGGGCCGAGTTTGCACCTGTGATTGAGGTGCAACAACTAGCGAGGGAGTTCCAGGATCTGGAGCAAACGACAGAGATTGTGGTGGAGATCACCGCCAAGTTTAAGGAGAGGGACCTTCTCGTTCCGCACTACGTGGCGGACGAGGAGATGAAGAAGGCCCGATACCATGAGATGTTGCGAAGTGATATGCGCCAGTTTGTGAGCCGCTCCAGCTGCAAGACGCTGGAGGATATGATTGCTAGGGCTCGAGAGAGGGATTTGGATTTGGAGATGGAGAGGAAGAGGAAACCAGATGGGGTTCAGACAAGCAGTTCGGGCAAGAAGCCCAAGTTATCAGATCACAGATCGAGGAGCCAGCAAGGCCGCAGCCGGTGTGGAAAGTGCGACAAGATGCACGAGGGGGCGTGTAGGGCGGGGAGTTCGGGCTGCTTTAAGTGCGGCTAAACTTGACACATGAGCAGGGATTGTACAGCTACCACTGGTGGTTTTCGAGGCCAACAAAATAAATACCCTAAATATTACACACTAAAACAATGTATAGTGGTAAAGGGATCGTATCCACGGAGATTGGTTCAATTTAAATCTCTATGTAAATCACTTGTTCAAGTACTTGTAAAACGAAAGTATAAGTAAAAGGGGAGGGGGGTTAATTCTTTTTGATTGTTTGACAAAATTAAAACTAAGCTAGAATATAAGTTTGACAAATAAACAAGTAAAAGATTTGATTAAATTCAATGAAGTGAAATTGGTTGATTTTGGGTACACCACATGGATGACATGGTTGACTTATCATTAGACTAAATGGAATAACACTTGTGAATCAATTTAACTTGGCTATAGCAATTCATAAGCACAGATTACCTCAATTCTTCATAGCTATTAAAATGGTTAGAGGAGCTCTTAACATATTTCCTTAATTAAAGTCACAAAATCAATGAAGCATATAATCTTGTGAAAATCAATTAGCTTTAAGTTCTAAGAATTACCAAGCCCAAAAGATAATCAAATGCTTACATTATCATTATGGAGGAAACATTTCCATGGTCTAAATGAAATGAAAACAAACATATAAACCATTTGTTGCTTACTAATTTGAGAGTCCATTACTTAACCAAGAAATTAGTCAACAAAAATAAGCATTCACACAAGATAACATTTAGTCTTCAAAGCAACCAATCATCCATGGGATTTAACCCTAATCAACCAAATGAGAATCTAGCCAAGCATGGAAAAAATAAAAGAAATACAAGATAGTTTAGAGATACCAAACATGATTCAAAGTGTAAGATGAAATGAAATGACACCAATCTTCAAAATCTTCCCAAGCCTTCCTGAGAGCAAAATAGAGTTGTTCTTCAAAGTCTTGATAATGAAAATTCCCCCCAAATCTTCAGTAAAGAGTGCTTATTTCCGGATTCAAAAGTTCCCCAAAAGCTATCCACCAACCTTCCCAAAATAGAGTCAAAAAGTCAAAACCCGGATTCACTTCAGCACGATCCACGCCGACCGTTTGTGGATCCACGCAGACCGCGTGGGTCTCGCTGATTTCATGCCTTGGCCCAATTAGTATGTAATCCAGCCCAATCTTCCTTTAACATCCCAGCCTAAATGCATCAATTCTTGGAAGTCCAATTATGTTATTCCAAAGCCTCCATTGATGGTCCAATGCCTCATTAGCCTTCTTTAACTCGAATCCTCGTCCAAAGATTAAGTCCAACGCGCTTCTCACTTATACTGACACCAAGCCCAATTGCACCACTTCAAGTCCATGAACAAATTGCAAGCCTCCAACAGTCCCGCACTCCTTCCACACCTCCAATAATAAATAGTCTTCAATAAATCCTGCAAATAAGCTCAAAAGACTGGAAAACACCCTGTAAAGGAGAAAAATAACAAAAAGAGAAAATATGCATGAAGATTAACTAAAATGAGAGGGTTTTAACTAAAAATAAACTATGAAAAGAAGTAATAAAAACGAAACTATCAAATCACCCCAAGCTTAAACCTTACTTGTCCTCAAGTAAGACAAGACTAAAATGAACTTGGGATGAACTATCCTAGAAAGAAAAAAAAGAATGAACATCTTAGGTGGAAATTCACGACACGCCCTTAAAATAAAAACATATAATCCATTTTTAGGGATAAAAATCGCTTTAAGGGACGAGCCTTTGTTACCTTTCTAGCAAGGGATATATGTTGATCAAGATGCAAAATAAGCATGCATACTTCACTAGTATGGTTTATGTGACGTTGTTTCGTGGTCCGATCTAGCCCACTAGCCATAAGAAAGTGTCCATCGGTTAGAACGTTCCTCACTCCTCACAGCTTCAACCCCATGCCAAGAAATAAAACCTAGAAAAATATAACTCGAGCCAAAATTGGCAAGGAACGAGCTATGTACAAAAGTTGGAAAACTACAATCATCTAGAAGAATAAGTGCTTCCACCAAAATAAGACCCATGTAGAGCGAAGAGTCGAGCACGCGATGAGAAAAGGCGCCAATGTAGTTGCCAACCAAAAACGAAATCTAACTAGAAAAACATCAAACCAGGAACAAATTACATGAACTAAAATCCAAAAATGGCTAAACATCTACCAAAGAAAACAAATGGATACAACTCCGTGGCTCGGCCTTTTCTTTTATTTATTTATTTATTTATTTTTTCTATTATTATTATTATTATTTTTTTGGTCAACAAAACCCCAAGGACACAATTACAAATACAAATACTTAAGACACAACGAGGAAAACACCAAAAATATATAACTACATTCGCATCTTATGATTGCGATAATATCCGACTTTTCAAAACCTTTTTTTAACACTTTAACCCTAGAACCAAGAAAAATAAAGTTCAAATTTCACGAAAGATCAAAGATTTTACTTCTGCAAACAAATTGGATACATATGAAATTTCACGTACACAAATTAAATACTAGACTTTATTGAATTTTTTTTTTTTTTTTGTAAATTGATGCAAAATTTTTCGGACGACATTTTTAAAACAATTTACTTTTGATTCACAAAACAAAACAAAACTAGAAAAAAGGGGTAGTTGTCTCTTTATTTTTTGCTCACTTTTTTGGTTTACCACAGGAGTATTACAATTACAGCTGGAAATAAAAATACAAAACATAACTATATACAACTATAAGCGGAATCTAAATCTAACCCAAACAAGATGCCAAACGAGCACAACTACATAAGGCTAATTCGATATCAAATGGGAAAATGTGTCTATATCATAAAGTAATGAGATATGATGTGAATTGTAGCAGTTAGACACTAAATACCTCAAAATAGCACAATCTAGTTTTTATTCCTTTCTTTGGGGTTTGATTGTGGCTTGTGAGGAAAATGCAAGTGAGGGACTAGTCGGCACGAGGCTAAGTTGTCCCCCTACTTATGCCACACTTGCCATAAGTCGATTCATATGCATAGCCAGTGTTGCAGAAATCGGCCTAATCGGCGATTAATCGCTAATCGGACCTCCACCGATGAGATTTATTGCTAATCGGTCACTATAATCGGGATTGGTCAATACAGGTCAAAGTCGGAATTAATCGTACCTAATCGGGCCTAATCGGACCTAATTAGACTTAATCGGACCTAATCGGGTTTGGTCAACGCAGGTCAAATTCAGACCTAATCGGCCCTAATCGGACCTAATCGCCGATTAATCGCTTTTTTGTAGGATTAAAATTAGATTTATAAATTTTTGAATAATTTTCTTAATAATTAATGGTCCCCGATTAATCTCCCGATTAATCCCCGCCTAGCCGATTAATCCCTTATCGCTAGTCCACCGATTAGCGATTTCTGCAACCATGTGCATAACTACTTGCACTCTCTCCCCATGTATATATAAGAGAAGATGCAACAACTGAAGGTCCCTAAGAGCGATTCTTATTTGTTATGTGAGTTTCCAAAAGATTTGTATTTAAGGTGTGTCGAGTCTTTCAAGTAAAGATGTTCGGAGATGAGAATAAAGAGATAACAAAAATGCATGAGTGCTAATGCCCTAAGCTAAATGTCATGTAAAAATAAAAAGTGAAAAAGAAGAAAATAAAATCTTTTTGGAGTTTTATAAAAAAATGAATGCAAATTAAGGCTAAAATGATATGCAACCTAAGTTAGAATGCATGAGAAAGCAAAAAGAAAAAGGGAATACCCCACCCAAGCTTAGAAATAAGCATTGTCCTCAATGCTTGGGGCGAGGCGAAAGTACCTAAACCGGGGGATCAGGAGGAGGATATGGGTATTGGGGGTAAGGGTAGGGGTAAGGTGGAGGTGGGTAAGGGTGAGTGGGTGGAGGGTATGGATAGGGAGGAGGAAGTGTTATGTTCTCAAAGTGGTTTTGTGATTGGTGTCACCGCCACATATGGTGCATCTGCTGAGACATGATTTGGTTAGAGACACAAAGGGTCTCGAACGGTTCGGCAAAATTAGTGGGAAGCGGGTAATATCCGGGAGGTGCTTGGGGATCTGCTTGCTGTGGACCATGGGTGGGCTCATCGTCCGGATCGTCATCCACATGCATCCCGTGATCATCTTCAGCCTGGAGCGCATCCTCATTGACCTGAGTAAATGATGGTCCTCGTGAGTCTACACTGAGTGCGATCGTGGAAGGTGAAGTTGGAGACTCGGGGGTCGGGATGAATAAGATATCCGACCCCTTAAGGACAATACCATGTAAAACTGCTCCTGTTCCTACGACGAATGTGATGCATGTTTGTGAGAACCCGCTCATCCAAGAGAATTTTGTTGTTGACGGGCGTATAGTCGTCCGGAAGCTCAATGTCAAGACTGCGGGCTAAAAGGGTGACAAATCCTCCATACAAATATCACCGGTTGTTTTGGTTCTCATGAGTGCGCATTTGTGGAAAAAGAACGAGGCAAAATCCGGGATCGGTGGGTTTTCACGTCGCGTCATGCACCAAAGGAAGAAGAGCTCATTTTTTGTGACTTGGCCGGCTTCTTTGCGGGCAAAAACAGTGCACACCAAGATACAATGGGCAATGCGGAGGCACGAGTGAATGATGGAGGTTGCCTTATCACGACCGGCACATGAAAAGATCCCCTCAGTGATTTCCGTCCAAAAAGTCTCGTGGTTGAACCCGGCAGGCAAGGTGTCGAAAACCATGAATGTGTTCGAGGAAGGTAAGCCCAATATCTCATTTATCCTTGCAAAATCAATGTATTCCCGGTCCCCCATAAGTTGGAATGCAACTTTTTTTCTCTCGCTGTCTAACCCGCAGTCGACAAGGAAATCTCTAGTAGGGAGCTCGTAAGTGTGTGCCATGAGTTCGAGAAGGTTTTCCCACCCGATGTTACGGAACAATTCAGTGACCCCCTCAAGAACCCCTAATGAAACGAGCGTGGGTTTGCACACAAATTTGGTGGAGGCGACCTTCCTAGGCAAACTCTTCTTGTAATTTTCAGTCGCCTTTGCGTCCCTAAACCTTGGAATGTTGGGTTCATCATTTTGAGCTCTACCGGGAGCCTTGCCTCGGGCGGCAGCCGAGCGTTTTCTAGATGTGGACATGATCAACCTGCAAGGAAACTAACAACTACATGGACCAACAATACCAACAAATAATATTTCAATGCAAATCACCAATCGACTCCCTATGGACTTCTAAAATGGTTCAACAATCAAATCAAGAAATAATTCCGAGACTCATTTGATGCAATACCATATAAATTGTTGTTCAAAAACATGCATATTGGTCAATTAAAGTCAAGGAAAGAATGTACCCGTTGGTGACCACGACTTTTGAAAGTCAAAAATTTACGCGCGAAAATTCGGGATTTGAAAATCTTGCAACACTCCACCCCAAGCTTGAAGCTTTGCTCAATTCCTCATGAGAAGTAATTACCGCGAAAACCCAAGAAATCCGGCAACGACTAGAAATTCCGGCAAAATTTTCCTGCGTGCTTTGAGGAATATTTTTACTGGGGTTTGTAGCCTTGCCCAAGAGGAGTACAATGGTGGTGTCGGAATTGTGAGAGATGGCCGGAGTTGCTCGGAAAATGGCCAGAAAGTGGCGAGATGGTGGTGGTGGCACCTGGAATTCCGGCAACAGATCGGAGCGGTTTTTGGGTGGGGTTTGTAGAGCTCGAAAAATAGGAGAGAATGGCGGTGGTTTCACGTAATTCCGACCGGCGGTTTGACGGGAAATCAAGTTTTTGTGTTGGAAGTGGGAGGTGTTTTAATGGAGTTTAGGGTAAAGAAGAAGAAGAAGTGGGGAAGAAAGGGTCGACTGGGGGTATTAGTTGGTTTAATTCGTGGTCAAACCTGGTCAAAACACGGGTCAACGAAAGTTAACACCTCACGCGGACGTTTTCCGGAGTACACGCGGTCCGCGTGAGGTGCCCTGAAACGGTCAATTTGTTCATTCCCTCATGCAGTCGTTTTCCGAAGTACACGCGGTCCGTTTGTATAACCCACGCGGACAAACCCCCGACCACACACGGTCCGCGTAAAAGGTTCTGTGACCCTCCAGATTTGAAGATTGACACGGTCAAATTTTTGGCCACACGCGGTCCGTTTGTATAAACCACGCGGACGAATCTTCGAGTACAGGCGGTCTGCGTGAGTCTTGCAGAAACCTTCTCCACTCTTTTGACGTATGGGGCTTAATATTCAACACTCTCTTGGCTGCAAGAAGGAAGAAAAAGAAAGGTGAAATGCAAAAAGAATTTATCTAAAGTGTTTATGCAGAATTAGAAAACATGAAAACATTAAGTTTTCCAAAAATGCCCTTCTTTAACGTCTTTGGCGAGACGTCCTTCCAGCTTGATTCAACACATTGGGACATCCAAATGGATGATTTCAAGGGCATTTGCATTAAAACCTTCATAGAATGGCTTCAAACGATGCCCGTTGACTTTGAAAATTTGTCTCGTTTCTTCACTTTGTATTTCAACCGCTCCGTGCTCAAAGAATTTTAGTACAACAAATGGACCTACCCATCTTGACCTCAATTTTTCGGGAAATAACTTCAATCGCGAATGGTAAAGCAAAACCCTATGCCCCGGTTCAAAATGCTTGCGAGTGATGGACTTGTCGTGGAAGAGCTTCGTTTTTTTCCTTGTAAATTCTCGAGTTTTCATAAGAGTCATTTCTCAATTCTTCTAACTCTTGAAGTTGAAGCTTCCTATGTCTTCCCGCCTCATCAATATTGAAATTGCATTGCTTTACCGCCCAAAATGCACGGTGCTCCAATTCCACGGGAAGATGAAATGGCTTTCCAAAAACCAACCTAAATGGGGACATTACTATCGGGGTCTTGTAAGCGGTCCGATAGGCGCACAAGGCATCATCAAGCCTCGAACTCCAATCTTTTCTTGTAGGATTCATTGTTTCTCAAGAATAGACTTCACTTCACGATTTGAAACCTCCGCTTGGCCATTCGTTTGAGGGTGGTAGGCGGTAGAGACACGGTGGGTCACGTTTTACTTTCTTAGCAAAGCCTCCATCATCTTATTGCAAAAATGTGTCCCTATGTCACTAATCAATGCCCTAGGCACACCAAATCTCACAAAAACATTAGACAAAAACATTGGCCCATAAAATCAATCCCCCACACATCAAAAACTTCACAAACAAGGATTGGATTTTGTGGAATTTGGTTCTTTTGTGAAATGTTCCCCGTCCTTTGGCACCATTCACAACTTTTGAAAAACAAGTAACAATCACGTGACATGGTTGGCCAAAATAGTCCACACTCAAGAACCTTTCTCAAGGTCCTGCTAGGTCCGAAGTGTCCCCCACAAGCAAATTAATGACAAAATTGCAAAATGGATTGATGTTCTTGTTGGGGCACTGTTGGGGTGCAAAGTTCTTCATGTATGACTTTGTAATGGTTTGACTCTTGTAAACCCATTTGCATGTGGTGCATTAGCCTTTAGACCCATGTGTTAGTGAGAGTGAGAGAGAGACATGTAAACACCTCTATAAATAGTGGGTTCATACCACTTGTAGAGGTGTGCTTGAGAGATGTAAAAGTTGAGTGTGTAAGTGTGTGTTATTTATGTAGTCTAGATCTAGATCCTTTTTGTGTAACACCATATACAATCAATACATCTCTTGAACACCCAAATCACCATGTTCATTGTGCAAACTTTAATTCCGCATGCCAAACCATGTTCTTATGTCACTACAATTGGTATTAGAGCGGGACTTCAAGATCAAGGTGATTTTTGAAGAACGATTCTCAGTTTGGCAACATTTGTCGCAATTTGAACAATTTTGGTGAGTCTCTCTATATGATCTCTCTTAATTTCATTGATTCGTGCATTACGTTCTTGATTTGTGATTATTTGACTCATTGGATCAATTTTTTTTTGAAAAACCCATTCGTTGTGATCCAATAGATTTTTTTTATTAAAGCCCGATCCAATCCTATTCGTTTGTTCTAATTGATTAATTCGTATGTTACTATTCACATACGATTCATTTTGAGCCCAAAAATGTTGATTCGATTCTAATTCATTCAGCAATCCATAAACTCAAGTCCAATATGAAATCAAATATTGTCCGGAATGTTTTTATCTCAAGTCCATTCAAAATGTATTGATCCGATATCATTTGTTTATTGATAAATCAGTTGGTACGAGTGTGCTTTATTAGGTTGTACAATTAAATCCAATTTTGTTCCAGTTCGTCATCAACAATTCTTTCATCAATTACTCTTTAATCGTATGTTCATACGAGTTCTGCTTGTTGTTTGTTGAAATCATTTTGTGAATCGATTTCAGTTGATTTGTCTAAACATAAAAGCGATTATAATCAAGATGTCGATTTTTGATTCTATTGAAAAGTCAAACTCAAAGTCAGCATTCGTGTTCTTGATAAATTGAACATGAAATTGAATGCTGAACATGATTTTGGGTCAAATATGTTTGTGTTGAGTCAAAATCGTATCTTTCAATCATAGTCGATTTGAATGAATAGGTTTGAAAATTGATTTGGGAGTCGAATAGATTCGATTCTAATAACAGATGGGATTTTTGATGTTTGAGGAGTCGTTGATCGAAGGCGAAATATGGATCAATTTGAAAGTAGTCGATTTGTTGTTTGTCGACTAAAGCACTGATAGTCGATCAAAAGACAAAATCGAGATTTGAAAGTCAAAATTCGGTTTCTTCTTGAAGATGTGTTTGTTTGTTGAAATCGATTTCGAAGGTCTGTGAGTTTGAGTTTGAATCGATTAACAAAGGAAGAAGGACTAACAGGTTTTGCTTGGCACGCTAAAAGCAAAGGAACGAACTGGGAAATTGATTTGATTTCGAAGGTGATGATTTGGTATCGATCTTATGAGTCAATTCTTTTGGTTTTGATTTGGGATCGGTTGATTTGGAGTCGGGAACTCGACATTGTTTAGATGTCGATGTCGACTGGGATAATTTGGATTCAAAGAACAAAGAACTGGGTAAACGTACGAAGGATGCTCTGATTGAATGAAGGGTTCCTGTATGGTTGTTGTTTGGATTGTGATAATGATTTTGAGTTATTGCTTGAAGAAACGAAGTCTGATTTTGGGTTAAGATTCGAAGATTTGGGAATCGATGGTTTGGTGAACTGGAACGAAGAACTGTAACAATGAACTATAAGAACGAAGAATGATTTTTGGGTTGAATGTACGAACTGTAAGAATGAAAATTCGATTCAGAGGTATTCAGAGGTTACTGTTCATTGGATAGGCTTCGAATGCTTCGAATTCGTGTGTTTGGGAAAATTTTCGTATGAAGAGGAGAGAAAATTTTGGGGAAGATGATTTTCATACGAAGAGGAGAGAGAAGGAAAATTTTCGTATGTTTGGCAAAATTTCGTATGTTTGGAAGCAAAACCAAAATTTTCGAATATAGTCCCTCAAATTTCGAATGGTTGTCAATTGGGAAAAGGCTTCGTATGATCGAGCAAAAGTCTTCGTATGTTTTGATCAAAAAGTAGAATTTTCGAATTCAGCCGCTGAAATTTCGAATGTTTGGCAAACTCAACAATTAATTGAAGTTTCGAATATTTGACACTTTTCACCCAAATTCGAAAATTTTCTGAAATTTCGAATTTTTGGGACAACTCTTCGTATGTTTGTTGCATAATGGCAGAATTTTTGAAAATAGTCCCTGAGGCTTCGAATGTTTGGCGGTTCATACCCAAATTCGAAAAAGGACTTTTTTTGCTGAAAATTGAAGAAAATGCATTTCAAGCCCCTGTAGTTTGTGCAAATTGACGCTTTCTACCCAGCTTTGGAAAAAGGGGAGAGTTTTGCATATTTTGCTGTTTTGGGCGCACCGGGTCACTGCAGAATTTTGAAATTGCCAATTTCTACCCATTTTTGAGAAATTTTGTCAAAGGCGGTCCGTGAACAAAGCTAAAAATTCAATATTTTTTGAATTTTTCGGATTGAAGCACAAAGTTTATGCCACATGTTAAGGGGGAGTTTTGACACGAAAAATTCCGAATAGAGCACGTTCTCTTTCCTTGAAGGTTTTATAATAAAATTTCGATTATAAAAAGGGGGAGAAATTTATATGGAAATTCGAACTTGAATTTTTCATATTACGCGGATTTGAAGACCGAAGTGACCTTGATTTTTGAAGTCTACGAAATGATGCAATTGGATGTTCGGAAATGATGTATTCGAAATGGGTTTGGTTTTATTGAAGATTTTTGGGGTGTGTTTTTATGCGCAACTTTTGGGTGATTATTTGGAGTTAATCATTCGTTGCTGCTCGGTTTGTATGGTTTCACATCCTAGAGCCCAAATTGACGAATCATGGAAGAATTAAAGATTGAAGTTCGTTTCGACATGTGTCACCTTTGAGGCTCGAACCGCGTAGTTGCTCGATTTTGGAAGATTTGAAGTGGGTCATCCATTCCTAACTTTGAGGGGGAGAATGTTGGGGTGCAAAGTTCTTCATGTATGACTTTGTAATGGTTTGACTCTTGTAGACCCACTTGCATGTGGTGCATTAGCCTTTAGACCCATGTGTTAGTGAGAGTGAGAGAGAGACATGTAAACACCTTTATAAATATTGGGTTCATACCACTTGTAGAGGTGTGCTTGAGAGATGTAAAAGTTGAGTGTGTAAGTGTGTGTTATTTATGTAGTCTAGATCTAGATCCTTTTTGTGTAACACCATATACAATCAATACATCTCTTGAACACCCAAATCACCATGTTCATTGTGAAAACTTTAATTACGCATGCCAAACCATGTTCTTATGTCACTACAGGCACACATCACCTAATGATTTGATCGGGAAAATGTTTCCACAAATAAGGTTCATCCCACACGTAATAGTTTGCATCACTTTTTAATTTGTCTTTTTGAGCACACGTGAATGTGTCGGGATACCTTTTCGTGACCAAAAAGTTAACGATATCGGCATACCAAGGAATAGATTGAGTAAGGGAAAAGAGATGCTCATCCGGAAACTCATCCCGCAACGAGAAAGGAGTCTCATTTGAAGTGATCCGACTTAGATGGTCGGCAACAAGGTTCTCGCTTCCACTCTTGTCCCGAATCTCCAAATCAAATTCTTGCAATAGTAGGATCCACCGGATGAGTCTTCGCTTTGCATCTTTATTTGTCATCAAGTACTTGAGTGCCGCGTGATCCGAATACACTATGACTTTGGTACCGAGTAGGTATTCTCTGAACTTCTCCAAAGCGAACAGTATGGCCAATAGGTCCTTCTCTGTGGTAGAGTAGTTGCTTTGAGCATTATCTAGTGTTCTCGACGCATAGTAAATCACATGGGAGGCTTTTCCATTCTTTTGACCCAAAACGGCGCCTATAGCATAGTTGCTTGCATCATACATGATCTCGAAGGGGAGATCCCAATTTGGTGCTTGCATGATAGGAGCGGATGTAAGCAAATCTTTGAGCTTGTCGAAAGCTTCTTTGCACGCCTCATTGAACTCGAAATCAACATCCTTTTGCAAGAGTTGGCACATTGGTCTGGTTATCTTAGAAAAGTCCTTAATGAATCTTCGGTAGAAACCTGCATGACCCAAAAAGGAACGAACTTCCCGGACACAAGTCGGGTAAGGTAAGCTTTGAATAACATCAATTTTTGCCTTATCTACCTCAATTCCTTTCTTAGACAGAATGTGACCCAAAATAAGACCTTGACTCACCATAAAATGACATTTCTCAAAATTTAAAACCAAATTCGTTTCAATGCATCTTTTTAAAATCTTGGTGAGATTGGTCAAACATTCTTGAAAGGAGTTTCCGTATACCGTAAAATCATCCATAAAAACCTCAATTATGTTTTCAACATATTCTGAAAAGATACTAACCATGTAACGTTGGAAAGTGGTTGGGCGTTACGCAATCCAAATGGCATTCTCCGTTATGCAAAAGTGCCAAATGGACATGTAAATGTTGTCTTTTTTGGTCTTCGGGTGCCACCGGGATTTGGTGAAAACCGGAGTACCTGTCGAGACAACAATAGTGAGATTTTCCGGCCAACCTTTCTAACATTTGGTCAATGAAAGGCAATGGAAAATGATATTTTCTTGTGCTTGCATTGAGTTTGCGGTAGTCAATACATACTCTTCACCCGTTTTGTGCGCGAGTGGGGACCATCATACCATTGTTGTTATCGACCACCGTGATTCCCGTCTTCTTTGGCACAACTTGCACCGGGCTCACCCATTTGCTATCCGAGATTGGATAGATCATCCCCGCATCAAGGAGCTTTAAAATCTATTTTTTCACAACTTCCATCATAGGCGGGTTCAATCTTCTTTGCGCATCCCGACTCGGCTTGCATTCATCCTCCATCAAGATCTTGTGCATACAAGTAGATGGGCTCAATCCCTTGATATCCACAATCGTCTAACCCATTGCTTCTTTATGTTCCTTCAACACCTTGAGAAGTTTCTCTTCTTCACATTCGGTCAAATGAGTTGAAATGATGACCGAAAGAGTCTTTTTGTTTCCCAAGTACGCATATTTCAAGTGTTGGGGTAGGACTTTCAATTCTAGTTCCGGTGGTTGAACAAGGGAGGATGGCAATCTTGTATGGGTTTGAGGTAACTCAATTTGCTTCACACTGAATTGAGTGGTTTTCTTGATCTCCAAATTGTTTACCAATCTTTCAACTTCCGCGTCTCACGAGTAGAGCTTCAACTTCTTGGCTAATTTTCCACAATCAAATCCTTTGCTCAAAATCATCTCCAACATGTCACCATTAGACAACTCAAACAATTCCTGGGTTAATGGTTCGACAACATCCACAAAATATAAAGATGAAACATCACTAGGATATCTCATAGCATCGTAGATATTGAAACTTATCGTTTCCCCATCAAACTCCATCGTTAAGCTTCCCGCATACACATTAATATTTGTTCTAGCCGTCTTCAAAAATGGTCTCCCAAGTAAAATTAGACCCGACTTGGAGGACACTTGTTCTTCTAAATAAATCACATAGAAATCCGCTGGGAAGACCAATTGGTTCACTTGCACTAAAACATCTTCCAAAACGCCTCTAGGAAAGACACTTGATTTATCTGCAAGAGAGATTATGACTCCGGTTTCACTCAAAGGTCCGACATTCAATGATTCATACACCGAATAGGGCATGAAATTAATAGAAGCACCAAGGTCAAGCATGACACTACTAAATGTGACATCCCCAATCTTGCAAGGAACCGTAAAAATTCCTGGATCTTTGCACTTAGGTGGAAGTTTCCTTTGCAAAACCGCGGATGCGTTTTCATTCATTGAGATTTTCTCATTTCCCTTCAATTTCCTCTTGTTGGTACAAAGTTCCTTCAAGAATTTCACATATCTAGGGATTTGTTTGATTGCATCAAGTAAAGGGATGTTTACTTACACCTTTAGGAAGGTGTCCAAGATCTCTTTCTCCTCCATATTTTTCTTCGAAGTTGCAAGTCGGGAGGGGAATGGCAGTCGAGTGGTTATTGGAGTCACTAGAGGGGTAATCTTCTTTGGAACTCCGTCTTGTGTGGCATTCTTAACAACGGGATCCTCAACGGGGATGATCTCTATTTCTTCCTCCTCTTCCATTGACTTCTTCTTTGAACTACTTTCTCCGGTTTGTTTACCACTTCTCAAGGTCACCACATTAACATTTGGGTTCTTTTCGGTTTGAGAAGGGAGTTTGCCACGGGACTCCAACTTTCTTAAAGATGTAACTATATCTCCCATTTGTGCTTCAAGGTTGGAGATACTAGTTCTTGTCTCTTTTTGGAATTGTTGGGTACTAGTGGCTAAGGATTTGACAATGTCTTAAAGAGACATTCCGAAGCTACTTGGTTATGATTGAGGACGTTGTTGGTGATGATGTGGAGGGTGCGGTTTGGATTGATAGTGTGGTTGTGGGTGTTGGTAATGAGGTTGTTGTGGTGGGTAGGAAGGTCTAACCAATGCATTTTGAGGCAATGGTCTTGGGTTGTAGCTCATGTTGGGATTTGGCTTCCAACTTGAATTGTATGCATTTTGGTAACCGGATGGTTTGTTGTGGTAGTTTTGGAATTATCCCGTGGCATTCACGTGTTTCGCATCTTCTTGGAGAATGGGACACATATCCGTAGGATGTCCCATTGTTGCACATATTCCACAAACCATCACTTGTGGAGTTTGTCCCATGGCTAACTTTTGAACAACGAAGGTTAAGTTTTTGATTTGAGACTTGAGGTTTGATGTTCCCACCTCATTGACTTTTTGTTGAGTTTCTCTCTTCATATCTTGGCGCGGGCCAAAATGTTGTGAATTTGCAGATATGGTGTTGAAGAGTTGTTTTGATTGTTGTGGAGTCTTGCTAAAGACATCTCCACCACTTGAGGCATCAACTAATCTTCTCTCCATTGGCAACAATCCCTCATAGAAATGTTGAATGAGGAGTTGTTCCGGAATTTGATGTTGTGGGCAACTATAGCACAAGTTGTTGAACCTCTCCCAATAATCATGAAAAGTCTCATTTTGACCTTGGCGGATTCCACAAATCTCATTTCTAAGACTTGAGACTCTTGAAGCGGGATAGAACTTGTCAAGAAAAGCTCATGCCATGTCGGTCCATGAGTTGATTGACCACGGTGGAAGATAGAATAACCAATCCTTTGCTCTATCGGCCAATGAAAAGGGGAATGCCCTCAATTTGATTTGGTCATCGGTTGACCCTTGTGGCTTCATACTAGTGCAAATAATGTGGAACATCTTCAAATGCTTATGAGGGTCTTCATTCTCTAATCCATGAAAAGTTGGAAGTGTTGGATTAGTGTCTAAGTCCGTAACTATATTTGGTATGTACTTGACCCGAGTGTGCATGGTCCTTTTGGGTTGCCTTCACCAAAGCAACTTGACAAGGTAATTTGATATGAGAGAGAAGATATTATGGTTTATTAATATATTATAAGAATAATATATTAAAGGAGAAATCATATTTATTTAATTAGTATTAGTCATAAATTAATTAGGAATTAATTTGGTGACTAAAAGAGATTAATTAAATAAAGGGGTATAAACTGTCAAATGTGTGATAGTTGAGTTTTGGGCTGGGAAACCTAATGGACTAAGGGGGAACGAAATTATGATGAGGGATCATCATATTTTCGTCCAAGGGCCTCATTCCAGAAGGTTCCTTGGGCTGCTTGGTGGCTAAGCTATCCATTAGGGTTTAGACTGAAACCCTAGCACCCTACAGTATAAATAGATGCCCTATGCTTCAATTTTAGGCCACTTGATTCCAAGGGAAACCCTAGGGCCGAAATTAGCATCCTTCCCCTCTCTCTCTTAATTGCCTTCTTGCTTCAAGGTGTTTGTGAGCCATTAGAGGCACTACAATTGTGGTGCTTGCTTTCAAGAGTTCAAGAGATCAAGGAAAGTAGTTGTTATTGCAATATAACAACAAAGGTATGTCTACTACACTTCTATACGATTTTCGAAAATTATAGAAGCATGCTAGGGTTTATTTTGTGTTCATATAGTTGTATGTCTTATAGTGAAAACATAGATCCAATTAGGGTTGCATGCACACATAGGATTGTTTCTATAAAACCTATTAGTGATATCAGAGCCTTTGGTTTTTGTTTTCAATTTGATTTGATACATATTATGAATTTGACAAATTAGGGTTTATGGCAAGTAAACCCTAAGGCTTGGTGTTTTTCGAAAATAGGGTTAAGAAACCCTAGTTGGCGATTTTTTGTAGGGTTCTTAAACCCTTTTTGCCTAGCCTCCAAATTTCGAAATTAGGGTTATGAAACCATAGGGATTTCGAAAATCCCTTGCCCCCCAAGACAAGATCCCAAAATTTTAGGGATTTGGATAATGCCATCTTTGTGATTATCAACTTAATTGTTTAAACTAGATAATTGAAGATCTTGAATTATCCTTTCCATAAATTTCGAAATCTAGGGGATAAAAAGGATTAGGATAAATTAATTGTTTAATCTTATGATAATCCTTCATGATTTAATAATTTAAATTAATTGTTTAATTTTGATAATTATTAAATCAAAGATTTTTGGTGTTTAAAATTTTAAATTAAATTGTCTAATTTTCGAAAATTTTAAATGCAACAAAGACACTAGTATTTTAAAATGTTTTAAAATACACCCTTATACAATTATGATATTATAAGATTAATTATTATATATATGTATAAGAATAAGCTAGTCTTATCGCTAGTAGGCCTCATTCACGAAGCCAGTCTATAAGGTGGGTATAAGGTTGCTGCCTATAAAATAGCGCTTAATGGATGTACACTCACATCTACCGCTTGCTTGACTGGTGGAGGGTCGTTAGCCGAACGGATAGGATAGGGCACTTAATTCCTCATTATAAGTATAATGGAAATATTAAAGTAACTGCATTGTTTTACAAATTCCCACTCTTAGTTACTTTAGGGTAAAATGTGAAAATGATGCTATTCCATGGAATTGCACTTTGTACCCCTGTCAAACGTTAGTGGAGCGTGCGTGGTTAACCAGCACACTAATTTGGGATTGACATTGGTGACAAAGGGTGGCTCGATGTCTTATCATAGATCAATGGAGCGTGCGTGGCTAACCAGCACATTGATTAGGTGATGAAGACATTGAGTGCACCATGATGATTCGCATGGTTATTCACAAACTTGTTTGCGATCCTCGGCATCCCAGTCGCAAATTTGAAGTGCATATCGAGATTTAAACATGCCATTGAAATGTTCAATGAATCTCAAAAGAAATCTAGGAATTTTCAAATACATTTAAAACTTAACCTCTTTCGTTTTTCATGGTGAAAATTAGTGAATCGTCATTCACTTACCTTCAAATTATTTACTTTTAGATTACGACATCCCTTTTCTAAGTTGTAAATAATGTTGTTGGATCCTAGCCCTAATTTCTCATGTGGGTGTTTAATTAGGGATTCATTCTAATCAAACTTTGTTCCTTTCTATTTCAGATGTCAAACGCAAACGCAAACAACAACACTTCTGGGTCATTCTCGTTGATGAACCTGTGTCAAAAAGTGACATTTGATGGCTCGAACTTCAACGAGTGGATGAGATACATTCGCATGATAACTCGTTATGAGGACAAAGAATATGTCCTAGACGAGAAGCTTGAAAGGATCAACCCAGAAGAAGCTACTCCTGAAGAGATGGCCGCCTTTGAGGCCCACGAGCGTGATGCAACGAAAGTTCATTGCATCATGTTGGCCACCATGAACCTCGAACTCCAAAAGTCCTATGAGGACATGTATCCATATGAGATGCATCAAGATTTGCTGGACAGGTACCACCAGAGCGCGAGGCAAGAGCGCTATGAGATCATCACCAACATGATCACCGCTAAGATGGGGAGTGGAGAATCCCTAACTGCTCATTTGCAAAGAATGCAAAGATATGTTGATCGTCTTCTCAAACTTAATGTTAAGTTTGATGAGGATTTGGCTATCAACATCATCCTCCACTCCTTGCCTTCCTGCTACAGCCAGTTCAGAATGACCTACCACATGAATAAGGAAGAGGTCACCCTAAGTAAGCTTCAAGGGCTCCTGAGGACAGCTGAGAGCAACCTCAAGGACAAATCTGTTGCATCATCCTCTACTGTAGCTGCTCCTGTGTTGGCAATTGGCCAAGGAAAGGGAAAGAAGAGGAAGGCTCCTTACAAGAGCCACCATAAGGGTAAGACCCAAGATGGTTCTTCTTCTAGTGGGACCAAAGCAGGTTCTATTAAGCCCTCTTCTGACCCCAAGGAAGCAGAGTGCTTCTATTGCCACCAGAAGGGCCACTGGAAACGAAGCTGCCCTAAATATCTGCAAGATATTAAGGATGGGAAGATAAAACCCACCTTCGCAGGTATGTATTTAATTAAATCTAATAACTCATCATTTGCTACTTCATGGGTTCTTGATACAGGGTGTGGTTACCACATTTGTTCTGATATGCAGGGCCTAAAAGGAAGTAGGGAAGTGGAGCATGGAAGGATAAACTTGATCATGGGAAACAAGAAGTCTTCACCAGTAATCAAGATCGGAGTTTATTCCTTAGTGTTGAGTAATGGGTTAGGGCTAGATTTAAATAATTGTTGCTATTCGCCAGATATGGCAAGAAACATCATTTCTTTTCATGGTTTGTTTAGACAAGGTTTCAGATATTCATTTGATAATAGTAATGGTTCTATTAATGCTTATTTGAATGGTGTCTTTTATTTCAATGCATTACCTTGTAATGGGATTTATGAATCTGTGTTAGTTATTGATAATTTAGGAAATGATGTTTTGAATACTGATTCGTCCACAAGTTTGGACAAAGCATGCTTGTGGCATTGTCGCCTTGGCCATGTGAACAAGAAACGCATAGCCCAACTCCAAAAGGATGGAGTCTTGGAGTCTTTCGACCTTAGGGACGATGACGTGTGTGAGTCTTGTTTACTTGGGAAGATGACCAAGTCGCCCTTTACTGGCACATGTGAAAGGGGTGAGGGTGTATTGGATCTCATACACACAGATGTATGTGGACCCTTTAGATCCACCACAAGGGACGCTTGTCGCTTCTACGTGACTTTTACAGACGATTATAGTAGATATGGATATATCTACTTAATCAAGCAAAAGTCAGAAACTTTTGAAAAGTTCAAAGAGTTCAAGAATGAAGTGGAAAATCAGTTGGGCAGGAAAATCAAGATGCTTCGATCTGATCGAGGGGGAGAGTACCTAAGTCTTGAGTTTCACGACTATCTGAAAGAGTGTGGAATAGTTTCACAATTGACGCCTCCTAGAACGCCAAAATTGAATGGTGTGGCTGAGAGACGTAATCGAACCTTGTTGGACATGGTTCGCTCTATGATGAGTCGTGCTTCGTTACCAATCTCATTCTGGGGGTATGCCTTGGAGACTGCCGCCCATATCCTTAACTTAGTTCCCACCAAGAAGGTTACCAAAACGCCTCACGAGATGTGGACAGGGAAAGCTCCCTCGTTAGCACATATCAAGGTTTGGGGTTGTGAAGCTTTCGTAAGACGAGAGACTCACGACAAGCTAGAACCTCGTAGTGAGAAGTGTTATTTCATCGGCTATCCACAGAAGTCTTTTGGTTATCTCTTCTATAGACCAAATGACAATGTTGTCTTTGTTGCTAGGAGAGGGTTTTCAGAGAAAGAGAACTCATAAGCCAAGGAGACAGTGGGAGTCAGATTGACCTTGAAGAGCTTCAAGAGTCAGGAGAAGAAGGAACCTCTGACACTGGCATGCAACCTGAGGAGGAAACTCCTGTTGAACCTATTGACCAGTCCTTACCTCTTAGACGTTCAAGTAGAGTTGTTGTTCCACCCCAGTTTTATGGTTTCCATATTACTACTGACGGGGATACGTTTATTAGTGATAGTATACTAGTAAATCTGGACGAACCTAACAGCTACAAGGAAGCCATGGCAGGCCCAGAGTCTGTTAAATGGAAAGAGGCAATGGATAGCGAGATTCAGTCCATGTATGACAACCAAGTTTGGAATTTGGTTGACAATGTGCCAGGTCGTAAGACGGTCGGGTGCAAGTGGATCTTCAAGAAGAAGACAGACATGGATGGGAAAGTGCACACTTATAAAGCGCGATTGGTCGCGAAGGGCTTTACTCAAACTCCTGGAGTTGACTATGATGAGACCTTCTCACCAGTTGCGAAAATAAAGTCTATTAGGGTAATGCTTGCGATAGCTGCGTTTCATGATTATGAAATTTGGCAGATGGACGTAAAAACCGCTTTCCTAAATGGGAAGTTGGCTGAGGATGTTTACATGAATCAGCCAGAGGGTTTTGTCGATGAAAAGCATCCAAATAGAGTGTGCAAGCTTGAGAAATCCATTTATGGATTAAAGCAAGCGTCTCGCAGATGGAATCTTTGTTTTGACGAGAAGGTCAAAGAGTTTGGCTTTCTGCGAAATGAAGATGAGTCATGTGTATATGTCAAGGCCAGTGGGAGTATAGTGAGCTTCCTCGTATTGTATGTCGATGACATACTACTCATAGGAAACGACATCCCAACATTGCAGGAGGTCAAGTCCTGGCTTGGGAAGTGTTTCGCTATGAAGGACCTCGGAGAGGCTGCATATATTCTGGGAATAAGGATAGTGAGAGACAGAAGTAAGAGACTGATAGGACTCAGTCAGGATACATACTTGGAAAGGGTACTAAAACGTTTTAGTATGGAAAATTCCAAGAAAGGGGAGTTACCAATCCAATGCAAAACCAAACTGAGTAAGACTCAGAGCCCGAGTACAGAGGCAGAAATAGCTGATATGAGCCGAGTACCTTACGCTTCCGCAGTTGGCTCAATTATGTACGCTATGACCTGTACTCGCCCTGATGTGGCTTTCGCTTTGAGCATGGTCAGCAGATATCAAGGGAATCCTGGTAGGGCACATTGGATTGCTGTCAAGAATATTCTTAAGTACCTACGAAGGACTAAGGAATGGTTTCTAGTCCTGGGTGGGAGTGATGACTTAAGGGTGCGAGGGTACAGTGACGCTGGTTTCCAGACAGATCGGGATAATTACCGATCGCAGTCGGGCTGGGTCTTTACCCTGAATGGAGGAGCAGTGACTTGGAAAAGTTCCAAGCAAGAAACCGTAGCTGATTCAACGTGCGAATCAGAGTACATTGCGGCGAGCGAGGCGTCAAAGGAGGCTATATGGTTGAAGAACTTCATTGGAGACCTTGGAGTTGTGCCATCCATAAAAGAGCCCATGGAAATTTTCTGTGATAATGAAGGAGCGGTTGCCTTAACCAAGGAACCAAGGGATCATGGCAGATCTCGTCATATCAACAGGAAATACCATTTTATTAGACATCGAGTAGAAGAGGGACTCCTCGTTGTGAAGAGGGTATCGTCAGAAGATAACCCAGCAGATCCCCTCACGAAAGGACTGAGTAGGGTTAAGCATTTGCAGCACGCTAGGAGCGTAGGGCTGAAGGACGATATTAGTTTAGATTAGATAGGAAGGAAACTTGTAATTGATGATCATGTATTCAACATTTGATGATTAAATAAAGGTGTGTTATTTATAAGAAAGCTTCTATCTTGTGTTGATAATTTATCTATTGTTTCAATTTTGCATGTTTTGACTTCCTGAATAATAAGATTATTCGAACAGTCCACAATCGTTCATATGTTGGAAGTAGATATGAAGGAAGATTGTCATAAATTTGTTTGTAGATTGTCTGAAAAGTTTTAGACATAGCAAAGGTTTGCTGCAAAGTTTATGAGTGCTTATGAAATTTGTATTGAGCATTGGAATAGACCCACACTTGCTGGTATCACTTCATGAATGTTATCACAGGTGATCGCAAGATGATAATATCATATAATCTTTAAACCTAGAGATATGGTTATTGTTTGCTAGTTGATTATACATTGATAATGCGAAAACGCATCAGTAACTTGATGTTATAAAACACATTATTGTGTGTGGTTTAACTAGTAAATGATAAAGGCATATTAGTCGACGTTTTTCTGTTCCTTTTATTCTATGAGAATAAAAGTGATATCTTGGCCACTTGATGATTTGGTTTGACTTATGTGCTGGGCCCGGTCAGGATGAAGTTGATGTGTTCAACTGAGTTCTATGTCGAACAAATCAGAGATCAAGAAATAAAATGCTAAACAATAAGTATTGTTAGCATGATATCTAGAACAGAGGATTATACGATCCCTTATCTGAAGGACAGATTATTGGTCAGAGTTGACAGCGGCTATTGAAAGCTACGATTGCTAATCGGATACGGAAGTCATATGTGAGATGTAGTTACTAGACTTATCCAAGTGGGAGACTGTTGGATTAGTGTCTAAGTCCGTAACTATATTTGGTATGTACTTGACCCGAGTGTGCATGGTCCTTTTGGGTTGCCTTCACCAAAGCAACTTGACAAGGTAATTTGATATGAGAGAGAAGATATTATGGTTTATTAATATATTATAAGAATAATATATTAAAGGAGAAATCATATTTATTTAATTAGTATTAGTCATAAATTAATTAGGAATTAATTTGGTGACTAAAAGAGATTAATTAAATAAAGGGGTATAAACTGTCAAATGTGTGATAGTTGAGTTTTGGGTTGGGAAACCTAATGGACTAAGGGGGAACGAAATTATGATGAGGGATCATCATATTTTCGTCCAAGGGCCTCATTCCAGAAGGTTCCTTGGGCTGCTTGGTGGCTAAGCTATCCATTAGGGTTTAGACTGAAACCCTAGCACCCTACAGTATAAATAGATGCCCTATGCTTCAATTTTAGGCCACTTGATTCCAAGGGAAACCCTAGGGCCGAAATTAGCATCCTTCCCCTCTCTCTCTTAATTGCCTTCTTGCTTCAAGGTGTTTGTGAGCCATTAGAGGCACTACAATTGTGGTGCTTGCTTTCAAGAGTTCAAGAGATCAAGGAAAGTAGTTGTTATTGCAATATAACAACAAAGGTATGTCTACTACACTTCTATATGATTTTCGAAAATTATAGAAGCATGCTAGGGTTTATTTTGTGTTCATATAGTTGTATGTCTTATAGTGAAAACATAGATCCAATTAGGGTTGCATGCACACATAGGATTGTTTGTATAAAACCTATCAGGAAGGTGATGGACTAAACTTGATTTCAATTCCAAATCTCCTTCCAAAACCGGGTAGTTGATACCGGTTGGAGCTTGTGTAACATCGGTTTCCATCATTTGCCTCAAAGTTCTTTCGGGAGCTTGTCATCCGTCCGCCATTGCAATTGGTTCAATAATGAGTGGATTTTGTTGTATGGGTGGTGTTTCAGGAATTTCTTGGCAAGGGTCGGGACTAGAATTGGGTTCCGTATCATTTGATGAAGCGGGTACAACCTCCGGATCCCCGTGAGGATTAGAAGATTGACCACGTTCTATTCTCTTTTCCTTCGCCAAACGTGTTGCTTCTTTTTCAATTTCCGGATTATAAATCAAAGCACCTGTACGTTGAGATCTGGGTTGTCGAGGCCAACAAAATAAATACCCTAAATATTACACACTAAAATAGTGTATAGTGGTAAAGGGATCGTATCCACGGAGATTGGTTCAATTTAAATCTCTATGTAAATCACTTGTTCAAGTACTTGTAAAACGAAAGTAAAAGTAAAGGGGGGGGGGGGGGTTAATTCTTTTTGATTGTTTGACAAAATTAAAACTAAGCTAGAATATAAGTTTGACAAATAAACAAGTAAAAGATTTGATTAAATTCAATGAAGTGAAATTGGTTGATTTTGGGTACACCACATGGATGACATGGTTGACATATCATTAGACTAAATGGAATAACTTATGAATCAATTTAACTTGGCTATAGCAATTCATAAGCACAAATTACCTCAACTCTTCATAGCTATTAAAATGGTTAGAGGAGCTATTAACACATTTTCTTAATTAAAGTCACAAAATAAATTAAGCATATAATCTTGTGAAAATCAATTAGCTTTAATTTCTAAGAATTACCAAGTCCAAAAGATAATAAAATGCTTACATTATCATTATGGAGTAAACATTTCCATGGTCTAAATGAAATGAAAACAAACATATAAACCATTTGTTGCTTACTAATTTGAGAGTCCATTACTTAACCAAAAAATTAGTCAACAAAAATAAGCATTCATTCATCAAAGCTCATGATCAAAGATAAATAAACACAACAAGATGTTTAACTAGAAAACATTTCCATAAACTTCAAACACAAGATAACATTTAGTCTTCAAAGCAACCAATCATCCATGGGATTTAACCCTAATCAACCAAATAAGAATCTAGCCAAGCATGACCAAAATAAAAGAAATACAAGATAGTTTAGAGATACCAAACATGATTCAAAGTGTAGGATGAAATGAAATGACACCAATCTTCAAAATCTTCCCAAGCCTTCTTGAGAGCAAAATAGAGTTGTTCTTTAAAGTATTGATAATGAAAATTCCCCCCAAATATTTAGTAAAGAGTGCTTATTTCCAGATTCAAAAGTTCCCCAAACGCTATCCACCAACCTTCCCAAAATAGAGTCAAAAAGTCAAAAACCGGATTCACTTCAGCACGATCCACATTGACCGTTTGTGGATCCATGCGGACCGCGTGGGTCTCGCTGCTTGCATGCCTTGGCCCAATTAGTATGTAATCCAGCCCAATCTTCCTTTAACATCCCATCCCAAATGCATCAATTCTTGGAAGTCCAATTATGCTATTCCAAAGCCTCCATTGATGGTCTGATGCCTCATTAGCCTTCTTTAACTCGGATCCTCGTCCAAAGATTAAGTCCAACGCACTTCTCACTTATACTGACACCAAGCCCAATTGCACCACTTCAAGTCCATGAACAAATTGCAAGACTCCAGCAGTCCCGCACTCCTTCCACACCTCCACTAACAAATAGTCTTCGATAAATCCTGCAAATAAGCTCAAAAGACTGGAAAGCACCCGGTAAAGGAGAAAAATAACAAAAAGAGAAAATATGCATGAAGATTAACTAAAATGAGATGGTTTTAACTAAAAATAAACTATGAAAAGAAGTAATAAAAACGAAACTATCAACCACCACCAGCACATCAGTTTTAGATCTGATTTGCTTCCAGTGCAATCAGAGGGGCCACAAGAAGGCCCAGTGTCCGAGTCTGGCAGCAGCAGGACAGGTGGCGGTACTCGCTCCTGCCACGTTGAGGATTACAAATGGCTGTCAGGGCCGGGCAGAGGCGCCTACGGCGAGGAGCATGGCTTTCCAGCTTACTACAGAGGTGGAATGTGCGGCTCCCGATGTTCTGACGGGTATGTATTCTCTCCTTATCTCTTTATTTGTTATGATTATTGCTTATGTATATGTGTTTAGTATAGGATCTTTCTTAGTGAAGGGTATATCAGCCTTGTTATTGTTCGATTCGGGTGCAACCCGATCTTTTGTGTTGCTCGCGCTCAACAAGCGATTAGTACGAGCTCCGGGGGAGCTGGATTGCCCACTTGATGTGGAGATAGCAAATGATAGGACCGTTAGAGTCGTGAGGGTTCACAGAGGTTGTACACTACAGTTATTTGATGAGTAGTTTTCAGTGGATCTGGTTCCTATTCCCCTACGAGGGAATAAGGTTATAGTGGGTATGGATTGGTTGAGCCCCAATGGGGCAATGATCGACTGCGAGCAGCAGCTAGTGAGGGTGCGGACTCCTAGTGGGGGAGGGTTAGTGATCCAGGGAGAGAGGCCACAACGCGGACCAGTTTTATGTTCAACGACGAGGGTTAGTGATCCAGGGTTGTGCAGGTTATGTCGCTAATGTTATGGATACCCGGGACAACGAGAGTACTTAGATGTATTCCCAGAGGATTTGCCTGGGATACCTCCGGAGAGGCAGGTTGAGTTCAGGATCAACTTAGTCTCTGGTGCGACTCCGATAGCCAAGGCACCATATTGGTTGGCTCATCTCAAGATGCAGGAGTTGTCTACGCAGCTGCAAGAGCTGCTAGACAAGGGATTTATCAGGCCGAGTAGTTCACCATGGGGAGCACCGATCCTTTTCGTGAAGAAGAAGGATGGTTCGCATCGGATGTGCATAGACTACCAGGAGCTGGATAAGGTAACGGTGAAGAACCGTTATCCCCTCCCGAGGATCGATGATTTGTTTGACCATATACAGGGTGCATCTTGGTTCTCCAAGATCGATTTGCGATCGGGTTATCACCAGATGCGAGTTAGAGAGGAGGATGTGCAGAAGACGACTTTTAGGACTCGCTATGGTCATTATGAGTTTGTGGTGATGTCGTTTGGGATCACCAATGCTCCAGCCGCGTTCATGGATCTCATGAACCGAGTGTGCAGACCGATGTTGGATCGGTCTGTGATCGTTTTCATTGATGATATCTTGGTCTATTCCAAGACTCAGGAGCAACATGAGGAGTACCCGAGGGAGGTTCTGGAGACATTGAGGAGGGAGAGACTTTTTTGCAAAGTTCTCCAAGTGTGAGTTCTGGTTGCGCGAGGTGCAGTTTCTTGGGCATCTCGTCAACCAGAAGGGTATTCTGGTTGATCCGGCCAAGATAGAGGTCGTGATGTAGTAGGAGGTTCCGAGGTATCCAACTGAGATTCAGAGTTTTCTTGGTCTAGCGGGTTATTACCGGAGATTCATCCAGGATTTCCCCAAGATCGTTGTTCCTTTGACACGACTGACCAAGAAGTCGGTGACATCCTGCTGGGGGCCTGAGCAGCAGGCAACCTTCGAGACTCTTAGACCGCGGTTATGCGAGGCACCGATTTTGACTCTTCCCGAGTGAGTCGATGACTTCGTGGTCTATTGTGACGCGTTGATTACGGGCAAGGGTGCAGTTTTGATGTAGAGGGGTCATGTGATAGCTTACGCGTCAAGGCAGCTGAAGCCTCACGAGGCTAACTATCCGACACATGATTTATAGCTAGGGGCTGTGGTTTTCATCCTTAAGATTTGGGGGCATTACCTCTATGGAGTCCGTTGTACCATTTACACGGACCACAAGAGTTTGAGGTACCTCATAGATCAGCTGAATCTGAACAAGAGGCAGCGTTGGTGGTTACATGTGGTGAAGGATTATGACTGTGAGATCCTTTACCACCCGGGTAAGGCCAATGTGGTGACCAACGCCCTGAGCCGCAAGGCGGTGACGGGTCCGATTAGAGATATATGTATGAGGATGACAGTGATTACTCCATTGCTAGAGCAGATTAGAGATGTGCACGTTGAGGGCCTGAAGGAAGAGCGCCAGAAGTGCGAGCGGATGGTAGGCCGGGTGGCCTCGTTTGATTATGACAGCTAAGGGTTGTTGACCCTGCATAGGAGGGTCTGGTTCCGTACTGGGGCGGAGCGCGGCAGGTTCTGATGGATGAGGCCCATAAGTCGAGGTTCTCCATCCATCCTGGGGCGACGAAGATGTACCAAGATCTTCACCATGATTACTGGTGACCCTGCATAAAGCGGGGCGTTTCTTGGTACGTGGAGCGGTGCTTGACCTGCAGGAAGGTCAAGGCTGAGCACCAGAGACCACACAGCAAGATGCAGCCGCTAGACATTCCCGTGTGGAAATGTGAGGATATCACCAGGGATTTCATTACCAAGCTTCCCAGGACCGCACGTGGAGTAGATTCGATATGGGTCATCGTGGATAGGTTGACAAAGACCGCTCATTTTATCCTGATCCAGGAGAGCATATCGGCCGAGAAGCTAGTCGAGATATATGTGCGTGAGATAGTGGCACGACATGGAGTGCCTGTCTCGGTGGTGTCAGATCGAGATGTTCGTTTCACTTCCAGATTTTGGAAGCGGTTTCACGAGGAGATGGGTACTCGTCTCCACTTCAGCACCGCTTTCCACCCTCAGACAGACGGACAGAGCGAGAGGACGATACAGACTCTCGAGGACATTCTACGCGCATATGTTTAGGATTTCGGTGGCAGTTGGGATACGTATCTTCCGTTAGCGGAATTTTCATATAACAAAAGTTACAACGCCATCATAGACCGACCTCCCTTCGATATGCTCTATGGGAGGAAGTGTAGGACCCCAATCTGTTGGGGCGAGGTCGGTCAGAGAGTCATGGGGAGTACTGAGGTAGTACTCAAGACTACAGAGCGGATCCAGCAGGTCCGGAGCAGGCTCCAGACTGCTTAGAGTCGGCAGAAAAGCTATGCCGACAAACGACGTTCAGACTTGGAGTTCCAGGTGGACGATATGGTCCTCCTGAAGGTGTCACCTTGGAAAGGTTTTATCCGGTTCCAAAAACAGGGCAAGCTGGGCCCCAAGTACATTGGTCCTTTTAGGGTTATAGCCCGAGTGGGCAAGGTAGTGTATCGGTTGGATCTACCAGCAGAGCTCAGTCAGATCCACAACACTTTCCATGTTTCTCAGTTGCGGAAGTGCCTAATGGATGATTCAGCGATTGTGCCCTTGGAGGATATTCAGGATGACGACAGCCTAAACTAGATTGAGAGGCCGATGGCGATTCTGGATCGCAAGATGAAAACCTTGAGGAACAAGGTTGTTCAGTTAATAAAGGTGTAGTGGCAGCACCGTAAGGGTTCAGAGTGGACTTGGGAGCCCGAGGAGGAGATGAGGGAGCACTACCCGGAGTTGTTTTCAGAAGCAGCAGACTTCGAGGACGAAGTCTAAGACAAGTGGGGGAGAATTATAACGCATGGTTCCTGGTATGCTTTTAACTAATTTATTTAGTTATTTTAGAAGGGCAACTCGACGAGTTGGTAGCCCTAACTCGTCGAGTAGAGGGCAGAATATGCGTGGGGTTTAAGTTATCTACTCGACAAGTCAAGAGCCCTCGACTTGACGAGTAGATCGGCCCGATTGAAACCCTAATTTTGGGGTTTTGTACCCTATTTAAGCTCCTTAACCCCCACTCCTTGGCCTCATTTCCAGCCTCTTTGTCCCAAACCCTAATCCATGAAACCCTAGAGCTTTCTTTGATAGTGTGAGCCATTTTGAGTGACCTTTGTGTGCTTTTGAAGCTTGTGGAAGAATAAGGAGATAAAGGGCTCAAGAAGGGAATAGTAGATCCATAAACTACACTCCATTTGCTACATTTTTCTAGTAATCAAGCTTCTATCTTGGCTATTGGTTCATTAGATCTCTTTATGTCCTCTTTATGTGGGTTTTTGGTCCAAGATTGATAGCTTTTGGGAAATGATCGACCCAAGTGGGTATTCCTCCAGATTTAGTACCTAGAGGGGCTGTTATGACATAAATGTGCAAACTTTATGCCTTTGGAGCCCCCGTGCAAGCCTTAGAGAGTCATATTGGCCTTTTTAGCCCTAAAAGGCCATGCATGTGGGAAATGTGGGGACTTTACGTGTCCAAGTAGTGTTAGGGGTTTAGATTTGAGGTTTTAAGCTTGAGTTTGGTGTATGGAGGGCTGAAGGACCAAGTTCTAGGTCCCAAAGAATTAGGGTTTGAGCTAAACCCTTTAAGAAGTGGTATTAACGGGTAAAGTCAGAAACTTTACCCTTAAAAGGACATTTTCAGGGTTTATGTGAAGTATGAAGCTTGGATCTGAAGTGTAGGGGCTTAATCCATTAAGATAGCCCAAACAGACAGGGGAACTCGGCGAGTCCAGTAAGGGACTCGACGAGTTGAAGTCGGGTTGTCCCGATTGTATGCCAGGTAGAACTCGACGAGTCTGTGAAGGGACTCGACGAGTTGACTGGGCTGACCACGAGTCTGAGTAGTACAAGAACTCGCGGAGTTAGGAGGTAACTCGACGAGTTTGGTTGACTGGGAGTTGACCTTGACTTTGACTTTGACTAGGACGTTGACTTTGACTAGGGGTAAAATGGTCATTTTACCCTAAAGAGGATTATCTGGTTTTGATTAAGTGTTATTATGAAATTGATAGTCGGGGAGTCGTTGGAGCAGCCGTCAGAGATTCCTCACATGAGATTTCACAGCTAGCATTCGAAGTGAGTTTCCTCCAGTAGGAACGGGTCTAAGGCACTAAGGCTAGCCCGTTTAGCTAGTAGTAGTTCCGTACTTTGGTCCGATGCCGGATGGGGCCCGATGTAGGATTATATGTTTTTCCGGATTTCGATCCGATGCCGGGGCGGTCCCGAGGAATGCTTGTATGCTTGATGTCTTTGTGATTCTTGCATGTGTTTGTATTGTATGTTTCCAGACATCGGTTCGATGCCGGGTAAGTCCCGAGGAACGTTAGTATGTTACCAGATTACGGTCCGATGTCGGGCGGGGCCCGAGGAATGCTTAAGTGTTAATGTTATGCGCTTAGGTTTCTGTGTACTACTGATTATGCTCTTATGTATTCCGAGATTTGCTCGATGCCGGGAAGGGCCCGATGCCAAATAGGGTTCGATGCCGGGAAAGCCGATTGTCACACCCTGAAACCGGAACGACGGAAACGTTCGGGGGCGGAGGACGTCATGTCAAGTATCACAACACATGCATTATAGTAATCAAAGTACAAACAACCATTTCATTAATAAGTGTAAGTTTTTACATAAGTGTTTGAACATTACATATTCAAACATCAAAGTAGATATGGTAAAAGACAAAAGACGCAGCATGGTACTAAGCTATCTTCTTAAAAGCTCCGGGGGTGTACCCGTCTACTGGATTCCTGAGAATACAAGTTATTTTGAAAGAATAGATCAACATTTAAGCTGGTGAGTTCATAAGTATTTTTGTGTCAAATGTTTGCATTAGTTTTATGAAAATGTTTGTAAGTGTTTTTGGTGTAAATGTTTGTATACTTCCTAGAAAATCCTATATTTTCTACTAAAATGGAAAGTAGTCTTCTACCAAGACCCGACTGTTTTGTATGTTTGTTTTCTCGTAAAAATGTATGTTTTCCCAAGTTTATGACTATCTTTACTAGAAAATAGTTTGCATTACTCGATGTGAGAATATCACTATATGAATGTAATGAGAAAAATGAAGATGTACAGTACTGTTGTATAAAATAACTACTGAAGTACTAACTACCTTAAAACCAATTAGTTAAATTAAGGTAAAATGTGATGAGGTTATTACCATGCTAAATGACTAGTATAAACATGACGACCTTCTGGCGTCGAAACTAATGTGACATTTGTCACCCCTTGGCTTGCCTGCCGGACTGTAGCTAACAGTTGGGATGTAGGATTGCCAGTCCCATATAGATCTATACACATAATGCCCGCTCTCCCTCCAGGAGACTCTGGTTACAAAACGCGACATAACAAGTATATTGCTATGCCATGAAGTAGTAGCTCACATTATTGTTATTTTGTTCTTGTTATAGTATATATTGTCCTTCCTGTTCTAGTTATAGTATGTATGTTCCTCCCTGTTCTAGTTATAGTATGTATGTTCCTCCCTGTTCTAGTTATAGTATGTATGTTCCCTTCTGTTCTAGTTATAGTATGTATGTTCCTTTCTGTTCTAGTTATAGTATGTATGGTCCTTTTTGTTCTAGTTATAGTATGTAAGAACTGACTCATGTATGAACTAACTCATGTAAGTTTAACTGTTATAGAAGTAGTAAGTAGTAATCCTCTAAACTATACCTATTATTGTAACGACCCAAATTTTTCAAAACAAATTTTCCATTTTTAATTAATAAAACACATTTGCATAAACCATGAAATCCCAACATAATTGTTTTCAAATCAGCATTCATTACAACTTATTTAAATCATCAGAGTGTGCCCAAAACATATCAGTGAAAGAGAGATAGAGTGCACGCCGCGCCATCACGCCTTGTCCTTGCCCTTAGGCTCAGATGTACCTGAAAGAAATCAACAACTTGTAAGCGAAATGCTTAGTGAGTTCCCCAGAGCATACGACACACAATACCCATACACATATCATGTTAGCTAATTAAAGCTACACACATATCACATGAGCCATGCATACATAAAACCTGTAAGAATGTCATGGGCTACCCCACATATTCGGTCCAACTGTGATGCGTACGCTCGACGTACCATCCTGGTACGCGCATCGTACTGGGGTCTTGGGACTACGCGCGACGTAGACTGGGTTACGCCGAGTGTACTACCAGATTAAGCACTTTCTCCATTAAGTGCTTAATACTCGTTTCCTTTACGTCCAAAAGCCAGATCTAAGTTTGTTAAGACGTCCTAAGGCATAAAGTTGGCAACTTTATGCCTTTGCATGCCTCACATACACCCAACACCTCCATTAAGACCTTTCCAAGGTCTTTAACCCATGCATGATGCCAAAACTCCCATCAAGACTCCATTTTTATGATACTAAAGGACCAAGGGACCTCAGATCTGTCATTCCCACCTTCTGGAGTTGCTTAACTCACAAGTAGAGGTGCAACATCAACCAAAGGGACAAAACTAGAAAACCCTAGCTAGATCTAGAGATTTAAGTGGAAAGGTGTAAGCTTTTTACCTACAGAAGCTTTGCAAAAAGACCAAGATGCAGATTCTTGAAGCACCAAACCGTCCCAAGCTTGCTTGACCACTTCCTCTTCTTGAAAGAACTCTAAAATGGCCACCAAAACCCACTTCTTAAGCTCAAAATCCTCTCACACAATATCTCAGCTGAAGGTAGACGAAAAGAGGTGAAAGAGGCTGATAGGGTTTGGTCCAAGAGGCTAAAAGAGGTTTAAATAGGGGACACGTCCGAGATTTAGGGTTTTGGCCCTCTGTTGTGTACACCCGGCGTACCCTTACGCACGCCCATCATACGTAAGGCTCCTCCGCGATTCTTCATGCAGAGTATGCTAAGCGTACTCATATGTACGCCCAACGTACTCAAGGGACCAGTTATGTCAAAATAGGAATTCTTCGAGGGTCTCAAGCCATACCTGATCTAGGGCGTTACAACTTTCCCCCACTTGAACTAGACTTCGTCCTCGAAGTCCATAGCTGTAAACAGATCAGGGTAATGCTCCCGCATCTCCTCCTCCGGCTCCCAAGTCCATTCGGAACCCTTGCGGTGCTGCCATTGCACCTTTACCAGCTTCACTTCCTTGTTCCGAAGACCCTTTGTCTTCCTATCTAAGATGGCGACCGACCTTTCGACCTAATTCAGACTCCCATCCACCTAAATGTCATCCAAGGAAATAACCGCAGACTCGTCAGCAACACACTTCCGAAGCTAAGATACGTGGAAGGTGTTGTGAATCTAACTAAGCTCCTCTGGCAGCTTTAAATGATATGATACCTTGCCCACTCGGGTCGTGATCCTGAACGGGCCTATGAACCGAGGCCCCAACTTACCCCTCTTTCGAAACCTGATAATCCCTTTCCAGGGCGAAACCTTCAGCAATACAAAATCCCCCACCTGAAACTCGAGATCCGAACGCCGTCGCTCAGCATAACTTTTCTGACGGCTCTATGCGACTAGCAACCGGTCACGCACCTGCTGAATCAATCCGGTAGTCTTGATCGCTACCTCAGTGCTCCCCATGACCCGATGCCTAACCTTGTACCAACACACTGGGGTCCTGCACCTCCTACCATATAACATCTTGAATGGGGCTCGGTCATTACTAGCATGACAACTATTATTGTACGAGAACTCTGTCAGTGGGAGGTATGTATCCCAACTCCCTCCAAAATCCAGCACGCATGCACAGAGCATGTCCTCCAGCGTCTGGATCGTCCTCTCACTCTGACCGTCAGTCTGAGGGTGGTACGTCATACTAAAATGTAGCTGAGTGCCCAGTTCCTTGTGGAACTTCTTCCAAAACTTGGAAGTAAACCGGACATCCCTGTCGGAGACTACAGACCTGGACATAAATGTCTGCCAACTTCTCCGCGGATATACTCTCGGAAATCGGAATAAAGTGGGCACTCTTCGTTAGTCTGTCTACGATCACCCATATAGCATCCACTCCCCTCGCCGTCGTAGGCAACTTTGTGATGAAGTCCATGGTGATCTCTTCCCACTTCCACATGGGAATGGGTAGTGGCTGAACCTTGCCATGAGGCCGCTGATGCTCGGCCTTGACTTTCCTGCAGGTCAAGCACCGCCCCACGAACCAGGCGATCTCCCGCTTCATGCAGGGCCACCAATAACCCAGCCTCAAGTCCCTATACATTTTCGTAGCTCCTGGTGTATAAAGAACTTGGACTTGTGCACCTCCTCCAATAGCCTCTGCCTCACTCCCCCTGTCTCTGGTACCCATACTCGACCACATTGCATCAAAAGGTCGCGACTGTCCTTCACAAACAAAGGATACTGCCCCCGAATCCACTCGATCTTCCAATTCTCCTTCTTCACCCCCTCGGCGTGAGGTTCTTTGATCATATCCAACAAAGGAGAAGTCACTGTCATCCTCATACAAATGTCCCTAATCGGGGACCCCGCCGTCTTGCGGCTCAATGCATCAACCACCACGTTGGCCTTCCCTGGGTGGTATTAGATCTCGCAATCATAATCCTTCAGCACATCCAGCCACCTCCTCTCTCGGATGTTGAGGTTCTGCTGATCCATCAAATAGTTCAGACTCTTGTGATCGGTATAGATAGTGAACCGCACTCCATACAAATAGTGCCTCCAAATCTTGAGGGCAAACACTACCACCCCGCAGCTCCAGGTCATGTGTGGGGTAATTCGCCTCGTGAGGCTTCAACTGGCTCGAGGCGTACGCTATCATGTGCCCTCTCTACATCAGTACCGCACCCAACCCTAAAATCGATGCGTCAAAATACACCACCAGATCATCCAACCCCTCAGGTAGTACTAGAATCGGAGCCTCGCAAACTTCCGTCTCAGGGTCTCAAAAGCCATCTGCTGATTCGTGCCCCATCGGAAGGTCACATTCTTCTTGGTCAAGCGGGTCAATGGCACAACAATCTTGGAGAAATCCTGGATAAATCTCCGATAATAGCCCGCTAAGCCCAAGAAGCTACGAATCTATGATGCGTTTTTTGGTACTTCCCATCACATCACAGCCTCAACCTTGGCTGGATCAACCGAAATGCCCTCCTGATTGATGATATGCCCCAAAAACTGTACTTCCCGCAGCCAGAACTCACACTTGGAGAACTTTGCATAAAGTTTCTCCGCCTTCAGGGTCTCTAATACCTCCCTCAAATGCTACTCATGCTGCTCCCTAGTTTTAGAGTAGACCATGATATCATCAATAAAAATGATCACCGACCGATCCATCATCGGTCTACACACCATGTTCAAAAGATCCATGAACGTTTCTAGGGCATTGGTGATCCCAAACGGCGTCACTACAAACTCATAATGCCCATACCGAGTCCTGAAAGACGTCTTCGGTATATCCTTATCCCGAATCCTCATTTGATGATACCCCGATCGAAGATTAATCTTGGGAAACCAAGACGCACCCTGAAGCTGATCAAACAAATCATCAATCCTCGGCAACAGATAACGGTTCTTCACCGTTAATTTGTTCAGTTCCCTGTAATCGATGCACATCCTGTGGGATCCGTCCTTCTTTTTCATGAAAAGGATCGGTCCCCCCACGGAGAACTGCTCGGACGAATGAACCCTCGGTCTAGCAGCTTCTGAAGCTGTGTAGATAGCTCCTGCATCTCCGGTGGTGCCAACCGGTATGTTGCCTTTGCTATCGGAGCGGCACCCAGCACCAAGTCAATGCGAAACTCCACCTGCCTCTCCGGAGGCACTCCTGGTAACTCCTCAGGGAAGACGACCCGAAAATCCTGTACCACTGGCACACTTCCCACATCCGTCATGGTCTCTATTCTTGTATCCGAGACATACGCCAGAAATCACGTGCAACCCTGCTGTAAAAACCTCCTAGCCCTCGCAGCCGACCACAGGGTCGGTCCCTACGAGGCCCTCTCACCATGAATAACCAGTTCTCCCCCACTTGGGGTTCGAACTCTGACCAACTGGCGCTCGCAATCAATCATGGCCCCGTTGGCCCCCAACTAGTCCATCCCGACAATTACTTTCAACTCTCGCAACGGTATCAGAACTAGATCAACGCGGAACCTCTCGCCTAACACATTCAGGACACAACCCTGATATACTCTCGCAGCACTAACGGTGCGATCGTCAGCAATCTCTACCTCAAGCGGGGAATCCAAGGTTCCCGGCGTGTCCCAAAACTTCTTGCTAAGCACAAGAGACACAAATGATCGGGTAGCTCCTGAATCAAACAAAACATGAGCTGACACACCATTGACCAAAAAGGTCCCTATACATAAACAGAATGCACATATAAGCAATACAAATCAATAGAGAGCAGGGAGAATAAATACATACCAGTCACCGCATCAGGCTCTACCCGAGCCTCCTCGGTAGTCAGCTGGAAGGCGCGGCTCCTCACCGCTGGAGCATCTGCCTTAGCAGGGCGGCCATCTGTGATCGTCATTGTGGCGAGCGTGGGCGCTACCACTGCTCATCCCCCTCCCTGCAAATCATGAAACTCTCGCACTAGTCGTTGCACCTCAATGGGTGGTGCAAACTCCAAATCAAATCGCCGGACAAACTCGGCCCATGACATCTCAGCCACCCCGACTGGTCCCACCTGTCTAGTAACCTCGCCCCACCAATCCTGGGCTCTGTCTCTGAGCATGCAAGAAGCAAACCCAATCTTTGCCACATCCGGGCAAGAACTCGTGCGATGGGCGTTTTCGATATCTGCCACCCAGCGTTGGCTGACAATGGGGTCCCTGACCCCAAAAAACTCTGGCGCCCCACACGCCTTGAACTCCCGGAACGAGGGAGTTCGGGCCCCAATCTGGCCCGCAGCAATCTCAGCCCCAAATGATCTGAGTCTCTCCTCCATGATCTCCATAATGCCCTCCTTGACCGTCCCAAAAATGACTGGGGTAGCGTCAAGGATACCCTTCGTAACCTCGGTTGCGATGATATTGCGAAGTCTCTCATCAATAGGCTCAGTACCGCTGCCCGATCCAGACCCTGATCCTGATCCCCCTGCCCCAAATCGTGTCACCACCATGCTGAACTGAAATGTCATAAACCATAATAATCATGACATATATATATATATATATATATATATATATATATATATATATATATATATATATATATATATATATATATATATATATATATATATATATATATATATATATATATAGGGAATCTTCCCACACCGGTCCTCCTTACAGCTGTCAGATCTAGCATTGGTTCGGGCACATGTTGTGTGCTTTCAGTAGTACGGCCCCAATACTACCTTACACACCTACCTGTACTTTTCCCCAAGGCTCTACCTGATAACTCCAATTCGTCCCAAAATAAATCATAACCCACAAATCATTGCATAACCCAAATCCCAGGCTGTCCTAAGATTTGCTCTACCCATATCTATAGGACCAATCATAACAGGTTGCCTTTATGCATGCAAATTATACACAGAAAATGATCAAATAGACTTTCGAATAAAAGATTCTACCTTAGGACCACAGCCAAACAAGGAACAGGAAATAAGGCCAAATCAATCATTCTGAGGCTATAAGCTCCTAACCGTATACAATTTTAAAAGCATAAACATAGCAAGTCTCATTCGATCATCAAGCTCAAATATCAGTATATCATGGCTAACACATTGGGAACTACTTACTTGGCTTGGCCGATCGCGCGCGTTGCACTCTCTTCTTTTCATTTCTTAAAAGTTTTTAACATTTATTTTGAAAACAATTTATCATTTCCTTAGTTTGAGTTCTGACACACCCGAGAGTGTGCCCGAATCCCTCAAACCAAGGCTCTGATGCCAACTTGTAACGACCCAAAATTTTCAAAACAAATTTTCCATTTTTAATTAATAAAACACATTTGCATAAACCATGAAATCCCAACATAATTGTTTTCAAATCATCATTCATTACAACTTATTTAAATCATCAGAGTGTCCCCAAAACATATCAGTGAAAGAGAGATAGAGTGCACGTCGCGCCATCACGCCTTGCCCTTGCCCTTGGGCTCAGATGTACGTGAAACAAATCAACAACCTGTAAGCGAAATTCTTAGTGAGTTCCCCAGAGCATACCACACACAATACACATACACATATCCTGTTAGCTAATTAAAGCTACACACATATCACATGAGCCATGCATACATAAAATCTGTAAGAATGCCATGGGCTACCCCACACGGTCTTTACCTAGGACTGCCATGGGCTACCCCACATGGTCTTATATCCAATGCCATGGGCTACCCCACATGGTCTTTACCTATGACAGCCATGGGCTACCCCACATGGTCTTACATCCAATGCCACGGGCTCCCCCCGAGGTCTTCCATGCAAAACACACATTCACATGTCATACCAAAACACAAAATAACTAACACAGATATCATAATCACATAATGGGTCTGCCTTGGTGGCTTAGACCCATGGGTATGGTAAGAAGACTCACCTCTGCCTGCTAAATACAAAAGTTGTTCTCCTAACAGTCTGTAACCTCCCGTGCTGATTAATAATATTAAAAAATGTTAGGACTTTAATTAATCAAAGGAAACCCAAACTCCAAACCCTTCCATAAAGCCCAATTATCCATTTCTTGCTAATGGGCACAAAGTCCAAGTCCAAAATCCTTAATGGGCCTCTTGGCCCAATAAGGCCCAATCAATATGACCATGGCCCATAACAGATGATATGACTCATAATTCCCAGAATACAACCATGCCCAATAATCAAATGAGGCCCAATAGCTCTAATGCCCAAAACAGATTCGGCCCAACTGTGATGCGTACGCTCGACGTACCATCCTGGTACGCGTAGCGTACTGGGGTCTTGGGACTACGTACGGCGTACACTGGGTTACGCCCAGCGTACTACCAGATTAAGCATTTTCTCCATTAAGTACTTAATACTTGTTTCCTTTACGTCCAAAAGCCAGATCTAAGTTTGTTAAGATGTCCTAAGGCATAAAGTTGGAAACTTTATGCCTTTGCATGCCTCACATACACACAACACCTCCATTAAGACTTTTCCAAGGTCTTTAACCCATGCATGATGCCAAAACTCCCATCAAGACTCCATTTTTATGATACTAAAGGACCAAGGGACCTCAGATCTGTCATTCCCACCTTCTGGAGTTGCTTAACTCACAAGTGGAGGTCCAACATCAACCAAAGGGACAAAACTAGAAAACCCTAGCTAGATCTAGAGATTTAAGTGGAAAGGTGCAAGCTTTTTACCTCCAGAAGCTTTGCAAGAAGACCAAGATGCAGATTCTTGAAGCACCAAACCGTCCCAAGCTTCCTTGACCAATTCCTCTTCTTGAAAGAGCTCTAAAATGGCCACCAAAACCCACTTCTTAAGCTCAAAATCCTCACACACAATATCTCAGCTGAAGGTAAACGAAAAGAGGCTAAATAGGCTGATAGGGTTTGGTCCAAGAGGCTAAAAGATGTTTAAATAGAGGACAAGTCCGAGATTTAGGGTTTTGGCCCTCTGTTGCGTACGCCCGACGTACCCTTACGTACGCCCAGTGTACGTAAGGCTCCTCCGCGAGTCTTCATGCAGAGTACGCTAAGTGTACTCATAAGTACGTCTAGCGTACTCAAGGGACCAATTATGTCAAAATAGGAATTCTTCGAGGGTCTCAAGCCATACCTGATGCAGGGCGTTACAATTATAGTTTACTAGTATGATTGTTTAACTGTTCCTGATTTGAAGAAAAGAATCAATTACTCACCATAAGCAACTAAGTTAAGTATATAACTTAAAAATGGGTTTATTATTCATATATGTATTTAATAAGTATAACTATGATTTAACTGACATTCGGACTAGTGATGCTACCCCAAGCCCACAACCAAACAAGGAACAGGAGTCAAGGTATCTAGCAATAGTCCTAAGTATGTTAAAGCATACTTATATGTAAATAGATAGACGAATATGATTTGCTATAAAAGAAGTTTATAAAAACTTTAAAAGAGTTTTAACAAGTTTTGAGTATAAGAAATCCTTTTGGATGTTGTTTTTACATATAAATGGTTAACACAATTTCATTGTGTTCTACTTGTATTCCCCCCCCCCCCCCTCTAAAAGCATTTCAAAAGCATTTAAAAGTATAGTTGTAGGGGTATGAACTCACCTGATGTGAGTGATTCGGATGAAAGTTTGATGTAGGATGCTTGGTATGCCAAGTGAAGTCCCGAGCACAAATTGATCCTATTTAGCATATATCAACATATATAGGCCTACAATTAGTGTATGCAACAACTAACATATAAGAGAAACAACCTTAGGAACTAGGAAACACTTTCAATGAAGTGTTAGAATCACAAATGAATGGTTGAAAGGTGTTCACGGCCAAACAAGGAGGGTTCACGGCCCTTGCGTTGTTCACGGCCCTATGAAACCTTGATGTGTTCACGGCCCAAAGATGAAGATAAGAATGGTTCACGGCCTTTGTCGTGTTCACTGCCAAGAACACTTGAAGTGTGCACGACCCATGCTTAAATCTAAGAAGGGTTCACGGGTGAACTCTTGAAGATTTTGAAATGAAGTGTTGTATCATGGGTGGAATCAAGTGTTTCAATGGGACAACAAGAGGATGGATTAGATACTTACATTTTTGAGGCCTTTAGAAGTGATCACGGTTAAAGATAGTTGAGAGAGAAAGGAGAGTTCATGGCTAGGAGGTGAGAAGTGAAGAGAAAAATGGCTAACACTTCAATATATATATATGGAATGAGTTCACGGCCAAGGATGGGTTCACGGCCGTGAACTACTTTTGAAGATGTTTCCGGCTCGAATGAAATCCACTTATCTCTTGCTAACACTTCCTAACACACAAACCCTTAAGTCTACTAGGCTTAGAACTCTTAGAATGACCCTTAACAAGGCTAAAAGGTAACAGAAACAAGTCTGACATTTGATTGATTTGATTGGCTTTACAAGATAGAAATTTATGGGTTGTCACACCGATGCCGAGCTTGACTCGATGTAGCAGGGGCGGGGCCCAATATATGTTTATGTGTTATGTGTAAGGTATGTGGTAGTTGGGGAGACTCACTAAGCTTCGTGCTTATAGTTTTCAGTTTTGGTTTCAGGTACTTCTGCTAGTAAGGGGAAGAGCTCGGGATGACTGCATGGCACACACCACTGTTTTTAGCCTGGGAGGATTCACTCTGATTTATGATATATGATTTGGATACATTGACAGATATGATGATGTTTTTGAGATACATGACTATGATTTTTATGTGATTGTTGATATTGATGGTTTTTATACCGATTTAAAATGATTTTTTTGGTCTATATTTTTGGGATGTTTCAGTATGATTCATAATTTCCCGTGTTATGATCCTACTTGATCCTTTATGGTTTATATGTCAACATATGGTGGCGGACGAGGTTAAGGCGGTCATGTTGTGTGCTGTAGGCCAAGATACTAGGTGCGGGCTGTAATCCGTAGGTACGGAGGCCCATAAGAGTGGTTGGGTAGAGGCGGCAGGCTAACAAACCCGTAGCATTCCAGTTGGGAGACTGTGGGTCGGGGGTATTCCAGTCCAATAACCGAGGAATCGATATAATGCTTGAATATGTTATATTGTGTTCATTATTTTGGGGAAACTCACTAAGCTTTGTGCCTACGCATACTTGTTATATGTGTTGAATTTGAACTTGCTAATATGTGAATTGTTAGAAAAGAAAGCTAGTGGATAAGCTAAGGTTCTCTTAGGGATTGTTAGATAATAGTGCATGATTTATGTGATGCCTTATGATATAAGGAATTTCTTGATATATGCTATTTGATTGTTTGATTGTTGTGTGTATGTTGGATAGTTGTATACGTTCGGGATTAAATAGCCTTAGAATGATTGAATTAGCCTTATTTCATGTTCCTTATTTTGTTGTGGACTTAGGGAAGAGTCGATTATTCGACAGTCTATCTGACCCCGTAATGTGTATAACAATCATGCACAAAAGCAAGCAAACAATGTGGGAGCGAGGACGATTCTAGGAAGAGTGCCTAGGAAGATTGTTGTGACTCGTAGGAGTATGTGGATGTTATCACACCTAGGGATGGTCTAGTGCAGTGACTTAGGAAGTGATTGATTCAGGTATCATCGATTATCATAGGAAGACGAAGGCGTGATTGTATACATCCATCTGCAGCAATGAAGTTTTTGCGTTAGAATATTACTCTGATTTTAACAAATGTAATTTGGAACAAATGGTTTTTCTTAATACGGATTTTATAATGAGGAGTTTTACCTTAATAAAAATGAATTTTTTGGTTTTGAATATGGGACGTTACAATTGTGCCTTTGAATGGTCTCACAACATAGGTGGTCTGCAACTTTCCCATGTATTCGCAGGTTACGAAAGCCAACTGTATTTCGGAAATCCAGTCCATGACTCCTATTGGATCCTCCTTCCTGTTAAATGATGATGGATTGCAAGTTGTGAAATCCTTATACTTTCAGTAGCCTCTAGGTTCATCATTCTTTTGGACCTCTGGTTGCTCTGGTCCTTGATAACTTTCCAAGTCATCGTTATTTCCTTCTAGAACTGTGTCTGGATGAAAAGGAATCGGTGTATTATTGACTTTTTCAACAAATACCGACCCGTTGATCACATGCGCTCCACCTCTAGCATTAACAAGTTCCTAAGCTAGGAGATCCCTAAAGTCACGTCGTTGCTGATCGAGCATCTCCTGCATCGTTGCTCGGGCATCATTAATTGTGAATTGAGGAACTCCTGCTCCGGCGTTTTAAGGTGTTAAACCTCCTTCGTTGTTGATGACTCTACCACTCCTCGAGATTGTAATGACGTTCTATAGTCGTAGTGGTGAGTAGTTTAATAAGGCAATATATTACTTACTCTACACATACGTATTTTACACATAATTAGCAGTTAAGGCATCTTCCTATAATATGCTAATGGTAATGTCTAAAGCAACTAAGGCATCTATCCTAAAGCATTCTATTGCACAACTCACCGATCATACCTAGCTTCTAAGTTTAAGTATACAATTTACCTAAACTCCTAGTTTGCTTAAACTAATGCTCTGATACTGCGGCAACCCGAACCTTTTTCAGTCAACGAAAGTCAAATCCCGTTAAATAAAATTTTTAATTTTATTCATTTTCTCAAAACTTGTATGGGTTGAAAACAACTTAGATTATATAAATAAAATTTATATAAGTGTATAGTCTAAAATCGTGCGAAAAATCAAGTTTTTCTTCGAAAATCAGCCAAGTCTCGAGCAACCCGGTGTTTGCGGCCGCAATCGTGTTCACGGCTGTAAACCGTTCACGGCTGTAAACCGTGCACGGCTGGGTGGACCCCACCACCGACCATGAACCCAACCTATATATACGTGTTTTCACCCTCATTTATACTCTTCTGGCCGAAAATACTACTTTCTCTCTCTAAAACCATCAACCGAAAACTCAAGTTTTCTCTTCGTCTATCACCCAATTCACCTTAGAACTTGTTTTTGGTGCATCAAACATTCATCCTTTCATCAAATCAAACACTCCTCATTCTTGAGTTCACGACCGTAAACCCTTCAAATCTTCATATTTCACCAAGAACACCAAGAATAGGCCGTAAACCATTCAAAGACCGTAAACCCTTCAAAGGCAGAAAACCGTTCACGGCCGAGAATAGTTCACGGCTGAGAATAGTTCACGACGGTAGTCCTTTCACAGCCGCAATCAGCCCCAATAGGAATCTTGGTTGTAAACCCACTTTTTCCACTTCGACCGAGTCTCAGTAACATTCCTTAACCAAAAGCAAGTGTTTTTCTAACACTTTAACTAATGGATTCACTAATTTAAATGCAAATATGTGTTTAATTATTATTAGGATTCCGTTAATTTCGCGTGCAACAACTCGAGGATCCTCATTCCATTCTCGTTGTCCGACACTTACACACATCTAACTGTGAGTGCATACCCCTACATTTTACTACTTTTAATGTTTTCAGGGGGAGAATACAAGTAAATTACTAGAAATTTTGTGCTTTTGTACAAAATACTTTCAAACGGATTTAAAAACATTTGCAATCGAAACAAACCGAGAAATCACTACATTTTATAAAAATACTTAGATATTTTAATCCCTTATGTAACATGCTGAGCATTAAGTTGTTTCAATATACAATTTTCAAGGTTTCAGTATCATACATGCTATACATTCAAACTTTGTGGATATACTTTGGAAGAATCATTGAACTTTTACAAACATAATACAAAACTATAATAGGTATAGTTTGGAGTTCAATACACCGTTTTACAAGATTCAAGAACCGTACATCATATAAAACATATAAAATATGGTAAAACTAGTTTATGGCATACAATACTATTTTTCGAACACAAGAGTACTATACTAAATAATTATTTAAGTATAATTATTGTTACTCTATAAGACATACGTATAGATTCCAGTACAAGTGAACATTACAATGCTACACGTAAACTAGTTAATACGGGGTTGTGAGGCACTACTTCAATATGTAATATTCGGGGTACGGTACTAAATCCTAACACAATATAACCATAGTCTCCTGGAGGGAGATCGTAAGATTTGTGAATAGATCTATTCGGGACTGACAATCCCACACCTGAACTACTAGCTACAGTTAGGCAGGCATGCCTGGGGTGACAAATGTCATAACATCCGAAACTTGAAGAACGTCGTAGGGGTCACTTGGTCATATCAAGCATGGTTATACCAAACTCACAATAGTATAAACTAACCATTTGTTTATGGAATTCATTTCTTCAATTAGTTTTATTTTCATTAATATAACTATCATACATTACAACTGGAGGATTCCAGGGAATTTGAATACATGGTTTTACTTTAAGAAATACAACTCCTATGCATACTGGTGGTAGGCAGGGTTTTTGATATGGAACGTTCTACACAAAAGTTTTCATACAGAACACACCATACAATACATCTGGTAGTAACCAAGCATACAAACTAACATTTTTCATATACTACAACAAGATACAGTAACAAACATTCATATTTAATTCTATAATTCTTTAGTTTATGCATCTGGGTTATGTATGAAGAATATCTGATAGACTGTCGAATGTGTGGTTTCCGCCTCATTTCTCGTTCCTTGTTTGGTTGTGGGCTTAGGGCAGATCCACATAATCAACTGTCTGTTCGATATTGGTTTATACGTGGCTAGTATGAACTAAGTGGTCATAGAAGGAACTGGTTTTATCAAGCTTTTACTAAAGAAAATATTGGATTTTCTTGAGAACATGTAAACATTTTACAGATTCAAAGACATAATTTCATTATAAAAACATGCTTATGAACTCACCAGCTTTAATGCTGATACTCTTTTAAAACCGCTTGTATTCTCAGGGAATCAGTAGACAGGTACTCTTGCAGGCTTTTGAGAAGACGGAGCTTATAGTGTCTCGTCTTTTATACTTTTGGATATATATACTTTTGTTGTATACAAACTATGTATCAAACAGATGTAAATATTTTACTTATTCAATGTAATGGTTGTGTTTACTTTGATTACTATGATGCAATTATTGTGATAGTATACATGACATCCTCCACCCCTGAACGTTTCCACCGTTTCGGTTTGGGGGTGTGACAGATTGGTATCAGAGCTATTGTTTATAGTGAACTAAGTATACCGAACCTTACATGGTATACAACTATAAACACTAAAAAGGGGCCGAAGCGCTCTTAAACTAAAAGTATACTTTTAAAATTTAAATATTTTACAAGAAGTATACAAGTATAATCATATGTGGGGCCAATATAACCTGATCAACTATATTCGTCCGAGATATGACCAACATGTGATTGGGAGTGAATGTGGTGTTACGCCAAGTCTAAAACTCACCAAATACGATACTAATGAAGCACATAGTTAAAATACTATATGAGTATTTTATAATTCAATAACACTACACAGAATTGTTACAATCAGTACTAATCCTCACAAATGAAAGACCTATAATTCCTTGTTTATGTTAGTAAGCCTTTATTGTACATCTCTGTTAACGCTGTAGGATTAAGATACATCTTGTTCGAAAGTATCTGACTCTTGATCAATTTAGAAGGCTTATTGTCATTTTCCCCTTGTATCTTTTAGAGAAAGATGCCTCCCAAAAAGAGACCCAACAGAAAGAACAACGATCCTCCACCGCCGCCACCTCCTCAGTTCGATCCTGTTATGTTTCAGGCAGCAGTTACAGCCGCTGTGGCTGCCGCGATGTCGCAGATCAATTCTGGTGGCACTGGTGGGTTGGGAAGTGGTAGACACCCGAGGGAGTGTTCCTACAAAGACTTTATGAACGCGAAACCCAAATCATTTGACGACAATGGAGGTGTCATTGCCCTAACTCGTTGGTTCGAGAAGATCGAATCAATTTTCGAGATCTGTGCATGCCCCGAGGCGAGCAAGGTGAAGTTTGCCGTCTGCACCTTCACCGATAAAGCACTAACTTGGTGGAATAGCCGAGTCAAATCCCTAACTCTGCCGGTGGCCAATGTTATGATCTGGGAAAGCCTGAAGGAACTGATGCTCGTTGAGTACTGCCCTAGGGGCAAGATGCAAAAGCTGGAGCACGAGCTCTGGAAACTGAACATGAAGGGTTCCGACATTGCTGCATACACTACTAGGTTTAGTGACCTGGCTCTTCTCTGTCCCGGGATGGTCACCCCGGAATGCAATAAAATTGAGAGGTACATATGGGGATTGACACCCCCAACAAAAGGGAACGTCTTGGCTGCTAAACCTTTCACATTTGATAGCGCCAAGTGTCTAGCGCATACTCTGATAGATCACGGGGTTGATCATGAAACCGTTACAGCCATTCCCGAACCACCAAAGGTGAGTGGTGGGAAGAAAATTTTTTGGAACAAGCGTAAGGGCCAGTCTTCACAAGAGCCCTCCAAGAAGCAACAGACAGTGACAGTTCACTCTGCTACTACTCCTGCTGCTGTTCCTACCGCCTAAACACTTGGCAGTAGATATGCCGATACTCTTCCAAGGTGTGACAAGTGCAACTTTCATTATCACGGACCCTGCCGTGATTTGCAATGCAATAGCTGTGGCAAGAAGGGACACACAGCTCGTTTTTGATAGACTCCAGCACAACCAGCGAATCAAGGTACCGGAGCGGGAGTAGGCCAAGCCTGCTATGGTTGTGGAGAGACCGGGCACTTCAAGAGGAATTGCCCCAAAGCAACAACTGCAGGCAATACAGGGAAGGTTCTAGCTATGGGCCAGGAGGAAGTAGTTGCTAATACCACCATAGTTACGGGTACTTTCCTCCTCAACAACTCATATGCACACATTCTTTTCGATAGTGGTGCGGATAGGAGTTTTGTTAGTCATGCATTTAAACATTTACTCAAGCATAAATCCCAACCTTTAACCGAAACATTCACCGTCGAGATGGCTAACGGAAAGAAAGAGAGCACTAACGACGTATTCATATGTTGTACCCTTACCCTAAACGACCATTCTTTTCCAATCGACCTCATGCCAGTTTCCATAAAAAGTTTTGATGTCATCATCGGAATGGATTGGTTGAGCCCTAATCGTGCTGATATCCTTTGTTATGAAAAAGCCATTTGCCTCAACCTGCCATCTGGGGAAGCCCTCATTATCTATGGTGATAAACTCAGCTCAAGCCTTCATATCATTTCGTACATCAAAGCCCAAAAATATCTGCAAAAGGAGTGTCATGCATTCCTAGCCCATGTTGTTAAAGAAAAAAAGGAAGTTAAAGACATCGAGAGCATCGCCGAAGTCTGCAGCTTTCCTGATGTCTTCCCCGAAGATCTTCCCGAAATTCCTCCTGAGCGTCAAGTTGAGTTCCGAATCGATTTAATCCCACGAGCTACTCCCGTAGCCAAATCTCCTTACCGTCTGGTGCCGACAGAAATGCAAGAGTTATCCACCCAGCTCAATGAACTACTCAACAAGGGATTCATCAGACCAAGTTCCTCACCATGGGGAGCCCCCGTCTTATTTGTGAAAAATAAGGATCGGTCCTTTCGGATGTGCATAGATTATCGCGAACTGAACAAGCTTACTATCAAAAACCGTTACCGCTACCTAGAATCGATGACCTCTTCGATCAACTCCAAGGAGCCAGCTACTTCTCAAAGATAGACCTAAGATCAGGGTACCATCAGCTACGAGTCCTGGAGAGTGATGTTCCGAAAACAACTTTCCGAACTCGATATGGTCACTACGAGTTTGTAGTAATGCCCTTTGGTCTAACCAACGCACCCGAGGTATTCATGGATCTGATGAATCGGGTGTGCCACCCATTCCTAGACAAGTTCGTGATAGTATTCATAGATGATATACATGTTTATTCTCGGAGTGAGGAAGATCACAGACAGAATTTGAGGCAAGTGTTGGGAACTCTAAGGGCGGATAAATTATATGAAAAATTCTTAAAGTGCAAATTCTGGATCAGAAAAGTAACTTTCCTCGGTCATGTGGTTAGCGAAAAAGGCATACACGTGGACCCTTCCAAAATTAAAGTGATCGAGAATTGGTCAGCACCGAAGACACCCACAAAAATCTGTCAATTCTTGGGTCTTGCTGGCTACTATCGCAAGTTTATCTAGAATTTCTCCAGGATTGCTAAGCCTCTTACCACCCTGACTCAGAAAGGTGTAAGCTTTAGTTGGGGAGAAAATCAAGACGCTGCATTCCAAAAATTGAAGCAGACCCTATGCAGCGCACCTATCTTGTCTCTTCCAGAAAGGACGGAGGACTTCGTGGTCTACTGCGATGCATCCATTCAAGGGCTAGGCTGTGTACTCATTCAGCGAGGAAAGGTCATTGCATATGCCTCGAGACAGCTGAAAGCGCACGAAGTCAATTATACAACTCACGATATGGAGTTGGGAGCAGTGGTCTTCGCATTAAAGATTTGGAGACATTATATCTACGGAACCAAGTGCACCGTCTTCACCGACCATAAAAGCCTTCAGCATATTTTTGACCAGAAGGAGCTAAACATGAGACAACAGCGATGGGTAGAGCTACTCAACGATTATGAGTGCGAAATACGCTATCATCCCGGCAAGGCCAATGTGGTAGCAGATGCCCTCAGCTGGAAAAAGTATTCAGGTCGCAGAGTGAAGGCACTTACAATGACCATCCATTCCCATCTGTCCGCACAAATCAGAGAGGCTCAGCTGGAAGCCTTGAAACCAGAGAACAAGATGGATGAAGCCTTGAGGGGAATGGAAAAGAACTTAGAAATCAAGGGTGACGGAGTTCGTTATTTCATGAACCGGATCTGGACACCAAGGTTTGGTGGGTACAGAGATGTGGTCATAAATGAAGCCCACAAAACTCGATATCTGTTCACCCAGGTTCAGATAAGATGTATCTGGATCCCAAAAAGATATATTGGTGGCCAAACATGAAAGCAGAAATTGCTACCTTCGTGGGAAGTGCCTGACTTGCGCCAAGGTGAAGGTGGAATATCAAAAGCCCTCAGGTCTACTTTAACAGCCAGAAATACCTGAGTGGAAGTGGGAACGAATCACAATGGACTTCATTACCAAACTGCCCAAGACCCCGAGTGGACATGACACTATCTGGGTAATCGTTGACAGATTGACTAAGTCCGCCCACTTCCTTCCAATCAAAGAAACATTCAAGATGGAGAGACTGACCCGAATCTACATCCAAGAGATAGTTCGGCTGCATGGTGTGCATGTGTCCATTATCTCTGATCGAGATAGCAGATTCACCTCGAGATTTTGGCAGTCTTTGCAGAAGGCTCTTGGAACGAAGCTGGATATGAGCACAGCTTACCATCCACAGACCGGCGGGCAGAGTGAGAGAACCATACAAACCCTAGAAGACATGCTGAGAGCATGCATTATCGACTTTGGTAAGTCGTGGGATACCCATTTTCCATTGGTCGAGTTCTCTAACAACAACAACTATCACACTAGCATCAAGGCTGCTCCTTTCGAAGTCCTCTCTGGCCGTAAGTGCAGATCTCCTCTGTGTGTGGGCTGAGGTGGGCGACACGCAGCTAGCCAAAGGTCAAGTCCCTGATAGCACTCTCACTGGCCCATAAATCATCCGAGAAACCACAGAAAGCGTGGAAAGCTAAATCCGAGATACATTGGGCCTTTCGAGATCCTCGCCAGGATCAGCCCCGTAGCTTACAAACTCTTTTTACCCCAAGAGATTAGCAACGTACATCCCGTCTTCCACGTGTCAAACCTCAAAAAGTGTCTATCCGTCGAGACTCTTATAATTCCACTCGATGAACTCGAGGTCAATGAGAGTCTTAACTTCATGGAAGAGCCAGTCGAAATTATGGATAGGGAAGTCAAACGAACGAAACAAAGTCGCATCCCGATAGTGAAGGTTCGCTGGAATGCCAAGCGGGGACCTGAATTCACTTGGGAGCGCGAAGACCAGATGAAACAGAACTATCCACATCTCCTTCCCTAGTCCATAATTATATTCGTTTTAGAATTTCGGGACGAAATTCCCTTTATCGGGGGGATGATGTGGCAACCCGAACCTTTTCCAGTCAACGAAAGTCAAATCCCGTTAAATAAAATTTCGAATTTTATTCATTTTGTCAAAACTTGTAAGGGTTGAAAACAACTTAGATTATATAAATTAAATTTATATAAGTGTCGGGTCTAAAATCATGGGAAAAATCAAGTTTTTCTTCGAAAATCAGCCAAGTCTCGAGCAACCCAGTGTTTACGACCACAATCGTGTTCACGGCCGTAAACCGTGCACGGCTGGGTGGACCCCACCACCGACCATGAACCCAACCTATATATACGTGCTTTCACCCTTATTTTTACTCTTCTGGCAGAAAACACTACTTCATCTCTCTAAAATCATCAACCGAAAACTCAAGTTTTCTCTTCATCTATCACCCAATCCACCTTAGAACTTGTTTTTGGAGCATCAAACATTCATCCTTTCATCAAATCAAACACTCCTCATTCTTGAGTTCACGGCCGTAAACCCTTCAAATCTTCATATTTCACCAAGAACATCAAGAACAGGCCGTAAACCATTCAAAGACCTTAAACCCTTCAAAGGCAGAAAACCGTTCACGACCGAGAACAGTTCACGACCGTAGTCCTTTCACGGCCGCAATCAGCCCCAATCGGAATCTTGGCTGTAACCCACGTTTTCCACTTCGATCGAGTCTCGGAAACATTCCTTAACCAAAAGCAAGTGTTTTTCTAACACTTTAACTAATGGATTCACTAATTTAAATGCAAACATGTGTTTAATTATTATTAGGATTCCGTTAATTTTGCGTGCAACAACTCGAGGATCCTCATTCCATTCTCGTTGTCCGGCACTTACACGCATCTAACTGTGAGTGCATACCCCTACATTTTACTACTTTTAATGTTTTCAGGGGGAGAATACAAGTAAATCACTACATTTTATAAAAATACTTAGATATTTTAATCCCTTATGTAACATGTTGAGCATTAGGTTGTTTCAATATACAATTTGCAAGGTTTCAGTATCATACATGCTATACATTCAAACTTTGGGGATATACTTTGGAAGAATCACTGAACTTTTACAAACATAATACAAAACTATAATAGGTATAGTTTGGAGTTCAATACACCGTTTTACAAGATTCAAGAACCGTACATCATAACAAACATATAAAATATGGTAAAACTAGTTTATGTCATACAATACTATTTTTCGAACACAAGAGTACTATACTAAATAATTATTGAAGTATAATTATTGTTACTCTACAAAACGTATAGATTCCAGTACAAGTGAACATTACAATGCTACACGTAAACTAGTTAATACAGGGTTGTGAGGCACTACTTCAATATGTAATATTCGGGGTACGGTACTAAATCCTAACACAGTATAACCAGAGTCTCCTGGAGAGAGAGCGTAAGATTTGTGAATAGATCTATTCGGGACTGACAATCCCACACCTGAACTACTAGCTACAGTTAGGCAGTCATGCCTGGGGTGACAAATGTCATAACATCCGAAACTTAAAGAACGTCGTAGGGGTCACTAGGTCATATCAAGCATGGTTATACCAAACTCACAATAGTATAAACTAACCATTTGTTTATGGAATTCATTTCTTCAGTTAGTTTTATTTTCATTAATATAACTATCATACATTACAACTGGAGGATTCCAGGGAATTTGAATACATGGTTTTACTTTAAGAAATACAACTCCTATACATACTATTGGTAGCCAGGGTTTTTCATACGGAACGTTCTACACAAAAGTTTTCGTACATAACACACCATACAATACATATGGTAGTTACCAAGCATACAAAGTAACATTTTTCATATACTACAACAGGATACAGTAACAAACATCCATAGTTAATTCTATAATTCTTTTGTTTATGCATCTGGGTTATGTATGAAGAATATCAGATAGACTGTATAATGTGTGGTTTCCGCCTCATTTTATGTTCCTTGTTTGGTTGTGGGCTTAGGGCAGATCCACATAATCAACTGTATGTTCGATATTGGTTTATACGTGGCTAGTATGAACTAAGTGGTCATTGAAGGAACTGGTTTAATCACGCTTTTACTAAAGAAAATATTGGATTTTCTTGAGAACATGTAAACATTTTACAGATTCACAGACAAAATTTCATTATAAAAACATGCTTATGAACTCACCAGCTTTAATGCTGATACTCTTTCAAAACTACTTGTATTCTCAGGGAATCAGTAGGCAGGTACTCCCGCAGGCTTTTGAGAAGACAGAGCTTATAGTGTCTGGTCTTTTATACTTTTGGATATATATATACTTTTGCTGTATACAAACTATGTATAAAACAGATGTAAATATTTTACTTATTCAATGTAATGGTTGTGTTTACTTTGATTACTATGATGCAATTGTTGTGATACTATACATGACATTCTCCACCCCTGAACGTTTCTGCCGTTTCGGTTTGGGGGTGTGACAGATACCAAGTGTGACATCCCCCATTTTTCATTACCGATTAGAACTTTTTATTGAGATGCAAAAATTCCCAATTATATAAAACATATTGAGATAACAAAAGTTATTTCGTTATTTGAAATTCCAAGGATGTCATCATTCATATCGAAACATACATTACAACGTACGTAACATCCCGAGTCCCAGGTATATTATTTAATTAATTTCATTCATTTTGGCAGGGCAACTCGACGAGTCGGAGGACCCCGACTCGACGAGTAGGAGCTGGGTGAGAAAACCCTAATTTTCAGTGTTTGTGTCCTATTTAAAGGACCTTAAGCCCTTACTTCCGTCTCTTCCCAACCCTCTGTGAGAAATCCTAATCGTGTGTATCCATTTGTGTGAGAGAGATAGAGAGAGGAGCTAACTTTGAGTGTTCTAGTGCACATTTGGAAGGGGAGTGAAGAGCTTCAAGGCTTGGAACGAGAAGAGGCTTGTGGATCAATTTTTTCTCTGTGCTAGCTTCAAATTAGAGGTAAAAAGCTACCCCCTTGATCTTGTCTTTGATAGATCTTTCTCTAGGGAGTTTTATGGCCTTTTCCCCCTTATCTTGTGGTTCTTGAGTTTCCAGAGCTTGCCATGGGGTTGAGACTCCGGATCTGGAAAAAATGAGGTTCCATGAGCCCAAAGATCCAAGCTTTATCAAGCTTTGGGCAAGTTTCTATGCATGAAAACCTTTATGGAGCATGTTTTGGCATTTTGAGCCCTAGATGCCATACATGAACGTAAAGCTTGCAGCTTTACGTGATGATTCAACCATAGAAGGCTAGATCTAGAGTATGAGACCTTATTTCTGCCTGAAATCGTCTAAATGAGAAAATGAACTGAAGGGACTCGACGAGTTGGTGAGTCGACTCGACGAGTCGGTTAGGGTTTTCCCCGATGAGTCTGGACACGCTGTAACTCGGCGAGTTGACTAGACAAATCGACGAGTTAAGTTGGACTTTCACGACATTTCTAAGGAAACAAGGGAACTCGACGAGTCGTATAGATGCACTCGACGAATTGGGTCAACATGGACTGTTGAGTTCAGTTGACTTTAGGGTTGGTCAAGACATGGATTATGGAGACCATGGAAGGGTAAAATGGCCTTTTACCCATTCCAAGAGTTAGATTGAGGGGTTAGCTTAATTTATTTAGAGATGTGGTTATAAGTGTTAATTAGAGATGATTATGGCATGTAGGCGGGGATTAGAATGTTCGAGGGGTATGAGGCTTACTTGCTTACTTACGAGGTGAGTCTTCTCGCTATTCTTACCGAGTGGTAATGTTGTGTGACCGGAGGGTCTTGTTTGAGTTATCGACCGGAGGGTCCTATGTGCTATATTGAGTTATGTGATACTATGCATCTTGTCTTTGTGATATATGCTATATTATTCTATGCATTACTGAGTTAGGACCGGAGGGTCCAAGCCGAGTTGTGAGACCGGAGGGTCTTCACTGAGATATAGGACTGGAGGGTCCAACCCGAGCTGTGAGACCGGAGGGTCTTCACTGAGACACATGACCGGAGGGTCCACACCGAGCTGTGAGACCGGAGGGTCCTCACTGAGACGCAGGACCGGAGGGTCCATGACGAGTTATATCCATGAGAGGCTTATTATTTGTGTATGTGGTTACAGTGTTGTGTGATATGTGTTTCACGTACTTCTTAAGATCGTGGGAAGGCGCCGACTTGATTGTACACACGAGATGGAGTTTATGATTTGAGGATTATGGATTTTATCAAACAATTTATGAATTTGTGTTTTTGACAATTTGACAATTGTGGTTTTTGAAATGTGATATTGAGAATTATGTGGTTTTGAAAATGAAAAATTTGTTTGAAAATTTACGGTGTTACAAGTTGGTATCAGAGCCTTGGTTTGAGGGATTCGGATGTACCCTCGGGTATGTCTGGACTCAAATTGAGGATTTGAGAAAAAATTTCTAGAACAAGATATTTTTTCTAAAAACGAGTAAGAGTTTTAAAGAGAAACGAGACGGAGCAATGTGTACAATCAGCCACAGCCCGGCGGTGATTTCCCAAAATACCATTATTTGTTTATATTATGAGATATTTATGAGATATTAGAGCTGCATGCTAGAGAATAGGCTAGGTACTTCAGAAATTAGGGCTAGAGTTGTCTGATTCATGATGCCTTAGCCTAGGGTATGCTATTAATTGATCTTATCTACTATTTACTCTGTGTGTGTATTTAGTAGGGAGAAACATAGCAGGAATCTTTAGAGAGAGTTTTGAGTAATCTAGGAGAGGTGCCTAGATGAGCATCGAGGTATCTACCGAGAGAGTAGTTGACATCCGTGAGGGATAGAGTACTTGTGAATAAGGATCCTAGGAGGAGAACTTGGGACGACTACAGGTTGGTGTGGAAGGTAGTATTGGGCCCGTACTACTGAAAGCACCGGATCTGTATGCGACCCAAGTAAGAACCTTAGGATACTAAGGAGCATTTAGGGGTGGGTAATTGTGTGAGTGCTTGAGCTAGTCTCTGATGATTTTTGTGTTTGTATTTCAGAGACACTATGGTGGTTACCCGAAACAATCCCGGGGGCAGTGGTACCAGTGACGAGGAGATCTGCAGGATCATACATGAGGAGGTGCCTGCAGCTATCAGAAAGGCTATACTAGAGATGTTCGGGTCTATCAAGACCACCCTGATTGAGACGTTTGATGAGCGATATGCTGCTGTTACGGAGGCTGCTGCTGCCGCAGCCACCGTAACCCTAGCTGCTTCGAGGCCACAGGGGTGGTGACTCGTTGTTGTTCCGGGAGTTCAGCAACATGAAGCCACCTGAGTTTCATGGGGCGTAGGATCCGATCGCTGCCATGAGATGGATCTCCGACATTGAGGGGTGTTTTTATACATGTTCATGTCCAGAGCATTTGAGAGTCCGGTTCACGCTGAACCAGCTTCTCTTGGGAGCGAAGGACTGCTGGAAGTTTGTGATGACTGATTTTACCCCGGCATATCATGTTGCAGTGACTTAGGATAGGTTCACCAAGTTGTTCTAAGATGAGTATGTTCCTCAGGTGGAGAGGGAACGTTTGGCACATGAGTTTTTGTCTCTTAAACAGAAGACAAAGTCTGTGACTGAGATTACGAGGACGTTTCATGAGAGGGCACTGTTCTGCTCTGAGCACGTGTCCACTGAGCAGGCACGTGTGAGCCGATATTTGAGCATCTTGAGGAGGGATATACGGGAGTTCGTGGCGAACTCATCTTATCGTACATTGGCTGAGTTGCAGACTAATGCCAGGAGGAGAGAGATTGAGCTGGAGATTCAGACCAGGGAGGAGGGAGAGCAGCAGGGGAGAGATAGGAGACCGGTACAGTCGCAGCCGGCGACAAAGCGAGCTAAGCCTACTGATTCGAGATCAGGAAGCCAGAAGGGCCGCACTTGTAGCAAGTGCGGCAAGACCCACGAGGGATCTTGCCGAGCAGGGACTTGCTATAAATGTGGCAAGGAGGGGCACATGGCGAGGGACTGCCCTAAGGGATTTTCGATTTGCTTTCATTGCAACGAGACTGGCCACAAGAAGTTCGAGTGTCCTCATCTCACTCAGGGATCAGCCCAGGCTTCTGCTCCTGCTGCTTTACGTGTTACTGATGGTCGATCGGGGAAGGTTGAGGCTCCGAGGGCTCGTGGGAGAGAACTCCAGCTGACTGTGGAGGAGGTCCGCGCAGCGCCTGATGTTGTTGCTGTTATGTATCTCCTTTATTCATGTTATTTTGAGATTTGTTTGTGCCTATATTGTACTGCATATAGGTACTTTTCTTGTGAGTTCTGTGCCTGCTTTGGTGTTATTTGACTTGGATGCGAGTCGATCCTTTGTGTTTATCCTTTAGTCATCACATTAGTGTCGGACGTGTGGCGTTGAGTCGACCACTGAGGGTTTCTATAGCCGAAGAGCATGCGGTTTTTGCCACTGATGTATTTCGGGGATGTGTATGGGAGATTTTCGGTGTTGAGTTCCCGATAGATCTGGTGCCGATAGCGATGGGTGATGTTTGTGTCATAGTGGGCATGGATTGGTTGAGCCGGTTTGGAGATGTGATTGACTATGAGCGTCAGATGGTGACCATACGAAACCCTATTGGGGGAGTACTTACAATGTATGGCGAGGGGACCAGATCTGGGTCAACTTTCTGTTCTGCCTCCAGGGCGAGGCAGAGTTTACAGCAGGGGTGTACGGGCTTTCTAGCGTATGTGATGGATACGAGAGTCGCCACTGAGAGGCCGAGTTCTATCCCCAATGTTCCAGTTGTGTGTTAGTATTCGGATGTTTTCCCTGTGGAGTTACCGGGTGTGCCTACCAAGAGGCAGGTGGAGTTCCGGATTGATTTGATTCTGGGTGCGGCGCCTATTGCCAAGGCACCTTATCGCCTTGCGCCGCCCGAGATGTAGGAGTTATCCTCGCAGCTTCAGGAGCTATTGGGGAAGGGTTTTATTAGACCGAGTAGCTCACTGTGGGGAGCGCTGAACCTTTTTTTCAAGAAAAAGGATGGTTCACACCGGATGTGCATCGACTACCGGGAGTTGAACAAGCTAACGGTCAAGAACCGTTATCCGCTACCCAGGATCGACGATTTATTTGATCAGTTGCAGGGGGCATCTTGGTTTTCCAAGATTGACTTGATATCTAGATATCATCAGATGAGAGTTTGCGAATATGATATCCAACAGACGATCTTTAGGACTCGTTATGGGCACTACGAGTTTGTGGTGATGCCTTTCGGACTCACCAATACACCGACAACGTTCATGGATATCATGAACCAGGTGTGCAGGCCCATGTTGGACAGGTCGGTGATCGTGTTCATCGATGACATCTTGGTATACTTGAGGTCCAGAGAGCAGCACGAGGAGCATCTTCGGGAGATTCTTGGAGTGTTGAGGACGGAGAGGCTTTGTGCCAAATTCTCCAAGTGTGATTTCTGGTTGTGAGAGGTCCAGTTCTTAGGGCATCTCGTTAACCAAATTGGGATTTTGGTCGACCTGTCCAAGATTGAGGCAGTTATGCGATGGGAGGTGCCGATATCCCCATCAGAGATCAGGAGTTTTCTTGGTCTGGCAGGCTACTACCGGAGATTTATCAGGTATTTCTCCAAGATTGTCGTTTCTCTTACCAGATTTACTAGGAAGGGTGTTACTTTTGCTTGGGGGCTCGAGCAGCAGGCCTCATTCGAGACTCTTCACCAAAGATTGTGCGAAGCTCTAGTGTTAGCCCTTCCCGAGGGAGTGGAGGACTCCGTAGTTTACTGTGATGCATCTATATCGGGGATGGGTGCCGTATTGATGCAGAGGGGACACATGATTGCATATGCATCAAGGCTGTTGAAGCCTCATGAGACGAGGTATCCCACCCATGATTTAGAGTTGGGGACGGTGGTGTTCGCCCTCAAGATTTGGCGCCACTATCTGTATGGTGTTCGGTGTACCATATATACGGACCATAAGAGCCTGAAGTACCTTATGGATTAGCCCAACCTGAATATGAGACAGAGGAGATGATTGGATGTAGTGAAATACTACGACTGTGAGATTTTGTATCACCCTGGCAAGGCTAATGTGGTAGCCGACGCCCTAAGTCGTCGAGCAGTGAGTGCTCCTATCCGAGACGTGTGCATGAGGATGACGGTGATGACTCCAGTCTTAGATACCATCCGAGAGGCCTAGGTGGAGGCCATGAGACCATATAACCGTAAGAGGGAGCGGGTGATTGGGAAGATTTCTGAGTTTGAGACCAATAGTCGTGGGCTTATGACTTATCATGGGCGGATCTGGGTGGCGTATATGGGTGGAGCTTGACATATTTTGATGGAGGAGGCCCATACGTCGAGATTCTCGATCCATCCGGGAGCCACCAAAATGTATTTGGACTTGAAAAGGGATTATTGGTGCCCATGTATGAAGAGGGATGTGGCATGGGTAGTTGAGAGATGCTTGACCTGTCGTCAGGTCAAGGCAGAGCACCAACATCCACATGGCCTGTTGCCGCCTTTAGAGGTTCCCCAGTGGAAGTGGGATCTGATTTCCATGGATTTTATCAATAAATTACCGAGGACCGCGCAAGGTGTCAATGCGATATGGGTGATTGTAGACCGGTTGACGAAGAGTGCTCACTTCCTGGCTATCAGTGAGAGCTCTTCTGCAGAGAAGTTGGCTGAGATCGACGTACGAGAAGTGGTAGCACGACATGGGGTGCCAACATTGATAGTGTCAGATCGGGATGTGCGTTTTACTTCCAGGTTCTGGAAGAAATTTCAGGAGGAGCTGGGAACCCGGTTGCATTTCAGCACCGCTTACCACCCACAGACCGACGGGCAGAGCCAGCGGACGATTCAGACGCTCGAGGACATGCTACGTGCATGTGTTATAGACTTCGGAGGAAGTTGGGATACTTACTTGCCCTTGGCTGAGTTTTCATACAACAACAACCATCATTCCAGTACAGGTATGCCTCCCTTTGAGCTCTTATATGGGAGGAGGTGTCGGACTCCCATCTGTTGGGGGGAGAGGTAGGGCAGAGAGTGATGGGGAGCACTGAGATAGTGCTCAAGACAACAGAGCAGATCCAGCAGGTCACACAGAGGTTACTGACGGCCCATAGTTGTCAAAAGAGTTACGCCGACCGGCGCTGTTCCGAGCTGGAGTTTCAGGTTGGAGATTTTGTCCTCCTGAAAGTATCCCCATGGAAAGGGGTGATCCGATTCAGGAAGAGGGGTAAGCTGGGACCTAGGTACATCAGTCCTTTCAGAGTGATCGCTCGAGTAAGTAAGGTAGCTTATCGGTTGGAGCTTCCTGCGGAGTTGAGTCAGATTCATAACACCATCGATGTGTCCTAGCTAAGGAAGTCTGTAGAAGATGAGATGACAGTGGTCCCCTTAGAGGACATTCAAGTTGATGAGCGTCTGAATTACATTGAGAAGCCAGTAGCGATCTTGGATAGGAAGGTGAAGGTCTTGAGGAACAAAGAGGTACCTTTGGTTTAAGTTTAGTGGCAACATCGGAAGGGATCCGAGTGGACTTGGGAGCCGGAGTCCGAGATGCGGGAGTAGTACCTAGAGTTGTTTCCAGATGATGACTTCGAGGGCGAAGTCTGATTCTAGTGGGGGAGAATTGTAACATCCCGAGTCCCAGGTATATTATTTAATTAATTTCATTCATTTTGGCAGGGCAACTCGACGAGTTGGGATCACCAACTCGCCGAGTAGAGAGTGTAATGGCCGCTGGATTTTAGAGTCTACTCGACGAGTTAGAGGACCCTGACTCGACGAGTAGGAGTTGGGTGAGAAAACCCTAATTTTAAGGGTTTGTGTCCTATTTAAAGGACCTTAAGCCCTCATTTCCGCCTCCCTTATCATCCAAACCCTCTGTGAGAAACCCTAATCGCGTGTATCCATTTGTGAGAGAGAGAGGAGCTAACTTTGAGTGTTCTAGTGCATCTTTGGAAGGCGAGTGAAGAGCTTCAAGGCTTGGAACGAGAAGAGGCTTGTGGATCAAGTCTTTCTCTGTGCTAGCTTCAATTTGGAGGTAAAAAGCTACCACCTTGATCATGTCTTTGATAGATCTCTTTCTAGGGATTTTTAGGGCTTTCCCCCTTATCTTGTGGTTCTTGAGTTGCTGGAGCTTGCCATGGGGTTGAGACTCCAGATCTGGACAAAATGAGGTTCCATGAGCCCAAAGATCCAAGCTTTATCAAGCTTTGGGCAAGTTTCTATGCATGAAAACCTTTATGGAGCTTGTTTTGGCATTTTGAGCCCTAGATGCCATGCATGAACGTAAAGCTTGCAGCTTTACATGATGATTCAGCTTTAGAATGCTAGGTCCAGAGTATGAGACCTTATTTATGTCTGAAATTGTCTGAATGAGAAAATGGACTGAAGGGACTCGACGAGTTGGTGAGCCGACTCGATGAGTCGGTTAGGGTTTTCCTCGATGAGTCTGGACACGCCATAACGCGGAGAGTTGACTAGACAACTTGACGAGTTAAGTTGGACTTTTGCGACATTTCTAAGGAAACAAGGGAACTCGACGAGTCGCATAGATGCACTCGACGAGTTGGGTCAACATGGACTGTTAACTCGAGTGTTGACTTTAGTTGACTTTAGGGTTGGTCAAGACATGGATTGTGGAGACCATGGATGGGTAAAATGGTCTTTTACCCATTTCAGGAGTTAGAGTGAGGGGTTAGCTTAATTTATTTAGAGATGTGGTTATAAGTGTTAATTAGAGATGATTATGGCATGTAGGCGGGGATTAGACTGTTCGAGGGGTACAAGGCTTACTTGCTTACTTACGAGGTGAGTCTTCTCACTATACTTACCGAGTGGTAATGTTGTGTGACAGGAGGGTCTTGTTTGAGTTATCGACCGTAGGGTCCCATGTGCTATATTGAATTATGTGATACTATGCATCTTGTCTTTGTGATATATGCTATATTATTCAGTGCATTACTGAGTTAGAACCGGAGGGTCTTCACTGAGATACAGGACTGGAGGGTCCGAACCGAGCTGTGAGACCGGATGGTCTTCAATGACACGCATGACCGGAGGGTTCACACCGAGCCGTGAGACCGGAGGGTCCATGACGAGCTATAACCATGAGAGGATGATTATTTGTGTATGTGGTATTTTGGGGAACTCACTAAGCTTTGTGCTTACAGTGTTATGTGATATGTGTTTCAGGTACTTCTAAGGATCACGAGAAGGACTCGACTTGATTGTACACACAAGATGGAGTTTATGATTTGAGGATCCTGGATTTTATCAAACAATTTATGAATTTGTGTTTTTGACAATTTGACAATTGTGGTTTTTGAAATGTGATATTGAGAATTATGTGGTTTTGAAAATGAAAAACTTGTTTGAAAATTTACAGTGTTACAACGTAAATACATAAAAGGTCATGAAATACTATAACAAGCTCATCTCTTCTTTGACTCGGCATCCTAACTAAGCTTCAGTAGTCTTACTGATGGGTTTTATGCAAAACAAATAAACTTACGTGTGCATGCAACCCTAATAGGGATCTATGTTTTCTCTATTGAACCTATAACTAATAACATCAAAAGAAACCCTAAGACCCCTAGGTTATTTTCGAAAATACTAAAGAAAAGGTTTAGGATTACATACCTTTAAGTTGTTATAGAAAACGAGTATAATTCTCCTTTGCTGATCTCTTGGAAGCAAGCACCACAAGTGTCGTGCCTCTAATGGAATCACACCCAAACTAGCAAGAGGAAAACTATAGAGAGAGAGAGAGAGGAGAAGATAGCCAAGATTTATTCCAAGGCTTGTAGAGGGAAGGAATGGATGAAATTAAGGGCTAGGGACCTCCTTATATAGTTGAGGAAACTTGGTGCCAAAGCTAGGGTTAAAAGGATATGCCCTAGATCATTTGCTTTGCGACCAAGCAGCCCAAACCCTTTGTCCAAGGAGCCTTGGAAGAAATCTCCTAGGGTTTCCATAGAGATTTTCGTCCACCTCTTCCAAGGGGTTCTAGAGCCTTCCTTTCTTAACTATTAATAAATAACAAAACAGTCCCTGTACTTTTAATTAATCCAATTAATCCCAAAATTAATTCCAATTAATTTCTGATTAATAATTAATTAAATAATATGATTTATAATTCATATATTATTTTCATAACACATAAATAAATCATTTATTTAATTTATTATTCACATAATAAATTAATCTCACTCTCTAAAAGTCATCATGTCCAATTGCTAGGTTTGATGGCAACCCAAAAGGAATGTGCTACTATCAATTCAAGTATATATACCAATTTTAGTTATGGGATTAGACATCTAATCCAACAGTCTCCCACTTCGATAAGTCTATAACTATAATTGCCAGTATAACTTCTGAATCGATCAGCAAATTGTAGCTTCCAAAAGCCATTGTCGAACTCTGACCCAGTCAGTTACGTGTCCTAAGATAAGTGATCATATAATCCTATGTTTTGCAAGATATCATTCGAAGATGAGACATGGAATAGAATCAATCTCATTGTCGAAGAATTTGTTTCCCGATTTCTGATTTGTGATGATATAGGATTTCTAATTGAACACATCAATTTAGTCCTGGCTGGGCCCAACACTACAAGTAAACTTTGACATTATATCTTGCACCATTTACTCATCAAATCATGAACAACAATCCGTTTTATAACATCAAGTTACTGATGCGTTTACGCATTATTAATGCACAAATGACTTGTAAACCACAACTCATATATCCCCATTTTAAGATTATAGGATATTATCGTCTCATAATTACTCGTGATAAATTCAATGAAGTAATTCTCTGAGCGTAGGTTTATCCAATACTTAAATCTTCATTTCTAAGTACTCATGAACATTGTAGCAATACCATTGTTATGTCTAAAACTCTTTAGACAATCTACAATTCAATTCATTCTAGTCTTAATTCACTACTTACATCCCAAAGTATGAGCGATTGTGGAGTTTGAATAATTAAATTATTTGCGAAGTAAAACATGGAAAGTGAAACACAATAATAAACTAATTAATTATTGTCTCAAGCCATTGAATATAAATAATATTTATTATTTAATCACCATAAGAATTATGACTTTATTCATTGTATAATGTTTCGAGCAATCAACTAAGCACTTCAATTAAATAACATCAGTCATGACATGTTATGAACATGCATACTATGCCTCTCTATGGTCATTCCTTTGTGAACAGATCAACTAGACATTATTCCAATGATACTAATTTCACAATTCCAAATTATTGTCACTAAAATGTATTGGAATTCCAACCTTACATGCATTGACCTTCTGTGATGTCGAGGCTTCAAAGTCATAGAAACTGAGCCAACGATATTACAGAATGTTCCATTGGAACTATGTTACTAGAAACAATTCTATGGTAATGAAGTTTCAAATTTAAGGCACACTCCTTGAACACTTCTCTTGCATTAAAGTTTCCAATTCACATGTAGACTTAACAATCAACTCCCATTATGGAAACATATCCATATAACCATATAACCATCAATTTTGACCAAGAATCATCTCAATCCAAAACATGTCACTATGGTCCTCCTAAACAATATGATAATTTTAACTGTCCACAAGAAACCAATCTTCAGTGAACCTCAGACTGTTCTTGACAGTTGTTTACAACTCCAGTCACACAAAATCTAATCCTTTTCTTCTCCGTGCTCAAGGCATTCAGAAAATTCAAAATAAGTAAATATTATAGCATATGTAATTGATCCTATATCTGAAGCATATGGGACTCGACTCATTATATCTAATATCTGTTTAATCTCTTGCTATAAAATTTCCATATATGGAATTTCCTATGTTGAACCATTTCAACATGATATTCACATATGTTTATGACTAAGTTCTATTAAAATATATGATCTAAACTTTTACAATCGAAACAAAGTATGAGTATCCTCTCCCTTAAGTCTATCATAGAAAAACCATTCCCAAACCTTGCAATTTGCAAATTGAGAACTTTGTTCCCTACGAACAATATATACAATACTAGCATAAAAATTATGCTCCCACTAGCTTTGACATGTACCCAGAAATGAAGTGGACTTCTAGATATCAACACTCTTGACTTTCTTACTGAAGTACATATTTCTGTTACACGATGCTTCAATAAATCTCCAACTAGACTTCTTAAGCTTATACACATTCAATGGATAGAATATGTGTATGTTCAAACCCTTTCATAACTCATAACTATAAGTCTTGAAGGTTCAAACAATTCTTTGCCATTTCTCACAATTCAAAATATGAAGAGGGATGTCATAATCATATTGTGAATTTGATAGTGCAATTATCATAACCAATATCCATACTGATCTTTATGAGATCCTTTAAATCCACTTTGCGAAAGTGTTTCCTCATAATCATTCTCATGAACTTGAGCGAAAAGTTTGCCACCTATATTTTATGGTGCATATGTTCCCATCCATGTGAGTCTATCATTCCAACCTACAATCATAAGGCAAGGTTTAGGACAAAACTAAACTCAAATTTAGCTTTCCTTCATGGACTACCAGTGCTTCTGTGTTGTTAGCAGTTCACCCATATTGATCAATGTACTTTCACTGACCAATGTGCTTTGAAGTTAAATGGAAAAAACATAGAACTCATAAGCATTACCAACTCAACTGGAAGATGCACAGAAATGATAATGTGTCAATCAAACACGACTGGTTATCAACCTCAATTCGTGTGCTAGTGATAACTAAAAGGTTTATTCTAGATTGACTCCTGAAACTCTCAAGATCAATAAGACTCCCATTTATTTCTTCATATATAAATTTTTCGCTCAACGAACATTCCTTTACGAGCTAAAACAAATATTCAAAAGTTCGTGTGGATTCCCGACAAGAAAACACTTCATAGAATTGGTCTCAGATTATCGTTTGTTTTTAACGAAAACATCACAACTCCAATTCTAAATGTGCTAGAGTATGAAAACATTATTACTCCAAATTTCAAGAAGTGTTATAAACCTACTTAGTATAAAATAAGTTTCAAGATACGATTTGTAGTAACTAGAGCATGGCTCTAAAACTTGATTTGAAACGAAGTACGACTCATCTCTTGATTGAACCATTTCAACAATATCCGATTCCTCTTCTTAGTCAAACAATTGCACTAAGATTTTCTATGAGGATCAGCTGTGATATAGTTCAAAAATCATTAAGATGATCATAAACATGATGTTAAAGTACTCTCTTTTCCTTTCATATTGGAGAAACTTTTATCTTTCTGCCTAATAGATTCTAATATTAGTTCTTCTACTCTTTGAATCTTTTCAAAGTATCATAATTATGCATAATCTTATAAACATAACCATACTTACTGAAACATTAATAAATTATGACGAATAGTGTTATCGTCCTTTTGTGGTGGATCTTAAGAGTCCATATCAATATGTACTAGATCCATCAGTCCTTCACTTTGACTCACATAAACACGTGATCAATGAATTAGTCATAATTTTCCAATGACCAAGATTCTCATACCTCACGCAATTCGAATTACATGAATCCAAGTTTCTATACAATTTGAAACTTGGTGATGAAAACTCTTTTCACTTGGTTAAATATGACAATACCTACAAGAGATATCATAAGAATCAAATCCACAAATAATATTGCTTCTATTAGAAATGTAACCAACACTTTAATAAATGCCATTTGCAAGGAAATATAAACTAAGCAACCAATTTTTCACTTTTATTGAAAATAAATGAAAATTTTGGAACTTGTCCTTACAACGCATGAAATGAAAACTATGTTTCCAGATATCTCCTAAGAGTAATAGCAATCTATTAAATTATCCTAACTCCAAAGTAGTAGCTCCAAATTCCGATCATCGAACCATGTGACCAAAGTCCAACTTTCACGATCAGATCTAGCTCACTCAGCTTAAGCTTCCACTTTCTCTTAGATTCTGTAATAACATCAAAATGTGATCATCACATCATGTATTAAGAGTTTATAAATAGGAATAATGGAGTTCGATAATCGATGTACCTGAAGTAGAGTCACGCATCTTGACTTCACTTTCTCTAAGATCTTTCAGATACTTTGGGCAGCTTCGCAACCAATGTCCCTTCAATTGGCAATAGAAACAAATGGACTCTTTGGGGATAACACATGGAACTATCTCAGAACTGGCCTTTCTCTTTACCATACGATCAAACTGTTTAACCTTGGCTGACCCCTTTCCATTGGGAAGAGAAATCTTTTCTGGGTCACCATTGTCACCATTGTCAATGTCCATGGAAACTTTGAAATTAGACCTTTCAAGCACCTTTGCTTCACTTGTGCTCTTAAGCATTTTTGCTTCAGCAAAAATCAACATATGAGTCAGATAAATTAGGGCCACATCGATATTCCTCATATGAAAGTTCTCAATGAAGTGACCATATAACTTAGGAAGCGAAAGAAGAACAAAATCAATGGCTTGCTCCCTTGGGAAAACGACACATGTTATATCCAATTTGTCAATGTACGATTTCATTTCCATAACATGCGCACACACAGAATTTCCATCTTGATGTCTACATGCCAATAGGGCTTGAGTAGTTTCGTATCTTTCAACTTGAGGAAAACGCAACGTAGGGAGAGTCAGTGGAGGAGGTGGAAGAGTTCAAGAAGGATGATGTCTAGTTCCACCATTGCTCGAAGAAGGGAACCTACTTTCACCTTGATCAGAGTGTGGAATATCATCTTCAGAAGGAAAAGGAAAACCATTTCCATATGAACGAGGAAGACCATTATTGTCTTGTCTTGACATCTATAATGCAAGAAGAGAGAATTCAAGTTAGTTGATTTTAATCCTTACCTATTAACCCATAAAATTTAAATTAAGTCTAGGATCCATATTTTCGATTCGAACTTTGAAAAAGGATGCCGTAATCAAATTCGAATCTATTTTAAGTAGGTAAGGCTTTTACCAATTTCAATCTTATGAAATTCCTGGATCTTTTGAGATTCATTGATTCTTATCAATGGCATGTTTAATCTCGGATTATGCTCTCACTTTTGTGACAGGGATGTCGAGGATCACAAACGAGATGTGAATAACCATTCAAACCCGCTTGGCAACCTCGATGTTATTTATCATCTCACATTGATGTGTTGGTTAACCATACATGCTCCATCAATCACGATAATTCTCGAGATTGCCATCATATCTCTTTATAGTCCCTATTAGTGTGTCGGTTAACCACACACGCTCCACTAAAGACATATAAAGCATGATGTGCGTTTTTATGGATTAGCATACAAATTCATATTTTTCCTAAAGTAACTAGATTTGGGATTTTAATAAAAGGTTCTAGTACTTTTTAATATCATTATACTTTTTAATGAGAATTAATTTTGTCCTATCAAATCCGTTCGGCTAACGACCCTCCAATAATCAAGGAAGCGATGGGTGAGAGTGGACACCCATTCAACTACCATTTTATAGGCAGTTTCCTTATATCCCCTTATAGACTAGCTTCGTAAATGAGGCGTACTAGCGATTTGACTGACTTAGTCTTATACATATAGTAATTATTAAGCTTATAATTTTACATATAGTATAAGGTGTATTTTAAAACTTTTCAAAATACTAGGGTTTATATTTTAAATTTCGAAATTAATATCTAATTAATTAAATTTAAAAATAAACCAATAATGATTTAATTATTATCGTTTAATTATCAATTAATTAAATCAATTAAATCAATTAAGGATTATCTAATTAAATTAATCAAATATATTAATCTTAATCCTTACCCTCTAATTTTCGAAAAATAAGGTATATGATTTATTTCAATTTTAATTATTTCATATTAGGCAAGTGAAATAACAATTACCAAAAACTGGAAACCCTAAAATCTAGCCATATTTTCGAAATCTTGGAGAGGAAGGCTAGTGTTTCCAAACTCTAGCCCAAATTTCGAAATTCCAAAGGAAGGAGGCTAGGGTTTTGACAAACCCTAAGCCTAGTCGAAATTTATGTCATTTAATGTTTAATTTCTATAAACCCTAATTGTTCTATTCTTCAATTATAGCTATTCAATAGAAAAAATCCACTAAGCTCTGATACCACTGATGGGTTTTATGCAAAATAAATAAACTTAAACTCTTAAGTGTGCATGCAACCCTAATAAGGATCTATATTTTCTCTATTGAACCTATAACTAAGAACATCAAAAGAAACCCTAAGAACCCTAGGTTAGTTTCAAAAATACTAAAGAAAAGGTTTAGGGTTACATACCTTTTAGTTGCTATAGCAAACAACTAGAATTATCCTTTGTTGATATCTTGGAAGCAAGCATCACCAGTGTCGTGCCTCTAACGGAATCACACCCAAACTAGTAAGAGGAAAACTATAGAGAGATGAGAATAGAGTCAAGATTTCATCCAAGGCTTGTAGAGGGAAGGGATGGACGAAATTAAGGGCTCGGGACCTCCTTATATAGTTGAGGAAACCTGATGTCAAAGCTAGGGTTAAAGGGATATGCCCTAGATCCTTTGCTTGACGACCAAGCAACCTAAACCCTTTGTCCAAGATGCCTTGGACGAAATCTCCTAGGGTTTCCCTAGATATTTTCATTAACATCTTCCAAGGGGTTCTAGAGCCTTCCTTTCCCAACTATTAATAAATAACAAAACAGTCCCTGTACTTTTAATTAATCCAATTAATCCCAAAATTAATTCCAATTAATTTCTAATTAAATAATATGACTTCTAATTAATATATTATTTTCATTACACATTAATAAATCATTTATTTAATTTATTATTCACATAATAAATTAATCTCTCTCTCTAAAAGTCATCATGTCCAATTGCTAGGTTTAAGGGCAACCCAAAAGGACTGTGCTACTATCAATTCAAGTATATATATACAAATTTTAGTTATGGGCTTAGACATCTAATCATGGACTTAGATCCACTACCTGTGATGCACATAAAATTAGTGGGTCGGGTTTGGGAAACCTGGTGAGATGCGTAGGGGTTTCAAGCCCATGATAATTTAATGAAAATTAATCATAATATCATTCTTGTAAAACAATCATTGACCGATAATATATGTATATAAAATATGACATATATATATATATATATATATATATATATATATATATATATATATATATATATATATATATATATCCTTATGACATTCTACCTAGCCCAACTGATTCTCACGAATCCTAAGTCAACGATTATATGGAGGAATCACCCAACCAAAAAAACCGTTTTAGTATCTGGTTGACTACACAACTAGGGGAGTCCATGGACAGTGTAAGTCATATCAAGGAAACCAATGTTCAGAGCTATTGGTAAATATTTTATCTACTTCTGTGGGTTATAAGTCCACACTAGTAACGTAATTCAGTAGACCATATAGAATAGTCAAGTATTGTCATCTACTTTAGTCGATGACCCAGGCATACCTATTGGTTGTCTGATCTAGACCCACCATTTCTGATCATCAAAGAAAGAGGAGGAATACTACACTCCGCTCTGATCTCACACTCTACCTTCATAATGAGACCTAATCAATGTACAACTTATTTAGAACTAAGTACATTTCATAAGTCCATAACTAACCCAAACTATATCTGAAGGCAATTCTGATTCTGACATAGTTCCTACTAAGCAGTACTATTATAGGTATACAAGTAGTATAGAGTATAATAAAAACAGTTAACATTTAACGAATACTTTGATTAATTTACGCTTTTGAAAGTAACTACACACTCAACTGAAAAAAGTAGATGACAAGAGGTTAAGGTAACACTTCGCCTTAACACTAATCAATGACCTAAACGTAAAAGGCACTATGTCTTGGTCTAGTTTCATAATCTCGGAGACTATATAATGATAGCTTAGATTCCTCAATAATCCCAATGTATACATTTTGATATATCAAGTAAGGAATAGCCAGGTAGGATCATATCGGAGGTGGGGTCTGATTGGTATACATAGTATACTGTTTGGAAATCCCACTTTAAACACCTCACTAAATCCATTCTAGACATCACTCCCGTAAGTAGATCAATCAGTATAACGACATGAAATTATTGAAAAATATCAATTACATGTTCATAATAACTACTTATGATGATAAACATAATTTGAATTGAAGCAGAGTAAGTGTAGGGATACATACAGAGTTTTCCTGACTAAAAGTCTGGAATACGTATAGGCAGAGCTTTTACTCGATGGCTAATACAATTCGGGAACTCAGGGGTCGCAGGGCTTCGCTGACTACCAGAAAACTAAGGAAAAATGGGCTACATGAGGAAGAACTTAGCGAGAGGGGTTGTAGGGGCAAGATATGAGCAGCATATACAAAATGAAGCTATTTATAAGACTTTTTGAAATGCACGCCGCGCATAGATCAGGTGCGTGCTATTGCGCATGAATTTTCCTGATTTCTTAAGAAAAATCATAACTTGCTCATATGAACTCTGTTTTCGACGGATTTTATTTCAACACGTAGCTATCGACGAGATCCACAACTTTCATTTAGACTCCGTCAGCTAATTTTGACTTTATTTTTAAATCTATATTTTTACAAGCTGAGAAAGTTAAATTTTGTGTAAAAATGATAAATCTCTCATACAATATCCATTCTTGACTGTCTTTATATCGATGGATAGGTATGGACGAGATCTTTAATTCTCGTTTAGATTGTTTTTTCTAACAACCGACCGTTCTAAATTTTGATATCAGTGTTGCACATTGTTGCGCTAAATCTTAGAAAAAACATAACTTCCTCATACGAAGTTAGATTCGGACGTTCTCTATATGTACGTTCTTGGTTTAATGACTACTATGACTTTCGTTTAGATCAATTAGACTAATAATCAATCTATCTCCGATTCACTATTTGAGACTTCCACAGGCAAATCGAATTTAACACGAAACTTCAACGTATCATAACTTCTTCATTCTAAGTCGGATTCGAACATTCCTTATATCTCCAGAATCCTTATTACGTATACTATAACTAGGTTAAGATTATTTGTCCTAAATAACCTTTTATTTTTTACGTGTATTTTTTTTATTAAATACTTATATAATTTGCATAAAATATCATTTAAAACACATAAGCACATAAATATAAGAATAGTCCTTTCTTACTTGTTCATAAAAAGATTACAATAGTTGACCAAGGTGATTACAGACTATGAATAATCTACCAGAAAACGCGGGCGTTATATATGAACATATATTCTTACAAAAACAAGTTATCCATATTTTTCCAAAAACTAAGATTTCCAAAAATCATAAAATCTAACCAAACTTGCAAGGATGGATTTGATACCAATTGTTGGGATTTTTTCAAAATTAGTTTCAAAAACATAAGATTTTAGCAACGGAAGACTTTAAAATTAGAATAAACATAATTCTATTTTATACCCACCATGGATCTTCTTGCAAAGTTTGGAAAGAAAAAACAACAACCAAAGAATAAGAAGATGAAGATAACAACCTTTGTTGTCTTTGAGTCCTCAAGGGGAGGCTTGTAAGTTATAGAAGAATGTGGAACCTTTGAGACACCAAGTTGATGTAGATGCTAGTCCATAAACTCTTATACTCTTAAGCTTGAAGTTTATATCTACAGTATGAACTTCAAGAGAGTAACATGAAAGTTTTCTTCAAGTTTTTATCACCAAAACAAGAGAGAATGACTGGGAGAGAAGGAGCTACGGTTTTGGCATGAAAAATACCCCAAAAATGAAACCCTTCATATTATGGTATTAAAACAAAGGTAATACCCATAAGGTCTTAGCACTTTCACACTTACCATGTCCTTAATGTTCCTCATAACTTTAAGTCATGTTTTCTTTTCATATGAATAATCAAAAGACCATAACTAGTCTAACTAGTTAGAGGATTCATAAAAGAAAGTTAAGTTTTATAAACTTTATAAACTCTCTTATAAAATACAAAACTTCAATTTTGGGATAAAGAAAAAAAGTCTTTCTAGTCCAAAAAGATGTGTATGACTTAATAAATCATACCATAAGATATATTATGTTACTTGCTAATGAAAATTATTATTTCCAAGAAATAAATAATTTCAAATTACTTATAAGAGTTTATTGAATATTTATTAAAATCAATTTCTAATAAATAATCAATTGTATCAATTTGTTGTTAGTGTGACCCTTAGGATCATATGTTGATTAGCGATATCACTTTAAAATTAATCTTGAGCATGCTAGATCTTTCAAAGGACACCCAATCAATGGTCATTTTATAGGTCGTTTCCTTATACCTCTTGTATAATATCGCTTCGTGAATGAGGCGTACTAGAGATTCCAATGACTTTTAGTTATACATATAGTAATATATTATTATACGTATGTATAGAGAGTATTTTAACAACTTTTCAAAACACAAGGTTTAAATTTAATTATTTGAATTAATCAGTTAATTACTTAATCTTTTAAATCAATTATGGATTTAATATTTATGTTTTAATTAAACTATTAATTGAATATTATATTAAAATTCATTATGGATAATTCCATTTAATTATCTTAAATATAAATATTTTGTTTCCTTATTTACTTCCTCAAAATTCGAATTAGCATTTCAAAATTATCTAGCTTTAATTGGTTTGGATTTTATCAGATAAAATAACAGATAATTAATAATAAGTAACATACTAATCGAATTAGGCAAGCAAATTCCAGAAAAATGATTTTTTCGAAAGACGCGTAACGCCCTACGATTTTTTTTTTTTTAGGTTTCAACGCTTATGTAATTGTACTTGAAAAGGCATGACTCTGATACCACTATTGGGGTTTTTAGGTTAGAATAACATTGTAAATGTTGAATTTCTCTTAACATTTAAGGGTACATGCAACCTAAATGGATCTATGGCTTTTCACAATTAATAGCAACATAATCATGAAATAAAAACTTCTATCCTACTATAATCGAGATTACTAGTTAGAAAAAATATCTTTAAAATAATCAAATACTTCAATCTCTTGAGTTCTTAAAATTCTCCATGGAAAGAAAGCGCTAGAAGTTTGCACGCCTCTAATGGTTCACACCCAAAACCCTAGAACACTAGAAAGACAAGAGAAGAAAGGAGAAAGGAAGATAATTTCGTTCTACACCTTCTAGGTATGAGAAACCGCAAAAATTAGATGCCCAATGGTCCTAATTATAGTTTAGGTAACTTACAGATAAATCTAAATTTGAATAATTAAATAATAGATTTAATCTATATTCAAATTTTTTCCTTATCAGCAATCAGGAGGTATCTGGAAACCCAAAATAGGCTCTCAAAACCGTCCATGTCATGGATTCTTCTAGAATTGCCTCTTCTGTTCAACTATTGAAAAATTACAATTCACCCCTTGCACCTTTAATTAATTCCAATTAATCCTGAATTAATTACATATTAATTCTGATTAATAATTAACTAATTTCATCTATTTCTAATTAATTTATTAATCACATAATAAATTAAAACAATTATTTTATCCCTCTCCCCTAAAGTCATTTCTAACTATTTCTAGCTTTTGAGGGCAACCCAAAAAAGACCTTACTTTTATTCCATAAAATTATATCAATTTAGTTATGACTATGGACACTTATTCCAAAATATGTAACCATCAACATAGCCAACTAACATCCAGTAGGCGAAGAAGGGAAGGATTTGGTTCCACCAAAGATTGGAGGACGAGACTTTGATGGTTAACATGTGAAATATGGTGACATGTAAATAGATACATCAAATTTACAGTTGGATGAAGAAGAATCGTCGACATCCATAGTAGTGAAAGGGAAACTAAGGGGTGGTGATGGAGGATGATTGTCTTGTAGAAGGTTGATACCTTGTAACAATTATAATTTCATATATGTAACACCTGGTTTTAGTGATGTTCTAATTTCAAGACGTCGGGCTGGAATTGATCAAGTGATGCTTTTGAGCTATAAAGGAATAGAGTTTAGGCCCTTTTTGGATATTGGCAATGTTGGAGTACGTGATTAAAGCCATCGATTTGTGCCTTAAAGCAAATGGTAAAACTGGGAAGGAGATATATCGAGTTTCTTGCATGATTTAAGGATTTTAGTTTGTTATGTTTTTAGTCAAAAGTAACTATATAAGAATGTAGGGCTCGTTGATACATTTCCATGCATATAAAGAACGCCAAAAACGGAGTTGAATTGAAGAAGTTATGGTCGTTTGAAGTTAAATTGGAAGTTTGGGGTTTTGCCGTACGCAGGGCGTAGTCAAGCTACATAGGGCGTAGCTTGCTAAATGTGGATCATGTTTCTAATGGGCTACACATGGTGTGAATTAGGTTATGCAGGGCGTAACCGCTGTTGACCAAAACCCTAATTCTTCGGTTTTGAGCCTTATTTAAGGGCTCTATGTTCTGAGAAACCCTCTCATGACCAACCTCCATCACCTAAGATCATTCCTTGAGAAACCCTAGCCTCCTCTTGCTTGTTTTGATCCTTGGCATCTTTTATGAGCTTATTTCTCCATTGAAAGGTTGAATCTTGAAGAACAAGGTGTTTGTAAAGTGCATGAAAGAAGGATTCGATTATAGATCCAACAAGGTTGCTTTATTTCTGGACCATTATATCTTGATCGTTGCTTTCTTAGATCTTGTTATTGGTCATTTTTGTCACTTTTTTGGTCCTTTGAGCTTGTGTTTTGGTATTTTAGGTAACTACAACACCTTTTGAGCTATATGGAACACTCTTGGGACTTGTTGGACTTGGAAAGTTGTGCCATGGTGTTTGTTCTTTAAGCCATGGATGTGGTGTTAGCTTTTTTGGTCATTTTAGTGCATAAAGTTTAGATCTTGCCATATGGGAGTGTCTTCATGCGTAAAGTTCGAAACTTTATTCATTAAGACATTGTAAAGTTCCATATTTGAAAGTTTGAGTGTTTCGCTTCCTGCATTAAGAGCTTAATATAAGTTTTTTGGATCAGGGGCATCACGCAGGGCGTAATCTAATTAAGCATGACATAGCTCTACGTAGCTCTACACAGGGCGTAGAGTTGTTACACATGACGTATCTGGCTGGATGTTGACTATTGACTTTTTAATTGTTGACCGTTGAATTCGACCAAGTTTGACTTTAGGTCAAATGAAGTAATTTGAGTTGTATATTGAGGCTTGGTCCCTTTTTGTTGTATAGGTGACCTATAGAACCAGTATTTGGAGCAGTGATCCATTTAACTATCTTCTATACTTTGAGGGGAGTTTTCCTCATTGTACTCGTGGGTCGAAGGAACTAATGCCGACCCACTAGGTTGTGTTATGTATCATGGTATATGTGATGTTTTTATGCTATAGTGATTTGTTAGATTGGTAGATCTGTATGATTACATGTACTTGTTGGTCATATGTTTATCTGCTGCATATGCCGACATAGTGTGGTTGGGTTGAGGCGATACTGCTTTGTGTAGAAGCCAACAAACTCGGGAGCAATCCAGACATAATTTGAGGGCCGGGAAGGGAATCCATACTTATATTGTGGGCTCTGGAGCAATCCACACATAAACTAAGGGCTGGGAGAGAAATCAAGACTTATGTTGTGGGCTCGGGAGCAATCAAACATAAGCTGAGGGTCGGGAGGGCAATCCAGACTTATGTTGTGGGCTCATGGTAATCCATTCTGATGACTATGGACCCAATATCCATGCTTTCACATTTTTTTTGTGTGGGGTATTTTAGGGGAACTCACTAAGCATCGTGCTTACCCAGTTGTTTGTGATTGTTTTTCAGGTACCATTGGTGATTGTGGGAAGAGAAGGTGTAACATCCTGATGTTAAGGTACTTCTAATTTCAACCCTATAATGTCTTTATGTTGCATTGTGGTCCCTAATTTCAAGAAAGTGTGCAAAAGGAGCCCTAGTGGCAATGTTGTAATATTGGCCTTCGGAGTACGCCATGCGTACGTGGTGTACGCTGAGCGTACTAGGGCGCGCCCTAGTACGTTGGGCGTACATCAGTGTACTCTAGGCATACTTTCCTGATAACGAAACCCTAATTTTTAGGGTATGACTTGTATTTAAGCACTCTTATGGCCTTATTTCACCCACCTTAACTGCCTCCATCCCTCTCATACATTTGTGCAACCCTAGTTTCACCTTGAGGAGCATTTTTAAGCTTAGAAGTGTGTTTTTGGTGCCATAGAAGAAGAAGGAAGGAAGCCAAGCTCATATTGAAGGAGTGGAACACTTGGATCTAAGATTTCTACTTAATATGCAACCATTCTAAGGTAAAAAGCTTGCGACTTTATCCCTCTAGCTCATAGATCTAGTTTTGGTTGCCATTATGGAGCCTTTTGGTCCCAAAATGTTAGATCTTGAATATGGCATGTTCTTGACCTTTGAGTTGTCCTTTTAGGCCCTAGGAGGGGTCTTAAGTCATAAAAATGAGTACCAAATGGTTAGTTTTGCTTCATGCATCATTTAGAAGGTCTTAATGGAATAAGATCTTGTGTTAAGCACTTATTTGACATGCTAGGTCATAAAGTTGGAGACTTTATGACTCCTAAGAGTATTTTAGCCATGGATCTGAAGTTTGGACGTAAGAGCTTAAACTATTAAGCTCTTAATGGAATTTTTGGACTTGCGAGGGTAAGCCCCGCATACTCGGAGTACGCCCTACGTACGGGGTCAACCACCCCGATGGTGGTCAATTGTGAGGCTTCGTGTACGACCAACGTACCTCCGGAGTACACCCCGTGTATGCACCCTGAGTTGACTCGGTCGAGTTGACTCGGTTGGGTTGACTCGGCTGGGTTGACCCAGTTGACCTAGTTTGTTGACCAGTTGACTTTGACCAAGTTTGACCTTGAGAGTATTTTGGGTATTTTGGGATTTTGGTGTAAATTGGTCATTTGGTGGGAATAGGTGTCGGTTAGAGAGCTAAGATTCGGAGTCGAGACCTCATCAACTTTTGTTCAGTTTGCGAGGTGAGTTTTCCTCACTGTATTTTCGGGTTGAAGGCACCAAGGCCGGCCAATTGGATTGTTATCCTGGTTTATCGCATGTTGGTATGATGTAGTGATTTATTAGATATGTATCCTGGTATATCGGGTGATGATATGCATAGTGATCTGTAAGATCTGTCTGATTGTCTTGTGATTGGTTATATGTACGCTTATCTGTTATCTATATGTCGACATGGTTTATGGGTTGAGGCGAACCAGTGTAGATTAAAGGCCAAGAGACCCACCGCGTCCCGGATAGACTGCAGACCCAAGAGGCGTACCAGTTAGGCCGAAGTTCTGAAGAACATTCCAGATAGACTGAAGGCCCGGTGAGGCGTACCAGTCATGCTGAAGGTTCTATGAGCGTACCAGATGGATTGTAGGTTGGTGGGGTGTTCTAGTCAGGTTGAAGGCTCTATATGCGTGCTGTTTGTTATTATGATTATGTGTTGTGTTGGTACTTTGGGGGATCTCACTAAGCGTCTGCTTACAGTTTTGGGTTATGTTTCAGGTTCTTCTGATGACCGCGAGAAGGCGAAGACGTGACCGTACACATATTTATGTTTTCTCTTATGATTTTGGGAGACTCTGATGTTGAAAATGTTTTGAAAACTATGTTTGTAAACAATATGTGAATTTAGGTTGGTTTTAAAAAGTTTAAATTTATCATGATTTTATAGATGTTACAAGTTAGTATTAGAGCCTTGGTTTGAGTGGATTGGAGGAACACTCGTGTGAATCCAGTCTCAAACTAAGGAAAAACATTTTTAAAAAAATGATTTTCAAATTGTTTTCAAAATAATCAAGAGGATGCTATGTGTACGATCAACCAGAACCAGTAAGTAGACCCCAAATTACCACACTGTTATTTGATCTTGTGATATGTTAGAACAACATGCTTGTGATAGGCTAGGGATCTTCAGGAATTTCATGATAGAATTTCCTGATTGTATGATGCCTGATAGCCTAGGGTTCTTCCTTATATGAATTTGACATCATTATTGTAGTTGCTTAGTGTATGCATCATAGTTATACATAACTAAGATTCTATAGCCTGAGAATGTTTGGTTTGGCCTTATTTCCTGTTCTTGTTTGATGAAGGGCTTAGGGTAGGATCAGATATTCGACTGTCTATAGGGTCCAGTGTTATCTATGATTAACATACACGAGTGCTGCAAGGTTGGTGGAAATTTCATGGATGAGTTGTGTGGGGTCAGCCGGCCAGTTTCGTGATGTTTAGCCTTCCTCTACGGAGTGAGGATTGAATTTATGCGCTTTCTAGTGTATATTGTTAGGGTTGTTGTGATAATCCTTGAAACAAATAAGGGTAGGTGTGGAAGGTAGTATGGGCCCGTACTACTAAAAGCACATGACCAGTACGCGTAACAGGGAAGTCAAAACCCCTAGGGATTTGTTGGGAGTTGGTTCCCCTGATATGATATGCGTGTTATCTGATATCTCCCTGGTTTGATTTCAGTATGGTTATGGCGCGATGTTTCGAGGCAAGAATCGGATCAGGATCAGGGATAGGTGGCTAGAATGTACCACCTGTGTACGAGGATAGGATTAGGAAGATCCTTTAGGAGGAGGTTGTTGCTCACTTTCGAGCACAGTTTCCAGGGTTGTTTAGGTCTATTAAGACCTCCAAGGTGGAGTATTTTGATTATCGTTATGCTGCTTTGTCTGAGGTTGCTGCTGCAGCCACCGCAGCCGTTGCGGCTGCAGGGGTTGGTGATGGGAGAGCCTTTCAGTATTGGGAATTCAACAATACGAAATCCCCGACTTTTGATGGAGTTCAGGACCCAATCATAGCCATGAGGTGGCTGTCTGACATCGAGGGATGTTTCTGTTGGGTTTGAGCATTCTAACACTCCTATGGTGTACATGCAACCCTATAAACCTTGGATCTATGTTTTATCTATTATACATGCAAATATTAACTATTCCAAGGTTTCATCCTAACTAGCATATTATGAAGCACCTATACTACAAAGTTCTAGTTAGATGACATACCTTTTGATGTAGCTTGATGTCTTCAAGCTTTAAGAGCTTAGCCCCAATAGTGTGGAAGCCTCAAATGGAATCACAAATCACCAAAACACCTTGGAAGAACTTGAGAGAATATGTATGCACACTAAAATCGGCCCACTCTTATTTTCACACACTTGTGCCAATTTTGTGAGCCAAGGACCCCTTTATATATTATGGAGGATTAGGGTTACATCCATGTAAACCCTAATACCCATGACCTTTCATTTACATAGGATCCATGGGTTAAAAGCTCCATGGACCATTCACGAAAGCTTAGCCCAACCTAAATGAACTTGGCCCATTCCATATATATAAGAGTCCATATTTAATTAGTTCTTTTTGATCACTTAATTAATTCTAAATTAATTCTTGATCAATACTAATTAAATAATATGATTCCATATTAATATATTAGAACTTATAATATATTAATATAAATCATAAATGTACTATTCTCAAAAGACTATCCATATAAATTGTGCCGGTGAAGTGCAACCCAAATGGACCATGTCGGGTCGGGTCAAGTACATACCAAATATAGTTATGGACTTAGACATTAATCCAACAGTCTCCCACTTAGATAAGTCTAAAACTATTATTGAGTATGACTTCAAAACCTATCTGGAAATCGTAGCTCTTAAAGCCGCTGTCGAACTCTGACCTTGTCAATGACTTGTCCATTAGATAAGGGATCATATATTCCTCCATTCTAGATATCATATGGACTGAGACATGGATTATAATCATTCTCTCTGTCCATTTGTTGTTTCCCGATTTTCGATTTATGATGACTAACTGATTGAACAAATCAAATCAGCCCTGGCTTGGCCAAGCACTCACATGTGTCATCGCTAAATCATCGAGGGGCCCACAGATATCGCTTTTATCCCGAAGGTAAAAGGAATGGATAAACTTCGACTCATATGGCTTGTTCTACTACTTGTTGAATCATACACAAAGGCACGTTTTATAACATCGAGTTACCAAATGCGTTTTCGTGCAATCAATGTATAACCAACTCATAGTAACAACTCATATCTCTAGGTTTGAAGAATATAAGATATTATCGTCTCATGATCACTCGTGATAAAATCCATGAAGTGATTCAAATGAGCGCGAGTTGAATCCAATACTCAGAACTTATGAGCACTCATGAGTGTTGTAGCACCACTTTGTCCACCAACTTGGACCTCTACAAACCAACCCATGACAGTCTTGATTCATATCTACTTCCAACATATGACCGACTGTGGATGGTTTGAATAACTTAATCATTCAGGAAGAGCGACTTAGTTATTCTGGAAGTCAAAACATGCAAAGTGAAACACAAGAATAAATGAATCAAATATGGTATCAAACCCTATGAATATAAATAAACACTTTTATTTATCACCATACTGATTACTCATTATTCATTGTTTCGGTTTTATCAACTTTATACTTGAATTAAAAACACTAGTTGTCCCATGCTCCAATCATGTACACTATGTTTTTCTTAAACAATAGCTTTGCCATACACCAAGTATGCACTCTATGTTTGTCTATGATCCTTACTTTGTGAAATAAACCAATTGAACATAATTTCAATGATTCTAATTTCACACTCCCAAATCCTTATCGAAAAATGTGAGAATTTCAAATTCCTATCATTTATCGAAATCTGTTTAGATTTTAAACTTATATGCACTGACCCTCCTGTAATGAATATGTACAAAGTCACAAAGACTTGTCAACAGTCATTATAAGGTATTCCAATGGAGATCAACTCCATGGAAACTAAGTCTCATATTCAAAGTACATTGCTTTGGACATGCTTCTTGCATTAAGTTTTCTAATCTTACACAGATAACTTCCACCTATGGAGACAACTCCATATTCTCATTTTGACTATCACTTCTGAATAAGAGATGCCTCTTTTCAGAATATGTCAATATGGTCCTTCCAAAATTAGCACTATACTTCCAACTGTCCCTGAGCAACCAATCTTTGGTAAACCTCAGATTGTCCTCGACAATTGCTTAATCATTTTAGTCATATCCAATTCTAGACCTTTTCCCTTCTTAATGCCTCTGGACATTTGGAAAAATTTAGAAATGACAAATATTATAGCACATGCAATCGATCCTGTACCCAAAGCAAATGGTACACAATTCATGATGTCTCACATAAAGACATGATTCTAGACCAGTCTTTTGCTACAATATTTTTATTTGCCATGTTTTCAAAATTTGACTATGAAGAGGGATGCCGTAATCATAATCGAATTTTGAGAACGCAATATATAGAATTTCGTTAAGTTGAACCAATCCAACATGAAATTCATATATATATTCTTGACTAAAGATGATTAAGGTCTCAATCTAAGCCTTTAGAACTGAAATGAAGTATATCCTCTCCCTTAATTATAGCAAAACAACATTTTCAATCCCTGCAGCCTCACGAATTGAAACTTTTGTTTTCTATAATTAACATTGCTAACTTGCAACACTAACAATAATTATCATGCTCCCACTAACATGATGATTATTAGCATAACACTTATGCTCCCACTAGCTTTGACATGTACTCAGAAATCAGTTGGACTTCTAGAAATCAATACTTTATTGACTTTCTTACCAAAGTTCAGATTTCTGATACGAGATGCTTTGATAAAACTTTATCAAAATCATACACCTTTCCTTAGATAGCATGCATGTGTGTCTAAACAATTTCAGAACTATGAAAAGGGATGTCGTAATCATAGTCTCAATTGTTTAGACCTTTTGCCATCTGCTTCAAATCTACTTGGTGGAAGTGTTTCCTCACCATCATTTTCATGAATCGGAGAGAAACCTTATGACCCTTAGATTTTATGGTGTATGTGTTCTTATCCATGTGAATCGTCAAAACCATAGTCACAAGACAAGGATAATGACAAATCCAAACTCATATGGACTGAACTTATGCAATCTTAACTTCTTGCCACCTGGCAGTACAGGGCCTGCCATTGCTTCCAAGTTGTTATGAAACCAATTGAGAACTTTCAGAACTCCTATGCAAAGCCAACTTTAACTGGAATGGGCACAGAATATGTCAACACGATAGGTTATAAACCTCAAGTCGTGTGCTAGTGAAGAACCTCAGGTTTTATTCTTGATTAGTTCTTGAAATTCTTTTTAGGATCTTTAAGACTCCCACTATCCTCTTGACATATAAGACTATCTTGCCAAATATTCAAGAGATAGTGCGGATTCTTTATCAAGACAAACACTTCACACAATTGGCCTTAGTTGGTCTTTGTTTTATCCAAAACATCACAACTTACCAATTTCAAATGTACAAGAGTAGGACACTTTTACTCTTACATTTGACAAGTGTCTTAAACCTTTCTTTAAGATATGTCACTCAAGTTACAATCTTGGAGTATGACTCTAAGAATTGTTTTGGAACGAAGTATGACTCATCTTCCTAATCTAACCATTTCAACAATTCATGACTCCTCTTCTTAGTCATAAGAATGCACTAAGATGACCTTTAGAGGACTAATTGTGATATGATTTCTAAATCATTAAGATGATCACAAACATGATACTAAAGTACTCTCCCATCTTTTCAGATTTGAGAAACTTTTATCTTTCTGCCTAATTTGATTCTTCCCATTCGTTCTGCCATACATTGAGACTTTTCCAATGTTTCAGAATTATACTTAAACTTGTAAGTATAACCATATTTACTAAACTTAAGTAAATCAAATAGTCTTAACAAGCTTTGTGGTGGACATGACCAGTGCACAAGAATGTGTACTCGATCCCTTTAGTCCTTCACTTGACTCACACATCCATGTGAACAAGTAATTAGTCTTGATTTTCCAATGCTTGAAAGTTCTCATTCATCATACTATTCAACTTGCATGATTCCAAGTTTCGGTCCAATTGAAACTTGGGTGATGAGGAACTTTCCTGATTTGGTAAATTTAGAGACTACCACAAATGAAAGAATCAAATCCATTTTCCAATATTGCTGTCAGTGGAATCATATAAGCAACAATTTTCCACAAATGCCATTGTAAGGATACTTCAAATAAATAAAATTAAACAATTTTATTTTATTTTAAAACTTTGCGGAAAAACTTATGCTTACAATCCACATGGAAAATTGTTGTTATCTATTCCTTAGCAATATATCATAACTTCTTAAGCAACTGCTCAAAATTCTGATGCGATCGAAATCCACCTTCGCGATCAGAATCAACATATACTTCCTTTAAGATTTCTCTCCATTCTTTGATTCTTAAAACATCAACATGTGACCCAGTCACATCATGTAATGAGGATCTCATAATAGAACTTAACAGAGTTAGATAATGGGTTCTACCTGATGTAGAGTCAAACTTATTAACTTTAACATCCTTAGGTAAATTTGGCAGCTTTGCAATCAACGCCCCTTCCTTTGGCAAAATAAACATATGGACCCTTTGGTAATGGGACTATCTCAGACTTAGCCTTTCTCTTTACCATTTGGTCAATCGGGTTGACTATGGCCAATCCCTTTCCATTGGAAAGAGAATGCTTTTTCTGGATTTCCAGTGTCACCATTGTCACTGTCCATAAAGTTTTTGGGAAATTGATCTTCTAATCAAATTTGCTTTACTATCGTTCCAAATCATTGCTGATTCAACAGCACCAAGCAAATAGATATGATCATTAAGGTTCATGTCATAGTCTGTTTCATAGTAGTCCCAAAGGAACTCACTATGTGACTTAGAAAGTGATTGAACATCCAACTTTCTCAAGACTTTGACACCCAACTCTCCCGGCTTGTCAATATGTGACTTCATCTCTAAGATGTGATCACACATAGACCTTGCTTGCGATTAGGGCTTGAATGACCTTGAACTTGTGGGTTAGGGAGAATAATTAGAGGAGGTGGAGGAAGAGAAGTATGACTTCCATGAGCCAAACTCGGGAAGTCATATTCATTAGGAAAGCTTGGTTTGGGAAGATCATTGTTGTCTAAACCAGACATTAACAATGGGAGAAATTCACGTAAAGTTGATTTAAGTCCTTAATATAACACCCAATATGATATATTAAGGCTAGGACCCAACAAACTATTTTATAACTTGGAAGAGGGATGCCGTAATCCAAGCTATAAAATATTTGAAGGTAGGTGAATGACGATTCACCAATTTCCACCAAGATAAACGAAATGTATTATTAGGTTTTAATTGGTTTTGAAACTCCTAGATTCTTTTGAGATTCATTGAACTTTTCAATGGCATGTTTCAATCTCGAGTGTGCCCTTCAGGTTTTGTGACTGGGATGCCGAGGATCACAAAACAAGGTGTGAAGTAACCATGCAAATATACTTGGTACCCTTAATATTTACCCCTCAATCAATGTGCTCGTTAACCACACACGCTCCAACGATACTATGATAAACATTAAGTTACCCTTTGCCTACCTTGTTAAGTCCATGTTAGTGTGCCGGTTAACCACACACGCTCCACTAACAGCTTAAACAAAGTGCAAAGTGTAATTTCATGGATTAGCACCTTATTCACATTTTCCTAAGTAACTAAGATTGGGAATTTATAAGTGTTTAGTTACTTAGTATTTATCATTATACTTATAATGAAGGGAGAATTATAGTCCTTGTCCTACCTGTTCGGCTAACGACCCTCCACCGGTCAAGGAAGCGGTGAGTGAGAGTGGACACCCATTAAACTGCCATTTTATAGGCAGTAACCTTATACCCCCCTTATAGACCGACTTCGTGAATGATGCCTACTAAAGGTAAGACGACTTGCTCTTATACATATAATATATTAAACTTTTAATATTATAATAGTATAAGGGTGTATTTTTAGACATTTAAAATACTTGGTGGTTTAATCTATTAATTAAACTAGACTTTTAATTTAATTAAACTCAAACCATATATTTATGGATTAATAATACTCTTTTAATTAAACGCTTTAATTAACTATTAATAAAGTCCACAAGAGTTAATTTGAACTATTCAACAAAACATCACAATTCCAATTATTAAACTCAAAATTAAAACCATTTAATTAATTGTTTAAGTTATGAACCCAAGAGTTTTAGAATTCAATTCTTTTTTTTATAAAAAACTTTTCTCAAATTCCAAAACTTGAGGGCAAGTTTTGTAATTCTTGAAAACCTTTGGATTCCATAACTTATGGAATTAATGGTGTTTTATGATGAAACTTTCCATGTTCCATAACTTAAGAACAAGTTATGGAATTCTTTAAAACATTAACACCAAATTTTGTAACTCCATAAAAACTTTGAATCAAATTTTTTTTAAAAAAAAAAAACTTTCATATCCATAACTTATGGAAGTTTCAAAAACCCTTAAGATCACAACTTTAAAAAAAACTTTTGAGCTCCAAAATTTTATGACAAAATATGTAACTCCTTAAAACATTTAGATCAAACTTTTAAAACTAATAAAATAATCATATCATTTTATCTTTTACTAAATTTGACCTAATTCAACTCATATAACAAATGATTCAAATTTTACAAATAATTCGTTTTTCACAAAACAAGTAATTATCTTAAAATTTGACAAACGTCATGTTTTTTTTTTCCTTTTTTTCAACTTGAAAATAAAACATTTGCATCAATATAACAGAAAACAACCCATGGCTCTGATACCACTGTTGGGTTTTGAGCATTCTAACACTCCTATGGTGTACATTCAACCCTATAAACCTTGGATCTATGTTTTCTCTATTACACATGCAAATATTAACTATTCCAAGGTTTCATCCTAACTAGCATATTATGAAGCACCTATACTACAAAGTTCTAGTTAGATGACATACCTTTTGATGTAGCTTGATGTCTTCAAGCTTTAAGAGCTTAGCCCCAATAGTGTGGAAGCCTCAAATGGAATCACAAATCACCAAAACACCTTGGAAGAACTTGAGAGAATATGTATGCACACTAAAATCGGCCCACTCTTATTTTCACACACTTGTGCCAATTTTGTGAGCCAAGGACCCCTTTATATATTATGGAGGATTAGGGTTACATCCATGTAAACCCTAATAACCATGACCTTTCATTTACATAGGATCCATGGGTTAAAAGCTCCATGGACCATCCATGAAAGCTTAGCCCAATCTAAATGAACTTGGCTCATTCCATATATATAAGAGTCCATATTTAATTAGTTCTTTTTGATCACTTAATTAATTCTAAATTAATTCCTGATCAATACTAATTAAATAATATGATTCCATATTAATATATTAGAACTTATAATATATTAATATAAATCATAAATATACTATTCTCAAAAGACTATCCATATAAATTGTGCCGGTGAAGTGCAACCCAAATGGACCATGTCGGGTCGGGTCAAGTACATACCAAATATAGTTATGGACTTAGACATTAATCCAACAGTTTCTTCACTTTCACTTGCCCGGCTAACCATAGGGTCAAGTGCACTCTAAACCTTTTGCGGCCCGGAGCGAAGGATTGGTGGAGACTTGTTACTAGCTCGTATTCTTCTGAGCAAAGAGCTATTATGACTTGGGAGTAGTTCTCGGAGATGTTCCGTTCTAGATATGTTCCATTGGTGGAGCGTGAAAGGTTGATCCATGGGTATTTGGACTTGAGACAGGGGACTGAGTCGGTGGCAGAGATTACCAAGATGTTCACAAAGAGGGCCATGTTTTGTCCTGAGTTTGCTGCTTCTGAGCAAGCTCAGATGACCTATTACTTGAGCATGCTCAAGACGGATCTCAGGCAGTTTGTATCCACTCAGCGTTATGGTTCTTTATTGGAGTTGCAGGAGGCCACCAGGCGGCGTGAGATCGAGATGGAGCTCCATACGAGGGAGCAGAGACCGGCCCCGGCGTAGTCGCAGCATGCTTCGAAGCGGTTCAAGGCCGTTGATAATAGATCTAGAGAGTAGTGGATCCGCACTTGTGGGAAATGCGGCAAGGTTCATGAGGGGGCATGTCGATCAGGCAGTGTATGCCAAAAATATGGCAAGGAGGGGCACTATGTGAGGGATTGCCGCCAGGCGGCCCCAACTCCGAGTTCCAGGATTTGCTATCACTGTGATCAGGTTGGCCATGTGAAGGTCAACTGTCTATTACTCGCCGCCAAGTGATCGTAGGCCGCGTCGCTAGCTACTTTGAGGATCACCGATGGGCGCCAGGGGAGGGCAGAGCCCCCGAGGGCTCGGGGTCGTACTTTCCAGCTCATTGCCGAGGAGGCCAGAGCAGCTCCAGATGTCGTCGCTGGTATGTCTCTATTCATTGTTCTGTTGGTTTTGTTTTATGTTATGCTTATATATATATATGCTCCTGATAGGTACGTTCTTAGTGAACTCTTTGCCTGCTCTTGTGTTATTTTACTCGGGCGCGAGTCGGTCCTTTGTATCTCGATCATTCAGTAGCGAGTTTGATATACCTATTGGGGAGTTAGAGTGTCCGTTGCGAGTTTCCATCGCCAAAGAACACAGGCTTTCTGCATCTGCAGTATATCAGGGTTGTGTATTGGAGATCTTCGGGGTGCCTTATCCGATTGATCCGATCCCTATCCCCATGGGGCATGTATGCGCTATAGTGGGTATGGACTGGGTGAGTAAACTTGGTGCCATGATTGATTGTGAGGGCCAGTGAGTGGTAGTTCGAACCCCAAGTGGGGGAAAACTGGTTATCTACGGGGAGGGCACCAGGATTGGCTCGGGGTTTTGTTTGGCGGCTGGGGCTCGACAGTATATTCAGCACGGATGTGTTGGTTATCTAGATTATGTGGTTGATACCCGGGTTGGGGAGCAGACTTCAGTTTAAGAGGTCCCAGTTGTCAGGGAGTTTGCTGATGTATTTCCGAAGGAGTTACCCGACATGCCTCCTGAGAGGCAGGTTGAGTTCACGATTGACCTTGTGCCAGGTGCGGCCCTGATTGCCAAGGCGTCGTACCGCTTGGCACTGCATGAGATGCAAGAGTTTTCATCTTAGCTACGGGAGCTTCTAGGCAAACAGTTCATTACACCGAGCAGTTATGCATAGGGAGCGCCAATATTGTTCGTCAAGAAGAAGGATGGTTCACACCGGATGTGCATTGATTACCGGGAGTTGAACAAGTTAACGGTCAAGAACCGTTGTCCCCTTCCACGGATTGATGACCTCTTTGATCAGTTGTAGGGTGCATCTTGGTTCTCCATGATAGATCTGTCGTCTGGGTATCATCAGGTAAGAGTGAGAGAGGAAGACGTGGAGAAGACCATGTTTCAGAATCGTTATGGGCATTACAAGTTCGTGGTGATGCCATTTGGGCTCACAAATGCGCATGTTGTGTTTATGGATTTGATGAATCGGGTATGCAGGCTGATGCTCGACCGATCGGTTATTGTGTTTATTGATGATATCTTGGTGTATCCCAACACCAGAGAGCATCATGAGGAGCACCTTCGAGAGCTTTTGGGGGTTTTGAGGCGAGAACAGCTTTATGCCAAGTTCTCGAAGTGCGGTTATGAGAGGTCCAATTCCTTGGGCACCTCGTTAACCAGCATGGGATTTTGTTCGATCCGGCCAAGATCGAGGCTGTGATGCAGTGGGAGGTTCCGAAATCCCCTTCAGAGATCAGGAGTTTCTTGGGTTTGGCAGGGTACTATCAGAGATTCATTCAGGATTTCTCCAAGATTGCGGTACCCTCACTCGTCAGACGAGGAAGGGGGTGGATTTCAGATGGGGCCCTGAGCAGCAGTCGGCATTTGAGATTCTTCGGAAGAGGTTATGTGAGGCCCCGGTATTAACCCTCCCAGAGGGAGTTGAGGATTTTTTGGTATTCTATGATGCATCCATCACCGGTTTAGGGGCGGTCCTCATGCAGAGAGGACGAGTGATTGCTTATGCTACGTGGCAGCTGAATCCGCATGAGACGCGATATCCCACTCATTACCTGGAGTTGGGGGCAGTGGTTTTTGCCCTCAAGATTTAGAGACATTATCTTTATGGGGTCCGTTGTATGGTTTACACGGATCACAAGAGTTTAAGACATCTTAAGGATCAGCTGAACCTGAACATGAGGCAGCGCATGTGGCTGGACGTGGTCAAGGATTATGACTACAAGATACTTTACCATCCGGGTAAAGCAAATGTGGTAGCGGATGCTTTGAGCCGCAATTCGGCTCAATCTTCGTTCAGGGAGATGTGTATGAGGATATTTGTTGATTCTCCGCTTCTGGGTTTGATCAGAGAGGCTCGGGCCGAGGGAGTTCGGTAGGAGAACTGGAAACAGGAATAGATCAGGGGTGCGATCGATCGGTTTGTCACGGATAGTCGAGGGTTATTGAGCCGGTGTGGTCGGGTATGGGTTCTAGTTTCTGGTGGGGTAAGACAGATTGTGTTGGAGGAGGCTCATAAGTCTCGCTTTTCTATACACCCGTGTGCCACCAAGATGTATCAGGATTTGCTATTGAGCTATTGGTGGTCGTGTATGAAGAGGGAGATAGCCTAGTATGTTGAGAGATGCTTGAACTGTAGGATGGTCAAGGCTGAGAATTAGAGACCGCATGGAAAGTTGCAGCCTCTAGAGGTTCCCATGTGGAAATGGGAGCAGATCACTATGGATTTTATCACCAAGTTGTCGAAGACGGCGAAGGGTTTTGATGCTATATAGGTCATCGTGGATCGATTGACCAAGAGTGCCCACTTCTTGGTTATCCGGGAGAGCTCTTCGGCCGAAAATTTGGCCGATGTTTATGTACGAGATATTGTTGCTCGTCATGGGGTTCCGGTCTCTATTATTTCAGATCGTGATGTTCGGTTCACCTCCCGATTATGGCAAAAGTTCCACGAGGAACTGGGCACGAGGTTACATTTCAGCACTGCTTATCATCCGCAGACCGACATACAGAGTGAGGGGATGATACAAACCCTTGAGGATATGTTTCAGGCCTATGTTATTGATTTTGGTGGGATTTGGGATTCGTACCTACCTCTTGCAGAGTTCTCCTAGAACAATAGTTATCACTCCATCATTGGTGCTCCGCGTTTTGAGCTCTTTTATGGTCGGAGATGTCGTACCCCGGTTTTTTGGGGGGAGGTTGGTCACAGGGTTATGGAAAGGACCGAAGTAGTCCTTCAGACCATAGAGCTTATCCAGTAGATCAGGCAGAGACTGCAGACAGCTCAGAGTCGGCAGAAAAGCTATGTCGATTGGGGCCGATCCGAGTTGGAGTTTCAGGTCGGTGATATGGTATTACTGAAGGTCTCACCTTGGAAAGGTGTGATACACTTCAGTAAGATGGGCAAATTGGGTCCCTGGTATATTGGACCTTTTCAAGTGATTGTCATGGTTGCAAGGTCGCTTACAGATTGGATCTACCTGAGGAGCTCAGTCAGATTCACAGCACTTTCCATGTTCGCAGTTGCGAAAGTGCATACCAGATGATGAGGCAGAAGTTTCCTTGGATGATATTCACGTCGATGAGTGCCTAAACTACGTTGAGAGGCCGGTAAGTATTTTTGAGAGAAAGATGAAAGTCTTGCACAACAAGGAGATACCTCTGGTAAAGGTACGGTGGAAGCATCGGAGAGGCTCCGAGTGGACCTGGGAGCCGGAGGCTGAGATGTCGGAGCATTATCATGAGTTATTCACCTTGGCATACTTCAAATACGAAGTTTAGATCAAGTGGGGGAGAACTGTAACATCCCGATGTTAAGATACTTCTAATTTCAACCCTATTTATATTGGCCTTCGGAGCGGTCCCTAAGTTCAAGAAAGTGTGCAAAAGGAGCCCTAGTGGCAATGTTGTAATATTGGCCTTCGGAGTACGCCATGTGTACGTGGTGTACGCTGAGCGTACTAGGGCGTGCCCTAGTATGTGAGGCGTACATCAATGTACGTTGGCGTACTTGCCAGATAAGGAAACCCTAATTTTTAGGGTGTGACTCGTATTTAAGCACTCTTATGGACTCATTTAACCCACCTTAACTGCCTCCATCCCTCTCATATGTTTGTGCAACCCTAGTTTCACCTTGAGGAGCCTTTTCAAGCTTAGAAGTGTGTTTTTGGTGCCTTAGAAGAAGAAGAAAGGAAGCCAAGCTCATCTTGAAGGAGTGGAACACTTGGATCTAGGATTTCTACTTCATTTGCAACCATTATAAGGTAAAAAGGTTGCAATTTTATCCCTCTAGCTTATAGATCTAGTTTTGGTTTCCTTTATGGAGCTTTTTGGTCCCAAAATGTTAGATCTTGAATATGGCATGTTCTTGACCTAGGAGGGGTCTTAAGTCATAAAAATGAGTTCCAAATGGTTAGTTTTCCTTCATGCATCATTTAGAAGGTCTGAATGGAATAAGACCTTGTGTTAAGCACTTATTTGACATGCTAGGTCATAAAGTTGGTGACTTTATGACTCTTAAGAGTATTTTAGCAATGGATCTAAAGTTTGGATGTAAGAGCTTAATCCCTTAAGCTCTTAATGGAATTTTTGGACTTGTGAGGGTACGCCCTGCGTACGGGGTCAACCACCCCGATGGTGGTCAACTGTGAGGCTTCGTGTACACCCAGCATACCTCCGGAGTATACCCTGCGTACGCACCCTGAGTTGACTCGGTTGGGTTGACTCGACTGGGTTGACCCAGTTGACCTAGTTTGCTGACTAGTTGACTTTGACCAAGTTTGACCTAGAGGGTATTTTGGGATTTTGATGGAAACTAGTCATTTTGTGGGAATAGGTGTCGGTTAGAGAGCTAAGATTCAGAGTCGAGAGCTCATCAGCTTCTGTTCAGTTTGCGATGTGAGTTTTCCTCACTGTACTTTCTGGTCGAAGGCACCAAGGTTGGCCCATTGGATTGTTATCCTGGTCTATCGCATGTTGGTATGATGTAGTGATCTGTTAGATCTGTATCCTGGTATATAGGATGATGTTATGCTTATTGATCTGTAAGATCTGTCTGATTGTCTTGTGACTGGTTATATGTATACTTATCTGTTATGTATATGTCGACATGGTTTTTTTGTGGTTGGGTTGAGGCGAACCAGTGTTCCAGTCATGTTGAAGGTTCTAGGAGCGTACCAGATGGATTGTAGGCCGGTGGGGCGTTCCAGTTAGGCTGAAGGCTCTATATGCGTGTTGTTTGTTATTATGATTATGTGTTATGTTGGTACTTTGGGGGATCTAACTAAGTGTTGGCTTACAATTTTGGGTTATGTTTCAGGTACTTCAGATGACCGCGGGAAGGCGAAGGCGCGACCGTACACATCTTCATGTTTTGTCTTTTGATTTTGGGAGACTCTGATGTTAAAAATGTTTTGAAAACTATGTTTGTAAACAATTTGTGAATGTGGGTTGGTTTTAAAAAGCTTAAATTTATCATGATTTTATGGATGTTACAGAAGGCATGATCGTACATATCCTCGTACTAATTTATACTTGAGAGATTAGTTGACACTCTAACTCTTTGGATTTGATTTGAAAACAATGATTGATATTTTTATGGTTTTATGAAAATGTTTTTAATAAAAATGAAAATATTTTACTATAATTTTTGGGACGTTACAATATCTATATCTATCTATATCTATCTATATCTTATAAAGCAAACATTTTTCTATGAACCTCATGCATTTGAAACTCCCAAGACTGTTCAACTTATACAGTTTAATTTATTGATTAATTGAAATGTTGTGATTTGTAACTCCCAAAACTCTTAAAATCATGCTATTTAATTGGTGGGTTAAATGAAATATTTAGCCTTTATAAGAACATTGTAGCTTGCATATTGCATGTATGTCAACAAAAAATGATAGATTATATTGGTTGGGTTTGAAGAGTTGTGTTAGTGGTTCCGTGGATGTAGGAGAGCAATTGAAATTTTTCCAAATGTAAATGCAAGTAAACTCAAATTGGGTACATGTAAAGCTCTAGATATTAATCAAGCTTGAAATTTGGGTATGTGTGTGTGAAGGTATACTTGAGATAGTTTTTTAAGTTTATGTTTTATGAACCATGTTATATTCACAGGATGAGGAAGTAGGACTGTTATTACTTCTGATGAGCTTTTGGTATATCATCCTTCAAGTTATTTATCAGCTAGATTAATTAACTTTGTTAATATGTATATATCTTTATGCTTCATTTCTCTTTTATGTTAAGACAATCTTATTTTATGTATAAGAGAAATTATTCAACATGTATTTTATGATATTAATTACATACTAGGTTAGTTTATATTGCTATTTTGTTGTAAATAACATTGTTGACATTTTTAATAATTAATTTTGATTAAAATGAGTTTCCAATTTTTATTCCAAATTATTGTTGATAATGACAAATTAGAAGGGATGATTTTAACTATGCTATTGATTTATTTTTTAAAACCAATAATTATTTATGTTTTATAATAATACACTCTTTATGTTCTCGCAACACTTATATGGATGTAATCATTTTTTAAATAGTTTTATAGCAATGAAAATAAGTAACTTGTTATATCTTATTATATGTGTCTATTTCTTTTTTCCTATTTGTTCTCCACCGTAAAAAAAACTCAAATAAAGAAAATATAAGTGATAAAATATACCTTACGTGTAACATTCCTTCTCTCCTAACCTATTTTTAACGTGTTTTCTAAAGATTATTTTTAATACTTAACAACTACTATAACTTTGAATTTCAAATCATCACTTTACTTTGATCATCCATTCATTTCCAATATTTAATAGTTTTAAGGATAAAGTGAAAATACAATAATTTTTTTTAATATAATTATGAAAATGTTTCAAAGAAGTAGTTTTTAATTAAGTAAACATAATAATAGTTTAAAATAACATAAACCTAAAAAATAGATTATATTATATTAAAAAATAATTTGTATTTAAAATATTAATAATAATAAACAAAATAAAAAATATTCATATAAATTATTTTTAAATTAATTAACAATAGTTATAGTTAAATATAATATTAATTCAAAAACCTTATTTGATTCAATTCTAACAAAACTTTTTGTATCTATCTTAGGCTCGTGGGAGTGGGGGTGGTATTTGTTTAGCATTTGCATGGCATGGGTGGCATACACCATCCCATGATGTTGGCATGTCAAGCTTCTTCGCATCAAATGACATGTTTGTGGAGAAGAGTGAGAGATGAAAGAGAATGTGCATCTGAGTGTATGCTTATTTCTTGTGGTATGTCATGTATCTCTTGTGGGAAAAGAGACATGATAGTGAGGTGGCGGCTAAAAAACTCATTATTGTTATTATAACATATAATTGTCAATATTAGTTATAACTTAATGTAAAATTATTATTTGAATGATAAATGTCAATAATATTGTTATTATAACATATAATTGTCAATATTTATGTTACATTATTAACTTAAGAGTTTGAAACTCCCACTACAACTCATTATTGTGTTTGAAACTCCCACTACAACTCATTATTGTGCGCAACTTAAAAGTGTGAAACTCTCACTACAACTCAAGATTCAAGAGTTTGAATTATAAGTTAAGTATAGTTATGATTTCGAATTTAATGTAATTAGTCATGCATGTTTATTTTCCTCTACATTCAATTTTTTTTACTTATGGTTATTAATGTGTAATGCATTTTTATTTTCCACTTTTTATACACACTATAACTATATTAATAGTATATAAATGAGTTTTGATAAAAATATCATATGTTTGAAAAAAAATTGTGCTATGAACAGGTTTAAAAAAAGAGTTTTGTCGCATCAATGATATTTCAACGCGATTTTTTTGGATAACAATGTTCCTATATATCAAATGTATGTTGATTTCTAAATATTCATTTTAAATGATTTGTAGTGTTTAATAAATTTTGTTTGATGTAAATGTTATAGTAGATGTTGTAGTGTTTTTATGTTATTAAAAGTTGTAGTATTTTTCATACAATTTCTTATTTGTTTTATATACAAATCAATATACGTTTCACATAATTTACACAAGATAAAACGGTTTATAAAATCATAAATTAATAGTAGACATAACCAATGATATAAACCTGTTATTATTAATAAAATTACTTGGTTAACTATATGTTTTGTTTTGCAACTGACATTCGTTTTTAATGTATAAATATAAAATCATAATTTGTTAAAAGTTTTTTGTAACACCCCGACTCTCAGGTACAAACTTTCAGTCTTATATTTCCATTGAAAAGGTCGACTCGACAAGTTGGATGCCCTGACTCGTCGAGTAGGCACGGTCTTGGTTGCGGGTCTTAAGTGACCGACTCGACGAGTCGGAGGACAGACTCGACAGGTTGGAGATGAAATGAGAAAACCGTAATTTCAGGGTTTGCACCATATTTAAAGGATTGTAAGTCCCTTCCTTCAGCCCCCTTGTCACTTGTTGACGGCTAAAAGGAATCCCTAATCGATCTAGACTCCATTCTTGAGTGTGTGAGGAACTAAAGTGTGTTTTGGTGCTTTCATTAAGAGAACTCAAAGATTTAGAGGCTTGGACTGAAGAAGAGGAAGTGGATCTGCCATTTACATCATTTTAGGAGCTAGCCTAAGGTAAAAAGCTTGTAACTTGACCCTTTCATATTTGGATCTCTTTATGTTCAAGATTAGGGCTTTCCTAGCATGTATACTAGCCATTTTTGAGTATGGGTTAGGGTATGAAGTTGCAACTTCATATCTGAGCTTATCTTGGTCTCTATAGTTATAAAGTCTCCAGCTTTAGCAAGTATAAACCTCCCCTTTTGAGTTAAACCCCATTATAAGCTTGGATTTGATATTCTAAGCCTTTAGAGCCTTGCATGCACGTAAAGTTTGCAACTTTACGTGATAAACATGCCTTAGGAAGCTAGATCTACAAATTGGAGCTTTTGGGGTGGCTTAAATTTGTCTGAATGAGTAATGGACTGAAGGGATTCGGCGAGTTGCATGGTCAACTCGACGAGTCGGATGAAGATTGGCTGAGAATGGTTTCTGCATGGACTCGGCGAGTCATTGGGACGACTCGACGAGTCAGTTAGGGTTTCCCCGACCTCTGAACACGCATAGACTCGCGAGTTGGTTAGAAACTCGGCGAGTCAGTGAGGATTTTATGACCTTCTGAACCCTTAAAGAACTCGACGAGTTGCTAGCTGCACTCGACAAGTTAGGTCAACACGGACTGTTGACTTTGACCGTTGACTTTGACTTGGACCAAGGGTTGACCAGTTTGACCTTTGGGGGTATTTTGGTAATTTGGGAATTTATGGAAGCAAGTCATCGGTGGATGTAGGTATTGGATTTGGAGCTGCACTTGGTTGAGTTGACTTTATCGATTCGAGCTACTTGAGAGGTGAGTTCTCCTCACTATATCAACAGGGTCTACAACACCAAGGTCGGCCATTTATGATTTTCATCCTGGTTTTAGGATGGTTGCTATGTGATTGATCTGTTAGATTTCATCCTGGTTTTTAGGATGGTTGATACGTTAGTGATCTGTTAGATTGATATCCTGGTTATAGGATGGTTGCTATGTTAGAGATCGGTTAGATCGGCATCCTGGTTTAAGGATGGTTGCTATGTTGATGATCTGTTAGATTTCATCCTGGTTTTAGGATGGTTGATATGTTAGAGATCAGTTAGATCTGGATGACTATCTGTTATTGCATGCTAGCGTATGATATTATGTGCACATGTTTGTTGGGGTGGGAATTGGGTTGAGGCAGGTCCTACTTTGTGCTGTAGGCAAAGACACCCAGGGCGGACCGGATAGACTGCAGACCCGGTTAGGGCATACTAGTCAGGACGAAGGCCCGACGAGCGGTCTGGATAGGGTGAAGGCCCCGAGAGGGCGGTCCAGACATGTCGATGGCTCGGAGAGCGGTCTAGATATACTGATGGCCTGCGAGGCGGTCCAGTCAGACTGATGGCTCATTATGCATGTTGTTTGTTGTGTTTGTTATGTGATATGGTTATATCTGTATGGCGTTGGTATTTTGGGGGTAACTCACTAAGCCTTTGAGCTTACATTTATCGATTATTGTTTCAGGTACTTCTGATGATCGCGGGAAGACGAATGCGTGATCGTACCGGTCCTCACACTTTATGATTTTTATGATTTGATTCTGGGATACTCTGACAATATACTATTTTGAAAACAAGCTTTGTAATAATCATGAGTTTTGAAATGTTTTAAAAAGTTTAAATTTAGCATGATTTTTATGGGTGTTATATTATTACTTTAATTAAATAATTATATTTGCACGCAACTACCGATGATTCACCTAGTTGAACAAATTACTTTTAGGGAAATTTTGAAAATGACGAATGAACTACTATTTGTCTATTTTTAATCATTAAACTTATTTTTATACACTTTTAGGTAATAAATTTTCAAAATTGTCTCATTTAAGTCTTTTTAACAATATTATATTCGATATCCGGTTAAATGGACTAAATCAAAACGAATTTGGAAAGTGTATTTCCTAAAATGGAAAAAAATAAGTCCAACAACTAAAAATTTCAACATTTTTTTCTTTAATTTTATTTATTAGTATATATAATACAATGGTGTAAAAGATACACAATGGAAGATATCACAAAAACAAACTATTTTTATTTGAGAAATTAAATTGTCTCCTACTATTTATTCATACAAATATTTATACTCACTAAAATTATGACATTTATCACCATTCTACCATCTCATCTAATTTAATTTGATATCCCTAAAATAACTTAATGAGGTAATTGAAAGTAAAAAAAAGAAAAAAGAAAAAGAAAAAAGAAAAAAACATCACACATCTTCTTCCCAACCCAAATCTATCACCATTTCACTGTAAATCATTTTCTCGTAATTATCAAAAGACTATCAAAAATATAATGGGAACTTCATCTTCATCATCAGGAACAATCACTAGATCACAAGTATTTTGTGTCGCTCCAAACAACTTACTCATCAAAACACCTTTCTCATATTCTTTACTTTTCAACGAAAAAAACATCAAAACTTCAACCATTATGATTATGTGATGAAAACTAAGAGTTTTTCTTTTAAACTAATGCAATAATTAATACTCACCTAAGAGATGGGTATGCTATTGTTTGGAGCCATACAAAATACTTATGATCCAATGATTGTTCTTGATGATGGTGATGAAGATGAAGTCTTTATTACAATTTTTATAGTTCTTTTGATGATTACCGAAAAAATGTTAGTGTTACAGGAAAATAATTGATAGTGAAAATGGTGATAGATTTGGGTTGGGAAGAAGATGTCGATTAAGTGATGTTTCTTTTTTAAGTGATGTTTTTTTTTTCAATTACCAGATTAAGGATATTTTAGGGATATCAAATTAAATTAGACGAGATAGAAGAATGATGACAAGTGCCATAATTTTAATGATAAGAATATTTGTGAGAGTCCGTTTAAAAAAAAAGTATATTTATGAGAGTCAATCTAATTTCTTTCTCATTTATAGGATTTAGAATATCAAATCATACTTATCTCTAACAATCAAAAAAAAAAAAACGAGCGGTAAAATGCACATTTTAAAGATTTTAAAAACACAATATAAGCTTAATTCTGATAAACACATATTGATTTGTTCTAACTTCTAGAAAAAAAACCATCAACTTACTCTGCCAAAATCATAGTATATTATTAGTACAAAGATGAGAAATTAAAACATCACCATTCACCGCTCACAAACGGCTTGTTTGTAATCGACTTTTTCCAAAAGCAAACCAACTTTCTTAACATATCCATCACATTGTCAAATGACCAATATGTCCCTTTTCCATCTACCTCGAGGAGCCACAAGAATATTTTTTGTACATATATGGGTAAAATATCCTATTACATTGATAATCAAACCATTTTTTATTATCATTTTACATTCGATTTTTAAATTTGAAGAAATTTTTTCAAATAATACTTAATATAAAGAAACCATAAGAGGATGTTGTGAAACATACACTTAAAAATTGGTGTATCTTTTAAGCTATCATTTATGTCACTAACAAATCTTAAGGATTGAACTTGGCCTAGAAGGATCTCTTACAAGCCTACAAGTGATCTCTTACTCAAATGATTTAATTTTTCTTCTATTCGATCAAAATACTATTAATAAACAATATATAATCAGATGTGTATGAACTAAAAGTCTAAAACCAATTACAAAAAGCCTAGAAATGATTGTTTATAACCACTAGACTAGAACATGTATTAAACCGTTGTTGTCCGAATAAATTAAACATACAAAAAATCTTAAACGCTGAAAATCAAATACTAGCCTAAGTTGTTCTTTTGTATGTAAAATACTACAAGTTTACAACGATAATCAAAGTTGGATAACTCGTTGGATCATGTAAATGTTAATTATCTAAAATAATTGATCACTACTAAATTCATGTCAAAACCAAGGTCTATATACATAAACCAAATGTACCATTCATGTAAAAATAAAAATCAAGATGGTTGTATTGTTTTTTCTTATTTGTCACTACGAACGGTTGAGAAGCAAAATTCTATAAAAGGAGTTCATGGTGTAAATTCTTATGTACCTAAAATGTTGATCGTGACCAACGATTTACTCACCACATGATGAGCTTTAAAGACAAATTCAACATGTACCGACTAGCAAGTACGATTTATCATTTTTATTTGTTGTCTGTGATTTTTCATTTGTTTTGAACTTAACATGGGTAAATGATGGGGTTAAATAATTAAACAAGTGTTATACATCATTGCCATCACTATTTATGGAGTATTGGTATTGGAATTTAATTTAATCAAGGTAGCACCACATGTAATTACATGCTCTCAAAACTTGTTTACTTTAGTCATTATGAAAATTATAGGACCATTTGTCCATTTGTACTTGCTAGAATATTTTTAATAGAAAAATAACTTTTCTAACATATTTCACTTGTTAAATACTTCTTAGTTAAAAGGATTCTACTACATTGCGAATGACTTACAATTAAGGGTACTAGCCGTCAAGTTCTATACTATTCACACCATAGCTTTGCTATTGTCTGTGTTACTTGCTTTTTCTAGTTAAAAAGTTCAAATATCAAATCACTTTTTGAACTTATTTGCTTACAGCGGTTTAAAATAGATTTTTGATAAGATGATATAACAAATTAATGGCTATTTATCAGAAATGATCAAACTTTTTATGTGTTTATTGAAAGAACTTCTTGCTTCAAAATGAAACCGTTTCGGAGTATGGTGGTATAGGCATAGCCTCTTAGTATCACTACTAGAAAAAAGGCTTTTCTTGACAGACGAATTACGACACACAGAAGTTCTATGACAGGCATAAAACTCTGTCATAAAACTTATGTCATATATTGTAAAATTTCAATGATTCACGACAGACAGAAATGTCTGTCATTAATTTATGTCGTATTTTAAAGAGTAAATTAAATTGCTTTTTATCCTTTAATATTACAAGAAAAAGTTAAAATTAAAAGGATACATAATGTAACTTAATAGAAAAATGTTTTTGAAAATTAAAATTCAATCCAAAGAAATCTAGGAATAATTAAAAATTTTATGATAATATAGAATAATTTATTATATAGATATTATCTTAGATGGATATATAATTTTAATACAGGGTATTTTTGATAAAGTTTGATAGAAGCTATATAGTCCTTATTTGTTAAAAGATGCAAGGAAGAAAAAAAAGTTGTACGTTTTAATTATAGTTGTCGGTGACTATCTTGACTATGTAAGGAGAATGCTACGAGTGTCATCCTATGGATAAAATGACTATCTATTTAAAATATGTAAAACGAAAAAAGGTACTGTGAAGATGGAGGATGGTCCATAAGTTGTCTAAATTATATTGAAATCCTTTAATATATATCCAACACAGTCAACTAAATAAAAAGTTACATCTTTTACATCGAACCTATATTGATCCATTACTTAACTCTTTTAACAATGCACAAAGAAATGTTCCAAAAAAAGATATGACTTATAAAATAAAGGACTAAACTTGGGTCACGATGAAATTCACGTTTGCAACTCATATTTCCATATATCTTCCTTTGAAGAATATATCATATCTCAAGGGACTGAAAAGGGAATAAAAGAGAAATAAAAGGATTGTATCATACATTGTAAGATTGGTGGGGCTTCTTATTGTAACAATTCACTGGAAGGCTCAGACACGATGATACCCTCAAATCTCGTATTACCATTCATAATCACCTCACCATTTCCATCAAATCAAAGAAAGCATCGATCGATTAGGGTTTCCCCGCTCAAGAAATCAACTCGTTGCCTCGCTATTTCCATCCTCGTTCGCCACTCGCCGACTTTCCACTACCCCACCGGTCACGCCATTGTCATTCATTCCACCGATTCTTGAATCACAAAGGCTTTTGCTTTACAGTTTGAGTAAGAATCGTAAGCAATGGAGGTCGCCGCACCTATTGTTGATGACGGGAAGGCTCGCAGCGATATCTTGCTTTTTAACCGTTGGACCTACGATGACGTTCAGGTTATCTTCTTAAACGATTAATCCAAATTCACCGGTATCAGTAGATGTTTGTTTGTGTAAAGTGTTTCAGTATCCATGCTTCCTGTTAAATTCTTCAATGGTTGTGTGAAATTAAGCTCAATGTATTGTGATTCTAGCTCACGAACATCAATCTTGATCTGGTTGATTTAGAATAATATGTGAATTCTGTAAACAGGTTCCTGATCTTTCTGTACTGCTACTGCATCAAAGCACCCAATCTACATGCCTCACACAACTGGAAGGTACCAAGCAAGGAGGTTCAGGAAGGCTCAATGCCCAATTGTGGAGCGATTAACCAACTCTCTCATAATGAATGGGAGAAACAATGATAAAAAGGTCGTGGTTGTTCGCATATTCAAACACGCAATGGAAATCATCCATCTGTTAACCGATGCTAATCCCATTCAAATCATCGTAGATGTTGTCATCAACAGGTACACAATCAATCACCTTCTACAGTTTCACTCTACTTCTTTTCAACCATCCTTACATTTCCAGTAGTATCTCGGCCTGTGATGAAGCAATGGATAATTTTTCATCTCTGATTACTCAGAAAACTCATGTTGATATGAGTAATAACCGAGCTAGATTGGAGATACTCCTTAATTTCGTTAATATGGATATTAGTTACTACTAACACATACTTCGTTTTGGAATATGCAATTAGTGTTTTTACTTATTAGCTTTCCTTATTTAATGCAACCTGACATTTGACATTTCTTACAGATTATGGATTTGGAGTAGTCAATTCAAAGGTGAAGATAATCCATGTGACTAGAGTAAGTGACATGGATCCTTAGTTCCTTACAAATGGTCTAAATCAAAATGGAGATGCGTAATGGTACTTCACATGTCAACCTCATAACTAGTTTTATTATTTTATACTTTCATTCTTTAAATTTCAAACCCATTTCAACAGGTGAGGTGGGATGAAGATGTTGGTAACAACAATCATGAATGAATCTCTCAATGAGAGATTGATCTTTCGGGTGTATCTGTCCCACTTTTAAGCATTCATCCTTCTCTAAGATTCAAAAAACTCCAGTCCTCTGCAACTGACACAGGTCCTCTACAACATTAAAACCAATATTAAAATTAGTGTAAACTGTTTTAATCATATTTATTATACTATTTGAAGAAGTAGGTTTTTGCAACTGACACAGGTCCTCTGCAACATTCAAGTCTTTACAAAAGTGATGCCTTCTCTTTTTGCTCCAAATTTTGAAGACCTCTTTATAAACACTTCATATGCATATCAAGTCAAATCTCTAAAACTTGAGATCCTTTCTTCCATTGCTACAGATGAATCAATCTCAGTTATCTTTCAAGAATTGCAGGTAGTTTTATTAATATATTTTAAAAAAAGATTAGATTGAATATAATTTGGGATCCAAAACCATCGAGTTATGTTTGAATATTCTATAGTGCATTGGAAATCTCAATTCTCACACTCCATTTTTGCCTTAATAGTTTCATATCCGGCTCCATAATCCCTTATTTCTTCTTCTCCCTCTTAATTCTCAGCGCAGAAAAGAAAATAGTACTTGTTTGGTGGCACTGGGAACAGATGATGGTGAAGTCTTCACCATTAATGCCACTTCTGCAGAGTTAAAATGGAAATCTTTTGGACATCATCATAGGTATGGTAGGAAAAATAATAAGATGACCATGATCATAAATTTTCTGATTATTGATGGTTAAAATAACCAAATTTGGAGTAATACTTGAAGCTCAGAACTTTTCCATGTGCAGTAGAATTGCTGCTCTTTCTTTTGCAAACAAAGGGCGTAAACTTTGTGCTATAAGTACAGATGGAACAACATGCGAAATGAACTCTAAAACTGGTGAACTGTTAAAAGAAATGAAAATCTCAAATAAACTTATCTCTTCATCTGTATATATTTTTCTGGCGAGTCTTCCCAACACATGGTCCTTAAATTGTCTTAAACCTTTTTCTTATAAGGTTTGTTTTCTTGTAATGATAGATGATAAAATATTAGCTGCATCAAATACCAAGATCAGAGTTCTCACCTTAGATGATGGAGAAGAACTACTTAAGTTTTCCACAGATGCTGTATGTTCCTACCTTTTGTATGCACATTTTTAAAGTGATTAGTGCAGTTCTGATGATTTTTTTTTACTTTTCTTTAGGGTCCTGTGAATCATATGTTTATGTTGGATGATACAAACACCATAATTACATATGTATTTGGTGACAAGAATCTGCATGTGTGGAAAAATGGATAAAGTCAACAACCATTAGTTGCAGGAGACTATGCATCGAGTACAATTATTCCAGCTTGTAAAGTTGTGATTGACGTATCAAATGCTGCAAAAGATTTGATTGATTTATCGAAATCCCGATAATACCCTTTACATGCTTCCATCAACCCCACAAGCACTGTTGGAGGCAATGGGTGGCTCTACTGGACCTGATGTTGTCATTGCTGCAAAAAGAATGCTGCCCTTTTGACTGCCTGAGTTGGTGCCCGAGACCCCTCCGCTATTCCTTCTATTTGTCGTGTTTCTGCTGCCCTTCAATATCCTGCAGGTGTGTGTGTGTGTTTGTGTGTGTTAGACTGATGTGAAATTACTAAAATACCCTTGGTTAATTTTAAGGGTTGGAAGGTTCGGATGCCGGCTTAGCATCGGTGTTGGAATCGATGGAATTCTGTTTGAAGTTGCGGGGTTCAGAAGCTTGTGTTTTGGAGGACTTAGCCAAAGCTATCAATCTGGTGCATATCAGGAGGGATCTTGTGGAAACTGGTCATGCGTTGCTAAACCATGCTTATCACAATCTACAAGAATACGAAAGGTATGAGGGTGGAACTGGAATCTGTGATTCCGACGGAATTGGAATATGTGATTCCATTCCAATGCTAAATAAACGGAGTTTAATTCTATCTCAAGGTGGAACCAGAATTAGTGATTCTAATGGAATCGGAATCTGTGATTATGTTGGAATCAGAATCTATGATTCCATTCCACTGCCAAATCAACGGAATTTAATTATATCTGAAGGTGGAACCAGAATCAGCGATTACGACAGAATTGGAATCAGTGATTCCGACGGAACCAAAAGCTTACAAAATTCAAATGAAAACCAAAATTGCAAGAGAACCTTTTGACATTATGGTTAGTGTAATGGAATGTATTTTTGTATATGTATGATATCTTATTTTGCATTATTAGACATTAAATGTGTCATTTAGTTTGTTTAATATTTGGTACAAATTAAGAATATATATATATATATATATATATATATATATATATATATATATATATATATATATATATATATATATATATATATATATATATATATATATATATATATATATATATATATAGCGCCATGACATACAAAATATGGCGTAAAACTATGTCAAAAATCATGTCGTATAGAATGTCATAAATGTTTGTCATAATTGCAAGAATGTTACAAATTACGACATACAAAGCCAATCGTAAATGTATGTCGAAAACGCGTGTCGTGTATGTATGTCGTAATTGTGGGTCATAAATGTCTGTCGTAAAATTTATGACAGGCCAAATGCCTGTCATTATCCTTTATGACATGGCTTTCAATGACAGACATTTGTCTGTCATGTATAGGCATTTACGACAGACAATGTCTGTCAAGGAAAGCCTTTTTTCTAGTAGTGTATGGGAAAATGGGTATGTCAGGGTTCGATCCTTGGTACTAACATGAATTGGAGTATTAACACTAACACCTAACCAGTCAAGCTGCCATTCAAAAAAAAATCGATAATCTCATCTCTATAAAAATGTATTTGAAAAAAAAATCATTTTTTCTTTTTAAACCGGGACATGTCGAGTGTCATTGGGTTTTCAAGAAAATGACATCTTTTTATGATGCTTTATCTACTTTTGTTAACAAAAGTTTTTTTTTACCTTGTCGTTAGATATAAGATACACATCAATATTATGGAATTCGAAATACATATTTTGAATTTTAGACGCTGTAAGGTATATTTTTAATTTATTTTTATACAAGAAAACAATACCAAGATTGTTAGTTTGTTAAGCTTCATGATGTTGACCCCAAAATCGTCATTTGATGTGTTGTTCAAAGTCCGAGATGTCTATTATGGAATTTTATTTGGATTTCAGACTTACTTATATTCCTTATAGAGGCATACTTGTTTCAGAATCTTGATCCTTTTATATTTTGTTTTGTTGATAAATGATAATAAAAGTTAAAGCGCAAGGGATTTAAAAAGATCACCACTTACCAGGAAGGGGATTGAAAAATTGTCATATCAATGCAAATTTTTACCCTACTCTCGGTCCCAAACCTTAGTGCACCTGCTAGAAACTTGACTATGTTTTAGGGTTACTGTAACACCCATTTTCTAGAATGGTTCATTGCAGGGCATTAAGGAGTCAAAATCTTGGGTTTGGGGGAAAATCGAGCGTCACGACATGACCATAGGGCGGTCACGACGTGACAAGACAAAATGAGGAACGCGTATTTTGATTGTGGTCACGACGTGAGGAAGGCTAAATCTCAAGCCCATGATCTTTTAGGGTTTCTGTCATATTTAAACTCCAATAACTCGATTTTAGGGTTCATTATCAGACACCATCATCCTCAAACCTCATAAAACCTTAACCCTAATCCCTCTTGGTAGTTCTCGGCTCAGTTTGGTGCATTTGGTAGGTTGAAGAAGAAGAATAAGATGTTCAAGAGTATTGATCCAGCAAGGAATCATCATCATCATCATCATCCTCTTGTGCACATTCTGGACCTTTGTAAGTGTCCAAAATTCAAACTTTATGCTTCTAGGTTGCTAGATCTAAGTCTTTCTCCCTTTATCTTCAAGTTTGAGCAAGTTAAAGTGATGGGATTCCATAATGTTGGCAAATTTATGGATCCCTGAAGTCATTTAGGTGTTATATGGTTCATATACGAAATTTAGTTGTGAATTGTGAGCCTTGTTTGAGTTTTGGATTGTTTTTTAGATTTTTGACCTAGGTGGGTTATAGGACATGCATGAGGCATGCATGTCCATAAAGTTGACATTTTTATGAATCTTTGGTGTCCCTATCAGCTTTTTGGAAAGTGGGAGTTGAAGACTTAATGGATTAAGGACTCAAATCATTAAGTTGGTGCTTCAGGCCGTGGTCACGACGTAACATTGAGGATGTCACGACGTAACCGAGGAGGATTCCATGACAATATTGTCCTGTTATGCTCATGACGTGACCAAGGAGGGTTTACGTTGTGATGCTTATTGAACGAGTTGGTCGTGATCGAGAGGCTGAGTTGGAGTGAGACGAGTTGGAATCGGGTTGAGTGTGTTCTCACGAAGTGACCAAGGACTGGTCACGATGTAAGGGTCTGTTGTTGGTATTATTGGTTGTTGACTTTGACTTTGACCATTGACTTTTTTGGGTATGGTTGACTTTTTGTCACGATTGCTAGTCTTAGTGTGTAGACTAAGGTGAGACCTTGTATGTTTTGATAGGAGTGTTGTAGCATCTTTTATGGGGTTTGAGATGTGGTTTAACTGATTTCGTGAGACAAGTGAGTCTTCTCACTATACTATGTAGGTTGCTAGATTGTCTTTGTGATTCTTATATGAAAGATTGTGGTTGGATCACAACACCTGTATGAAAGACTGTGGTTAGATCAAAGCATTTGTATGGAAGACTATGGTTTGATCACAACACTTATTTTTCTTTGTGACTTGCTTGGAAGACCATGGTTGGATCATGGCAGCAAAGACTGTAGTTTGGCTGTAGCACAGGAAGACCATGGTTGGATCATGGAAAGAAAGACTGTAGTTGGTTTGTGGCAATAGAAGTGATTGTAAGACTATGGTTGGATCATAACATTCATATGCGTTGAAATATACCCCTAGGGTTGGGCCCATTAATATTTATGGTATGTTGTATTTTGGGGAACTCACTAAGATTTGTGCTTATGGTTTATGGGTTAAACATTTTTCAGATACTTCCAGTTCCAAAGGGAAGGGTTCGGCTTGACTGCATAGCATCCCCTTGTGATTTCCGCATCGACGATTACTAATATTCTACTCTGATGATTGTGATACATTTTTACTAGGATTGGTTTTGAAACACTTGATGTATTGATTTGAAGATCATAAAAATGAACATTTGTGCTACTATTTTTGGGACGTTACAAGTTGGTATCAGAGCCTTGGTTTGAGGGCTTCGGGCACACTCTTGGGTGTGTTTGAACTCAGAATGAGGAATTGGTAAACTTTTTTTTAAAGAAAATAAAGTTTTCTAATAAGACTTTTACAAAGAAAGGGGTTCGATGCGTGCAATCAGCCGATTGATGAGAGGATTCGCGAGTTCGTTTCGTCTGAGATCACTCGCGGTATTTTGGATGCGACTCCTGTGATGTTTTGTACCATCAAGTAGGGGATCACGGAGCTGCTGGATGAACGACTTGGGGCTTTCCGTGCTGAGATTGCGGCGGGTTGGTTGGGGGATCGAAATCGCTCTCTTTTTGGGAGTTTGTGAGCCTATCGAGCTGCAAGAGTTTAGATGATATGATTGTTAGAGCCCAAGAATAGGAGATAGAGCTGCAACTTCAGGCGAAGTGCGGGCCGGAGCAGGTTCAGACCGCATTGGGCCAAGAGAAGAGGCCCAAGACTCACGATTCGCGATCGGGGGACCATCAAGGTTGGGGTCGTTGTGCCAAGTGTGGGAGGACTCATGAGTCGAGTTGTCATGAGAAAGGAAGGGGTTGCTTCAGTTACGGCCAAGATGGTCATTATACCAGGGATTGTCATCGGGATTCGAGTCTGATTTGTCCTCACTGCAACCAGGTGGGCCACAAGAAGGCAGACTGTCTGAAGTTGATGAGTGGAGTGGTGAGGACACCAGATCCAGCTACGATGAGGATTGTTGATGGACGTGAGAGCAGGGTGGAGGATTTAGTGGCAAGGAGCCGATCTTTTTAGTTGCAGGCCGAGGTGACCTGAGTTCCATCAGATTCAGTTGCAGATATGTATCGTATACGCTTCCTTCATGCTTTTATTATTTATGCTTACGAGCATGTGGTTGTCTGTGTGAGACGTTATGTTCGGTATAGTTAAAAGGATCATAGTTTCTTTATGTATGTTTGGTTATTATATTTTAAAGAATTGTCATATGCCATTTTGCATACCGAGAGCCGTGTTTAGAGGGTATTTAGTTGAACCGGTTTCATGCTTCAATGTGGGATACATCGGTCAATGACAGAGTAAGCCTTAAGTGGAGGAAGACTGAATGTTCTACTTGAAGGAATCTGTGACATCCCCATTTTTACGGTCTGAAAAAGACTTTTTATTTATGCTTAATTAAAACATTTGTTAATGCGGAATTGATCCAAAATTATGCTTGATATGATATAATATCAAACCAAGGCATTTCATAAGAAATGTTTTTCATTCGTATTTTCAAAACTCGAGATGTCATAACTGATATAAGAAACATAAGCATAAGCGAAGACTTACTACATTTCATTACACTAACGGTTAACATCTCCTTAAATCGCTCAGCAGAAACATACATCATTATCCATATATAATTACCTGCGATGCAAAGAAACCGAGTGGTTCAGGTTGGGAAAACTAGTAAGATACATAGGGTTTTCAACCCATAATATTATAATATTTAATAATATATTCTTTAAAATTCAAATAACCTAATTACCCCACTCCCATTATTCTCACTTACTAATCCTAATATGATGATCTCGAGGGATATTTCTTAGTGGATCTTTATCAGCAAACAACTATAATTCCTAGATGATTAGGCATGGCAGTATGATAATACTTTGGGTAAACACAACAAAACGACAATACATTAGTACTTTGGATAGTCACGAAAGGCACAATAGTACAATAGTACTTTGGGTTAGCATGACAATACAAAGCTACTTTGGAATGACACGGCAGACACGACTTATTATTTCGCACAACTTTTACTAACCTATCACAACCACTATCTCACACAGCCTTATCACAACCTCTCATTTGTTATTTTGCACAACCCTTCACTACCCAATCATATTATTAAGTATGATAAATATACGATTAAATCAAGTAACAATCATATTGTAGAACTACATTAGACACAACAAAGACAGAACACATAGAAATTAAGCATTTAGAATACTTGTATCTATGTGTAAGTTTGAAAGTAATTATGCACTCACTTGACTTAGGTAGGCGACTAGTGATCTGGGTAGAGTGTCGCCTAACACCTTAGATATTTCCTTAATATGACCTATGTATGATTAATACAGAGTTTTAGTCTAATGATCCTGGTGACTAATAGTATTCTAGATTTGTCACTAATCCCAATGTCTACATCAATATCTATCAAGTAAGGATCATGCAGGCTGGACTGTTAGGAGGCAGGATCATTTCGGCATATAGATTTTCTGAAATCCAACAACCAAGCCAACGTAACCATTCTAGAAACCTCTCCCATAAGTGGATCAATCAATATAACGACTTGCAATTACTGATAAATCTTATTTATAAGTTCATAATAACAAATTATGACTATACATATAAGTTACAATGAAAGCGATAGAGTGTAGCTTAACTTACAAAACTTTTAAGCGAAAACCGGGGAAATTATACTGGCCGGACTCTGCCCTGATATCCCCAAAAGTCTCTCGACGAGGTTTACAACTTTCATTTAGACTCTATCAGCTAATTTTGACTTTATTTTTAAAGTTATATTTTTAACAGACTTAGACTGTTAAAGTCAGTTGAAAATTAATAACTCTCTCATACGATATCCGTTCTTGACTGTCTTTATATCGACGGAATCATATGGACGAGATCTTCAACTCTCATTTAGATTGATTTTCCTAACAATCAACCGATCTCTACTTCGATTTTTGAGTCGTATACTATTGCGCTGAAACTTTTAAAAATCCTAACTTCCTCTTACGAAGTCAGATTGGTATGTTCTCTATATGCATACTCGCGGTTTAATGACTACTATGACCTTCATTTAGATCTCTTAGGCTAAAAATTAATCTATCAAAAATTTACTTTTTACGTTACATAGTCGTGTAGGTTTAATCGTGAAACTTCAAAGAAGCATCACTTTTTCATACGAAGTCAGATTTCAACGTTCCTTATATGTACGAAATCATTATCATATATACAATGACTTTGGTTAAGGTTATTTATCCAAAATAAACATCTATTAGAAATTCATTTTTAACACTTATTATCTCTAAATTAACTATCCCGATTATGCGGGCATTACAAAATCAGCAGTCAGATTGATTTTGATGGTTTCAGCGCAGTACGTCGAAGGACGTTGTAGTATAAATTTATTGGATTTCTGGAATTCAATATGGTTGAGATCTTTCATGGTTGAGAGGATCAGGGAAATTGGTCAGAACGCGGGTGCAGGGTGAGTTGCTGTCAAATTCATGCTTTCAGGGTTGTACGTGTGGTCCTTGCGTTAAAAGCTTCTAGGCAAGGATCTTGTTGTAGCCGGTTGTCCCTTCTGGGACAACGAAATAGAGTTAACAGGTGCACGTGTCGCTTTGGTTGTAGGTTGTTCGAAGGTTTCATTAGCTCGTTGAACCGGTTGCTGTCTTCAGTAAGGGAAGAGTTGTCGTTCTACTATCAACCAACTTTTGGGTGTGGGTGGTACATTTTAGCATGGATTTGTTCAACTGTTGAGATTGTTTGAGGGTGTTCAAGTTGTATCATTTTTGGATGATTTGAGTATGTTGGTCTTTCAGCATGTTTGGAGCGATGGACATTACGACTTCTGGTTAATGTGTCGGAGCAGCATTATTCAGTTTTAGGAAGTGTTTCTTGATAATTTGTGATCATGAAGGATTTGTTCGGTTATTTAAAATTGGGATATTGTTTTGGGTTGAGAAGCTTTATGGTTGGATTTTTCATTGAAATGGGTTTTGATCACAAGTTGGAAATCGTGGGGTTTTGTCGTTATGGATTGTAGTCATATAGTAGAACTTGTGGAAATGTTTGAGGAATTCGAATTCTCTTATGACCAAGTAATGATAGGTGTGGATGGAAATAACCAACTAGGTGACGTTTTGGGCAAGCTAGGAATTTTTAATGGTTATGAAGTTGTTTGAGCATAGAAGATTCCAAGTGGGGAAGAATCGGGATTAATGCAAATATTTCCAAGTGCAGGTCAACTTGGAATATCATAACCAAGGGTAAGTGGATAGCCAGTTTTGATTGTGGTATGAGCTGAGGTTTATGTAAGGAATAATTCTCATTGTTCGTTCGTAACCACGGAGGCAAATGCTGAGGATTCAGGTTATCTTGTCCGAGGATGTGAAACATCGGTAGTGGTGTATTATGGGTTCGTGGCCAGGTTCAGGTTGAGGATTGTGTTAGAACCTCTCTTCCTATTCTTGTCTGATGAAGGCTTTGGGGTTCGAAACATGACCAAACGCCTGTTTGGGTTCAGCGGGTTGGGGTTTCGGCCCACGTTGATTTTGGCTCGGTATTGTGGGTAACTGGCAAGACCATAGGCTAGGCCCATGGCTATTGTAGAGGTTTTGAAAGACCACGGGTTGGCCGTAGTATCCGTTAGGATGAGTTTGGCCATTTCAGGAAGGGTTGTAAGACTGTGATGGGATCACAACCTTTGTTTGGGTGGATTCGAACTCGATATTGTTATTTATCTTCTCTGTGTTAAGGCAACATGGTTGTTAGAGCTGTAGTGGTGATTAGACTACTATAACTCCTGACTGAGGGAGATGCTCATTTGGTTATGCTAGCTTGGGTGAGACCTGTGTGCAAGTTCCGTTTGTTTAGGTTATTTTTGGTGAGATCCGTGAGCGAGGCCCGTTTGGCTATGTCGTCCTGGAGGTGCGGACCATTCAGACATTTGAGGCCATGTAGGGCATGTGGTATTGGTTGTGTGCCCCTAGGTCAGTGATGGAATGTTGGTAAGATCAGGGTGTTCTATGATCTTAATGTTCAAGTGGATTGAATGGTGTCATTGTGTATCATGAATTAGTAAGTGTATCACTCATGAGGGTGGCATAGTTGGGGCACTAGAACAAGTTGGAGTAGGGAAGCTCAGTGAACAGTGGGTTGGACCCATGTGGTAGATAGGCTAGGATAGCCTTTATCAGTTAGACTCTTGGGCAGAGTCTTGTAGTGCGACCGTGTGGGAGGTTGTCAGTCTCAACAACCGGGTAAGGATTCTGCATCCTAGTTTATTAGAAGGTCAGCGTGGAAGAAGGAAACCTTGTACATATCGAATATGCGAATTTTTGTTCATCAGAATGTGAGTTATGTATTGGTTTGGCACCAATGGTTAAGACTCGCATTGGAAGTCGCCTTTCTTTTCGAGTGCAAGGTTATCGGCATCGGTTAGTGGTCAGGGGTTCTGTTTTTCCAGTTTTCAGCAAGATAATTCAGGGTCGGAGGGGTTTGTTCGGTTTAGGTTGCGGAGTGGGGTCATTATGGATGTGGTATGGAATGGTTCTGTCTCTCAGAAAGTCAGACATAATATAGGGTTTTTAGTTTTTGGGCAGAGCAGTTGGATCTTCTTTTGCTGGTTGAGGGCAAAGTGTTAAGGTTCGTTCTTCATCAGGGTATGTAATTTCTGATACGATTAGGCTTTGATAGTAATGTTGTAAGGTGGTCGTCTATATGAGATGACTTCTTAGTCCTAATTGGAATTCAGGAAAGCAGGGTCGTCTGGGTAGCAAAGTAAGTTGAAAGCAATGATTTCGATGACGTAATCTAATTTAAGTGGGGATAGTTGTAACAGTCGTTTTCCAGAATGTTTCAGTTTAGGGCATTAAGGAATTTGGCAACTTTATGGATTCTTGAAGTCATTTGGGTGTTATATGGTTCAGATCTGGAATTTAGTTGTCAATTATGAGCCTTTCTTGAGTTTTGGATCATTTTATTGGCTTTTGACCTAGGTGGGGTAGAGGACATGCATAGGGCATGCATGTCCATAAAGTTGACATTTTTATGAACCTTTGGAGTCCCTATTAGCTTTATGTAAAGTTGGATTTGAAGACCTAATGGATTAAAGACTCAAATCATTAAGTTGGTGCTTCAGGCTGCAGTCACGACGTAACATCGAGGATGTTATGACATGACCGAGAGGATTCTGCCACTATATTTTCATGTTATGCTCACGGCGTGACCAAGGAGGGTTCACGCTGTGATGCTTACTGAATGAGTTATCTGTGACCGAGAGGCTGAGTTGGAGCGAGATGAGTTGGAATCGGGTTAAGTGCATTCTCACGATATGACCAAGGACTGGTCATGACATGAGGGTCCGTTGTTGGTATTATTGGTTGTTGACTTTGACTTGGACCGCTGACTTTTTGGTTATGGTTGACTTTTGGTTCGTTGGAAAGAGTGTCCAAGGTCATTAACTGTTGGTAATATTTCTAATAATAATATGGTCCTTTTCGGTTGCCCTTAAGACCCAAATTGAGTAGAATAAATAAAGAGGAACTTGATTTATTAATTATTATGGTTAATAATTAATTAGAAACTAATTGGAAATATATTTTGGAAATTAATTAACAATTTAATTAATTAAAGGATTGAATATTCAATTAATCAATAGTTTGTTGATCATGAATATACCCTTATGGAATTAGGGTAGGACAAAAAACACTCCATCCCAAATGGGATAAGGTGTAAATTTGGTTGTTGGCCTCCTATCCCACATGGGAAGGAGTACAAAACCTAGGAAGGCATCCAAGGCTATAAATAGGGCCTTAGAGATTTTATTCTTCCTTGCACCTTGGCTTGAAGTTTCGACAACCTTTCTTCTTCCCTCCATAGGGACGATTTCTAACCCCCTTAGGGTTTGTGAAATTGACTCTTCTCGTAGTTATTTTTACTCCACTCTTTGGTGTCATTGGGTGTGATACCATTAGAGGGATTCTGGTTTGGGTCCTCTCGTCCAAGCAACTTCATGGAGGGCAAGATCAAGATCTCGAGCATAGAGATCAACGACTACATAAGAGGTATGTTTTTCTTCTTTATGTTTTATGTTTCATAGGGTAGTTATAATTTATATTAAGCCATAGATCCTAGGATGCATGTACACTTAGGTATATCATAGTTTGATTTTTCCGCTACCTAGATTAAGTGTATGTAATGCATGGACAACCCAACAGTGGTATCAGAGCCATTGGTTCATAATTACTAGCACCCTTAATCCATATTTTTTTATAAATGCTTGTTTGAAATTGGAAAGAAGAAGAAAATTTTGAAATTGAAGAAACCTAATCGCAGTCACGTCGTGGCCACCTTCTTGTCACGACGTGATGTAGAGACCCATTTTTATACGAACAGTGAATGCGGAAGTAAGATATCTCGAGATTAATCGTGTTTTTGTAAGTATGAACATGAAGAACATATTATGAGTTCATGGAACAAGGTTAAGAACAAAGAGAGATAATAATATTAATGCATGAAGAACATGGTGGGAGAGAAACTCTCCCTGGGTGGGAGAACCCACCACTTTTCTCTCTCTCTAGATTACATTGTAAGAAGAGTAAAAGTAATCACTAACTAAGAAAAAGTGAGCTAGCTATTTTTAAGAGATGACCAACTCTCCCTTTATATAGGAGGGAGAGTATTTACACCATAAATACAATAAAGGGAAAATACAACCTAACTATCACTCATTATTTGTAGAGCATTTCCATGCTCCAACATTCTCTCCCTAAATGCTTACAAATTATGAGAGATCCAATAAGTGATACAAGGCTATAATACAGTAATCTGACTAGCAAGTGTGGTAATAAAATGAAATCAAGTGCTGAAATGTCTCTGAAACTATGAAGTGTCTGTGAAGTCTGAAATTGGCCATGAATCTCTAACAATGAAGGTCTTCGGCTTCAAAGCACAACCAATGAACCAGAAAAAATAAGATCCAAATCTTCAAACCAGTCATAATCACCCGAAGAAGGAGGTCACTATGAGCAAGTAGAAGATCCAATAAAAGAAACACTTCGGCTTAAAAATCTGAAAAACATCTCGAGTTCTCGAATCATAATACACCAAAATTCTTCAAATAATAACCTGCTAAAAATGTGAAGCATCCATAAAATGAAGTCCGGATAAAAATAGTGTGAGTCCAAGGACATAGTCCAGCAATGTCAAAAATTTGATCCAAGGACCAAAAATAAGTGGCACGTCACATCGCCAAAATAATCTTTGTCTTCAACATATAACAAATCCAAACTCGTGAAATCATAAGATCTGAACCGGATGCGAACACAAAATCATCCTGTGGTAGAGTCCGAATAATAAATAATCTGAATCGGAAAACATCGAGTAATGCCAAAAATTTGATCTGTAAGGACCAAAAATAGGTGCCACAGTGCATCATTAAATAAGTAATCGTCTTCAGAAGTCTTCAAAAATCCAAACTCAAACAATCATAGTAACCAAATCCGGATGATATTCTCTCCCTATTTTTGATAACCAATGACCGGATATCAAAAATCAACAAATCATCGGATGGAGAGTGTCGGATACCAAGAGCTAAGAGAAGCTCTCCCTAGATGTATGAAGGGTCTCGATAAGAAACGAGAAAGAGTAAAAGAGATACTCTTGCGGTCATGAGGAGGAGGGTGACATAGTTGCTGAAGTTGTGCTGAGAAAATAATCTGTTGTGCCAAAAATAATATCCAAATATCCAAATTGCGGTGTCGGAACTCTTGAAGTGGCTTCAAAGAAAATAAAGTCCAGTTGCTTAAAATAAGCAACCAAGTCATAATAATCCCATAATGTGAAGAATGCGAAACAACTTTGTTGATCAATCGCCGTTGCGGTGCACACGTCACAAAGAATAATATGAAGTCTGAATGCGGTATGGAGTAATCTTCCATAATAATCGGCATGAAATGAACCAATATGACAATCCAAGGGTGCGGTTGTAGCAAAAATTGGTGTTAAGAAAATAATTTGTATAAAAAAAATAATTGGTTTTAATAAAAAAAATTGGCATAAAAAAAATTGGCTAAAATAAAAAAATAATTAGCTAAATAAAAATTATTGGCGTTAAAAAAAATAACTGAAAAAAAAATAATACTAAAAAAACTGAATAAATAAAAAAAATGAAGTTTTAAAAAAAATAAGAGGGTTTTAAAAAAAAGGGCTGATAAGAGGGGAGGGGAGGAGAAGAAAGAAGGAGGGGGGGAGGAAGGAGGAAGGAAAAGGGAGGAGGGAGGGGCTGAAGGAGGAAGATCCGAAGTGAGGAGGGAGTACTGTAGGCATGGAGGTGTTCCGGGTCTAGGAGGACTGCGAGTCAGGGGAGATGGCTTCAGAAGGAGTGACTTGGGTGCGGATGCAAAGGAAGGCGTGACTGCAGTAAGCGAGGAAGCAGCTAAGCTGCGATAGGCGCGTTGCGGTAGGGGCGTTGCGGTCGCGGGTCATCAGTCAGGGCAGGTTGCGGTCCGAACCGAGAAGGAAGCCTGCGGTCCGAGGCTGCGGTTCGAGCCAGCAGAGATCCGAACCGAGGGCAGCATAAGAGGTTTGATTGCGGTTCTAGGGCTGCTGACCGAGGCTGCGGATGGGACCTGAGAGGACCTCGGATCAAGGCTAAGTAGGGGTTGCGGGTAGGCTTCTAAGGGAACTCCGGTAGGCAGTTTTTGGCTGCGGTTCTGGGCTCCGAGAAGGGTTGAGCAGGTGACGAAAAATATTATTTTTCCATCAAAAATGGTACCGCAAAGGCCATTTATTCATATTTTAATAAGGAAATCTTTTTATAAAGCATTTTAAGTCAACAAGTGGTCTTGGGAAGGCAAAAAGAAGAGTGTGCAGGTGGGTTTTAGGGACAAAAGGTGATGGGATTTGTCATAGTCACATGGTTTTTGCTTGGGAAAGCAAATATGAGTGAATTACTCTTTACCCAAAAGAGCAAAAAGGACAAAGTGCTTTTTGCAAACACAATATACGTCCAATATTTCTTCAATTAAAGATCTACAGCAAGAATAATGAGGAATAAAAGTCTTCATACCTCAAGAAGATTCATAAGCTGCTGGGTAAAAAACAAAAGAACACCACTTCAAGAAATAAAGAAGCCCAATATTGTGTCTTTTCTTCCAAGATTAAAGAGACTCCTGGAGCAAATTTTTCAACAATTTAGAGACCACAAAAATAATTTCTTCTCCCATTTTTCTTTATTTCTTCAACAGCAAAAATAATAATCTTTTAAGAACATCATTTTTCCAGCAACAAATAGAACGATCAGCAGCAGCAACAATTTATTTTTTTACTAAGATTTGAGTTAACCCAGAAGATAGAACTAAGAACGAACTTCATAAAAAAATTCCGGTAAGAAACCCGAAAAAAATTTCTTGCAGAAACACGAAAAAATCACAAGATAATCACCAAATGGGAGTCGTTCCCTTGAACTAATCGTGAGATCTTCAAGGTACGGCTCTGATACCAATTGTAGAGACCCATTTTTATACGAACGGTGAATGCTGAAGTAAGATATCTCGAGATTAATCGTGTTTTTGTAAGTATGAACATGAAGAACATATTATGAGTTCATGGAACAAGGCTAAGAACAAAGAGAGATAATAATATTAATGCATGAACAACATGGTGGGAGAGAAACTCTCCATGGGTGGGAGAACCCACCACTTTTCTCTCTCCTTAGATTACATTGTAAGAAGAATAAAAGTAATCACTAACTAAAAAAAAGTGAGCTAGCTATTTTTAAGAGATGACCAACTCTCCCTTTATATAGGAGGGAGAGTATTTACACCATAAATACAATAAAGGGAAAATACAACCTAACTATCACTCATTATTTATAGAGCATTTCCATGCTCCAACACGTGAGCCGCCCGAATTAGGGTTTCATTGTTTATTTTTAAATTTTCAAATTTGAAGATTTATGATATGGATTATTAACAAATTTAAATTGTATTAAATCTAAAAAATAATAAATATTATTTAATAGAGATTTAAATTTGAATATTTATTTATTGTTATTTAAATGGAGATTTAAATTAGAATATTTAATATTATTTATAATAAAAATATATAAATTTGAATATTAACCCGTCATGATATATTAATTATTATATTGCGTCCTCACAATTACTTAGAATTAATATTAGACATATAAATTTAAAGAGTTTTAAATTTACCCCTTATATATATATATATATATATATATATATATATATATATATATATATATATATATATATATATATATATATTAGAATTGTGTCTATTATATGTATAAAAAAGATACAACATGCATCCTCATATGTTTTAAATATTGATATTATCGGTCTTACCATGACTAGGCTCACCCATTTTGATGTAGGGGTTTAAGGAGGTCTCTATTATTTCTAATGAGGTCGATTTTAATATGTTTCGCGCTTACAACCCTCACCGCCCTATTGCATTTTCAAAGTGGAGTTACCGAAAGGGTTTGATAGTGATAATGGTCAATATAAAAGTATTATCAATACAAGTATAAAAAATCTCGTTTTATTAATAGAATGTGAAGCTTATATTATCCATGAAAATTGCACATTCTCTTTATATTCTATAGATGGAGCTCATGTGGTTAACCGACACTTTAATCTAGAGTATAGTTGAGAATGATATGGAAGTCACGAATCACAAGCGTAACTTGGTCCTCGAGTATAGTTGAGAATGATATCGATATCACAAATCACAAGCGTAACTTGATCTGAGGACCATGTAATTTTCCATGGTTAATTCAAAATCTATTTAATGTGAATCTTATGTTATCCATAAAATTTGCACATTCTCTTTATAACCTGTTGATGGAGCTCGTGTGGTTAACCGACACGTCAATTTGAGAGTATAAGTAGAGAATGATGTGGAACTCACGAATCTCAAGTGTAACTTGACCTGGGGACCACTCAATTTTGTATGGTTGATTCACCATCTGTTCAGTGATCTGCGGCGACTGCATCATTGAATTTAAGATGAATATAATCTGAGATTAGCATGCCATTAATAGTCAATTAATCTCAAATATCTAGGAATTTCATGGTGATCGAAATTGGAAAAGGGCTTTGCCTACCTAAATAACTTTATGGTATATTTATGACATCCCTTTACACATCATGGAGCCAAATATGAATCCTAGTCTTCTTAAATGATTTTATTTAGGGTAATTATTTTCTAAGGATATGATGAAACAAACTATAATGTAAATTGATATTGAATGATGTCTATAACCTTATCCACCAAAGTCCATTGCTATGAAACCTTAAAAGGATTAGCTATTATGATGATCAATATTGTCCAAATTCGTAGTTTGGGAATAGTTCTTATAAATGAAAGGAAAGATCATGCTCTTCCGGAGGTTCTTCCAAACACTGCATTCTAATCTATCAGAAAGAGCAGTTATCAAGTGTACATTGTAAACTGTCATATTGAAGTATAATGGAATTTCCTTGATTTAGGAGTTGACTATGGTTAATCAACTAGCTGACATGTAAATATAATCAATTCATTCTGATTTTGATAAGAAAAAATTTTAATGTCCATGAAGGAGTTGTGTAGCATGTTGAGGTTTCCTTTTGGAACTAACATGGCCAATCATAGAAACTCAAACTTCAAAACACTCCCATATGTTTACTATCATGAATAGAAGTGTCAAGATGAAAATTTCCAATTGCCAATGGGTTAAAAGGCGATTAGTGTTGGTATACCTAATCTAGGCCCAAATGCCTAGGACAAAAAAGGCTTTTCCTGAGACATGTTCTGATAACTATTCGTTTCCATAACAAGAAAGGACTAAGAAAGCATACATGCCTAATATATATTTTGAAGTGAAAGGACTAAAACAATGAGAAAGTAATTTGATCATGGATTACGAGCCCATGCTACTATCCATAAGATCAAAAGACAACTAGTTCTCCCATGTTTGGTCTTCAATCAAATATATAAATTTATAATGTCATTAGAACATTACCTCTAAACCTTCAATATTTTACTAAGGATTAAGTACTGACATTTGCAAGAATATGCAGTGACTAAAATGAAGTAAGAAGACTAAAGCATGAAAAAGATAATTTAATCGTGAATGCCAAGCCCTTGCTATTGTTCATAGGATCAAAAGACAACTCTTTCCTAAATGTTTAGTCTATGGTATTGTAATTGAAATTGTTTATACTATATATCATGAGATAGTCCTAACTTATTTAACATGTTAAAAGAAAGTCGTGAAATCTATGAAGCAAGTACAGTAACAATAGTTCAAAATTCAAATATTTGAATGAGATGTATTATTGTGCGGATATCAATTGAAATTAGTTTAACTAATGGATCGTACAGATTAACCATAATAAGTACTTATTTATATACATCCAAAAGGTTTGGGTGAAATGTATTTTTAGAATCATAGTCTTGGATACATAAGTGAGAAGCGCATTACCAAGTATCTAGTTGGATCGGATTTTGGATATCATTTGATCATAAATCTCATGATAAATGCAAATCATGTTTAACAAGATAGATGATGAATACATCACTAGGTGATGTGAATATCTGTTGGAATTAGTTTGTACTAATTGACCGTTCAGATTAAACCACGATACATGGTAAGACCAACTTCATATGGACATGAGTCTGGAACCTTTTAGGTGTTTAGATCTCTCATAAAACAAAGTTATGAACCAATTGGGCAATAGTATAGGATAATGATCATCTCATTGAAAACTTTTTCGATCATCTAAGGAATTGTGAAAGAGTCTCACAAGCTATATCGACCCGAAACACTGCCACACAGAGTGTTAGTTGGATAGAGAAACAAATCATTCATCTAAGGAATTGTGAAAGAGTCTCACAAGCTATCTCTATGCTTGCTAACAGTTCATGGATTGTACCAAGAATAGTGTTATCAGAAGTCCTTTGGTCTTGTACCAACTTAGAAGGTTCATGAAACACTCTATGCTATGTGAAGTGAGTTTCACTCCTCTTTTGCACAAATGGAAGTCTATGATTATGAGGCTTACGCTCGTCATGAAGTGCTCGACAATTAAAGAATTAGAATAGATATGTGTTATCTCATTAGATAACCCATAAAGCATTTTGGATATTTGTTTAACAAACCTTCTGAGAACTAAGCATATGTTGCTCGAAGGGCAGTATTCTAAGAGAGGGAATTGATATCCATAAGGGCTAGTAGGAACCATATTGATCTTGATGAGATTCGAGAGTCAATCAACAAAAAACCTAAAGTTAGACCTAGCATTCAATTCGATATTGAAAGAGCTATTGAGGAAACTGAAATATTTCCTCTTTTTCCTTATAGATTTGATAGAGGACGACATAGACCTATTTATATAAGTGTTTATATTACTAAGGTATATGTGTCACTGGTAGATAGCAATCAGAGTGTACCATCTATCGAAAGTTGTGGTAGACTCTAAAGGCTAAAAATGGAAGGAGGACATGGAGAGCGAGATTCAGTCCATGTATGTTGAAACTTGGTAGATCAAGCACTTGGCCTTAACCATTAGGCGTAAGTGGATCTTCAAGAAGAAACAAGCATGGATAGCAACAAACACATAATCAAACCAAGATAGGTTGTGCAAGATATGTAAGCTTGATAAGTTCATTTTTAGTCTGAAACATGCATCTCGCAATTGTAGTTTTGTTTCAATGAGAAAGTTCAAAAGGTTTGAATTTCGAGAAATGAAGATGAGCCATATATATATATATATATATATATATATATATATATATATATATATGTCAATGCTAGTAGGAGCATTTTTACCATCCTTGTGTTCTATATTTACGATGTACGATTCATAGGAAACTATGTTCTAACTTAGAAAGTGTAAAAGATTGGATTGGTATGGGAATTGCTTCACTATGATATACATGGTAGATACAAAACACGTATATATTATAAGGATCTATGGAGATAGATCAAAGTGATTTGTTGGATTAAGCCAAAGTACATGGACTCTTGAGGAAACTGAACATACAGAACTTGGAAAGGTTCGTGCTTAATATATGTCATGACATGTACCAGATCTAATGCTTTGTATGCTTTGAACATGACAAGTTGGATTAGATCAATTTGGTAAGAATCAATAGATCAATATCAAGAACATTCCTAAGTGTCCTAGGAGGACAGAGGAAAGGATATTCACAGTATGGAAGAGATCATTATAAAGGTTACATTGATGCTATGTTCCATACTGATAAAGACGATTATGTTCGCAGTTGGAATTCATGATTTTACTGAATGGTGAAGTATTAGCTTGGAAGAGTACAAAGTAATACACCATAGTAGATTTAAGAACAAACTTAGAGTATATTGTAGTTGGTTAAAATTACAAAGAAGACAATGTCACTAAAAAATATTTATTAGTGACATATTTGTTGAAATTCAATCATTGATGGTCCTTCTGAAGGTTCTTGTGACTATAAGGGTGAACTTACCTTGAGTATGGATCCCAAGTCACACAAGCTCACAATATACATACTAAGTACTTACCAACACATGTGATAGTGAATCAAATGTAAAGACATCATAGTCAATGAGTCATATTGAAAGATAATCTTGTCGATCCATTCCCTAAGACAATGTCGTTGACTAAGTCTGACATTCGGACAAAGTTGAGAGGCATTAGATTTGCAAATGAATTGGCTTAAACACTTTTAGTTTGTTTTATAAACATGAGAACTTAAGCAATATAAGTCTTTATTCGATTTGGCGATTATTAGGTGGAGATCTTAATATATGATGGAGATCATTCATTTTAATTAGCTTCTTACTGTGTTCTCCTTTTACATGTTTAGAACCCATTTCCTAAGTATTAATTTAGTTAAACGTCCACAGTCGGTCATACTCTTGGAAGTAAGTAGTGATTCAAGACTGTCATGAGTATTGGTGGATTGTCCATAGTGATTGGGCATAACATAGAGATTGAGCTAACACTCATGAGTACTTAATAGAGATTCAAGTATGGACCAACCCGTGCTTAGAGATTACTTCAAACCAAGATACATGTAGGGTTTGCTCTATGATTCTGTTATGCCTTGGTTTCGTCCAACGCTATCCGTAACTGGTAGTTATAAAGGGTATGTCCATGTGTGACATGATGAAGTATACAAAAACTTTGTAGTCGAAGTTTATTTGTTCCTTATCCCTTAACAGGAGAAGCTATATATATGGGTCCCCTCGATGATTTGGTGCTGAAATGTAAAGTGATTGGCCAAGCCCTGACTGAAATTGATGTGTTTAATTTAGTAGTTAGATGTATTCGTCACAAATCTATATCGGGAAACATAATCTTGAATTATGGGATTAACCATTATCCATGTCTCAAGTTCATACAAATATCTAGAACACATGGAGATCACTTATCTAAGGGCTGAATCTTGATTAGATCAAGAGTTCGGTAGTTGCATTGGATGGCTAATTCTCTATTGATTATTGGAGAAGTATTGGTTATCGTATAGTTGATGACTTGTCCAAGTGGGAGACTGTTGGAAAGAGTGTCCAAGGTCATTAACTATTGGTAATATTTCTAATAATAACATGGTCCTTCGGGGTTGCTGTCAAGACCTAAATTAAGTAGAATAATAAAGGATAAATAGGTTTATTAATTATTATGGTTAATAATTAATTAACTAACTGGAAATATATTTTGGCAATTAAGTAATAGTTTAATTAATTAAATGATTGAATGTTAAATTAATCAATAGTTGGTTGATCATGAATATTCTAGATTAAATTTAATTATTAGGGTTGGACGAAAAACACGCCATCCCACTTGAGATAAGGATTAAATTTCGTTGTTGGCCTCATATCCCACATGGGAGGGAGTACAAAACCTACGAAGGTACCTTGGCTTGTGTTGAAACAATAAAATAAAGATCGATAGATTCAAAACAGATTAGAAGAATCAAACAATAAGAACAAAGATTGAATGTGATTGAAAAGGTGTTGAATGCTTAATTATCAATATCTTAGAAGAGTTCGATAGAACTGTTGGGTTTTGAGCACTATAACACTCCTACGGTGCACATGCAACCTTAAATGCTTTAGATTTATGTTTTCTCTAATTATACATACATATTTTCAATTTGCCAAAGCATATATCCTAACTAGCATACAAATTGTCAAATGAACAATACAACTAGTTAGATGACTTACCTATTAGAAGGACTTGTAGTTCTTGACCTTTGAAAGCTTGAGCACCTCAAGTGTGATGCCTCTAATGGTTCACAAACACCAATATGCAATAGGAGGCTTGAGAGAATAAGTTACATGCACAAAATCAATATCACTCTACAAGAATGTTGTGGCTAATGGTGTGTCCGATTTTGGCCGTAGGGGGGTTTATTTATAGTGTGGCAAATGCTAGGGTTATACTTTGTAAACCCTAATGACCTTTCATATTACTTAGGATCCATGGGTTGACCTCCATGGACTATCCATGGATTATTGGTTTAGCCCATCCTAAATAACCATGGATCATTAGTCCACACTATTATGGGTTGACACAATCAATCCCCATATATTTAATTAGTCTCTTTTGATCACAAAATTAATTCTTGATCAATACTAATTAAATAATATGATTTGATATTAATATATTATACTTGTAATATATTAATAAATCATAAATAACCTTATTCTCAAAAGTCCATCCTATCAAATTGCACTGGTGAAGGAAACCCAAAAGGACCATGCTACAATCGGGTCAAGTACATACCAGTTATAGTTATGGGCTTAGACACCAAATCCAACAGTCTCCCACTTGGATAAGTCTAATAACTATAGCTGCCAATGCGACTTCTGGATCCGACTTAGCAATCGTAAGCTTTCAAAAGCCGTTGTCGAACTCTGACCTTGTCAGTGACGCGTCCTTCAGATAAGGGATCATATACTCCTCTGTTCTCAAGATATCTATGCGGACAAATACATGGAACATAGTCATACTTATTATCCTGCAATTTGTTTCCCGATTTCCAATTCGGCTGACATAGAACATAACTGAACACATCAATTTAGTTCTGACCAGGCCCGGCACATAGTCAAAACAAAATTATCGAGGGGCCCAAGATGTCGCTTTTAATCCTCTTAGGATAAAAGGAACAGATAAACTTCGACATTATATGCTTGTACTAACTACTCATCAAATCATGCACAACGACACGTTTTATAACATCAAGTTACTGATGCGTTTTCATGCCATCAATGCACAACCAAATTGTAGTCAACAACGCATATATCTTGGTTTGAAGATTATATGATATTATCATCTCACAATTACTCGTGATAAATTCCATGAAGTAATTCGGGTGAGCGCGGGTTGAATCCAATACTCAAATCTTATTTTAGGAGCACTCATGAATGGTGTAGCAAACTTTTGCTATGTCTAACTCCTTAAACAATCTACAAGCCAACTCATGACAGTCTTCTTTCATACTTACTTCCAACGTATGACCGACTATGGATAGTTTGAATAATTTTATTATTCTGGAAGTCAAAACATGCAAAGTGCAACAATAGTAAATAATTGACACAAGACAGTAACTTTACTTATAAATAAAACCCCTTTTATTTAATCATCAAATGCCAATTACAATTTAGCTATTACAAGTTTCGATTTATCTAACCACTAAAACTAATATCGTCCGTTAGCCCAATGCCCCTTGCATGCTGCAAGTGCTTAACCCTAGTCAATCCCTTTGTAAGGGGATCTGCTGGGTTGTCCTCTGACGATATCCCCTTTACCACGAGGTGTCCTTCTTCTACTTGATGTCTTGTGAAGTGGTACTTTCTGTCGATATGCTTGGATCTACCATGATCTCTCGGTTCCTTGGTTAAGGCAACCGCCCCTTCATTATTACAGAAATTTTCCATAGGCTCCTTTCTGGATGGAATGACTCCAAGGTCTCCGATGAAGTTTTTCAACCATATCGCCTCCTTCGATGCTTCGCTTGCTGCTATGTACGCTGATTCGCACGTTGAATCAACTATAGTCTCCTGCTTGGAACTTTTCCATGTTACTGCTCCTCCATTCAGGGTAAACACCCAGCCCAACTGAGAGCGGAAATTATCTCTGTCGGTTTGAAAGCTGGAGTCACTATACACTGTCACTCTCAAGTCATCACTCCCACCGAGGGTAAGGACCCTGTCCTTACTCCTCCGCAAGTACATAAGAATTTCTTAACCGTAGTCCAATTAGCTTTACCAAGATTCCCTTGATATCTGTTGACCATGCTCAAAGCAAAGGCCACATCAGGGCGAGTACAAGTCATAGCATACATGATCGAGCCAACTGCAGAAGCATATGGTATTCGACTCATCTCTGCTATCTCAGCCTCTGTACTCAGACTCTGAGTCGAACTCAGTTTGGCATTGCCTTTGATAGGTAAGTCACATTTCTTGGAGTTCTCCATGCTAAAACGCTTCAACACCTTGTCCAAGTATGTACTTTGACTAAGTCCTATTAGTCTTTTACTCATGTTTCTCAATATCCATATCCCTAGAATATAAGCAGCTTCTCCGAGGTCCTTCATAGCGAAACACTTCCTAAGCCAGGACTTAACCTCCTGCAAGGTTGGGGTGTCGTTTCCTATGAGCAGTATGTCATCTACATACAATACCAGAAAGCTTACTATACTCCCACTAGCTTTGACATATACACAGGCCTCATCCTCGCTTCTCAAAAATCCAAACTCTTTGACTTTCTCATCAAAACAAAGATTCCATCTGCGAGATGCTTGTTTCAATCCATAAAAGGATTTCTCAAGCTTACACACTCTATTAGGGTACTTTTCATTGACAAAACTCTCTGGATGACTCATGTAAACATCTTCAGCCAACTTTCCATTAAGGAAAGTGGTTTTGACATCCATTTGCCATATTTCATAATCATGAAATGCAGCTATGGCCAACATAACCCTTATAGATTTAATCTTCGCTATTGGTGAGAAGGTCTCATCATAGTCAACTCCCGAAGTTTGAGTAAAGCCCTTCGCAACCAGTCGCGCTTTATATATGTGTGCTTTCCCATCCATGTCGGTCTTCTTCTTGAAGATCCATTTGCACCCGACTGTCTTACGACCCGGTACATTGTCAACCAAGTTCCAAACTTGATTGTCATACATGGACTGAATCAACCTCTTTCCATTTTGCAGACTCGGGGCCTGCCATGGCTTCCTTGTAGTTATTAGGTTCATCCAGATTTACCAGTGTGCTATCACTGATAAATGTATCATCTTCAACTATTATATACAAACCATATAACACAGGTGGAACACTAACTCTACAGGAACGCCTCAGAGGTACGAATTCGTCAATTGGCTCAACCAGAGTTTACTCCTCAAGTTGATTGCTAGTGTTTAAGGTTCCTTCACCGCTTGACTCTTGAAGCTCTTCAAGGTCAATTTGCCTCCCACTGTTTCCTTGGTCGAAATACTCCTCTCCTCGCAATGAAGACAACATTGTCACTCGGTCTGTAGAAGAGATATCCAAAGGATTTTTGTGGGTAGCCGATGAAAATACATCGCTCACTCCGATGTTCGAGCTTGTCGTCAGTTTCTTTTCTCACAAAAACCTCACAACCCCAAACTTTGATGTGGTCTAATGTGGGAACTTTCCCTATTCACATCTCGTCAGGTGTTTTGGAAACCTTTTTGGTAGGGACTAGATTAAGGATATGGGCGGCAGTCTCTAAGGCATACCCCCAGAATGAGATAGGTAACGAAGCTCGACTAATCATGGAACGAACCATGTCTAGCAAGGTTCGATTTCGCCTTTCAACCACACCATTAAGCTGAGGTATCCTTGGTGGCGTCAATTGTGAAACAATTCCACATTCCTTAAGATAGTCTAGGAACTCGATACTAAGATACTCTCCTCCTCGATCGGATCGCAGCATCTTTATCTTCCTGCCCAATTGATTCTCCACTTCTTGCTTAAACTCCTTGAACTTTTCAAAAGTTTCCGACTTATGCTTGATTAAGTAAATATACTCATATCTACTATATGTTGGATTAGGTGTCTAAGCCCATAACTTTAATTGGTATGTACTTGACCCGAGAGTAGCATGGTCCATTTGGGTTGCATATCACCACGACAATTTGATAGCATGGACTTTTGAGAAAAGGTTAGTTATGATTTATTAATATATTATAAGTTCTAATATATTAATATGAAATCATATGATTTAATTAGTATTGATCAAGAATTAATTTGGAATTAATTTAGTGATCAAAAGAGACTAATTAAATTAATAGGGACTAATTATGTAAATTAGTTATATATATGGTTTGGGCTTATGATACATGATGGACTAAGTTTATGGATGAATCCATAAAGAGTTAGCCCACTTGAATCATGGATCATGGATAATAAGCCCAAGTGTATGGATTAGGGTTTACCCATGACTCTTGGATTCCTACACTATATATATGACACCCTATAGCCTAAAATTGGTTGCACGAGTTTTGCTAGAGTGTTCTTGGAGAGCCATAACCGATTTTAGTGTGCATAAACTCTCTCAAAAGTCATCCTTTTTCTAACGTGTGTTGTGAACCATTTGAGGTGCAACATTTTGGGCACTAAGTTCTTAAAGGCCAAATACAAGAAGTTCTACAAGCTACATAAAGAGGTAAACTCCTAACTAGTATTTTATGTTGTTTATGTAAATTGTATGCTAGTTGTAGGCTTAATGCTTTGGAAACAATATTGCATGTATAATTAGAGAAAACATAGATCCAAAGCATTTAGGGTTGTATGTGCACCATAGGATGTTGTAGTATACAAAACTCAACAGTGGTATCAGAGCCTAGGATTGTTTTCTATTATATTTGATGCATGGCTTGATTTTCAAAGTTAAAAAAATCATTTTTCTGCATTCTAACTGGTGAACGCGTCGAGTCCACTGGGAGACTCGACGAGTCCACTCAGAAACAGACCAACTCGACGAGTCCAGTTCATGTACTCGCCGAGTTGGTGCTCCAGTGTGCAGAATTTCGAGTTTCCTGGCCTGTTTTGGATGATGATCATTACCACAAAATATTTTAGTTCATAAAATTTGATTTTGTTCATATGGTAATGATGATTCTCATCCAATGAAAAGGTAATTGTCAAAATTTTAAGAGAATTATGGGTTTAAATGATAAGGTAGTTTTCTTGTAAATTGTTGACATGAATTATCTTGGCTTATGAGTTTAACTAGATCATAGACAAATTGTTTGATTTTGTTAGTTAGAATATTTGATCTAAATGCTTTTGATGAAATCCATAACTTGTCCTCAAGTTATGGAAAATGAAAAGTCTCATTTTTAAAAGGTCATCTTAAATGGTTTTAAAGTCTTCCATAACTTGTCCTCAAGTTATGGAACTTGAAAAGTTTTTCATAAAAACCACATTAAACTCATAAGTTATGGAAACCAAAAGTTTTGACAAGTTTCAAAACTTGCCCTCAAGTTTTGGAATTTGTAAAGTCTCACTTTTGAATAATTTAATTCCAAACCCTAGAGTTTTATGTCACACCCCAAAACCGAGAACGGCGGAATACGTTCTGGGGTGGAGGACGTCATGTACAGTATCATAATAAAGCATAATAGTAAACAAGCAACAACATCCATTGCATTAATATAATAATTGTAATACAAGCGTGTTCTATACAGTTTGTTCGACACTAAAAGTATAATCAAAATAAAGAGGAGTCGTGTATGTGCTCCATCTTCTCAAAAGCTGCATCTGTACCTGTCTACTGATGACCTGAGAATACAAGTTATTTTGAAAGCGAGTATCAGCATAAAGCTGGTGAGTTCATAAGTATTTAGTGTCATTGCTTGTATAAAAATGTTCACAACAATATAGTATAATGATTGATTTCGATTGTTTGAAAAAAAAAGTAGTATAATCCCTAGAAAACCCTATGTTTTCCAGTAAAAGTGGTCTTCTACCAAGACCCGGTTAGTTACATGTTTGATCCCTTGAAAATGTAAAAGTTTTCCCAGTTAAACTATCAGTATGAAAATATAGTTTTAAACTTTATTCATGTAAAGAACTTGGGAAGATAATGTTTTACCCCAGCAGTATCACTGCCGGCTGATGTAATAAAAATGCAGACTCCAGGTGGTATTAAATATACAATACACCTCGGGGAGTCTGTTTTGCCTTTAATTCTTAATGTATTAATTAAAGGTCGGAATGTGAACTCGTATGTAACCATGCTGATTGACGATCGAATCCCTGATGACCCTCCAGGTCACATGTAGTATGGTGACATTTTGTCACCCATGGGCCTAGTCGGCTCGGACTGTAGCTAGCAGTCGGGATGTGGGAGTGTCTGTCCCGTATAGATCTATACACATAATGCCTGCTCTCCCTCCAGGAGACTCTGGTTACACGGTGATAACACAATGGAGTGTCGTATCGAGAAGTAGTATGTCACATTCTGTTTTAGTATGTTCTCTTGTGTATTGTATAATGTATTTTCTGGTATAATGTATAGAGTGTTCTCTTGTATAGCATATAGTACCCTCTTTGTATAGTATTTAGTATTCCCTTTGTACAATATTTAGTATTCTCTTTGTATAGTATTTAGCATGTGTTGACTCATAACTGTACTGACGCTGGCAGTTGTCTTGGTCATAGTAGTAATGAGTAGTAATCCTTAACTATACCTATTATAGTTAAATAGAAATGTTGGTTGCATGCCTTTGATACACAAAGGCACTGAACTGGAAACACAAATATATATAATATATAACTAAGAATTTAACGACAGTCTGACAGATAACAATATACCCTAAATCCACAATCAAACAAGAACAGGAAGTAAGGTGAGCTATCAGTTCTAAGTCCTTCAAGTCTTACTTATATAAATATATTGGTGTAGATATGATTTGAGAACAAAAGAAGTTTTAAAAGAGTTTTAGAAATGGTTTTATAGCAATTTAACACGAAAAATGGGTTTGATAAACGTTTAAAGCAGTTTTGTTGGTAAAGCAGTTAAAAGTATAGAAAATCCTTTTGGGTTGTAAGTTATAAATCACATGTGATTGATACTATAACTTGATTGATTCAACTTGTATTCCCCCCCCCCCCCCCATAAAAGCATTTAAAACATTTAAAAGGTTGGTTAAGGGGTATGAACTCACCTGCAGTGAGTGAAGTGGATGGAAGTGCTGAGTAGGATGCTAGGTGTCAAGTGAGGACTTGAACACACCCACTGATCCTATGTAACATGTAGTGATACATAAATGTATCTAATTAGTTATTTAATCACTAATTAAGTAAGTAAAGGCACTCTAATGCATGAAAACACTTGGTTTCAAGTGCTAGGAGTGCTAAGGGTTGCATCTAAGGAGTGTATGGCTTCACTATGGAGTTTACACTTCAAATGGTCACCCCTATGGGTGTTTACGGTTGGAGGACCATTTCCTCCATGAATTTATGGCCGTAAACTCATGGGAATGGTGTGTTTGAGTGATTTAAGGTCTCATGTTTCACATAGAAGTGTCCTAGGGTTGAATCAAAGGTATAAGAAGTGGTTGGGACCCGAAATGGTACTCCCTTGGAGTTTGCGGTCCTTGGACCACTCCTTGGGAGTTTACGGTCGTAAACCATAGAGTTTACGGCCGTAAACTCTTGGCCACTTCATCCTTTTCATATTTTGTGGTTCTTAGATCATGCATGCAAGTTTCTAGCCTCATATCCAAGCATTAGAAGGTGTTAGGGGCACAATAACACTACTTTGTAGAGTTTACGGCCTAAGGACCATATCCTTATGTGTTTACGGCCATAAACTCTTATGGATAAGTGTTTTGATTGTTGTTTAAGGTCTTAAACACTTCTAGGAAGGATCAAGGCTAACATCCAAGGCTTAGGGAGGGTCTAAAGGTCCATTTATCCTCATTTAGAGGAGTTTACGGCCCAAGAACATCCCTTGGCCGTAAACTCCATTGATCATGTGGTTCTAGACGATTTTAAGTGTAAACAAGTTCATATTAAGCACACAAGAAGCTAGGGCAGGTGTACTTACAAGATAGAAGCTTGATTGGGTGTTTAAGGTCCAAAAACACTAGTGTGTGTTCTTGGTGTTCTTGGTGTTTTGAAGAACACTTGAAGATCTAGATGAAATGCAAGAATGAATGGATGAAATGATGTATAGTTACTAGATGTTAGGTTATAACAACAAATCAAGTCGAGAAATACTTACGTTTTCGGAAGATCGGGTGAAGAACGGAATGATAGTTGAGAGAGAATGGGGAGTAAACTTGAGGTTGGAAGTTAGAGAATGAAAGAATGGAGAGTAAACTCATGCTTTGTGCATGAGTTTGCGGCCCTAGGGGAGTTTACGGCCCAAACTTCACAAGTTTGGCCGTGAACTCCTTATTAAGGTGTTACGCGTCTGTTTGCTACTCCGAGACCCGAGAGAATACTTTCTTTTATCCGATCGTTTCAAGAATAATTATTAAAAATAGTCAGACGGACTTCAAACCGGCTAAAAATGTACTGAAATGTTTTTGACTAAAATTTGACGTGTTTGACTGTAGAAATTATACAAATGAAAATTTCGAGTTGTCACATTTTAAAAGTTAAAATTCAACCCTTATAATATTATATTATTATAAGTTTAATAATTATATATATATATATATATATATATATATATATATATATATATATAAGAATAAGCCAGTCTTACCGTTAGTAGGCCTCATTCACGAAGCCAGTCTATAAGGGGGTATAAGGATACTGCCTCTAAAATGGTGGTTTAATGGGTGTCCACTCTCACCCATCGCTTCCTTGACTTGTGGAGGGTCGTTAGCCGAACGGGTAGGATAGGACATTAATTCTCATTAAAAAGTTAATGAAAATACCAAGTAACTAAACACTTATAAATTCACAATCTTAGTTACTTAGTAAAAATGTGAATTTGGTGCTAACCCATGAAATTGCACTTTGCACCTTGTTAAGTCGTTAGTGGAGCGTGTGTGGTTAACCGGCACACTAATCTGGGACTGACACTGTGTGGCAAAGGGTAGCTTGATGTTAATCATAGATCAATGGATCGTGTGTGGTTAACCGGCACATTGATTAGGTGATCTATAACATTAAGAGTACCACGAACATTTGCATGGTTCTTCACACCTTGTTTGTGATCCTCGACATCCCATTCACAAACTTGAAGGGCACAATCGAGATTTAAACATGCCAATGAAAAGTTCAATGAATCTCAAAAGAACTAGTAATTTCAATTCATTTAAAACTTAATAATCAATTTCGTTTTTCATGGTGGAAATTGGTAAATCGTCATTTACCTACCTTCAAATATTTTACAATTGGATTACGGCATCCCTCTTCCGAATTGTAAAATATTGTGTTGGGTCCTAGCCTTAATATTTCATTTGGGTGTTATGTTAAGGACTTAAATCAACTAAACTTGAATTTATCCCTTATAGATGTCTAGTTCAGACTACTATGGTCTTCCCGAATCCTTTCTTCATAAAGATGATATTCCACAAGACGATCAAGGTGAAATATTAATCCCTTCTTCGTGTTGTAGTGGAACTTCACTTCCTCCAATAATTCTCCCTAACCCACAAGTTCAAGGTCACTCAAGCCCTATTGGCTAGCAAACAACAAGATGGAAGGTCTGTGTGTGCACATGTATTGGAGATGAAGTCACACATTGACAGGATGGGAATGTTGGGTGTCGTTGTGTCAAGGAAGTTGGCTGTTGACTGGGTTCTTCAGTCACTCCCTAAGTCGTATAGTGAGTTCATTAAGGACTACTATATGACAGATCACGACATGACCCTTATCGGTCTTGCCTATTTGCTTGTTGTTGCTGAATCAGCAAAGATTCGGTGCACTGGTAAAGCAAATTTGATTAGAAGATCTACTTCCCAAACTTCCATGGACATTGACAATGGAAACATTGGAAGTCCAGAAAAGCTTTCTTTTCCCAATGGAAAGGGATCGTCCATGGTCAAGTCACTTGACCGAGTGGTAAAGAAAAAGGCTAAGTTTGAGATAGTCATGTGTACCATTCCAAAAGAGTCTGTTTGTTTCTATTGCCAAGAGAAGGGGAATTGGTTGCGAAGCTGCCATATTTACCTGAAAGATTGCGAAGATGGTAAAGTCAAAAGTTTGACTCTACTTCAGGTAAAATCCTCTATCTAACTCAATTAAATTCTTATTTGGAGATTCTTAATACATGATGTAATGTAATTACATTTTGATGTTTTGGAGAATCGAAGAAATGAAAGGAAACTTAAAGGAAGAGTAAGCTGATTCTGATCGTGAAGAGATGGATTTCGATTGCATGGTTCGATGATCAGAATTTTGAGCTGCTGCTTAAGAGTTATGATAGATTGCTTAGGAATAGATAACAACATAGTTTTCATATGTATTTGCATTGTAAGGACAAGTTTTCCGCACTTTTATAAATAAAGAAAAGTTTTTTATTTTTAAGTTTCCTTACAATGACATTTGTGAAAATTGTTGCTTATATGTTTCCACTGATAGCAATATTGGAATATGGATTTGATTCTTTCGTTTGTGGGAGTGTCAAAACTTACCAAATAAGGAAGGATTCTCATAACCCAAGTTTCAATTGGATAGAAACTTGGAATCATGCAACTTGTATTGTGTGATGAATGAGAACCTTCATCTTTGGGAAATTAAGACCTATTTCTTGTTTACATGTATATGTGAGTCAAGTGAAGGAATAGGGGATTGGGTACACTTGGTTGTGTGCTGGTCAGGTCCACCACAAAGATCGATAAGACTATTCGTCATGATTTGCTATTTGTTTAGTAAATATGGTTATGCTTACAAGATTAAGTATAATTCTGAAACATTGGAAAAGTTTCAACGTATGGCAGGACGAATAAGAAGAATCAAATTAGGCAGAAAGATAAATGTTTCTCCAATCTGAAAGGATGGGAGAGTACTTGAGTATCATGTTTTATGATCATCTTAGTGATTATGAAACCATATCACAATTGATCCTCTAAGGACGTCTTAGTGCATTTGTATGGCTAAGACGAGGAACCGTGAATTGCTGAAATGGTTAAATCAAGAAGATGAGCCATACTTCGTTCCAAAATCAAGTCTTAGAGTCCTACTCCAAGATCGAGCATCGAGTGACATAATCTTAAAAAAGGTTTATAACACCTGTCAAATGTAGAGTAAAATGTTTTCTACTCTTGTACATTTGAAATTAGTAAGTTGTGATGTTTTGGATAAAACAAAGACCAACTAAGGCCAATTGTGTGAAGTGTTTGTCTTGATAAGAAACTGCACTAACTCTTGAATATTTATTTGTTAAGTAATGTTCCTTGACAAAATGAATCTTATATGTCAAGAGGTCAGTGGGAGTCTTAAAGATCTTGAATAGCTTCAAGAACTAATCAATAATAAACCTATCGTTAAACACTAGCACACGACTTGAGGTTTGTAACCTATCGTGTTGACATATTCTTGTTTCTATGCCCATTGCAGTTAAATTTGACTATACATGTGAGTTCTATGAGTGCTCAATTGCTTTCATAACAACTTGGAAGCAATGGTAAGCACTTGTTCTGCTTGGTGGCAAGAAATTAAGATTGAACAAGTTCAGTACATATGAGTTTGGATTTGTCACTAACCTTGTCTTGTGATCATGGTTACGACAAATTCACATAGATAGGAACACATACACCATAAAAATCTAAGTGACATAAGATTTCTCTCCAATTCATGAAAATGATTATGAGGAAACGCTTTCACGAAGTAGATTTTAAGGAGATAGCAGTTGTGATATTTGCATTCTCAAATTCGATTATGATTATCACATCCATCTTCATAGTTCGAATTGTGAGAAATGGAAAAAGGTCTAAACATTTGAGACTTATTGCTGTAAGTTCAAAAATTGTTTAGACACACATGTCAGTTATCTAAGGAAAGATGTATGAGTTTGAGAGGGCCTGGATAAAGTCTTATCGAAGCATCTCGTATCATAAATCTAAACTTTGGTAAGAAAGTCAATAAGTATTGATTTCTAGAATTCCAGCTGATTTCTGGGTACATGTCAAAGCTAGTGGGAACATAAGTATTATGCTAATAAGAATGTAATTATTATGCTAGTGGGAGCACAATTATTACGTTAAGTGTTGTGAGTTAGCAATGTTAATTATAGAAAACAAAAGTTTCAATTTGCAAAGATGCAGGGTATGAAAAGTTGTTTTGTTATAATTAAGGGAGAGGAATTCATACTTCATTTCAAATCTAAAAGCTTAGATTGAGATTTTAATCGAATTTAGTCAAAGGATATATATGAATACTATGTTGGAATGGTTCAACATAAGGAAATTCTATATATATGGAAATGTTAATTGCGTTCTCAGATTCAATTATGATTGCGGCATCCATCTTCATAATTGAATTGTGAGAACATGGCAAATAGAAATATTATAGCAAAAGACTGATCAAGTATCATGTCTTTATGTTATACATTATGAATCATGTCCCATATGCTTCGGGTATAGGATCGATTGCATATGCTATAATATTCTCGTGTTCTAATTTTTCCAAGTGCCTAGGGCACTAAGAGGGAAAAAGGAATAGAACCGGATATGACTAAAGTGGTTAAACAACTGTTAAGGACAATCTAAGGTTCGCCAAAGATTGGTTGCTTATGGACAGTTGGAAGTATATTTTGAATTTTGGAAGGACTATATTAACATACTCTGAGAAGAGGTAATTCTTGTTCAGAAGTGATAGTCAAAATGGGAATATGGAAATGTTTCCATAGGTGGAAGTTATTCTTTAAATCTGTATAAGATTAGAAAACTTAATGCAAGAAGGATGTTCAAAGGAATGTACTTTAAATGTGAGACTTCGTTTCCATGGAATTGCTCTCCATTGAATACTTTGTAATGTCTGTTGCCAAGTCTCTGTGACTTTTGTGCATAGTCATTACAAGAGGATCATTGCATATAAGTCTAGAATCTAACAGATTTCAGTAAATGGAAAGAGTTTGGTATTCTTTCATTTATCATAAGGATTTGGGAGTGTGAAATGAGCATCATTGAAGTGTTTTCAATTGATATATTTCACAAAGAAAGTACCATATGCAAACATAGTGTGCATGCTTGGAGCATGGCATAGTTGTTGTTTTAATTCAATTATTAAGTTGATTAATCGAGACATTATACAATGAATAATGTGTAATCAATATGGTGATTAAATAAAAGGTGTTTTATTTATATTCATAAGTTCTGAGACCATATTGGATTCGATTATTCTTGTGTTTCACTTTGCATGTTTTGACTTCCCGAATAACTAGGTTATTCAAACCATCCACAGTTGATCATACTTTGGAAGTAGGTATTGAAGCTAGACTGTCATGATTGGGTCTGTAGATTGTCTAAGAGTTTTTAAACATAGCACAAGTTTGATGCAGTGTTCATGAGTACTCCTGGAATAAGATTCGAGTATTGGATTGAACCCACGCTCATCTGAATCACTTCATGGATTTTATCATGAGTGATTGTGAGACAATAATATCTTATATTCTTGAAACCAAGACGTGTGAGTTGTAGTTTACAAGTCGGTTGCACATTGACATATGTAAACGCACCAGTAACTTTGTGTTATAAAACATATTGTTGTGTGTGATTTGATGAGTAAGTACAAGCAAGCATTTGAGTCAAAGTTTATCCATTCCTTTTACCCTTAGATGGATAAAAGCGATATATGTGGGCCCCTCGATGATTTAGTGATGACAAACCTAAGTGCTTGGCCAAGCCTCGACTGATTTGATTTGTTTAATTAGTCAGTCGTCATAAATCAGAAATTGGGAAACAACAGATGGACAGAGAGAATGATTATAATCCATGTCTCAGTCCATATGATATCTTGTAGAATGGAGGAATATATGATCCCTTATCTAATGGACGCGTCATTGAGTATGTCAGAGTTGGACATCGGATTTTAAGAGCTACGATTACTAGTCGGGATTCTGGAGTCGTACTTGCAATAATAGTTATTAGACTTATCCAAGTGGGAGACTATTGGATTAGGTGTCTAAGCCCATAACTATAATTGGTATGTACTTGACTCGAGAGTAGCATGGTCCATTTGGGTTGCATATCACCACGACAATTTGATAGGATGGACTTTTGAGAAGAGGTTAGTTATGATCTATTAATATATTATAAGTTCTAATATATTAATATGAAATCATATGATTTAATTAGTATTGATCAAGAATTAATTTGGAATTAATTTAGTGATCAAAAGAGACTAATTAAATTAATAGGGACTAATTATGTAAATTAGTTATATATCTATATATATATATATATATATATATATATATATATGGTTTGGGCTTATGATACATGATGGACTAAGTTTATGGATGAATCCATAAAGAGTTCGCCCACGTGAATCATGGATCATGGATAATAAGCCCAAGTGTAGGGATTAGGGTTTACCCATGACTCTTGGATTCCTACACTATATATATGACACCCTATAGCCTAAAATTGGTTGCATAAGTTTTGCTAGAGTGTTCTTGGTGAGGCATAACCGATTTTAGTGTGCATAAACTCTCTCAAAATTCATCCTTTGTCTAACGTGTGTTGTGAACATTTGAGGTGCAACATTTGGGGCACTAAATTCTTAAAGGCCAAATACAAGAAGTTCTACAAGCTACATAAAGAGGTAAACTCCTAACTAGTATTTTATGTTGTTTATGTCAAATGTATGCTAGTTTTAGGCTTAATGCTTTGGAAACAATATTGCATGTATAATTAGAGAAAACATAGATCCAAAGCATTTAGGGTTGTATGTGCTCCATAAGATGTTGTAGTATACAAAACCCAACACTATAATCATCGGTAAAAGTCACATAGAAGCGGTTAGCATCCCTTGTGACGGTTCTGAATGGTCCACACACATCAGTGTGTATGAGATCCAACAGACCTTCACCCCTTTCACAAGTACCAGTGAAGGGTGACTTGGTCATCTTTCCAAGTAAACAAGATTCGCAAGTGTCATCCGACTTCAAGTCGAAAGACTCCAAAACCCCATCCTTTTGAAGTTGGGTTATGTGCTTCTTGTTGACATGTCCAAGACGACAATGCCACAAGCATGCCTTGTCCAAATCATTAGACGAATCAATATTCAACACATTATTTCCTAAGTTATCTACAACCATCACAGTTTCATATATACCATTGCAAGGTAATGCTTCAAAATAAAAAACATCATTACAATAACCATAAATGCCACCATTTTCATTATTAAAGGAAAAGGTAAAACCTTGTTTATACAAACTGTGAAAGGAAATAACATTTCTCGCCATATCGGCCGAGTAACAACAATTATTCAAATCTAAGTTTAAACCATTACTAAGAAATAAAGAATAAACTCCAATCTTGGTCACATGCGACACTTTCCTATTTCACATGATTAAGTTTATCTTCCCGTGCTCCACATCCCTACTTCTTTTTAGTCCCTGCAAATCAGAACAAATGTGAATACCACAACCTGTATCAAGGACCCAAGAATTAGCATGTGACGAGTTATTAGATTGAATAGTGTAAATACCTACAAATGAGGGCTTGATCTTGCCATCCTTTATGTCCTGCAAGTACTTGTGGCAGCTTCGTTTCCAGTGCCCTTTTTCATGACAGTGGAAGCACTCTGCTTCCTTCGAATTGGAAGAGGGATTAACAGAACCAGCTTTGGTCCCACTTGAAGAGGATCCATCAAGAGACTTTCCTTTGTGGCTCTTGTAGGGAGCCTTCCTCTTCTTTCCCTTCCCATGTCTGATTGTCGGAACAGGGGTAGAAGTAGTAGTAGGAGTAGACACAACCGACTTGCCTTTCAAGTTGCTTTATGCAGTTATTAGAAGGCCTTGAAGCTTGCTAAGAGTGACCTCCTCCTTGTTTATATGATAAGTCATGTGAAACTAATCATAACAAGAAGGTAAAGAGTGTAGAATAATATCTATGGCCAACTCTTCATCAAAATTGACATTCAATTTAAGCAAGCGGTCCACAAATCTCTGCATCTTTTGCAAGTGGGCCGTGATGGGTTCTCCATCCTTCATCTTGGTTGTGATCATGGAGGCAATGATCTCATACCTCTCATGCCGAGAACTTTGATAGTATCTTTCCATCAAATATTGATACATTTCAAAGGGATAGTAGTCCTCATAGGACTTCTGCAGCTCAGCAGTCATGGTAGCAATCATTAGACACGATACCTTTGTCGCATCCCTCTCATGAGTAGTATGTTCAGCGATTTGTTCAGGAGTAGCAGTGGTGACATCAATCTCCTTAAGCTCTTTATCTAGGACATATTATTTGTCCTCATAACAAATAGCCATTCGGATGTTTTGAATCCAGTCATTGAAGTTTGAGCCATCGAAAATGACCCTCCCACATAGGTTCATGAGGGAGAAAGAGCCTGAAGGGATTGGGTTGGAAGCATTGTTTGGGATAGACATCTGTAAAAGAAGAAGAACAAAGTTTAGATTAGATGATAATCCTTAATATTACACCTAAATGAAATATTAAGGCTAGGACCCAACACAATATTCTATAATTGCGAAAAGGGATGCCGTAATCCAATTGTAAAATATTTGAAGGTAGGTAAATGACGATTTACCAATTTCCACCATGAAAAACGAAATAGATTATTAAGTTTTAATTGGATTGAAATTCCTAGATCCTTTGAGATTCATTGAACTTTTCAATGGCATGTTTAAATCTCGATTGTGCCCTTCAAGTTTGTGACTGGGATGCCGAGGATCACAAACAAGGTGTGAATAACCATCCAAATTAGTTTGGTACACCCAATGTTACAAATCACCTAATCAATGTGTCGATTAAGAACACGCTCCATTGATCTATGATTAACATCAAGTTACCCTTTGCCACACATTGTCAGTCCCAGATTAGTATGCCAGTTAACCACACACGCTCCACTAACGACTTAACAAGGTGAAAAGTGTAATTTCATGGATTAGCACCATTTTCACATTTTCCTAAAGTAACTAAGATTGGGAATTTAATAAAAGTTTAGTTACTTTATATTTATCATTATACTTTTAATGAGGGAGAATTAATGTCCTATCGTACCCGTTCGACTAACGACCCTCCACCAGTCAAGGAAACGGTGGGTGAGACTCGCCGAGTTGCTCTGTTACTGAGTGGACTCGTCGAGTCAGTTCATGGACTCGGCGAGTTCACCATTCAGATGCAGGAAAATAGACTTTTTCAGCTTTTGAAAATTAGCAAGCATCAAATATAATAGAAAACAATCCTAGGCTCTGATACCACTGTTGGCTTTTGAGCACTATAACACTCCTATGGTTCACATGCAACCCTAAATGATTTGGATCTATGTTTTCTCTAATTATACATGCATATTTTCAATTTTCCAAAGCATATATCCTAACTAGCATATAAATTGTCAAATGAACAATACAACTAGTTAGATGACTTACCTCTTAGAAGGACTTGTAGTTATTGACCTTTGAAAGCTTGAGCACCTCAAGTGTGATACCTCTAATGGTTCACAAACACCAATATGCAAGAGGAGGCTTGAGAGAATAAGTTACTTGCACAAAATCAATATCACTCTCCAAGAATGTTGTGGCTAACGGAGTGTCCGATTTTGGCCATAGGGGGGTTTATTTATAGTGTGGCAAATGCTAGGGTTACACTTTGTAAAACCTAATGACCTTTCATATTACTTAGGATCCATGGGTTAACCTCCATGTTCTATCCATGGATTATTGGTGTAGCCCATCCTAATTAACCATGGATCATTAGCCCACACTATTAGAATGCTTGATTGACACAATCAATCCCCATATATTTAATTAGTCTTTTTTGATCACAAAATTAATTCCAAATTAATTCTTGATCAATACTAATTAAAAAATATGATTTCATATCAATATATTATACTTGTAACATATTAATAAATCATAAGTAACCTTATTCTCAAAAGTCCATCCTATCAAATTGCACTGGTGAAGGCAACCCAAAAGGACCATGCTACAATCAGGTCAAGTACATGCCAGTTATAGTTATGGGCTTAGACACCAAATCCAACAAGAACTTCTCTATAAAGATACGTAGGGCTTCCAAAAACATTAACCCTAATATGATACATGCATGCTATATATATAGTCTAACCCTAGCATCATAATGACGGATGGACATGCCCAATCCGCTAATAATAAAGACTAAATTCATGCATAATCAATATTGACACAACACCATAAATATCCCAACAATCTCCCCCTTTGTGTCAATAAGGATGTAAAATTCTTCATTGCTGAATACGCTTCTGAACCTTGAAAAGTTTCGGCATTAGACCAAGCAAGGTTTTGCGAATCAAAATATACCATTAAATCATATCAGCAGCATCATTCCCTTTGTTCTTATCGGTAATCTCCAAGACGTAGTTCAGACAGGAAGTGGAATAAGATGCTTGTCTGGTAAACATAATAAACATCTCTGAACGTTTGTACCATCTCTTGAAATTTGTTGAAACGCCACACTCCAATTATCTTTCTCAATCTTTCCCAGCCTCATCTTGGTAATGTCATTCGGAGCTTCCTTAGGCAGCACTGTGGGTTTCTTTCGGAGCACTGTTGCAATCTCCATATCCATCTTACCAACTTCTTGGATGTAGCAGATCAACATCCTTTTTAGATGTGCCATGATGGTTTCGAATTTCTTTTCATCCTTTAACAAGAGATAGAGCAAAGAAATCCAATCATATGGGTTAAGAAATGGCAAGTCTACGAGTGTAAACTCAAAAACTGAACTTTTTGCTCCATGAACAACTTTGAATTTAGCATTGATAAAGTTTTCCGTTTCAATTGGCCTGATGACTTTCACAGCTGTAATTTTCTTCGAACTCCAGGTTTGGTATTGAGGCTTTCTGTGCTTGAGATAAAAAGAGATATGCATCTGATTAACATCGTGGTTCGAATCAGATGCACTCGCAATCCTGTCAAAGCTTCTAAATAGGAAAGCTTTTGGAGTTATTGGTAGATCAAGCTGCAAATCCAAAGTGTTCTCCAGATCAAATGAGGTAACTGTCTCCAACCAGTAAGTACTCGGATTGTCAATAGCTTCGTTTATAATCTGCTCCATGGTCCAGGGATGGAAAAGAGACCTTTGAGTTTCCAATGTTACCTGTGCATCGCGAAGCTCTTTTTCACGAGCACCAACTTCTCTCGTAATTCGCAGGTTTTCATCAAGGTCTTTATCACGAGACTTTCGTTTGAGCTTTTTACCTTCATCCTCTTCTTTTTCTTCATCATTGATCAACTTCCTTTTGCCTTTCGATCCTGAAGCTTCATTACCCTTCGGATCGTTCGGATTCGTTTTCTGTTCATGTTCACCAGAACCATCAGTAGTTGGTTTCTTGACTTTTCCCCCTTGTTTCGGAAGTGAGCTAGACTCTGAAACACCTTCTATACGATTGAGAATTGGGAAGACGGGTTTAAGTTTATTAGCCAGATGTTGTGTAAGTCCCCAATCTGCTTGTGTATCAATCAGATGCGTCTGATGGTGCAGAATCCCGATCAAACGGATGATGCCAGATAAAATGAAGAAGAAGGAGAAGAAGAAGAATATGAATCTATGATGTATTCAAAGATATGAGTGATGCTCCATACACATTAGATTCTCTCACACACACTATTCTTCTCTCTAGTTTTCTCTCTCTAGAATATGCTCTCCTTCTCTAGCCTTCTTCTCTCATGCACTCCTCACCCTATATATATATGAGACAGTTGGTCGTACACGGGTTTACGACCGTAAACCCGTGTACGGCCGTACACACAACCGTAAACACATATATAGCCGTAAACACCGAGCTTTTTACGGTCATAGACATAAAAATACATTTTCCTAGAAAAGTAAAGTATAAACCATAATTTTGACCCAACAATCTCCCCCTTGGTTTATAGCTTTCTTTTCTAATTGACCCAACAAGCTCCCCCTAAAAAGTAGCTGGCTTTTCTTGTCAATCTTCATTTGGAGCTTGGCTTCAGCGTTTATCTTCGATTTCTTCACAGCTTCAAGATGAACTTGATGAATCTTCAATGAATGACTTCATCTTAAGCAGTTGGGATTTTCTTCAGAATTTGACTCTGAATGCACATTGGGTGAGGAGGCTTGATGTACTGATTCTTGAAAGATAGCGCTTTCAGCTTGAGAATCGTCAGAGAGAATATCAGAGAGAACTAATCTTCTGGATCACTTCAGCAGGTACAAGATAGCAGCAAATTGATTGAGGAGGCTTCAATGCAATCTGTCACATAATCTTCAAGTGCAGCTTGACCTTGCTTCTGAGGTTGAAGGATTGAATGTTAAAAGAATAATCTTCATTTCTTGCTCCTTCGAATGAGAATTCTTCGATGATCACGGACGAAGCCTTGGCTCAGAAATTTTCGACACAGACTCCATGAGTTTCATTCACATCTGAATTCACTTTTCAAGACAAAACAAAACTAAAAGAAAACTTAGCACACAATATTTTTGAATTTTTTTATATTTTCTGGAAAAATAAAAACAGAAACAAAAATATTTTTGGATTTTTGATTTTTCTGAACGAGAAATAAAACAAAACTTTAGTTTTCTGATTTTTGTTTGATTTTTTTTTGAATTTTTTGAATTTTTGTTTGATTTTTTTAAATTTTTTTAATTCTCCCCCTTAAATTTGTGCATCGAGGAAAACTATGAACAAATTTAACAAAAACAAAAATATTTGACTAAATATAAGACATTTTTGGGATCAAAGTTGTGAGACAGTCTTAACTTTGTTTATCAGTACCTTCACCTTCATGAATAGATCTGGTCAATCGCCGGTATTGTTGTCCACTTAAACACGAAGGATATCGACAAATTTAGGACATGCTACAAGTGACAAGACATTTAGACCTTATGTTCCTAGATAAAATTCCTAAGGACCATTCATCTAACGACGACCATGGGTATTGTTGTCCACTTAAATTAAGCAGCGAGATCTACAGACAACCTCTTAAATGGTTCAATTTTAGTTGCACTAGAACGTGTTCCCCGCTTCCCAATATACCCTAGTTATCAAGAACTTCCAAAGAACTCCTTACTTTAGGTGAGTAAACAATTATTAAGGAGGAAGTTAGATTTAGAAATAGGTGCATATGTTGTGTCCCACGTCGGATCTCTTTCAAACACGCAGAGGGGATAACATATGACTAACAGAGATAGAGGGATTGAGAGGTAGAATGTTGCATATGTTGTGTCCCAGGTCGGATCTTCCGATCACGCAAAGGGGACAGCATGTGGCTAACAGATAGAAAGAATTTCATAGATAAGGAGGTGCATAGAATTAGAGTTGCATATGTTGCATTCCAGGTCGGATCTCTTCCAATCACGCAGAGGAAGCAACATATGACTGACAGATAGAAAGCAAGAAAATAATTTCCTACAGACCTACTTTATTAGAACCCCCCAGTTGCCCTATCAGAACCAGAATTAAGGACATAAGTTTGTACATCAAGGAAAAGTTGAATCACAGTTCTAGATGCGTGTTAATTTAGTGTATCCCGTGGGTTCCCATGTTTATCTCACTGCTCAATCTACCCGAGCGTCGTATGGTCAGTCCAAACAATTCTATCTAAATCCACACTGTCAAATCCTTCGTGCCTACTAGCACATTGAACACAGAGTCTAGACAATTCAGATTCAGTCCCTTACACATGTTTAGACTGCCCGTTATCACTTTATCTTGATATCACTTCCCAATAAAACCTACTAGCGAAAAACTATAAGAAAATAAAATATTGTCTTCTAAGCGAATCAGTGTAAGATAAACTCAGGAGTATAGAGAAGAAAACTCAAACTGTAAGTCACCGATTGAACTTGCATCCAGAAGGTCTGAGAACAGCACACATAATCTCAGAAAAGATCCAAAAAATCATCACGTCGTTAAGCACAAAACCCCATGAGTGATCCTTTCCTTTCTTCCTTTCCCGCAAAGGACACATACTCTCACCTTAAGTTCTGAGTGTTGTACAGTTGAGAGATGTCCCCTATCATGTGCCTCGAATAGCCACTATCAACAAACCGAAGTCTGATGATATGCCTCCATAGCTGCTCTGACACAGAGCGGGATCAGTTGGTCTTTGGAACCCACTCCATTTTGAAACTGGGTTGACCTTTGTTATCTTTGCAAGGTACCCTCTCCCATGACATATCCTGTTTATCACAAATAGAAGATGTATAAATATTAGAAGCATTAGGAGATTTAGGAGATTGAACCTTTGGTACCCATCTGTAGTTGGGTTTAACCCATTTCTTGTTCGGTCCGATGGGTGCCTCGGCACTTGTTTCAGAACTTGAAGCCGATCTTTGAGATGACTTTGACCTAACCGGTCTTGGCTTCACTGGAGCATCTCTTGATCTTTGCTTCTTGGCCAGCATTCTCTTCTTGTTGTTGGGATTTGATTTCGTGGTCGTGGGAGTTGAATTCTTGCCCTTCATGGCATTCCAGTCGCCATTGTCTGATCGTGACCTTGAGGGGTTTCTTTTGGAAAATCTCCCTCCTGGCGCGTTATGCCAGCCTTGTGCGTAGTAGGGAATGTATGCACGATTTGGACAATGTCTGGCAATGTGTCCAGGTGTTCCACAGTGAAAGCAAGTCTTTTTCTTCACTGGGAAGTTGTTTCTTCTTGCCCCTGGTGGCGTGTCCATGCCTTGTCTCTTATTGTTCCCACAAGAACAATTACAGCAAGTACTCTATTTTGCTTGTTTTGGTGGCATGTATTTCTCAACAGCAAGTTGATCAGAAGCAAATGAGTTTGAAGCAACAGATTCAGAGTTCAAGAAGACATTGGTTTGTTCAATAGTTTTCTCCTTGTTCTCATCTTCCATTACTTTACCTGCACAAGAAGTAGAAGCATTAGAATCGTTCAGCTCAACACTTTCTGGCACAACCACGGCAGAATTATCAAAGATATCATCAAATATATCGAAAAAATTTGAGTCATCAGACTTTGATACGATTTTATTATCAGACACACTCTCTTCAGCTGCTTGCTTGCAATGACTTAGTGGTTGATCTGCATAGGAAGTAGAAGTATTAGTACTTGCAACCTGAGGAACACATCCCGACACAAATACATCAGGTTTGCCATATTTGAGATGTGCCTCTCTGTCCATTTCCTCTTTTGTCAAAGGGTTATACTGATAGGTGTGATTAAAAGGAAGAGGCACTTTATCATACCCTAAACCCTTTTGCTGGTTATTTTTAAATCTCAAACTATTTTCCATCATTGATGCAACTACTTCACTCGACACATCAAATTTTCTGAAATTAAAATCCGCATTTTCAAACTTATGTTTTAATGTGTCAAGTTCAGCAGTTAACTCTGCAAGTTGTTCTGTCACATATCTATAGTTTGCACATTTATTACTGTATTCTTCTTGAAGTTTTCTAAAATCTTTTGTTTTGGCTTCTAATTGTGCTTTTAAGGGTTTCTGTCATTTCCTAAGTTGATATCCTTCGTATTTTAGGGCCTTATTTTCCCTTTTTAGCAAATCAATTTGTTCGCGAAGAAATTTAATCGTAGCTTCACAAGATGGAGTACATGAAACTTCATTTACCGGAATGGATGAGGAACTCATTTTTATAAAAAATATGCCCTTTGACTAAAAACTCAAAACTCAACCTTAAAAGTCAAGCTTAAAAAGTCAAGCTTAAAAGTCAAACTTGAAAAGTCAAACTTAAAAGTCAAACCGAAAAGCTAAATGTGAAAATTTTAGGGTTAAACGAGAAAGTCAAAGGACAAACTTTAAAGTCAAAGTCAAAATTTTAAATAAAAAGTAAAAATTAAAAGTCAAAAATTAAAAACTAAAATTTTTGGGTTGAAAATGGAATTTTAAAATTAAAAGGAAATTGATTTTGGGCTGAAAGTGTAAAAAATGCGAAATTGGATTGAAGGGACGCCTTTTGAATTAAATCTGGAAGGCTTATTCCATCTAGCAAGCTAGATCAGTTGGTAAGTCGCCTTGTTGATGAATCACGGGACCCGGGTTCGATCCCAGGCAACCCCAAAACCCTTTTCTTTTTTATATGAACGCAACTTCTTGCGAGGATGTGCACATCTGCAAAGATGGCCGGACACGTGCTGGAGCTGCTGGCCGAGAACGAAGCTGGACCGAACACCGAGGCTGAGCCGTGAACCCGAGGACCGCAAACGAGCAGGCTGTAAACCTCGGACCGCAAACCCGCCTGACCGTACACGTGCGAGGCTGCTGAGTCGTACACCGGGTTGTACACCTTCAACAAATGCGAAGAAAAACGACGTTTTTCACACTTTTTGCTCCAGAACTCGTTTTTATGAAAAACATGAAGAACAAATCCCCCCTATTTTGCCAAGATCTATCCGAAAATGCAGAAATCCTTAAAAAATAAGATCAAATACACTCAAGATCTGACAAAATTGATTGATACAATCCAAGCTTTGATACCACTTGTAAGCCACCAATCTGCTTGTGTATCAATCAGATTCGTTTGATGGTGCGGAATCCCCATCAAATGGATGATGCCAGATCAAATGAAGAAGAAGGAGAAGAAGAAGAATATGAATCTATGATGTATTCAAAGATATGAGTGATGCTCCATACACATTAGATTCTCTCACCCACACTATTCTTCTCTCTAGTTTTCTCTCTCTAGAAAATAATCTCCTTCTCTAGCCTTCTTCTCTCATGCACTCCTCATCCTATATATATGAGACAGTTGGTCGTACACGGGTTTACGGTCGTAAACCCGTGTACGGCCATACACACAACCGTAAACACATATATAGCCATAAACACCGAGTTGTTTACGGTCCTAGACATAAAAATACATTTTCCTAGAAAAGTAAAGTATAAACCATAATTTTGACCCAACATGTTGGCAAACGGAGACCGTAAGTAAAGAATCACGAGTCTCGATGAGATTCAGTAAGTCTTGGTTAACATCTCCAATACAAATTTTTATCACATAATTGAGCTCATCATTCTGTTGTTGTGCATGCGACAGTTGCAAAAAAAGAACTTTGATCTTCTAGGTTTTCACCGCAAGTTTATCCATAAGCGAATTCTCGATATCAAGATCCTCTTGAAGCTTATCAATCTGGGAAGTAATAGAAGTTTGCAGCTTAGCATTATCAGCCTGAATTTCAGTGCGAACCTTTGAGAGAGCAGCTTTCTCAGTTTGAAGAGTCGAGCCAAGACTCGTAATGACTTTATTCACAGCTTCAGTGTTTTTTCAGAAGAAATCTAAAACTCCTCCATGAATTGTTTCACATCAGAAAGTAGTTTATCGACTTTTTCGGTCGTTTCACGAACTGTCTTTTCTGAGTTCTCAACAGCCTTTGTGGATGCAACAAGATTCACAGCATGCTCGTTGGTGAGAGTTTCAAATAAGGCTTTGTAAGATTCATGGGAATAATCACTGCTCGATGAAGATTTAGAGGACTCAAGCAGACTATTCAGCTTCTCATTGAGTGCTTTGAATTGCCTCTTCGTCATTGGTGCATCTTCGTCATCACTTGATTGTTGAACGTTGAATGGGTTGTAGTTAAAACCTTGGAAGTCATCATCATCATCTCCAAAGATGGTATCCGGATCATCATTGCGTAGTGGTGAGATTGGAGTAGAGCTAGCACCGATCGTAACACCAGAAGCACCTGCCCATGTATCAGATACGTTGACAGTTACTGACGGTGTACTCGTGGTTGTGGTGGTTGTAGCGGTGGATTCGGTGTAAAGAGGAGTGGTTTGAGCGATGGAGATATGTGGTTGCTAGACTCCCACAGATACATTCGGACATGGAGCAATGGTGATTGGTGTAGAGATGGGTGTAGATGTAGTAGTACCCGAAGGTGGAGGAGTAAAGCCTCGAAAAAGATCTTCTGTTAATGGAACAGAGGTGGGCATCAAAAAAGTTAACTATGGATTAGATTGAGTAGATGTATCTTTAGTTTCTCGCTGGACTTGCTCCGTTCGTTGAATGTCTGAAATTGTATGAGAATCCAAATCCTCCTCGGCAACAGGAGTAGGAGACCTTGGCTTGCGAGCCGGTTTCTTTACTTTCTTCTTCGGAACTTGAGCTGCTTCGGAAGCTCCAGCTTTTGAATTTTTCTTACCTTCCTTTTAACACTTGTTCGCTTCCTCCAAAGCCTTTTGCATCTCAGGTGTTAAAGGGCGAGGACCTAATGTAGGTTTCTTCCGATACTTGTTGATGAGCTCGTTGCCTGTTGGAACACAGTTGAGCATTGCCTCTGGAAGATATCCAATAAAGGTAAACTTTGTAGGATCAGACACGATGATGTTCAAAGTATGAAAGATCGAAATGGCTGCGTTGATACATCCTTCAGTCACCGGAATGTTGAGCTTAGTAATAGCTCTTTGAACTATGATGGACCAGAACTGAGCACATGAAATATTCGAATGTCGTGTTGTAGAAAGAGTACTCTAAACAAGTTGTACCCAAAGGATGGAACCATAGTCCAGGTTGATTCCATGGTAAATTCTGTAGATAATAGTGCATAAAAGCAAACTTGCACTGTCTGAGCCCGTGACCCGCTCTGAAAAACTTTTGAAGAGAAGGGTAAAGAGGCCATTCTACATCGGAGGTAGATTTGGCTTCTTGAACTTGGATAGAACAGCGAGATTTCCCATGTAACCCATCTGGTAGAACATCTCCAGGATTGCAGAAGAAAAGATTGACTCCGGATCAACCAGATCCCTAGCTTGATAAACCCTAGCAATCAGCTGAAACGATACTTGGAGATTGAAGTTTTGTGGGAAGCGATCTCAAAGGTAATCAACGACTCACCTTCCTGATAACTTGCAGTTGAGTATGCTCCGCATAGATGAACCAAGGGAACACCCTCTGGCATTGAAAGGGCTTGAGACAGCAGAGAGTGACGAAGACACTCTATCATAGGTTTCAGGGATTCTTCATACTTGGATGAATCAAGATCAAGACTGAGATTTAGGTTTGGTTTAATGCTCAGAAGCACTGACGAGGCAGTCTGTTCAACAGCAGATGGAGTTTCCGATGAGGCGGCCATGGAAATCCTTGGAGAAGATGATGAACAGTGTCAAGAGAAAGAGGGTTTTTGAGTCGGAGAGTCTTTGAAATATTTGGAAGTGGTAAAAGAAGTTAATCGACGATTTTCCTTTTATACGTCAGCCGTGGAGAGAGAAATACAGCTAGAGACGTTTCCTTCTCCCTGAAAAAGCACCTAAAAAGATGTGACAGCTGTGCGTGCGTCAGATGGCGTAACTGACGTCCATGATGCCAGGGTTTTCATAAATTCTCACGCCTGATTTGAAAGCTTATCCCTTGTAAACCGTTGTTTCAGTTTTGGACGTTCGTAATCATTCACCAGAACCTGCTCTCGGATTTAAAAGTAATCATTCGGAAGTTAGAACTAGACATTTGGAAAATCACGAGGATTTTCGTGTAAGAGTGTGCCAAAGATAAAGAAATAAAACAATTATATTTGGGATTCTTTGATGACAATTTGAAAATTAACATAAAAGCAGATGGATCCCGGGCAATGATCTCTTCCTTCGGAGTCAAGAGAGACTCGGAAGTGCTTGCATGGCTTCCCGTTGAATTACGATCATCTATTTGTTGAGAAATCGTGAAAGGCTTCTTTTCATTAGGCTTTAAAGGGTGTCTTAGCTCCAACCAAACAACGAAACTCAACATAAGTCCGAAAGTATGGAAGAAGTACTTTTCTGGCCAGTGTAGCCATAATGACAAGTATGCTTCGTATTTATTTAAGTGGCTAGACAATAAGGAAATCTCAAGTAAAAATAAAAACCGGATCTATTGGGAAGAAATGTCTTAGGTCGAGAACATTTCATTAAGATCTCGCAAAAATAAAAATAATGAGATTCCAAGGTACAAAACCATGAGGGTTGATATACGTTAATTCCTTGGTGAATAATCTTGAACTTGTTAAATGTTCACCGTCAATTCATAGATAGGGTTCGGGTTTTGGGTTTCACTCAAATTGTGGTAATAACAATTTGAAGATCATTAACACAAAATTTGTGTAACTATAAACCTCGGTGGTAAAATTTGAGAGTCTCAAGGGTTACGAGTGTGAAAGCAAATGTGATATGCAGAAATGTTAAAGGTGGTTCCGAAGATAAAAATGTACCTATTCTATATTGTGAATGATTAAGCAGTACTCTCTTAACTCGATATGAGAAGAGTAAGGTAGCTCAACGACTTTTGTGAATAATAACATGATTGGGAAGAAACATTCGGAGTGAAAGTTTCATTAAGGCTTCAACATAGAGTCTTAGAGGCTTTGGTCAACATGCAACAACATGCTTGTAGCGACACTTACCTAGTACATAGAATCAGAGTTATATACCTTCCCCATCATTCCGAATTCTTGTGATGATAAAGTACCTAAAAAAATAGAACACAAAAAAACAAAACAAAAAATATTTTGGAGTTTTTGATTTTCTGAGAAGATAAAACATAAAGTAGAAAGTAAATATATTTTTGGATTTTGGATTTTCTGGAAAAAGAAACAAAAACAGAAAAGAAAAATATTTTTGTATTTTGAAATTTTTCTGAAAAAGATATAAAAATAGAAAAGAAAATTATTTTTGTATTTTGAAATTTTTCTGAAAAAGAAATAAAAACGGAAAAGAAAAATATTTTTGTATTTTGAAATTTTCTAAAAAATAAATAAAAACAAAAAAGAAAATAACGAAAATACTTAATATACAAAAGATATTTGAAGTTCCGAGTCTGAGGTGAACAGTTGACTCCGAGTCGCTCCGAGTGCTCAGACCCGTTCGGAGTGTGAACAGTAAGTTGCGAGTATCTCCGAGGGTTCAGACCGTTTTGGAACTTAAGTGATACATTCCGATTACGAAGATGGTTTCGGCACAGATTCTGCTTCTATCATTCATAAGCCTTGTAGAATACGATTGAAGGTTGTTTCAGGTAAGGCATTCGTGAAGATATCATCAAGTTGATCAGAGGATCTTACGAAATGTACTTCGACGTTCCCATCTTCTACGTGATCCTTTATAAAATGATACCTCAGTGCTATATGTTTCGTCTTGGAATGTTGCATTGGGTTGTGACAAATCTGAATTGCACTTTCTGAAACACAATAGAGTGGAATCCTCTTCATGTTGATGTCATAGTCCCGAAGTTGGCTTTGTATCCAGACGACTTGCGAAGTGCATGATGTAGCTGCGATGTATTCAGCTTCTGCATTTGATAGGGACACACAAGTCTATTTCTTTGATTGCCAACTTACTAGTTTGCCACTAGAAACCGACATCCCCCAGAAGTGCTTTTACGATCGAGACCGCATCCGCCTAGATCAGCATCCGAAAAGGCTTGCACAAAGAATCCGGAGTTTGACAGGTACCATATTCCGAGAGAAGATGATCTTTTGAGATATCTCAGAATATTCTTCACAGCAGTCATGTATGGTTCATGAGGATCCGCCTGAAACCTAGCACAATAACAAACAGCAACATAATGTCCGGACGACTAGCAGTTAGGTGCATTAATGATCCAATCATCTTCCTATAGAGAGTAATATCCGCTGCAGGTTTGTCCAAGGACAGTGTTAGACTTGTTCCGAATGCCATTGGGACCTTGACTCGTGAATCTCCTACCATTCTGAATTTCTCAAGTAATGACTTGGTGTAGGCTTCCTGGTTGATAAAAATCCCCTCCGAACTCTGTCTAATACTTAAACCAAGGAAAAAAATTAGTAGGACCCATTAAGCTCATCTCAAATTTAGTCTCCATCAACTTTCGGAATTCAGCAATCAATCTAGGATTGGTTGATCCGAAAATGATATCATTAACATAGATTTGGACGATCATCAGATGGTCACCATCTTTCTTACGAAAGAAGGTTGGGTCGACCGAGCCTTGTTTAAACTTATATTGTTTTAAGAATCGGGTAAGGGTTTTATACCATGCTCGAGGAGCTTGTTTCAAACCGTACACAGCCTTATCCAAAATGTAGCAATGGTTTGGATACTTCTCATTTACGAAAGCTGGAGGTTGCTCTACGTAGACCGTTTCTTCTAACTCACCATTTAGAAAGGCACATTTGACATCCATCTGATAGACTTTAAAGTTCTTATGAGCTGCATAGGCGAGAAAAATGCGAACAGATTCTAGCCTCGCAACCAGAGCGAATGTCTCTTCGTAGTATATGCCTTCTTCTTGCCAGTATCCTTTAATAACCAACCGAGCTTTTTTCCGTATGACATTTCCTTCCTTGTTAAGCTTGTTCTGAAACACCCATTTCATACCGACCACAGAAGCATCCTTCGGAGTTGGAATCAGTCTCCATACTTTGTTGCGTTCGAACTCATTAATCTCTTCCTGCATATCTTGCACCCAATCAGAGTGATCAAGAGCAATCTTTACATTCTTGGGGTCAATTTTGGAGATAAACGAATTGAACATGCAAAATTCCATCTTTGAAAATAATGCAGTTTGATTCGCCTTTTGTTGAGCTCTCGTGAGAACTCCTAAAGTTGGTGCTCTGATGACTTGAGTCTTGGGATGATCTTTGGTCCATTTCGTTAATGGTGGGTAGCTTCGATCATAAGAGGGGTCTAATTCAGCATTGACATCTTTAAATTCTGATTGAGCGTCGGAGTCATTATTTTCATTCTCATTCTCCCTCTGGGAGTTTGCATGTGACTCATTGTTCGGAATAGGATTCTCCCCCTGGATAGGTATATCCGTACTGAATTCAGGCTTTGAATTCTCCCCCTCAACTGATGTTTCAAATGTGCAGGTTGAAGTGGAACCCTCCCCCTGTAATGTAATAGTAGAAGGTTGTGTCTGGGGTGGAACTTCACAAGTCTTCGTAATATTATTGTTGACATCTGGATCCATCGGACATTGTAGTTCGGATTCGAGATCTTTTGCAGCATCGTCGATGATCTTCTTTAACTCATCCTCTTGGTTATCCTTAGCCTTTGATTCGGAAGTGATGGCTTTCTCAAGCTCATCAAACAAATTAATGAATTCCTCATGCAAGTTCATCAGAGGAATCATTCATGAAGGTGTTGATGGAAAAATCTCTTCGAATGGACTGGTAGACTTTTGATACTTCTTGAGATAGTTGTCGTCAAACGTGACATAATAGGTTTCTTCTATCTTTTTGGATTTCTTGTTTAGAACCCAATATGCCTTCGAAGTGAGAGAATACCCTAGGAAGATTCCTTTGTCTGCTTTCACGTCAAACTTGTTCCTTTGCTCTTTGGAGTTTAAAATCAAACACCTGGAACCAAAAACATGAAAGAACTTCACGTTTGGTTTTCATTTATTAAGAATCTCGTAAGGAGTGATTGAGACTCTTTTGTTAATTAAGGATCGATTCTGAGTAAAGCAGGCAGTTCCGATCGCATCAGCCCATATATATTTAGGTGTAAGTTCGCAAACGATAGCATGGTCCTTGCAGCTTCGCAAAGAGATCGGTTTCGTCTTTCAACGACCCCGTTATGCTGAGGAGTGTAAGGAGCAGAGAAGTTGTGAGAAACTCCCTTTTCAGTCAAGAATTTCTTCAAAAACTTGGTTTTTGAATTCAGAACCGTTATCACTGCGAACGTTCCTGACTGGCTTTCGCAATTGAAGTTCGATCAACTTGATAAAATCCTTTAACCTCGAGGTAGCATCTGATTTTTGTTTAAGAAAATAAACCCAGGTAAATTGAGAAAAATCATCTACAATAACCAAAATATACTTGTTACCACCAATACTTTCAATGGCAGAAGGGCCACAAAGATCAATGTGTAAAAGTTCGAGTGGCTCGATAATTTTGGTATTTATAATTGTGGAGTGACTCTTCCAACTTTATTTTCCTAGTTCACAAGTTGCACAAAGATGCTCCTTGTCATACTTCATAAGAGGAAGTCCTCGCACAAGATCGCCAAGTACGAGTTTGTTGATGTCCTTGAAATTTAAGTGCGAGGGCCTTCGGTGCCAAAGCCAACTATCATCCGAAGATGCTTTCGTAAGAAGGAAAATTGTTGGCTTTCCGACTACAGGTTTAATGTTCAAAGGAAACATCTCTCCCTTTCTTTTGGATTTTAATACTACTGCCTTTGATTTCTTCTCGATTATTTCAGATCCTTCATCATCAAACGAAACCTTCAGCCCTGTGCCTACAACTAATTAAGAAACAGTTATTAGGTTATGTTGCAGGACTTCTACATAGGATACCTTACGAATAGTGAATTCGCCATTCATGATCATGTCGTATCCTTTGATCTCTCTTGCGGCGTTATTTCCGTACTTCACTTTGACACCATCCTTCAACGTTCGGAATTACCTGAGCTCTTCCTTTTTCCCTATCATGTGACGAGAACAGCCACTGTCCATGTACCATTTAGAGTCGTAATGTTCGTCACGAATAACCTACAAAATTCAGAGAGATTTAGGAACCCAAAGTTGTTTGGGTCCTCGTGAGGTTTTCTTAAGAACAGGAAATGTTATTGATTCATCAAATAAATAGGATCTCTTTATCAAAGTTGAATTCTCTCCTTTCGTTATTTTGAAAACAATAATCCTTTCATCATTTGGATGTATTTTAAAAGGAATTTTTGTTTGTTTTGAAGCTATTTGTTGGTTGATTGCCTTTTTCGCAATTTTCTTTTCCTCCTTTTTCAAATGAGCTTCGGAATCCTTGGAACAGATTTCAGGTTCCGAAACTAGTTTGCCTTTTCCCTTAACATCTTTAGATGTATTGGCAGTTTTTGAAACATTAGATTTAGGAGAAAATTTTGGTATAGCTTTTTCAAGAGGTTTCGAAACTTGAGATTTTGCAAAGTGTTATGGTTTCGCAACAAGTTTTGTAACCGGAGGTTTCACAACCTGTTTCGGAACAGATTTTGGTTTCGATCTTTGAACAGGAGATGATTTCACATTATGAACCGGAGATCTTACTGAGTTAGTAGTGTAATTATAATGATTTTTCCAGGATTGTTTCTTAGCTTGTTGATTTTTCTTATATCTACTGTTCATCTGCCTTTTCTTAGCTATCATTTCTTCTGCAGACAAACGAACCTTAGATCTAGGACATTCCTTTCGGATCTTAGGACAGGACGGTTCCGAAGAGGTTTCGCAAGGGACATCTTTGGTGCCATTGGGACTAGCCTAATTACTACATGGATTGGCAGAATTAAGTGGATTTGAGACATATCTGACTTTCGTCTTCCACAAGGTCAATTCGGACAGACCTTTTGTTTCATCTGCATTTTCTATAGGACCATCCCAGAAAAATTCAGGACAACCATCAACATTATCATCATTCACGATGGTTGTGAGTTATGGAGTGTCTTTTGAGTCCAGTCCAGTTGTTACAAACACTTGGTTCAGAACTATTTTGACTTTCGGAAAAATAGTAGTTTTTTCTATTAAAATGTATGGACCTTTGTTTTCAACAATGTGAACAAATTCAATAGAGTTCTCAGAGATTAATTCTTTCTTTGGTTTGGTTTCGTTTTTAAAATGTAGAATAATCAATCTTGTCCTCTACAGAAATTTCACTCATGTCACTTTCGTCAAATACATAAACATTTTCGGCATCAAAAGTGTTTTCCGAACTCAACTTAGTGCATAAGGAGTCAAATTTTTGCATAGTATCAGACTTAATTTTCTCTTTATCTTTTTCATCCAACACTTGTTTTAACATATTCTTATGGTCTTTGGACTGTATGTAAGCTTCAATTTTGTCAAGACCAACTCGGTATGCATCTAAAACCTCTTTGGAAGAGACTATGGATTCGTATTTGTAGCACTTTGCATCTATTTCATCCCTCTTTCAATTCTAGAAAGGGTAAAATCATTTTGTGTATCTTTTCACCTATTCCACAGTCGATATGCAGTTAGGTAATGTTAAAATAAAGACGCTTCGCAATTAAACAAAAGATGTTTCGCTATTTTAACAAAGCTATATTGTCTCGTTTCAAATAAATAACATCATTCCTAGACCTATTTAAGTCGAACTCCAGCTTCTCTATCCACATTCGTCTCTCTGCACTTTTACTTTTTATCCTGTTGATTTGATCAGTTAGGTTAGAATTTTTTAGACGAGTTCTCTTTAAACTATCACTAAAACTAGAGAAAGTATAATTCAAATCATCTAATTCAGATTCATAGAGTGTAGCAGGAATGTTAAGAGATTGAAGTATGGAGTGTACCTTGTTGATGACATTTTCTCACTCCATCACCTGTTCTAAAACAGGCCTCGTTGCGAAATAGTTTTCTGTAGGATAACCGCCATCAGTTGCGTATCCTCTTTGCTCCGAGACTCCACTTTGCACCATCAGACATTTTCTAGCATACTCCTGCGCAACAACCTTCGCAACAAAGAATTCACCATGCGTCGGCTTTTGGACTTTTTCATCTTCCTAATCAGTTAACCATACCTCAACACGACCAAACTCATCCCCATCCTCCTACGCGATCAAGGAAGGTTTCGCATTCTCTACAATCTTTCTCTTCCTCAGTTCTTCTATCTTTTGAAGATAGTAAGCTTCATTCTTTTCTTCTTCCTTCTTCTCACTCATCTTCCTCAGCATGCATTCTTTGGCAAAGTGGTTCTTGTCATGGCAGTAATTGCAGTCGTACCTAGAGGATCCAAGCAGGTTCTTCTCCTGCTTATCTTTTTCCTTTGGCGAGCCTTTGAAGCTCTCATCCCTTGACTTGTATGAACCATGATTTCCCTACCATTTCGTGTTTTTGAAGCAACCAAAGTTCTTCTTAGCAAATTTCTTTGGATTTGAAACCATCAGAGCATATTCTTCCTTGGATAATTCACAGTCCGAAAGCTCAGAGTTCGAGTCTTCCTCAGCAACTTTTTTACCCTTCGCAAAAAGGGCCAAAGAACTCATACTGGAGACGAGTTTCACATCTTTCGTCACTTCATCTTCATGGGATCTCAGAATTCCTACCAGCTGTGCCAAAGAATAGCTCTTAAAATGCTCACGAGCTTTCACAGTTGAGACTACTACTTTCCACTCGGACCTCAAGCTGTTCATGAAAGTGACTTTCTGCTCAATCTTTTCACGTTTAAGATTATGATTCAACATCCTGCTCAGTAGATGATTGAATCGATTAAAAGTCTGATCAAGTTTCTCTTTTGGCTTCTGAGCGAAAGTACCAAACTCTGACAAAAGTAAGGTTTGTATAGAGTGTTCTAGATCTGCATAGATTGAATAGAGTTCTTTCAATATGTCCCATATTTCCTTCACAGTTTCACACGAACTTACCAGACGAAACGTGTCTGGAGGCAAAGCAAACTTGATTATTTTCATGGCCTTGATGTTACTCAGCAACTTGTCTTTTTCATCTTGGGCAACTTCCTTAACGTTAAGAAGAAGATCATTATATTCAGCCAGAGTCTTAATCTGTTTTCTTGTAGGAGTGTGCATGAAGGTATCCTTCGTCATTGCATCCCATATTAGGGTTCCATGCTCTTCAAGACCAAGAACGTAGTCTTCAAAGTGTAGAGCCCAAACTTCATAGTCTTGTGGGAAAAGAATAGGGATCATGATAGTCGATCCAATGCTGTTAGAAAGATTAAAAGAAAGAGTATGTGGATCTTCTGGATTCATCTTTGACAAGATAATTAAAACTGTAAAGAATCAGATGTGTAAGATACTAATCGAGTTTTGGGTAAATTAATAACCCAGATCTAACGTCTACAAACGATGAAAACAATGGAGACGGCTAGAACAGATATGATAAAAAAAAATCAAAACCCTAGTAAGCTCGATAGAAGATATACGTATGTATTACACAATCTCCTGCTCTGATACCAATTGTTGAAACAATAAAATAAAGATCGATAGATTCAAAACAGTTTAGAAGAATCAAGCAATAAGAACAAAGATTGAATGTGATTGAAAAGGTGTCGAATGCTTAATTATCAATATCTTAGAAGAGTTCGATAGAACTTCTCTTTAAAGATACGTAGGGCTTCCAAAAACATTAACCCTAATATGATACATGCATGCTTCATATATAGTCTAACCCTAGCATCATAATGACGGATGGACAGGGCCGATCCGCTAATAATAAAGACTAAATTCATGCATAATCAATATTGACATAACACCATAAATATCCCAACAGCTTGAAGTTTCGCCAACCTTTCTTCTTCCCCCCATAGGGACAATTTCTAACCCTCTTAGGGTTTGTGAAATTGACCCTTCTCCTAGATATTTTTATTCCACTCTTTGGTTTCATTGGGTGTGATACCATTAGAGGTGTAACACCCGTTCCCTGATCGGATCAGCCTTGGACTTATGAAATCAAAAATAGGGTTTTCGGAGAAAACCCTATGCCACGACGTGGCCAATGGGTGACCGCTACGTGGCATGCGTATTATGGAACACGCGTTTTATTGAAGTGTCATGGCATGGCCATGGATGGACACCATTTAGCAGTTGTAATAGCCCAATCCCATGTATTTTTAGGGTTTCTCTCATATTTAAGCACCTTAACTCTCATTCTATGTCATCTTCTTCAGGCTCCATCTCCCCATTTCGAAACGGTGGCCTCTTTTCCTTAATTTTGAGCTTGGTGGCTCTATCTTGAGGTTGTTTGCTTTATTTGGTGAAACTTGGAGAATAAGGTAGTTCATTTTGGTGCAAGGAAGCAAGGAGCAAGCTTGGATCCAAGATCTTCTTCACATTTCTGAGTTGTTGGAGCGCTAGCCAGTTTTTAGGATTGATCAGTGTGAAGCATGAGATTGTTGTTGTGTTTCTCATGTTCTTCGGTTCAGGTGAGTTTCCTCACTATACTCGTGGGTCGAAGGCACCAAGGTCAACCCACTGTATTGTATTATGTATATCCCTTGTAGGATAGAATAGCAGTGATGTGAGAGTACGAGTATGCTAGTAAACTAGGATCACTATTTGTTATGCATGTGTAGTTTAGGACACTTTAGGTGTTAGGATTGGTGAGAGTTAGGATGGTATTGTTTGGTTGATGGGGTTGTAGGAAGTTAGATTTGATAGCCTGAGAACTCTAGTTCTGATGCCTTATTATGATATTCTTGTTTGATTGTTCTCTTTCGGGTGGAAAATATGTTCGAAAGTCTATCTGATCTTTGACTACTTATGACTTTATGGATTATATGAGATGGTACTGAAAGTGTGGGTTGGGCCCGAATGCAATTTTTTTATGGCGTGCCCATTTTGTAAGTAGAACATGTGGTGTCTTGGTATGCTAGACAGGTAAGGTCTTTCCTGTTGTTTGTATGAACTGTTAGGTGGCACGATTGTTTAGGGTAGTGTTGATATTGGGAATTGTTGAGTGGATACCCTAGGGGTTGCATGTAGTTTAGGTTGGATAGCTTGAGAAGTCTTGGTCTAATGCCTTAGTGTGATGTTCTTATTTGATTGTTCGCTCTCGCGCGGGATCACATGTTCAAATGTTATATGACTCCCAACTACATGTGACTATGTATTCATGAGGCATTTGTTAGTATTAGCATTAGCCCTGGTATTGTTTAGGAAGAGGCCGATGGTATAGTCCCAGCTGAGGCCAATAATAGTAGGACGGCTAAGAGCCAGTGACAAGGTGCCAGTAGCGGATATGTATGATTGCATGTATGTTGTATGTTTATGGATATGTGATTGGTAGATAGGCTTAGTGCCGAGGATTTACATGGATGCATCCTATGTATGATGGATTATCTGACATAGTGGGGAACTCACTAAGCTTTATGCTTACAGTTTGTAGATTAATGTTTTGTAGGTTGTTCGTGAGAAGAGCTCGGCGGGACTGTACCCATATGATTGTATTTCTGCAGTTTTGGATTTTAACTCTGATAATGTATTGTTTTTAATTAAATGAATGTATGTAATGGCTTTGTTATAAGGTTTTAATTGGTTAATCTTTTTATAATAAATGAAAAATCGCTTTGTAATTTTCGGGACGTTAGGGTGTGTCTGAACCCAAACTAAGGACTGAGAGATTTTCTAAATATGTTTTGAAAAGAAAATGTTTATCCAAGAAAATGATTTTCTAAAAAGGAGTTTTTATGACAATTGGAGGATGAGGTGCATACAGTCATCCAGAGCTCAAAAAGTAAGTGATTCCCAATATACCCATATGATTGTATTTGTGTTATGAATTGTTTTGCATGCTATATTGTAGACTTAGAGTCTGTGTAGAAATCACATGCTATAATTGCTTGATTTGTATGAGATGCCTCATATGCTTAGTATGTGCTTCTTACAGTATGTGTTATGGAATTGTTGCTTGTCCTAGTAGAGGCTTGTTTGGGTTGTAGGTTGTGGGAAGGGTGGATCCTTGAGAGAGAATCTAGGAAGTATAGCATTATGCATATGGCTAGTTGTATGCAAGCGTGTGAGGAGTATAGTGGAGTGTTGCGAAGTGACTTGGGAGTCTTAGAATAGTCCTTGGAATGTGTATGGATACGTGTAGAAGGTAGTAGTAGGCTTGTACTATTGAAAGCACAAGATCCATACTTTGGTCAGGGAGTGTTACAGGAATACCAAGAAGTTGTAGGTGGGTATGCATAGTGTGGGTTTGCGTTGTGCATTGTTTTGATGAAGTTCCGTTATCTTTCAGATTCAGGATGGTGACCTTCCATGTTGGAGCTTCAGATTTGAGTGAGGAGGATGTCTGCGACATCATTTCTACAGAGATTTCGAGATTCACGAGAGAGGGGATATGCCTAGCTTGTTCAGCTCGATCAGGGAGGTTCTAATTTTTGTGATTGATGAGCGACTTAGGATTCTTTGGGCTGATTCGGAGGCCAACCGACTCGATGATCTATTGGTTACCTTTAAGGAGTTTGATGCTTGTGTAGCTCCTTGTTTCTTGGGGGTAGGGAGCCGATCATCAGTATGCGTTGGATTGTGGATGTGGAGAGCGCCTTTCGTGCCAATGTTTTCCCGACATAGGCAAACGTCAGATCTACAACGTGTCTTCTACGCGACGGAGCTAAGGATTGGTGATGCGAGGTTGTTCAGAACCTCGAACCAGGTGCAGTCATCCATGTCTTGGTAGGACTTTGTCCCCAGGTTCAAGAGGGAGTTTGTACCAATGATTAAGGTTTAGCGGTTAGCTAGGGAGTTTTTAGCACTTGAGCAGACTACATACACGATGGCTGAGATCACCGCCAAGTTCGGAGAGAGAGAGAGAGAGAGAGAGAGCATTGATTTTCCCATAATATGCAGCTATAGAGGAGATGAGGATGACTCGCTACCACACTATGTTGAGAGCAGATATCCGGGAGCACATGAGTATCTCGAGTCGCAAGACTCTTTCTAGTTTAGTGGAGGTAGCCCGAGAGAGAGAGAGAGAGAGAGAGAGAGAGAGAGAGAGAGATAAAGAGAGAGAGAGAGAGAGAGAGAGAGAGAGAGAGGGGGAGAGAGAGTGAGTGAGAGAGAGAGAGTGTGTGTGTGTGTGTGTGTGTGAGAGAGAGAGAGAGAGAGAGCTGGAGTTAGAAACCCATAAATGGAAGAGGGCACAGGATCAGGTTCATGCAGCGACATCTTTAGCCAAGAAGGCCAGGATGCAAGACCTTCAATCAATAGATCAAGGTACTCATGGGTCTTATGGTAGGTATGGTAGGGGTCATTGGGGTACTTGTCGTGCGTCGATCAAGTAAAATCATTATTTTCAGATACCATCCAAATCAAAACCATTCATTTACAAGCCATTGTTCTTAAAAATAGAAATCCTATATCAGAGTATCCCCAAATCACTATCATCAAAACCAAGAGGATGTGCACGATCACGCCTTCTCCTTGCCACGATCATCTGAAGTACCTGAAACAATAAACTAAAACTGTAAGCACGAAGCTTAGTGAGTTCCCCCAAAGTACCACCACACAAACAAATAACATATACAATCATGCATGCTGGGTCCAATCAGTCATCGGACTAGAATACCCTCGGGTCCACAACCTCCCGGTTGGATTACCCCTGACCCACAACCTTTCGGTTGGATTGCCCTGGGTCTGTTGACTGGTAGCACAAAGCAGTACAGCCTTAACCCAACCACACTATGTCAACATATGCATCAAATAAACATATAACCAGTCAGTAGAAAAACAGGCAAATCTACAGGTCACTACCGCATAGTAACATTCTATATACCAAGATACATATCTAATAGATCACTATAACATAACAACATCATATATACCAGGATACATAACCTAGTGGGCCAACATTGGTGCCTTCGACCCACAAGTACAGTGAGGAAAACTCACCTGAATCGAAGAATTCTGAAACATTATGATACGATCCCTTTTACTACTTGCGCCCGCGAATCCGCTAGTTACCAAAACCCAGGTAGAATCCCAATCAATAGCCCCAAATCCTCAAGTTTGACCCAAAGTCAAACTTGGTCAAAAAGTCAACGAAAGTCAACAGTCAACCGCCCTCACGACGTAACCATCTATGGCTCACGTCGTGAGCCACTACATGACAAAATAGTCCAGTCTTACAACCCCCACGACGTGACATGCATCTCCTCACGTCGTGAGATCCGTCTGAGTAACTATTCGTTGACCGTGAACCATTCGTTGACCGTGAATTCATTGACCGTGAACCATCTCCTGTGTACGGCCGTGAACCCTTTGCGGCCGTGAACCCCTCTTGGTTTTGGAACCCTTTTTGTTTTCGATTACATTTTCTTTTAAGTCAAAGGGCAATTTTTTTAACAATGAGTTCCTCAAACATCCCGGTCAATGAAGTTTCATGTTCTAAATCTTGTGAAGCTACAATTAAATTTCTTCGTGAACAAATTGATTTGCTAAAAAGGGAAAATAAGGACCTGAAATATGAAGGTTATACCCTAAGGAAAGGTCAAAAACCCCTAAAAGCACAACTAGAGGCCAAAACTAAGGACTTTAGAACACTTCAAGAGGAATACAACAACAAATGTGAAAATTATGCTTATGTTAAGAGACAACTTGCCGAATTAACTGCCGAACTTGATACATTGAAAGTTAAATATAATGATGCTGAATTCACGTTTAAGAAATTTGATGTGTCAAGTGAGGTAGTTGCATCCATGATTGAAAAACAACTAAAGTTCAAAGATAACCAAAGTAAGGGTCTAGGGTATAATAGTGTTCCACATCCCTTTAATGACAACTATAACCCACCCATTGAGACCAATGAGGAAGAAATGCCTACTCAGTTTGGCCAAACCCTTGTCCCAGCTTCAGTTAAGACTGAACCATCTGGGCCTACTGAGGTTATTAAGGTGAATGTTTTTGATGCTTCTACTTCATGTGCATGTAAAGTAGTGGAAGATGAGAACAAGGAGAACACTATTGAACAAACCAATGACTCCTTGAACTCTAAATCTGTTGCTTCTAACTCAGTTACTTCTAAACCTGTTGTTGGTAAATACAGGCCACCAAAACAAGTGAAGCAGAGTGCTTGCTGCAAGTGTGCTTGTGGGAATAATCAGCGACAAGGCAAGGACACGCCACCAGGGGAAGGAAGAAACAACTCCTACGTGAAGAAGCAGACTTGCTTCCACTGTGGAACACCTGGACACATTTCCAGAAATTGTCCTAATCACGCATACGTTCCCTATTACGCACAAGGATGGCGGAACGCGCCAAGAAGGAGATACTCCAAAAGAAACCCTTCAAGTTTAAAATCGCGCAATGGTGATTAGAACGCGCAAAAGGCCAAGAATCCAACTCCCAAAGTCAAGAAGGGAATGTCGTCCAATAAGTCTAATCCAAGAGATGCTCCAATGAAGCCAAGATCGGTTAAATCAAAGCCATCTCAATGGCCGACTTCAAGTTCAAAAGCAAATACTGAGCCACCCATCCGATCGAACAAGAAATGGGTTAAACCCAACTACAGATGGGTACCAAAGGTTCAATCTCCCAAATCTTCTAATCATTCTAACATTTCTTCATCTTCTGTTTGTGATAAGCAAGATATGTCATGGGAAAGAGTACCTTGAAAGGATGACAAAGGTCAACCCAGTTTCAAAATGGACTGGGTTTCAAAGATCAACTGATCCCGCTCTGTGCTGGAGCAGCTATGGAGGCATATCATCAGACTTCGGTTTGTTGATAGTGGTTGTTCCTAGCACTTGATAGTGAACATCTCTCAACTGTATAACACTCAGAAATTTAAGTGAGAGTATGTGTCCTCTGCGGGAAAGGAAAGAAAGGAAGAAATGAGAGGATCATACATGAGGTTTGTGCTTAACGATGTGAAGAATTTTCTGAGATCGAAATATGTGTGCTGTTCTTAGACCTTCTGGATGCAAATTCAATCGGTGACTTACGGTTTGAGTTTTCTTCTCGATACTCCTGAGTTTTCTCTTACATTGATTCGTTTCAAAGATAATCTTTTATTTTCTTATAGTATTTCGTTAGTAGGTATTGTTTGGGAAGTGATATGAAGTATAGTGGTAAAGGGCAATTTATGATGCGTGTAATGCTAAAGCCGAATTGTCTAGACTATGTGCTCAATGTGCTGGTAGGAACGAAGGGTTCAAAAGGACTGGACTAAACGTAGTTTGACAATGAAAGGACTTGATAATGTAGACTTAGATAGTTCCATTTGGACTGACAATACGACGCTCGGGTAGATTGAGCAGTGAGATAAACATGGGAACCTACAGGATACACTAAAGTAATATGTATCTAGAATTGTGGTTTAACATTTCCTCGATGTACGGACTCATGTCCTTAATTACGGTACTGATAGGGCGAATGGGGGGTTCTGATAAAGTAGGTCTGTAGGAAATTATTTTCTTGCTTTCTATCTGTCAGTCATATGTTGCCTCCTCTACGTGATTGGAACATATCCGACCTGGAATGCAACATATGCAACTCTATCTCTATGCATATCCTAATCTATGAAATTCTTTCTATCTATTAGTCATATGATGTCCCCTTTGCGTGATCGGAAGATCCGACCTGGGACACAACATATGCATCCTACTATCTCTCTAACCCTCTATCTATGTTAGTCATATGTTGTTCCCTCTGCGTGATTGGAAAACATCCGACCTGGGATACAACATATGCATTTCTATATCTGTCTTCTCTCTTAATGATTGAATACTCACCTAAAGTAAAGAGTTCTTTGGAAGTTCTTGATTACCGGAATATATCAGGAAGTGGGAAACATGTTCTAGTGCATCTAAAATTGAATAATTTAAAAGGTTGTTTGTAGATCTCGCTACTGAATTTAAGTGGACAACAATATCCTTGGTCGTCGTCAGCTAAATGTCTATTTAAGTATATAGGTACAACTGTCTTGTCACTTATAACCTGTCCAATTTGTCAACATCCTTTGTGTTTAAGTGGACCACAATACCAGTGATTGACCAGATCTAAACATGCAAGCGTGTGTTGATAAACAATATTGAACTGTCTGACAACTTTGATCCCAAATTAGTCTTAAATTTAGCTATTATTTTTGTTTTTGTTAAATTTGTTCATAGTTTTCCTCTATGCACAAATTTAGGGGGAGAATTAAAATTTTTAAAAATCAAACAAAAATCAGAAAATTCGAAAATCAAACGAAAAATCAGAAAATTCAAAAATCAAACAAAAATCAAAAAATTCAAAAATCCAAAAATATTTTTGTTTCTATTTTTTTATTTCTTTTTTAGAAAATATGAAAAATCCAAAAATATTGTGTGCTAAGTTTTCTTTTAGTTTTGTTTTTATCTCAAATTTTTCTTTGTCCTGAAAGTGAATTCAGATGTAGATGAGACTCATAGAGACTGTATCAAGATTTTCTGAGTCATGGCTTTATCCGTGATTGTCGAAGAATTTTCATTCGAAGGAACAAGAAATGAAGATTATTCTTTCAACATTCAATCTTTCAACCCCATAAGCAAATTGAAGCTACACTTGAAGATTATGTGACAGATTGCATTGAAGCCTCATCAATCAATTTGTTGCTATCTATGAACCTGTTGAAGTGATCCATAAGATTCGTTCTCTGTTATTCTCTCTGAAGATTCTCAAGCTGAAAGCGCCATTTTTCAAGAATCTCTACATGAAGCCTCCTCACCCAATGTGCTTTCAATGCCAAATTCTGAAGAAATGCCCATCCGTTCAAGATGAAGTCATTCAGCTAGAAGATTCAGTTATTCATCTTGAAGTTGTGAATAAATTGAAGATTAAAGCTGAAGCCAATCTCCAAATGAAGATTGACAAGAAAAACCAGCTACATTTTTAGGAGGAGTTTTTTGGGTCAAAAGAAAAGAAATCTATAAACCACGGGGGAGATTGTTGGGTCTAAAAATATGGTTTATACTTTACTTTTCTAGGCTTTAATAGTTTTGGTCTAGGACCGAAAACAGCTTTGGATTTACGGTTCATGTGGTGTTTGCGGCTGCATGGGTGTTCACGGCCGTGAACGTGTTCTCCGTCTTGGTCCCTTATAAATAACGTGTCAATGTACAAGAGTTGCATGTGTGTGTTATCCAAGTGTACCAGACGTTTACGACCCTAATAGAACGTGTGCATTGTTGGATTGATCTTGCTTCTACTCCTTCTTATCCTTATTGATTACAGCTTGATTGTGTGTTTGATCATTAGTTGGTTCCAGATTTGGGGACTTACAGGTAGAGTGATGACCCTTTTACTAGGTGTGTGGTGGGGAAGTGATAGTGATGTGGCGATGAGGTGGCATGACTATTGGAGTGGTCAATTGGTGACCACTCCTTATAGCCTTTTGTGAAAGTAATTGATTCTCATGACCATTAAGGTTAATTTCTAGATCAAATATCTCATAATTAGAACATAAAATTGGTTATTTAGATAGTTGAACACGTGAAAATTATGTTAACTTTTTTTATAATTAATAATATTAGTTAATCAGACCAAGATAATTGGTCGTTATAAGAATCAGTAATCAGTGATATAAATCCATTGCACTTCTAATAAATCAACCATAGGGGAAAAAAGGGACTCGAGTCTAAGTGAAAATACTTTAAATATTATGCTTTAATAACGTTTTTAGTTTTGGTTGATAGTTTAAGTGCATTTAATTTAATTTAAACAACCCCCTTTTACTTTTTCTTCTATTAGTTTTATTTGTTGAATCAAAATCATATACGTTCCCCTAGTTTTTACTTTATGGTCTTACATCAACTATATTATTGCACGATTAGGTATACTGCCTATTATGTTATAGTCTAGTTGTGATAAACCATTTTAAAAAATCAAAAGATGTTGATAAATCACACATCAGTCATATAATAGTGAGAAGTCCATCAATTCCTTTATCAAGGGATGAATGGAAATTACCAATAATAATGTTTAATGAGTTAGTTGCACAATTGCGACAACGGTATTTCCAATTCCATAATGTTGGAGGTATATATTAAAAAATGTATAAATAGAGCTATATTTTAGAATTTCCGTAACACCCGGTTTCCAGATTGGATCGATTTAGGGTTCAAGGAGTCAAAGGCATGGTTTTTAGGTAAAACCAAGGCTCATGACGTGACCATAGGAGGGTCACGATGTGAGGAGTGATTAAATGAATATGTTGAATTATATTGATCTTACGACGTAAGTAATAAGGGCTCACGACGTGAGATGCGCTGCAGCCCAAGCCCATTATCTTTTAGGGTTTCCTTCGTATTTAAACCCCATAAACTTCATTTTAGGGTTAGCCTCCTTCATCCCTAAGCTTAGTAAAACCATAACCCTAGCCCATCATTGTGATTCTTGAGCTTTTGGTGGTGTTTTGGTGGCCTGGAGAAGAAGAGATCACCATTGAAGCATAGTTTCAGCTTGGAAGTTCCATTTGCAACCTCTAGCTACACTTATGGACCATTGTGAGTAACCAAGATCCAAACTTTATGTTTCCTTGTTGCTAGATCTAAGGTTTTATGCATGTTTAGCCATGGTTTAAAAGTTAGAGTGTTGGGACTCCATAAGTTTGGAAACTTTATGGGTCCAAGGGGTCCCTTGGTGCTTATATCTTATGGACCTGAAGTTTGGAGGATGTTTGAGTCCATGCTTGAGAACCTAACTCCTTTTTCTTCATAAATGACCTAGTTTGAGCTCAAGTCTCGTATTGGACATATAAGACCTTAAAGCATCAATTTTTATGATCCTAGGAGTGTTAGGAAGCCTCCTAGAAAAGATGGATTAGTGTCTCAATTTTTATGATCCTAGGAGTGTTCACGGTCAATAGAGATGAGTGGTTCACGGCCGTACATATTATTCACGGCCGTAAACGATTCAACAGATGAAACCGTAAACACCCAGATTTTGACTAAAACAGATGATTTTGAGCAGATTTTGTAGTGACTAAAGAACATGGTTTGGCATGCGGAATTAAAGATTGCACAATGAACATGGTGATTTGGGTGTTCAAGAGATGTATTGAATATGTATGGTGTTACAAAAAAGGACATAGATCTACATTTACATAAATAACACACACTCACACACTCAACTTTTACACCTCTCAAGCACACCTCTACAAGTGGACTAAACCCACCTTATATAGAGGTGTTTACATGTCTCTCTCTCACTCTCTATCTCATGCCACAAGGCTAATGCACCACATGCAAGTGGGTTTTACAAAATTCAACCCATTACAAAGTCAAACATGGATAACTTTGCACCCCAACATTCTCCCCCTCAAAGTTAGGAATGGATGACCCACTTCAAATCTTCCAAAATCGAGCAACTACGCGATCCGAGCCTCAAGGGTGACACATGTCGAAATGAACTTCAAATCTTCAATTCTTCAATGATTCTTCAATTTGGGCTCTAGGATGTGAGACCATACAAAGCAAGCATCAACGAATGATCAAGAGCTTCTCAAACTCCAAATAATCACCCAAAAGTTGAGCATAAAAACACACCCCGAAAATCTTCAATAAAACCAAACCCATTTCGAAACGAAATCATTTCCAAACTTCCAATTGCATCATTTGTGTACTTCAAAAATTCAAGGTCACTTCGGTCTTCAAATCCGCGTAATATGAAAAATTCAAGTTCGAATTTCCATATAAATTTCTCCCCCTTTTTATAATCGAAATTTGATTATAAAACCTTCAAGGAAAGAGAACGTGCTCTATTCGGAATTTTTCGTGTCAAAACTCCCCCTTAACATGTGGCATAAACTTTGTGCTTTAATCCGGAAAACCCAAAAAATCTTTAATTTTTAACTTCGTTCTCGGACCGCCTTTGACAAAATTTCTCAAAAATAGGTAGAAATTGTCAATTTCAAAATTCTGCAGTGACCCGGTGCGCCCAAAACAGCCAAAAATGCAAAACTCTCCCCCTTTTCCGAAGCCGGGTAGAAAGTATCAATTTGCATTAACTGCAGGGGCCTGAAATGTATTTTTCTTCAATTTCTCAGTAAAAACAGTTCTTTTTCGAAATTGGGTACTTGCTGCCAACATTTCGAAATATCAGGGACTACTTTCGACAATTCTGTTTCCTTTCTTCCAAACTGTCGAAAATTACCCCTACTTTCAAAAGTGGGTAAAAACTGCCAAATTGTCGAAACATTAAGGACCAATGTCGAAACTTTGCCTTATTGCATTAAATTCACGAAATTTTCTCCCAACTATCGAAAATTTGTAATATGAGACAAACTGTCGAAATTATAAGGACCAATGACGAATCTTTTCTTTTCTTCCCCAATCTAACGAAAGTTTATACAGCACCATTGATAACGAAACTTTTTCCCATCACAATTTTAACGAAAGTTTTTCCTTCTCACTTCGTTAGTTCTGATCACGAAATCCATAGCCCATTCTAACAAAAAAAAATTTCAACATCATTTTAACGTAAACGAAGGCATACGAAGCCTCTGAATTCTTCTGAACCATTTACATTTACCCACTGAATTGTCATTTCGTTAATACAGGACTTCCCAAATCATCGACATCAACAGACGAGTTCACAGCCTTCATTAACCATATCTTCCCAGTTCGTTAACAAAACCAGCAAGCCTTCGCCTTTTGATTCAAGAACCCAACATTACGAAATCGTTACCTCAAAATCGATCCACCCATTCGCTTTTTCATCACAAATCGTCTGACGCAAACCCAATCGATTCAACAAACAATTTCCAGTGAACCATGGCTTTGTTTTTGACACCGATATCAAAGCCTTTCCAGTTCGTTTCTAATTCAAAATCAACAATCGAATCTCAAAACGATACCAAATCATCCTTCGCTTTTATCAATCGTTTTCTGATTTCAGTTCTATGCCGATCAAACCCATTTCGATCTTAAGCCTTGATTTGTTCGACCTTTAAACCAGTTACTCTCTTGAAATCAAGCTTGCAATCATCGACATTTAATCTCATCATTCGGAATCAAATCAACCCAAACTAACCATGTCGACACCCAATTTATCCCATTATCACCAAAAACGAACTTCAAACCAACGATTTCCAGTCAAGTCTAAACCAAATCAATAAACTCACATCAACATTAGCAATATTATTTCGTCTTCAATTACTTCATCTGTATCAACAATCGTTCTTGAGTGTTCATCGAAATCAAAGAATTAATTGATGATTTCTCACGATCTAGATCATCATCGGTAACTGATTCACTAGTTTTGATTAACAATTACTTCAAACCGATTGATCAGGAATATCGAATAGAAAATGAAATTCAATATGCAAACGATTAATAACGAAGATATAAACATCCAATGATAAAATCTGTAAAGAGTGGCGATGAAGAACAATGAATAGTGAACTGCAAATCAGAGTCAAATATGTTTCTTGGTTTTTGGGCTTAAACAATAATATCGGATAAAGAAAAAAAAACGTATGGGCTCAATGAATAGTATCTAATGGAAATTTGGGCAATATGAATTGTAATCAACAATTACAAATTGATCGAAGATTTGTTTATATTTTTGAATATGGATCAAAATGGTTTCAAATTCAGTTTTGAGTTTGATTTTTTAATTCAAATGAATAGTTACAACCTATAATCGAATCAAACACATGATTTGGATTGGATTGGACTTTGATCAACGAAAAAATTTATTGGATCACAACAAATGGGTTTTTCAAAAAAAAATTGATCCAACGAGTCAAATGATCACAAATAAAAAACGCAACGCACGAATTCAATGAAATTAAGAGAGATCATAGAGAGAGACTCACAAAAATTGCTCCAATTGTGACAAATGTTGCCAAACCGAGAATTGTTCTTCAACAAATCACGTTGATCATTGAAGACCCGCTCTGATACCAATTGTAGTGACTAAAGAACATGGTTTGGCATGCAGAATTAAAGATTGCACAATGAACATGGTGATTTGGGTGTTCAAGAGATGTATTGAATATGTATGGTGTTACAAAAAAGGACATAGATCTACATCTACATAAATAACACACACTCACACACTCAACTTTTACACCTCTCAAACACACCTCTACAAGTGGACTAAACCCACCTTATATAGAGGTGTTTACATGTCTCTCTCTCACTCTCTATCTCATGCCACAAGGCTAATGCACCACATGCAAGTGAGTTTTACAAAATTCAACACATTACAAAGTCAAACATGGATAACTTTGCACCCCAACAGATTTCGATTCCTTTGGCCTTGAATTCACGATCAAATGCAGAAACTCAGCAACCAAGCTTGAAATAATCACGAGAATGAAGAAACCTCCAACCGTAAACTCCACTTGAACAAATTTGACACTAGATTGGCTCTGATACCAATTGTAAGTCCCCAAATCTGGAACCAACTAGTGATCAAACACACAATCAAACTGTAATCAATAAGGATAAGAAGGAGTATAAGCAAGATCAATCCAACAATGCACACGTTCTATTAGGGTCGTAAACGTCTGGTACACTTGGATAACACACACATGCAACTCATGTACATCTGACACATCTGACACGTTATTTATAAGGGACCAAGACCGAGAACACGTTCACGGCCGTAAACAGGTTCACGACCATGAACACCCATACAGCCGCAAACACCACATGAACCGTAAATCCAAAGTTGTTTTCGATCCCAGACCAAAAACTATTAAAGCCTAGAAAAGTAAAGTATAAATCATATTTTTAGACCCAAAACTACCTCACATTTATATACTTGTATAGGGTATATTAGTGTTTGTACATTTAAGAGATATAGAGGAGAAGAAGAAGAAGAAGAAGAAGAAGAAGAAGAAGAATAAGAAAAAGAAGAGAAAGAGAAAGGCAGAGAGAGAGAGAGAAAAAAAAAAGAGGAGAGGAGAGTAAAAGAGAGAGAGATAGAGGGAGTCAACCAAATTCAGGGCATGGTCAAGCGTCTTTCGAATCAATTCTCACCACAACCACTCACCATTACTCCAGCTGGGGGGTGGTTTTCATATCCTTCACACTCCCATAACGCATCCATCACAACCCCACTCCTGTTAGCCTAATGGTCATATAATGCAATCTTACACATTATAGTTCATAATTATATCACCTAACCCTAGAATATAGTCCATCTCTAGTCCTAAGAATTTGTTTTTCATAAAATAATTAGGCTAAAAGCATATATAATCAGATTGGTCCTGTAGAATATATAAAACTCAATTGTAGATAATAAAAATAAGAACTTTAATACATAAGAATTTACGATAAAAAAAACATAACAAATAATTAATTTTATAAATATAAATTAATAATCAAACCTTAGTATATAGGGGTTCATCTACATCTAAGCAGAAATAAAGGAGATGCTCTATTTATAGAAGTTCTCTTCGAGAAAAACACAGTGCATAAGGTAAAGGAACGGTTTGCATATCGTGAGGAATCCATGTTTTGTTGAACTCTTCATCTTGGGTGCATTGAATATAGTAAAGGAACACGACACATATGATGGATTTTGTCCTTCTCTGAAATTTGTTCCTTATAAGCTCCAATCAGCTTCCTTATTCTTCTCAACTACGAATTTATCTATACTTAATCAGTTTAAAGAATATTAAGTATCATTTATCTTCAAATATATCCATTGAGCTCAAAATATTAAGATAATTTTATATAATACATATATAAATATGGCAATATCAATGCCATTATATTATAACGAACATATCCTTTTTCCATGACCAATATTTTCTAGCCGTGCACATCCAACAAGAATTGCATGACATATCCTAGCCAAACTTTCTTGAAAATTAGACACTCTATATGCTTTAATTGTCTTCCATAACACTATTTACACTCTATGATTTTTTATCTTTGTTCACAAATTCACGAGCAAATTTCAACAACAAAGGTCTTGATATGTATTTGGGTACATATTTTGATACCCATTTTAATGGAATTAGACCAATAGGTTATGACAGTTAAATTCTTTATGTGCCTAAATAAATTCCTCCAACCTTGATAAAACCATACCCATGATTACATACTATTGTCTATTTACTCCAAAGGTAAGTGGTGAGACATGGTTGTTGGTGTACTCCCATGTATTCCCTTTATTGCGAGCACCATTACTTGCGATAAGTAAACGTAAATATTTTTTAAATGTATGGATCTACAAAATATATGGTAACTTATAATACAACTTTATTATAATGAAACTACAAATAAATATTGGAAAATAATATTACAATATAGTCCTTTTTCAACGAAGAAATGCTCAAAGTGATGGTTGTCATCCATCTTAATGTGAGTAAATGATCTTATATTTAAATTGTGAAATTATACGGAGGGTCTTGAAAACCCATCTCAAGAAACTAATCATATATAATTCATGCATTCTACATTCCATACAACATGATGTAAAACCAAAATTCACATATGAGTTAATGTTATGCATGTTGAAGTTTAAATTTGAATTTGAGGAAATTCGCCTCCCCACGATGCGGTAGATGGTTTACCACGACATGGTGATGCCACGTCACCATAATGCGGTGGTCATTTAATGACTGCGACGCGTCGCCGCCTTGTGTAAAAAAACCCTATGTTTCTGGCTTTAATCCTTATTTAAGGGATGTGATGGCTAGAGTTTCCTCAACCCTCAGCCTCCATTACCCCCAAGAATGAAATATCAAACCCTAGCCTCCTCTTGTCCATTTTAGCTTATTTTGCTCGTTTTGTGCCCATTGAAGGAAGAAGGAGTGCCTTGGCGGTGTAAGGAACCATCAAGAAAGCATAAGAAACCCCTCATCTTTTGGACTCTTTTAAGTATTTAAAGCTTGACCTTTGTGGTTCACTTCTCTTAGATTTTGAGTTTATAAGAAAGTTTGGTCTATTTTATGTGTTTTAAGTGAGTGATTGGAATAAAGTTTGCAACTTTATTTCTCTCTGATGTCCTAAGAGTACTATATGTGTTAGATCTGGCTTTTACTCACCATTTGTTCCCATGCATGAAGTTTATACCATATTTTGTTTTACCGTTTTTGACCTAGTTTGGGGTAAGACTTGCATGAGATGTGCATGTTCATAAAGTTTCAATTTTCATGGACCTTAAGGGAATATTAAAGCCTCGTGGGAAGTATGAGGCATGGACTTAACGGACTAAGATCTTAATGAAGAAATTGTCCCGCCAGACAAACCTCGGTGTTGTCAAGGGTTGACCATGGCGCGGTGAACAAGGAGTCCCACTGTTGTTTTGTCGGGACTAGGCCACGACGCGGTGGACCATTGACTGTTGACTTTTAACCAGTTTGACTTTGGGTTAAATGTTAGAAAAGTGTGTTCTTCAAAATATTTATTAAGGGTAAAATGATCTTTTACCCCAAGATAGGGATTATAAAGAGAAAGACTTGTTTAGTGAGGACAGACAAGCATTATGCCTAATTTTCAGTTTAGGGTTAAGTATTATGTAGTGGTTCGAGGCAGTATCAATATTGTTTAGCTCATTGTGTGGATTAGCTTATCAATTATTCATTTGAGTTCTCAATAACTTCCTTATTATATGGATTGTGTGATTATGTTATGTACGACCACGAACAACCACTAGGAGGGAAGTATGGTGGTGAGGATCAAACAACTAGAGAATAACTTCTTAGAAGGAATTTCTAGTTGTATCAAGGCAGTATGTCAATCACGAACAACCTCTCGGAGGGAAGTGTGATCGAATGATTTGTGTTCTAGAGAATAGCATCTCGGAGGAAAGTTCCAGAGATAGTGGTTAGAAATATTCTAGCATCTGTTATGTGGTAGAATATTAGTAATATGTGATTTATTACTTGATGTTATGTGTTGATGTTTTATGGAATATGATCTGTATAATGAGTAAGTTTTGTGATTACTCACTAAGCCTTAGGCTTACATTTGCTACTTTATGTCTTTAGTTATAGGTCCTTCAGGTTCGAAGGATAAGGAGTTGGCATGATTAGGGGATCTAGACATTCATCAGGGGCATGCCATTCATTTTATGTTTATCTTTTGTTAACTTTGATTTCAAAAAAAGTATTGGCTTTGCTTTTGATGATGATTTTTGATACATTATGATTGATGGTGTTATAGTTGGAACCCCCTCTTTATTATCTATACTCTGATTTTATCAAAAACATTATGCTTGATTTTGGGATGTTACTATAGTATCAGCCAATATATATTTATGAAGTGACCCCCAACTTTTTTGTTGGCTTGGCAATGATGGGGACACAATTATGTGTTTGTGGATATGTGCTCGTCCACTAACTTATGAACTTTGAAAACTCATGTATTCTCGTCTCCTGTACCAATTATGAATTATCCACCAAAAAAATATTCAAATATGTATTTCGCAAATTTGGTGGTTCTAATATGAAATCCCTCATGAATGCATTCAACTATTTAACAACTAGCACTCTTTCATATGTGATGAGGGTTGTAGGTAAGCGATGGGTTACGTTTGTAGTTAAGAGTTCAGGAAATGGTAATGGATGACAATCTCTATAAAATAGTTTTTGTTTTTTGTAGAATGAGAAATATAAAACCAAAGTTGTCCTCATAAGATTGCTTGGACTTAATTTTATCGTTATCAGATTGAGTTTCATTAGAATATGACATATCTTGATAGTTTTCTACCGATTTCGAGTGCAGACTTATGTTTGAATAATCAATCAACATCAACAATTTTCATTATCGTTTGTTGATTCATCAACGTCATGCAGACTCATTGCAAGCAACATGATTGCTCTTACAAGGCCCATTAGCATCATATACAAGCCCATCGTAAGAAAATTTTGTTTCGTACTTAATGTCTAAATGATTCTTTGTAAAAGGCAATAACTTACATACTTGGTTACTTCCGATTTGGATGACCCGTAGAACAGGAGTTTTTGGGAAATCGATTTGTAATGGGATTAGGTGATTAGTATATAACTAATCGGTTGATATCATTTTGGACAACATGATCACAACAAACATTGTGTCATATTTTGAGGCATATTAGTAATAACACAAACTAAACATTAAACATCATTGTCATCAACTATTTGCATAACAACGTTCAATCCATGACATTGGAAAGACAAAAAAATTTATTTGTTCTTAACCTTGAGTTGGAAGCCAACAAGATAACTGAATAACAAAGTTGATATCATTGGTTAAATCCTCATAATAACATATGTAATTTAGCAACATACATTGCGTAAGTCCGTTGTTTCGCTTCACCGCCCCTACAAATAGAGACACTAAAGTTGATTATATTAGCTTGTTTTGAATAACATAATGGTGTATTGAGATACATATTGATAGTAAAACCTTAAATCCACATAAAGAAAAAAAAATCTTAAAATAATGTTTTTCATATCAATCTGAGATGAGAGGTATGTTTAAAATATATGATTTGATAGTCTGAAATGTACATTTAGTACGAAAATGTCATATTTCATCATTTTTTCGTATAAGTATCAACAATATTCTTATAGTTTGATACAAAAATGATTAAACTCAAATGTACTATTTTAAAATTGGTGTCACTTTTACATTTTGATTAAAAACTGATCATTTTAGGATTATTTTTTCATTTTAAGTAGTTATTTTTGTAAACTGAGATCATATAAATTAAATATAAAAACACAAATATGTCTAATCATATTTACCACTTTAGAGAAATAATAAAAAATTAGTCTAATCATAAAAATATTCATCATTTTCGCTGATGACGTATGCGGAATCATCAAAACGACGTCGGTTTGTTGATTTTCACAGATGGACTTTTCCATTTTGCAGATGCCATATGCAAAAATCGTGTGCCCTTCATTTTGATGATTTCGCATGTGCCCTTCAATTTGATGATTTCGCATATGGACCCTTCCATTTTGCCGATGCAATATGAAAAAATGGTGCACCCTACAAATCAGGTGTATAAAAACATTATTTTTCGTCTTTTTCCATCATTTTACAAAACAATGGAAACTGAAAATTCTCTCAAACACAGTTCTCAATTTTACTCATAACCAATTATCTTGTTTAAAAACTCATCAAAACGATGCTGTTTTGGTATTTTGCCCGATGTTATCTGCTCAAATGGTTGGTCCTATATATTGGATGTATACAAACCTTATTTTTCATCTTTTTCCATCCATCATCTTACAAAAAATGAAAATTGATTTTTTTTTTGTCAAATACTATCTTAACAACATAGCTCTCAATGTTACTCCTAAACAATGATCATATTTCAAAAGATCACATTTAAGGTATTGTAAGTTTATTTTAAAGTTATTTCTTCTTTGCAGATTTTAACTTATTTTAAGGATACATGTAATTGTTGATTTTATGATTTGATTAAGAAATACCATTTTATGTAGATAATATATATGTGAAAATGTAAATTTTCAGCAAAAGCAGTTAACTAAGAAATGACATTTGAAAATTTGCTTATAACATATCACTTTTTTTTTTGCAGGTTTTAGGACTTTTGTATTATTAGCAAACTAAGAAAATTTTGTTTCTCGAAGTCCAAACAAACATGGCGGGTATTTACGTAGGGACAGGCCGGAAACCTAAGGTAGTTTTGAGTTTATACATGTTAAATCAGTTATGGGAAACCCCAAACAAATATGAGGCAAACATATTCTTTCAATATTTATCATGGATAGTCTGATAATATATAGATAGGGCTAGGAAGATTGAATATGTAAGTAATTTTTTAAGTAAAATGCAATTAGTGTATGAATAATGGAATAAATAAATATTTCTTAATTTGCTAGCGACTCAGATGAAAGTGTGTTGGAAACTAAATTTTTACGTAAGTTGTTGTCAATTAAGATATATACTAATTCATGTAATTTTTTGTAGCAATTATAACTTCTATATGTAAAACTGTAAAAATATACCTATATAAAAATGAGAGTTGTATGTTTTATATCTTTATCTAAGTTGTAATATTTTTTTGATGTAAGAATAGACTGGGCAACTCATGATATATATGATGTAAGAAATTCCAGTTAAATATAGATAGTCGAATTATTGTTGCGTAGTAATTACTTTAATTTATAATATTATGTATTTGTTTTATAATATTTATTAACTTTATAAATGCAATTTTATGTTATTTTATAGTTTTCAGTTAGCTTATTTGTTAATTTTTTTTTAAAAAAAAATTATATAAAAAATCATTATATTATATCAGTTAGTTTATCAATTTTCAGTTAGATTTTTAGCTAGTCTGTAAAAATAATTTAAATATATATTTTAACCATAAAGTGTTTAGAAAAGGATCGGTTGAAAATATAGATAGATACTTCAAACTTTGTCAAATTTATATATGAATACAACTATTTAGTCTAAAGTTTAATAAAAAAATCACAAATTTAGAAAGGGATAATGACTTAAAAGGGTAACATATTTTTAGGTTTGTACACATTTAATCATTGACTTTTTTTTTGTCCAAATTTTCCTATTGAACTTGTTAAATTGTTCAAAAAACATCCTTATGACCTACTATCGGAGGTTTAGCCGGTTTCCGGCGATCTTGTGAGCTCCGGTGAGACTCCGATCATCTTTTCCGGCGAGTCTCCGACCAAAAACACCAAAAAAGCACATACATAAACAAAAAACACCTAGATTCATGTGTTTTCCTCGAGAAACTCTTCAACCCCTTCAACCCAAATTGAACATCTTCAAGAACAACTAGATCTGAAAAATGAGTTCATCAAAAATGTTTTCAGATTTGTGTGTGTTTGTTAGATCTGAACAAAAATTCTCCAACCCTTCAATCAGTATGTATGTGTGGGTTTGTTAGATCAGAAAACACATACATAATCATGTTCATCCCCTCAAATCCTTCGACCCAAAAACCATAAACCCATAAATCCTTCAACCACTTCAACCCAAATCTGACCATCTTCAAGAACAAATAGATCAGAAAAATGAAAACGATGTGTGTGTGTGTTCATCTTCTTTTTTATTTGTGTTCTTGAAGGTCTGATGAGCTTTAAGATGAACTCGAGTTAGGGTTTTCAAACCCACTAATCGGGAAAAATGAAAACGAAGGTTAGGGTTTGTTCATGTGTTCATCGTTCGTGTGTTCATCTAAAGAAAAAAAACTCTTATGTCTTCGAATCTGGAACAAAATTGAAGAACCCATTCAAGGGTTTGCATAAATTTGTTGTTCACTAGAAGAAAATCGAGCCTCTTTCTTTCTGCTCACAAAAAGAAAATCAAACATGTGTTTTTGAACATCTTCTTCCTAGATTTCGATTTTGAAAGCATGTGTGAGTTCTTGAAAAAAATCGATGCGTTCTTGAACAAAAAACGATGTGTTTGTGTGTTCATCGTGTTCATCTTCTTCACAGAAATCAAACGATCTCCAGAAGTGTTCGTGTGTATGTGTTCTTGCTCAAACACCAGATCTGGGTTTATTGAAGTGATTTTCAGATCTGTGTATGTTCTTGCTCGATTTTTGGAACAACATACCTGCACTGATCTGATGTGTATGTGTGTGTTCATCACATATCTTGAGTTCATGAGAAATGGATAAGAAAGAGAGAGGGGAGAATAGAAGCCTTGAATCTGAAATAGATCTGATGTGTATGTATGTGTGTTTATTTTCGCCGGAAAAATCATGAACACCGGAGACTCACCGGAGAAGATGACCGGAGCATCGCCGGAGGTGTCAAATACGCCGGAAACCGGCTATACCTCCGATGGCAGGTCATAAGGATGTTATTTAAACAGTTTAACAAGTTTAATGAGAAAATGTGGACAAAAAAAAAATCAGTGACTAAATGTGTATGAATCAAAAAATAAGTTACCCTTTTAAGTCATTATCCCATTTAGATTATCCCATTTAGAAATGCAAAAGAAGATGTATTCTTAACTCATAATTATTATCCCATTTAGAAATGCAAAAGAAGATGTATTCTTAACTCATAATTAGATATCATGGATGTCAAAATGCAACTACATATGTCATTATCAATGGTATAGATCTATAAGTAAAAGCAAATCCAATGGTATAGATCTATAAGTAAAAGCAAATCCAACAGGGATTCTTAATTTAAGAATCAAGTACGAAATATTTATAATCAAGGGGTTAAGTCAAGAGTAAACAATAGTATAGGGACTATTTGGTAACTAATTTAAAAATAATGTAATTAATATGAAGTAGGTTTCCAACAACCCAAAGAGTCGTCGTAATAAGCAAACACGGTGACCTCATGATGAGTTTAAAAGAGTAGCGGTTAAAACATCAGGGGCAAAATCGTCATAATTTGAATCTTAAAAAAGCTTTTTGAAATCTGCCAGCTCGTTTCCGTCCCCATTGTTTGGCCTCTGCTTCCCCTGATATAGTGCGAGCTTCAGTGTTTTGGAAAGAGAAAATCATCACTTCTAGAGAGAGAAATTGATCTCGTTTCTCTTCTCTGAGTTTGATTTCTGTTCGTAATCAAACAGATAAGGTTTACATTTATGGCAGGTAGTTACTTCGGTGTGTTGGTATCAGATCCATGGCTACAGAATCAATTTACTCAAGTCGAGCTTCGAAGCTTGAAATCTCATGTAAGTAATTAAGATTCATATGTTAATCGGTGTTTTTAAAATGTTGAGATCTTGTTACATAGGTAATCCGTGTGAAATTTCATTGCATCCGACTTTTTTCTGGTTTAGAATTTATTTTTTTGGTCTGATGATATGCTGTTCTTCTGTTTGTTTTTTTACTTGGTGATCAGTTTCTGACGATGAGGAGGGAAAGTGGAAGTCTCACGCTTGGTGATTTGCCATCGAAAATGTCCAAACTGAAAAACGTTGGAGAGAATCTTACAGAGGAAGAACGAACTGCGTTTCTTCACGATTCTTATCAAAATTTGGGCGATGAAGTTGATTTCGAACTCTTTCTTCGGGTGAATAATTATACAAACCTTACATACTTATTAACATATATATATATATATATATATATATATATATATATATATATATATATATATATATATATATATATTGGTGGTTGTGTTCTAAAGTATGCAAGTTGTACTCGTAGATTTTGAATCTCATTTTAGCTAATTACATGATCTTCCAAGCATTAGTAACCTGAACCTGAATCTGAGTGGCAATCGAGATGATTAGTGCACACTAGATTTTTTTTTTGTGTGTGTGTGTGTGTGTGTGTGTTTTTCCGTAGACAGAATTGATGGATCTACATAATTCATATATTTTTTTGAAATTGTATTTTGTGTTAATGTCATCAGTTTGAATCTCTCTGTAGAATTACTATCTATGTGAATTAAATAAACATAAAGTAGGAATACAGAGCTTTACACAGTTTCACTCTCTCACCTAATAATTGTTTATTTGAAGTAAAGCATTAAACAACTTGTCTCCTCACATGAAGTAAGAAACTTTACAGTTAAACTAAAATAGCGGTTTCATTTTCATATCTACTTTCTTTCTTTTTAAATTTTTTTTTTTTATCATTTATCGCCCAAAAATTCTAGGCAATTAAAGGTGAGCAACATTCATCCTATGTTTCCTGTTCGTCTACATCTGTTGACTTATAATTTGACAAATTGGTAATAAAAGTAAGTCAATCTTTAGTTATCTTGACAGCTATAAATTACATACTTTATTTGATGACAGGTTTACTTGAATCTTCAAGCTCATGCAACCTCAAGGATGGGAAAGGGTGCTAAAAACTCATCAGCATTCTTGAAATCTCCCACATCTACACTCCTTCACACAATTAGTGAATCTGAAAAAGCTTCTTATGTTGGACACATTAATAACTACCTTGGAGAAGATAACTTTCTGAAGAAGTTTCTACCCATAGACCCTTCAACAAATGATCTGTTTGAGGTTGCAAAAGATGGAGTTCTTATCTGGTGATCTTCTGGCCTAAAGCTACTTACCAATATTTGCTATAATTAGACACAATTTCATTTTTCTAACTAGAACTTTCTTCTTACATTTGCAGTAAACTTATTAATGTAGCAGTCCCAGGGACAATTGATGAAAGAGCCATTAATACCAAAACAGTCCTTAATCCATGGGAAAGAAATGAAAACCACACCTTATGCCTTAACTCTGCTAAAGCAATAGGATGCACAGTGGTTAACATTGGAACACAGGACTTCATTGAAGGAAGGGTGAGTATTTCTTGTTAGAAAACCTCTGTTTTTCCTTCATCCTTGAAGTAACATTTTTCTTTTGTTTCAGAGGCATCTTGTGCTTGGAGTGATATCTCAAATAATAAAAGTAAGTTGACTTCATCAATGACTAATTTGTCCATTTTAAATCATATACTTAATCCTGTAGAATTCTCCATTTTTCTCCAGATACAATTACTAGCAGATCTTGATTTGAAGAAAACACCTCAATTGGTGGAACTTGTTGGTGATAATCAAGATGTGGAGGAGCTTATGAGTCTACCACCAGAGAAGATTTTGCTTAGATGGATGAATTTTCATTTAAAGAAGACAGACTACAAGAAATCAGTGACAAATTTCTCATCTGATGTAAAGGTAAACACTTTAACAATAGGGACTATAAATAATCTATTTCATTTAAGATTAAGGAGTTTAATGTAGTGATTAATATTCAATTTGTACAGGATGGAGAGGCTTATTCTTACCTCTTAAATGTTCTTGCTCCTGAACATAGTAATCCATCAACTTTGGTTGTTAAAGATCCTTTAAAAAGAGCAACTTTAGTTCTTGAACATGCTGATAGAATGGGTTGCAAGAGATACTTAACAGCTAAAGACATTGTAGAAGGCTCTCCCAATCTTAACCTTGCATTTGTGGCTCATATTTTCCAACACAGGTGAGTTTTTCATTTTATAAAACAAAAAAAAAAATCAAAATTTGTTATTGAATATTGATTTCACATTTTTATTTGTAGGAACGGATTATCAACCCCAGAAAAACCAGTATCTTTCCTTGAAATTTCACCAGATGAAGCCCAAATCACTAGAGAAGAAAGTGCTTTTCGTTTCTGGATAAATAGTCTTGGAGTTGCATCATATATAAACAATGTCTTTGAAGATGTCAGAAATGGGTGAGTATAATTTAATAATTAATAACTATTATTTAATTATCATATAATTATCATATAATTAATAATGAAAGTACATTACTATTTTTGCATTTAACCTAGGTGGGTACTACTGGAGGCACTTGACAAAGTATCACCAGGAATTGTTAATTGGAAAATTGCAAATAAGCCCCCGATTAAAATGCCCTTCAGAAAAGTAGAAAACTGTAATCAAGTTGTTAAAATTGGGAAACAGTTGAAGTTCTCATTGGTCAATGTAGCTGGAAATGATATTGTTCAAGGGAATAAAAAACTAATACTTGGTAACTTTCCTTTATACTCATACTTGATACAGTTTCAAAATGGCAAATTTGTAATTTTACTTTCTTTTCCAGCTTATTTATGGCAATTGATGCGATTCAACATTTTACAACTTCTCAAGTACTTAAGATCTTATTCACTTGGGAAGGAATTCACTGATGCTGATATTTTAGACTGGGCTAATACCAAAGTCAGAAGCACTGGAAGCCAGAGTTGTATGAAGAGCTTCAAGGTATTATAAAAAATTAAAAATAAACTCTATATTATAATTACAAATTAAATATATTTTTATTTGGTTATTCAGGACAAGAGTTTATCAGATGGAATATTTTTCCTTGAACTACTTAGTGCTGTGCAGCCTCGTGTTGTTAATTGGCGCCTCGTTACAAAAGGACAGACTGGTATATTTTAAAAAAAAAAATTAAAAAGTTATAATTTTTTACTTTGCATTATTGATTTTAATTGTTTTTTTTTATCAGAGGAGGAGAAACAAATGAATGCAACATATATCATCAGTATAGCAAGGAAAATTGGGTGTTCGATATTTTTGCTACCCGAAGACATAATGGAGGTACAATTTTTTTAAATAGGAATATACTTTTATTTTTATCCTATTGGAAAATTTTATTTTGAAAAATATATGAAAGTACGTTGCTATATTTTGTTCAGGTAAATCAGAAAATGATCCTGACATTGACAGCAAGTATAATGTATTGGTTTTTCAAACAACCAATAGATGAACAAAGACCATGTGGATCATCAGATAGTGAAAATGGTAATCAACTTGAAACAAGCTCAAACTCAACAACATATGACACAGAGTCTGAATCATCAACAGACTGAGATTGGGAAAAAAACAGATACGTTTTCACTTTTCAGTTTGAATATTTCGTGTAGAGTATTTTTTTTATTATTATTTTATAAAAAAAAGGAAAAAATTATTTTGTGTATTTTTTGTATTTTGCTGCACTAAATTTTTGTATTAAGATCAGTCGAAGAACAAAGTGCAGATTTGCTAAAACAAAGGTATTGGTGTATTTGTATATAGTTATAGAATTGGGTTTTATTTGGAAATGGCATTTTGGTTTCCTTTCCTTAGTCTGAATTTTTGTTGTAATTTGGTTATTTAGATTGTTTTTGGATGTTTAAATATATAAGCATCTTTTATAACTCAATAATGTGGGATATTATTTGAAAATTTTGAGAAAGAAGTGGTGAAACTTTTCATGTGGTCCAAGAAAGAAAGGGCATGAGCATGTGATTAGTTAGCCGAGGAGTCTTTGTATTAGAAGCTATTGATGTTTGTCAACCGACAGGCAAATATCAAATATCTGGTCCACCATGTGTTTTGTTTCCAAACACTTCCATACACAACAAACGTTCAACCATTAGGCAACCATTAAGCAAACAGATATTTTGTTAGTATATGATACTCATTTCATATTTTGTTGTCTAATATTTTGTTAGTATATGATACTCATTTGATATTTTGTTGTTGTTTAATAAACGTACAACCATTAGGCAAAAAGAGTTCCATCTAGTCAGCATATTCGTGACCACTCTTAAAGGCTCTTTGTCTTTTCTGTTTGCAAACACATTTCCATTTTTCATGTTCAATTGGTTTGATTTTGAAAATTGCCTCATTCAATCTTCTAAATTTTAAAAGATGGGTTTCCATTATTAAAACACTCTTTTGAACAGCCAAATTAAAAATACGACAGCAATAACACAATTTAAAAAAAAAAATGTTCAATCACATATTGGGCTCACAACTCCTTTCATTCGATTAGTTGCGTTAGTATTATTATTAGTGTTATCTAGTTTTTTTATATTAAAAGTGTTTATTAATCTCATTGAAATATCATATATTTGTTCACCCTATGTGGGTGAGAAAGATTTAAAAAACAAGAATTCGTTGAACCAATGTTTTCGTTTTGGTTGATATTTCTTATGTTTTTGTTCTTGTTTATGGTGTTTTATTATAGCTTTTAACATTAAAATCTAAATGAAACCTTTTATTTTTTCTAAAACAAAGATAAACATGTCGTATGTAATTACATTTGAAGAAACTTTTTTGTTTTGACTCATAATTCTGATCTTTTTTTTTTGTTTATATTATTCTTAATGGTTTTGAACATTAAAATCTGAATAAAACGTTTGATTGATTCGAAACAAAAAGAAAGACTATATTTCTAAGTTGGTTTGGTATCTTAGATTGTTTTAAGAACCAAACCCAAACACAACTCCAATCTATGTTTAGAATCTAATCTAAGTTTTTCATGTTTCCTTGTAAAAATCATTGTTAAGCTAGACTTGACAAATGTTTTCTACCTGCCACAATCTTTGAGCATCTCGCAAACAAAAAACGAGTCTTAAAAGAATATAATAACATTATTATGGATCAAATCACTTTTAAGATTGAAAATGTTTATGATCAAGAAACATGAAAGCTGAAACTAGATTCCAAAATAAATTTGTCATATGTGAGGATTTTGTCGGAAAAAAATTAAGGGTGTTTTCATAAAAACAAAAAAAAAAAGAAGTTCGAGTGTTTTTTTTTTTTTTTTTTTTTTTGTCTAGAAACAAAAAGTTACCGGTAAACATGCTAAGATGGCCGAATGGAAAATGCAAAAAAATAAAAAATAAATAAATAATGCAAAGGTCTTTTGAAGAAAAAATAAATAAATTGTGGTTTAATCCATAAAAAAGAAACCCGATATATCGAGTGTTTTATGATACTATATTACTATGTTTAAATTTCAGAAATTTGACGATTCCTAAATTTAGTTCCCTCATGTAAATGATTCTGCAAGCCTTAGTAGGCATCTTAAATTCAATAATGCAATTTCCTGAGAATATATGTGGCATCGACATTTTTTTTTTGGACATGTCCTAATTATTTCAAAGTAAACTACATTATTATTAACAATTATACTACACCTAAGCTATTACTTTAGTTTAACTTATACTTAGTCGCTTTAATAGTTTAGTTTAATCTATAATTACTCAATAGCACTACATAAATCAGTTATTAATTGAAAAGTATTATATTTAATTACTAATCAAAGAGTAGTCAGACAAAACAATCGGCTAGTAGGATCCTTATCATATGTTAGGATCAAACCGGACCAGCCAGCATGGGTACGACAACTTTGGCTTCCCAACATTTTATGATTTTTGTTTAAAGATTGCTTAGAATGAAGAACTCAGTAAAGAAAATAAAAGATTTGCATTAAAAAAATGCTTTGGGTGGGGAAAATGGTTGGAAAGTATGCAATATTTATAGGGTAATTTTTGGAAATCGTTTCCCGTTAACGTTGGGATTGGTCTCGACCGACTATGGTTGTATCAGACCACTGAAACAAGTTCTAGAACCGATTTAAACAATTGTGCTTGGTTGGGTACTACACAATCCACAATGTTCAAAATTCAAAGAAAGTAATAAAATGTAACTGATAAATGATAATCATTACCTAAAAGGCTAAAATATTACAAAATGGACAACAGGACAAAAATACCAAAATCATACAATTTACCTCATAAACAGAAATAAAAATGAAAAATCTTTATAATACCAGAAATATTGAAATATCTCAAATCAATAAAGGAATGTCCAGTTGGGCCAAACAGTCTTAAGCTAACACAGGGCCCATCAAAACCTTTCAATTGCCTACTCATGGGCTCCGACCTTTCTCATGGATTGCAAATTAAGAGCAGTTTGACAAATTCTGAATTATTAAGACGTGAAGTTTTAAGAGATCTGAATTTTTAAAAGGGTTTTAATAAAATCTGAATTTTTAATACGTTTTTTGGTTGAAAATTTTGAATTGTTGTTCTAAACTATAAAATTACCATTTTACCATTCTATATTATTTTTTGTTGAATTTAATATTCTGTTTTATAAATAAATAATCGTACCAACTTCTAAAATAATTATATAAATTAATATAAACACCATATAAAATCCAAATTAAACGTAAATAAAAAATAAACACAAATCCAAATCCATTCACACTTGGAATTTTTATGCATTTCTCAACTTGCTCTGCATCATTTCGTATTAGCATCGTGTTTTATAATTTGTAGAGCATTAGCTTGCAACTAAAACGAGATATATACTGTCTATCTTATTTGACTTGATATGTAAATTATATATATATATATATATATATATATATATATATATATATATATATATATATATATATATATATATATATATATATATTAAATCCAAGGGACCTTATAAATAGTAATCTTTTTTGCTTTAGGTTTTTGCCACAAATGTTTGATGAATTTGACATTTTTAGTCCTCAAAGTGAAAACTTTTACATTTTTAAGTTTTGATTAAGTTTTTGTGCCTTTAGATTTTTGCCACAAATCTTTAGTGACTTTGACACTTTTCATCATTGCAGTCAAATCTTTTATATTTTGATGTTTTTGCCATAAATTTTTAGTAACTTTGACACTTTTCAACCTTGCAGTCAAAACTTTTACATTTTGACATAAAAAACACAAAAAACCTCTTTTAGACTTTTGCCACCATATTTTTCCAACTTTGGCAACTTTCACATTATAGCCACAACATTTTTGGTTTTTCTCCATCAATGTTCTTTTTTTTTGTACACTTTTGAAATCTAATTTTAGGGGGTGTCGGTTTTCTCCCTTATTTGTGGCGATTTACACTTTCAATACATATTATAAAGTTTGCCGATATTTAACTTCTATGACATAGTTCAAAAACGGCGGAGCCGCGCGTCCTTTTCTAGTTAATAATAAATTGTAACTAGTTCTACTACTTGATAGTTAATAATACCAAAACCCATTAGTTTCTATCTGGGCCGTTGTTGTGGAATTGAGTATATATGTATTGGGAATTTGGCATCACTAACAAGTCACAAAACAAGGAAATCATTGGACTACTGGAATTGCACAAAAAAATCTTATACAAAAGGTCATCAACATATGTCCTACAAACTAAAGATGGAAAAATCACAAATTCATTGTTTAAGTGTTTGCAATACAACTTGGAGTGAATTCAGTATTTCAGTATCTAGCAAATTAGCAAAACATGTCCAAGTGGAAAAATATTTTCATCTTTTTCTTTGAAGGCCCAAACGAAAACATTGCCTTTTAAGTAACTACATCAATAGTATGGATGTGTTAACTTAATGGAAGCAACCAGTTGACCTTGACAATTATGTCTCCAAGTAGCCTACTATTTTGCATGCATTTCTAATTAACCTTAATATCGTAATATGCATGATTGTACATTTCAAGACAACATATAACAAGAATGAAAGAATTAATTCTTGTCTTTTTTTATACTAGACGATGGATACTTCTTGCCATCAACACTCAACAGTCATTACGGTGCAAAAAGAATACTCCTATAGGTGATAAAATTCTATTTATCTCACAATTCCAACAACAGTAAAATCCCAACCAAAAAAAAAGGTCTTGGAATGTAAGTGTGACAAGGGCATAGGTGTGTTATGTTTGTTTTTTAAATTAAAGATTTAATAAAAACTATAGTGATCATTCGTTGCGATAAGTTTTATTTATAGCGATGCCTTTTATACAGGCTCAGTTCATTCTAATACAAATTACCATTAGAATGTTAATAACAAAACATATAAAGTGTATTAAATTGTTAAGTTTCATACAAACCAAAGTAACTTATAATTGTCTTCACCAGAACCTTATTGATAAGTACTTTCGCCATGTGCTTCATCAACCGGATTGTTTGGAACTCTTGAGGGATCAAAATGGAATTAAGTCGGTGATTTGGGTTGGTAGTTGAGATTATGAGACAACGATGCTCGTTCAAAATGTTGTTGCATTTGTTTTGAAGTGGTCAGAAAGTTAGTGAGTTATTAGCTGAATCGTTAAGCCAGTGAAATGTTCATTTGTTGTTGCTCGTGATTGTGCATGTGATGTGGAGGTACCCGACTATAAGAGTATTTTCCCCTTGAATACATATCTTGTATATTGACCAATATATATAGTACAAAGATACAACAGATAAGGTAACAAACTAGCATAACATATATATAGATACAATAAATCTTTTCTAATTATTCTAAGTTATCTCTAATACCCCCCCCCCCCCCCCCCTTCCCCTTCAAGTTGAGAGGTGGTGGACCAACACGAAGCTTGGCATGGAATTGCTCAAACAAGGGACGAGCAATACTCTTCGTAAAGATGTCAGCTAGTTGTAGATGAATAGGAATATACCGAATGACTAATTTAACTGAAGTAACAAGCTTGCGAACAAAGTGATAATCGATGTAAATATGTTTGGCTCGCTTGTGAGAGATGAGATTTCTACTGAGAAACAAGGTACTTTTGTTGTCGCATAAAAGAGCGGGTATTGAGGATGGAAGAACATGTAAGTCACTCAAAAGATTTGTAGTCCAGACTATTTCAGCAGCAGTGTTTTCCATAGCACGATACTCAGATTCACAACTGGAACGAGAAACAGTAGGTTACTTTTTGGCACTCCAAGAGACTAAGTTACCACCAAGAAAGATGGAGTAGCCATAGGTGGAGTGTCTGGTTTCAACGCAGCAAGCCCAATCAGCATCAGAGTAGCCAATGAAAGATTATGACTTGGGATACTGAAAATGCAGACCATAAGAGATGGTGCTTTTGACGTTGTGTAAGATTCTCTTGATTGCTTGAAAATGGTCAGTCGTAGGAACATAAAGGAACTGACTAACTTGATTGACTGCATAGGACAGATCTGGATGAGTAATAGTCAAGTATTGCGGTGCTCCAACTAAGGATCTGTAGAGTGTAGGATCAGTGAAAGGAGTGTCATGCGATGTAAGAACTTGAGCCGTGGACAAGGGTGTGAAAACTTGTTTTGCATCAAGTAACTCAGCACGGCTCAGAATATCATGAGTGCATTTAGTTTGTGTGAGAAACAAACCATCAACATTGTAAGAGACTTCAAGACCAAGAAAGTAATTTTGGGGACCAAGATCTTTAGTGGCAAACTCCTTGTTGATCCGCTGAATAAATTGCTTGATTAAAGAGGGATCATTACCTGTCAAGATAAGATCATCAACATAAACAAGCAAGTAAAGTAGGATATGCCCTTTCTTGAGTATAAAAAGAGAGGTATCCGCATGACTGCAAACGAAACCAAGAGTTAGAAGAAAGGTGCTTAAACGTTGGAACCAAGCCTGCGGAGCCTGCTTTAAGCCATAAAGTGCCTTCTTCAAACGACATACATGATGCGAAAACCTTTGATCAATAAAACCAGAGGCTGTTCCATGAAGACCATGTTGGTAAGATTGCCATTTAGAAAGGAATTTTTTACATCAAGTTGATGCAACGACCACCGATTTAAGACTGCAAGAGAGAGAACAATACGAACAGTAACTGCTTTGACAACAGGGTTAAATGTGAGAGAGTAATCTTGACTCGAAATCTAAGTGAAACCTTGCGCGACAAGACGGGATTTAAGATGTTCGATACTACCATCAGAGTGAAACTTAGTTCTAAAGACCCATTTAGAACCAATGACGTTGGAAGACGTGGGATGAGAAACTAATTCTCAAGTGTCATTAGCCTTCAAAGCATCCATTTCAGACTCCATTACCATGAGCCAATGAGGATTTTCGTAAATACGGAAAGACCCTACAACCATAGGCTCGAAAAATGTCATAATTTGGAGAAACACCAAATAAAGTTTCAAACAGACTTTTGTTTGCGAGCACTTTGTATGGAAGACGATTGATGATGTATGTTGCCTAAGAGAAAGCGACAACCCAAAGTGATGTCGGTGCACTAGCGTTAAATAACATAGCAAGACCAGTTCAAGTTACATAGCGGTGTTTACGTTCATCCCGTCCATTTTGCTGATGCGTATAAGGACACGAAATGCGGTGGTGCGTACCATTTGTTGAGAGAATGGTGCTAACATGATGATTCAAGAATTATGTGCCACCATCTGATTGAAAAGTTTTAACCTTGCAAGAGAATTGGGTCTATACAAAGGTTAAAAAGGTCTTTAAAATAGCATAAATCTGATTTGGCCTTGAGTGGATAGAACCAATTGAACCTGGAATAATCATCAATAAAAATGACATAGTAAACATAGCCTTCAGTAGACGTAACAGGAGCAGGTCCCCATAAGTTACAATGAATTAATTCCAACATATGGGATGAGCGTTTTAAGTTATGATCAAATGGTCATCGTTTACTCTTGGAAAGTGCACATGAGGAACAAACAACTGGTTTTGGTAAAATAGAAGTAAAAGACAAACATCCACGTGTTTTCAACAAAGAAATGTTATCAAAAGTTGCATGTCCTAATCTAGTATGCCAAAGTTCATAAGAAGCTTTAGAGAATTTATTTCGTAAAGCAGATAAAAAAGCCTTCTGTCCTCGCTCAAGAACATATAAACCTTGATCAATGCTGCCCTTTGCTAGAACCTCTTTCGTTTCTCGATTCTGAGTGTTAAAGAACTTGTTAGAAAAGAGAACACCCACTGGTGAATCATTAGTTAATTTGCTGATAGATAGCAAATTCTTGGTAAGATGTGGCACAACAAGAACATCTAAAAGCTTGATATTGTTATGGATTGAAGAAGTAGCAATATGAGAAATATGAAAAGAATTACCATTACCAAAAACAACTTGATCCTTGCCTGAATAAGAAGAAGACGGATCCAAATGACCAATTGAGTTTGTCATATGTGAAGAGGCTCCAGAATCAATAAACCAATCTGGATTGTTAACATTGCATTGAGACTGAAATGCTTGAGCAAGACTGGCATCAATAGAGGAACCTTTGTTGATATATGTAGCAAGATCAGGACACATGTTTGAATAATGACCATTTTTTCGGAAAAGCTGGCAATGTGGTGGGTGTCTCCCATGACTACGGCCACCAGAGTAGGCACCCCTCGAGTTTCCAGATCGGCCACGATCGGATGATTGGTTTTTATGACGAGTATGTGCAGTAAAGCCAGCAGGTGGCGGGGAGTTGGTCATGGAAGCAAGAAAGAGTTCATGGCTTTCATCTTGAGCCATTAAATCAATTAGAGGAAGCCGAGTGCGAACGACTCTTTGAGCCGTAGAAAAGGTTTCAAACGAGAAACCAAGGCCTCGTAAAAACCAATGACACTTGTCACTATTACTGACAGGATGGCCAATAGCACTTAATTGGTCGCATATAGCTTTGAACTTGCGTCCAAATTCAGCAACTTTAGAGGTGCCTTTGTTCAATTGGTGAAGAAGTTCTTGAAGGGTTTGCATGCGTTCTTGAGAATCATGGCAATACACATGATCAAGAGTTGTCCAAACATCTCTGGCTGTCTGGAGACCTATAGTCTCAGATAAGGATGAGAATTTGGCTTGAAAACCCGAACCGAACTGAAACCCGAACCGAACCGAATCGAATTAGGCCCGAATAAGCAATTCGATTCGGTTTTCGGGTATCTATATGAGGCTTATTCGGTTTTCGGGTTATTCGGTCCGGGTTACTCGAATAAGGGCTTATTCGGGCCAAAAGGACCGAAACAAATTTGAAAAGTCACAATTATTATTTTCTGTTTCAGCATGTTTGCAAATTTTTAGCCAACTTTGAAGTGTCATAACGTCTTCATTATTTGTCCGATTAGCCCGATTTTTTTCCAGCTTGTAGTTTACAATTTATACTACAGTTTACACTATTTAAATGCATTATTTGGTTGTATATTCAGTGAGATACAGACCCCTAAACATGGGGTTTTAAAGCCGAGTTTTTCTATTTCAGCATCTTTGCAAATTTTTAGCCAACTTTGAAGTGTCATAACGTATTCGTTATATGTCCGATTAGCCCGATTTGTTTTCCTACTTGTAGTTCACAATTTATACTACAGTTTACAATATTTAAATGCGTTATTTGGTTGTATATTCAGTGAGATACAGGCCTCTAAACATGGAGTATTAAAGCTGAGTTTTTCTATTTCAGCATGTTTACAAAATTTTAGCCAACTTTGAAGTGTCATAACGTCTTCATTATTTGTCCGATTAGCCCGGTTTTTTTCCAGCTTGTAGTTCACAATTTAAACTACAGTTTACACTATTTTAATGCATTATTTGGTTGTATATTTAATGAGATACGGGCTCCTAAATAAGGGTTATTAAAGCTGTTTTTTTACAAAAAAAAATACCAACATTTACTTTATTATAATAGATCCTACATATGTTCGAGATGTTTTGACCCCCGCAAAAGAAGATTTCAACATTTGTAGAGCTATGGTTGGATTTCTCGAGAAATTCAAGGTGAAAACCGACATAGTATCGACTTCAACAAAACCGATGGCACATCGTTTTTTGGAGAATCATGTGATGTGTACAACCACAAATTTTAACTCTTTTTGCACCTTTGAAACAATTATATATACTTTGTATTATTTTTAATTAACAAATTTGTTTCTTTAAAAGATTTGTTATGAAATCATAAGCTACAAAAGTCATACAAAATACAATATTTATAGTCATTGTAAATGTTATTTGGGTTATTCAGGTTATACAATCATAATACGGTTTATCCAGTTCTTTTCGGTTATAATAGCTCCTTAATCATCTTGTACATATAATTTGGGTCGGAACCGAACCGAACCGAATAATACCCGAACCGAACTGAACCCATATTGCTTATTTGGTTCGGTTTTCGGTTCATACATTTACCCTTATTCGGTTCTCGGGTTATTCGGGTTCGGGTTGGTTCGGTTCAGTTCCGGCCCGAATAACATCCCTAGTCGCAGACATAACTTCCTCAGACAAAGAAGATTGAAAGATGAGGAAAGCTTTTTGATTAGTTTCTTTCCAGGTAGAGAAGGCATGATTGGGGGCAGATTTTTCCTCTGATTTGATGATTGCAGTAGGAGGAAGAAGGGTACCATCGACATGATCAATCAACTTCCGAAAAGAAAGAAGTGGTAATACCTGATTACACCATAAGAGATAGTTGGTTGAGTTGAGATTAACCGTGAGCAGATTTGCCCTAAAAATTATCCCCCACCTCTTTATTCTGCCCCTATCGATCATGTCTACATCAGAGGCTTCTCTTCCTCTTTCCACCATACTCCATCTGATCTGATACCATATAATAGTATTTTCCCCTTGAATAGGTATCTTGTATATTGATCATATATATAGTACAAAGATACAATAGATAAGGTAACAAACTAGCCTAACATATATAGATACAAGAATTTTTTTCTAATTATTCTAAGTTATCTCTAATACCGACTCGTAATAGGGGGATCATTTTTTTATTTTTCTGACCAAAACCTTGTGTGTGACCACGTTGTTCCCCGGTGGTATGTTTGAGGCATTCAACCTCATCTATTGGTGATTCACCGACCTCATTATCATTTTCTTATACTCCTCTTGGATCTTATCCTACATTAAATAATACAATAAATGTACATTAATTTTTTTTACTAAAATGCGGCATCATAACTATTATAAAATAGATAACTAACTTGTCCAACGATAAATAATAAAAATAACAAAATTCCCAAGTATCAATATACCTACAATAATAACAACGTGTTTTGGATAATAATGACTCACTTACCATATAGGCGATCTACTTTAAATAGAAACAAACATACAATAATAGCAACAACCTTGAGATAGTGACAATCTAGTTTGAATCGGAACATACCTGCATTATATGCAATCTACTTTCAATAGAACATAGATAACCTAGTTTAAATATCAATATGGATAATCTACTTTAAATTCCATATAAATACTTTACATAAAATAGTAACACATTACATCGTGCAAATGCAATTTCTTACTTACCCAATCTTGTTATGCCTAAAGGTTACATCACTTATTGCCTTGCTTGTAATGCATTTATTTCCACTCCTCAATATGACTCACAACTCTCTATTGTTTCACCTATAAGAAAAAAAAAATTACTGAGATTTCATAGGACTCTTAACGCACTGAAATGAGATATCCGATGGGCATGCATAAATATTCATATATGTTGTACCACATATATGATATGCGGTCATGTGAAAATGAGGTACTAGAGGGGTCCGACTAAGCAACGGTATCGAGATGGGTCATTGATGTGATTCCTGTCAGTAAGACAGTGCTTGGAGTTAGTATCAACCAGAGTGACAAATGGGTTTGTGGTTTTTCATGTTTACAATTTAATAATAGCATCAATGTACTTATATTAACTACATAAAATGCTCTTCGCGGTATGTAATGATGTTAACGGGACCAAACGAGGAAGGAAGTAGCCTTCCACACCCCCTCATTCGAATCAATTATATCAAATTCCCATATTAGAACATGAATGTTTTCGTATTAAGGGTGGGTGATGATCTAGTGATGACAATGTCATCAACATAGAGAAGCAAGTAGCCAAGGTTGTTGTTGCACATTTAAATAAAAAGAGAAGTGTCACTCTTAATACACGTGAAGTTGAGTTATAATATGTGAGTGGCAAACTTCTAATACCAAGGATTTAAAGCTAGGAACGTTAGGACTTCACTTCGGTTGGCTTTATGATCATGTTTAGCAATTCATGTTTGATGTTTTTTTGTTTTTATCAACTAGTTATGGGGTAAAACACTTTTGCTTTCACTAGAGTAGATGTAACCTTAAAGAATTGGTGTGATTCCTTTAATCGATTATTAGTTTTATTTAATTTATTGTGACAACTCGGAACTCTAGAACAAACTAGGTTTGAACTTCAACCATGTACCAGTAGTTTCACAATGTAACATTGATATAATAATGAACTTTGTATGCCTAAGGGTATGTTTATATAAAGTTATTATGTGCATTACACTTATTTATACGGTACAATAAATTATGAAGTTATAACCTGTCGAAATTCACGACAAAACCGACACGATACTAGGGATCATAAAAAGTGAGTTTTCGATAGACTGCTTGTTAGCCTTGGTGACCTAAACGAAAATTGTAAATTACGTCTCTGCGCGTCGCGTGGATATAAAGAACGTCAAAAACGGAGCTCGTATGCAAAAGTTATGACCTACCGAAGTTTCTGTTGTCTGAGAGCTTGATACGTGTCCGAAACCCTAGCCTGATCGAGCTCACGACTTGAGCATATATGGCTCACGACGTGAGGTAGCTAATCGAAACCTTTCAAGCCTAGTATCCATATGGCAAGTCTACGGGGTGATTCATCAAAAACTCACGACGTGAACAGTATTTCCTCACGACGTGATGAGTCAACGGGACACCTTCCGAAGCTAGGGACGCAGATGGTGGGTCTACGAGTTGATCAGGACCAAGCTCACAAAGTGAGCTTGTATGGCTCACGACGCGAGTGTCAAAATCTCGGACTATAAATAGAGAGCTTGCCCTCTTTGTTTTGGTTACACAAATACACTACTCTCTCTCGTTTCGCTGATTTTGAGCCTTTTTCCCGAGCCGTCGGTCGCTAACTGCTGTCAATTTTTCTAGCTAGATTCTACCCGCAATCATACTTAAGGTGAGTTCATACCCCTACATTTTCAAGACTTTTTCTATGTTTTTAGGGGGGGGGGGAATACAAGTAACACACAAAAATATTTTCGTTATAACGCGAACATTTTAAATATGTTACTATACTATTTTATGAAAAGCGTTAAAAACATGAAATGGTTTTACTATCAAGCGCGTGTGAATTCACGAACAAAACTTTGATAATCATTACATTATTTGTGTGTGTATATATATATATATATATATATAACTATATATATATTTCAAATACGAAAACGTCCATTTTATCGAAACTTTACCAATATAGTTTACGAAACTTTACCCCTTTGTAACCCGTTGAGCAAAGGGTAAAAATGATATAAAGTACATATATCGCCGTTTTACGACATTTTCGACGTTATCCTGGAAATATGGGATAACGTCAGTTACAACCATTTTTATTTTAAAAACACGTACGCTCGTTGAATAAATTTGTGAGGCGCTGTCTTCATCGTACCTAACTGAGGTATATAGAAAGTCCTGTATTTATAATCGGAATCTCCGATACGAGAGCGTGATACTTGTGTATAGATCTATATGGGACTGATGATCCCACACCCTGACTACTAGCTATAGTCAGACCGGCAGGTTATGGGTGACAAATGTCATAAATAACTCGGCGCCTGAAGAACGACGAGACAGACACTGCATCTTAAAAGAACGGTTATGAAAACTCACATGGGAAACGACTATACGTACATTTTACACGAAAACACTTTTCTTCAAATGGTTTTATGCATGAATAAGACTACTTATTAACTACTTTACGTACGGAAAACACTGGTACATTTTGGTCTGGGAACTTTTAAGACTACAACTCATTTCTACGGAAAAAATAGGATTTTTCTGGAACAAACATCCATATTCTACAAGTGAACAACTTACATTTCATTATTAGAAAATATCGGATTTTCTGGAAACAAACACGATAACTTTTCATGGAAAGACTTACTATTTTCATGTAAACTCTTATGAACTCACAAACTTAATTGTTGACACTTTTTCAAACAACTTGTATTCTCAGGAAACCAGTAAAACAGGTAACCACCAGCTTTTGAGGATGGGACGCTAAAGCGCCAAACAAGTCTTTTGTCATTATATTATAATTGGCTTTTGAAACATGTAATCTTTACAATGATGTAACATTTCCAATTATATATATGATGGTCATGTTTGCTTTCTTTACTACTATTCAACTGTTATGATACAATACATGAAAGTCATCCACCCCTGGACGTTTCCGCCATCCTGGTTTGGGGGTGTGACATTTATCATGTTTGTTTGGTTAAAAATCCATATGTGCTTTAGTTGATATCTTTATTACCTATAACTGAGTTAATAGAGTCTTGAGGGCCAATCTAACTTTGTTGAGTTGAATCGTAGTTGTTAATAGCCATTGACAATTATAACTATAGATGGACCAAATCTTAGGGTTAGGTTACTAAAGTAATTAACTTAAATATGTATGCTTACATTAGACAACCAATCTATGCACCAAATTGATTACCATGACCATTGGGATCATTTTCCCGATCAAATATCACATGATATGTACTTAATAATAATTGTTTAGATCGTTAATTGCATGACCATTGTGTTAATTGTCTTAATAATTACAATGTTAGTTAACCGGAAATCGGTGAATAATTACTAATATCCTTTGCACTCTATTGGAATCCACCATAACCGAAAAGGATAAGTGAATCTATGTGAAAGTATCTTTATATGTCTTGTATCTAAATATAGTTTCTAGTTTTGTCTCGTTTCCAGCTTAGTTTAATTAGTTTAAACATAACCCTCTTTTTACTTTTATGTTTATAGTTTAAGTAACAACTTTCTAATGTATCAGATGATACACGACACACCAATTCTCACTGCGTGTCACGTCCATATATGTATCGCGATTGAAGTTCCTACACTTTTAGAAAATGCGATGTCTGCCACATATAAACGCATCGTGAAAGTGCCCTAAACAAATATATTTGAGTTTTAAACAAGCAACTTTCCACTACTATCCCAAGGGGAGTCTGTTCCTTTTCTCCCTTAAAATTTTATGTGCTTTAATTGTTTTTATGCATACTTTGAAGGCATTTTATGAAACAAATGTAGGGTAGGGGTTGAAAAGGGAAAATGCATGCTAGTTTAGTTTTGGGTCTAAATTAAAAAATTTGCTCTAATCAAGTTACATCGAAATGGAGTTTATTAGTGTTATATAAGATAATTTGAAATGAATCCTAAAGTTTTATTTAGCTGATATGTTTTAGTTTACATGTGGCTTTCGAGGTTTAGGGAAGTCATGAGACAAAAATATAAACTTATGTAGTTTGAGGGATACAATATGTTTTGCATTATTTGCTGAAATAAACCCTTGAAATTTTATTTTAGTGATTAATCATTAGAATATATCATTAACCAATAAAGGTTGAAGTTAATTTTCTAAGCTTATGTCCATAAAAGTGAAAAAGAGTCAGCAAAAATACGAATAGCTTGTGGAAAGTCAAAAAGTGTGAAAAATCAAAGAACTGAAAAGTGGTGAAATTGGAAAAAAATCCGAAAGTTACAAGGTTGAGAAAAAAATGGGTCAATGTTTGCCATATATTTGAAGTTAAGAGTTATAGTTAAAGTTGAAATTTTTATTTTCTATATTATTTTCTTTTTAAATTGAGTCTAGCAGCTTGAGAACATGGCAAACATAGCTTGAAGTTAGAGAATTTTTAAAGAGTATATTCGAAAGGATGCATAAACGAGTATTGTTTAAATTAAGTGGTAAAAATTTATGAGGATTGTGAGTATTTACAACTTGGAAAGTAATTAGGATTAGATACAAATATGCACATTAAAGCTAGGTATAATTGGTGGGTTTGGATTGGATTATCTTGTGTAATATTGGTAAATAAGGTTTTGATGTAATGATATTAAACTTAAATTGCAATTATGACTTGAATGATTCTACGTTTGCTTGGGGACAAGCAAAAGACAAGTGTGGGGTACTTTGATATGACCTTATTTATATATTTATTTTTGGCCATTATCTTAATATATTAAACTTAAATGTTAATTTTCAAGAAAAAAATATATTGATAACGCTTTGAATATGATAAATATAGGAAAACCATGGTTGTTGAGCAAAAGGAAAGGATTGAGACAAGAATGGAGTTAATAATGACCAAATTCGAAAACTTGCCAAAAATCAATTGACTTATTGCGCCAACCTCAAGAACACGTCGTGTCCAAGTTTCCTAAGTCAATACAAACACGGACATCTAAGTATTCGTGACGCGTTTTATCCCTAGTCACGACGCATTTTCATTGTTTCTATAAATACTCAACCTTTTTTCAATAATTCAGTGTGCAACCAAGGTGCAGCCTTGGGCAGCCTTTCCCAAGGAGTTGGAAATTTTTCTTCATGTTTAAAAACCCTTTTGGGTTGATTCTAGGCTGAAGAAGCACTTTGGATCAAGGATTTGAAGCAAGGAGCATTAAGACTTTACTTCAGTTTAATTTATGATCGTGTTTAGTTATTCCTATTTGATGTTACTTTACTTCAGTTTAATTTATGATCGTGTTTAGCTATTCCTATTTGATGTTTTTTTTTGTTTTTTTCAACTGGTTATGAGGCAAAACCCTTTTTGCTTTCGCTAGAGTAGATGTAACCTAAAAGATTTGGTGCGGTTCCTTTAATTTGATTATTAGTTTTATTTAATTTATCATGTTTGTTTGTTAAAGATCCATATGTGTTTTAGTTGATACCTTTATTACGTATTGTTGAGTTAATAGAGTATAAAGGACTGATCTGACTTCATTGTCTTGAATCGTAGTTGTTAATAACCATTGAAATTTGTGACTATAGATGGACCAAATCATAAGGTTAGGTTAAGAAAGCAATTAACTTAAATGTATATGTTTGCATTAGACAACCAATCTATGCACCAAATTGATTACCATGACCACTTGGATCATTTTCCATATAAAATCTCTCAGGATATGAACTTAATAATAATTGTTTAGATCGTTAATTACATGACCGTTGTGTTAATTATCTTAATAATTATAATGTTAGTTAATCGGACCAAGATAACTGACTAGTATAGAAATCGGTGAATAAATACTTATATCCATTGCACTGTATTGGAGTCCACCATAACTAAAAGGCATAATCGAATCTATGTGAAAGCATATTTATCTATCTTGCTCTAAATGTAGTTTTTAGTTTTAGTTTAGTTTAATTAGTTTAAACAAAACCCTTTTTGACTTTTCTATTTATAGTTTAACTGTAACGTCCCAAATTTCAACCAAAAATGTTCTTTTAAAAATAAAGAGTAAAACAACTAATATTGTTTTTCATAAAATCCAAAGTATCAAATTGTTTCATCACCACAAAAACCATAACATAAAACTATATCAAAATCATCATAAAAATAGTGGAAGTCTAAATCATATATCAGTATAGATGTGCATGTGGTACAATCAAGTTAGGCCCTTCCCTTTATCAACAGAAGAACCTAAACATATTTAATCAAAAAATTTAAGCGTAAAACTTTGTGAGTTCCCCAAGATACCATATACAAACTAAGGGCTCGCAACCCATCATTGTTCTGCCCTTAACAATTGACTCGCAACCTATCGTAATTCCGTCAATGACTCTGTGTGTCTAGACCCGCAATCTGACTTCATTGTCTTGAATCGTAGTTGTTAATAACCATTGAAATTTGTGACTATAGATGGACCAAATCATAAGGTTAGGTTAAGAAAGTAATTAACTTAAATGTATATGTTTGCATTAGACAACCAATCTATGCACCAAATTGATTACCATGACCACTTGGATCATTTTCCATATAAAATCTCTCAGGATATGAACTTAATAATAATTGTTTAGATCGTTAATTACATGACCGTTGTGTTAATTATCTTAATAATTATAATGTTAGTTAATCGGACCAAGATAACTGACTAGTATAGAAATCGGTGAATAAATACTTATATCCATTGCACTGTATTGGAGTCCACCATAACTAAAAGGCATAATCGAATCTATGTGAAAGCATATTTATCTATCTTGCTCTAAATGTAGTTTTTAGTTTTAGTTTAGTTTAATTAGTTTAAACAAAACCCTTTTTGACTTTTCTATTTATAGTTTAACTGTAACGTCCCAAATTTCAACCAAAAATGTTCTTTTAAAAATAAAGAGTAAAACAACTAATATTGTTTTTCATAAAATCCAAAGTATCAAATTGTTTCATCACCACAAAAACCATAACATAAAACTATATCAAAATCATCATAAAAATAGTGGAAGTCTAAATCATATATCAGTATAGATGTGCATGTGGTACAATCAAGTTAGGCCCTTCCCTTTATCAACAGAAGAACCTAAACATATTTAATCAAAAAATTTAAGCGTAAAACTTTGTGAGTTCCCCAAGATACCATATACAAACTAAGGGCTCGCAACCCATCATTCTTCTGCCCTTAACAATTGACTCGCAACCTATCGTAATTCCGTCAATGACTCTGTGTGTCTAGACCCGCAACCTATCGATGTTTCTAATGGATTTTCTAGGTTATAAAAAAATTACATGTGGCGGAAAAACACTTAAACCCTTAAGTTCACATGCAACCTAGAAAGGATCTATGTTTTCTCTATTGATAGCAACTAACTATGAATATCAAGAAACCCTAGGAGAGAGGCTATGAAATCGAAATTCATGCAGAATTAGGGTTACATACCTTTTGATTATTATTGTAAATAATCAAAGTAGAATCCTTCTTCTAGATCTTAGAAAGCTAACACCAAAGGAATGGATGCCTCTAATGGCTTGTATCCAAAACCCTAGTAACAAGAAGACTTGAGGAGAGAGGAGGCTTGAGCAAAATTTTGGCTCTATGAAGGAAAGAAAAAGTGGACTAAATAATGAGAGCCAGGGAGGGGTTTATATAACTAAAGGAAACTTGAGGCCAAAGCTAGGGTTTTGGGATAAGGCGCAGATTAATTAATATTATAATAAAGTTGCCTTATCTCCTTATCGTAAGCCTCATGAACGAAATTTCTAGCCCATTCCTAGCCAAATTTCGTTCACCCGCATCCCATGGGGTTCTTGAACTTTCTTGTTTCAACTTTTAATAAATAACAAAACAGCCCCCACACTTTTAACTAATTCAATTAATCCTAAAATTAATTCCAATTAATTTCTGATTAATTCCAAATTAATTATTATTATTTCCTATCATATAATATATTAATAAACTATTTATTCCAATTTATTAATCATATAATAATTTAGCAGTTCAGCCTCTCTCTCCAAAAGTCATTCTATTCAAATACTAGTTTTGAGGGCAATAGTGGCGAATCTAGAACCAAAAACAACACGGTTCCTTATTTAAATGAAACTGAAAAAAAATATGAAAGTGTAGGTCTTTTAGTAAAAATAAGGTAGGTCCTAAATTTTTTCTATATATAAATTTGTTGTATTGAAAAAAAAAAGGTAGGTCCTAGGGCCTACCTTGTGAATGCTTAGCTACGCCCCTAGAGGTCAACCCAAAAAAGACTTTGCTTCTAATTCAAGAATATAACAATTTAGTTATTGGCTTAGACACCTTAATCCAACATTCTCCCACTTGGATAAGTATGTAACTACAATTGAAAGTATAGACCTTGAAATAAACAACAAAGAGTGCTTTCCAAAGCCACTTCCGAACTCTGATTCAAACCAGCTATTAGCCCTAAGATAAGTGATCACCTATTCCTTCATCCATCAAGATATTGTATGGACACGAGACATGAATTAGAATCAATCTCATTGTCCAAAATTTTATTTCCCGATTTCCCGATTTGTAAAGACTTGATTGGACTTCAACATGAACACATCAATTAGTCCTGGCTGGGCCCAACACTATATAGTCAACATCAAATCATCGATGAGCCAATGATATCGCTTTTATTGTTAGGGCAAAAGGAATGAATTACTTTGACTACATAGTCATACAATTCACATAGCAAATCATACATGGAATAAATCTTTATAACACTCGGTTACAAGATGCGTTTGAGTAAATGAATGCATAACTGATCTGTAAACAATGAACTATATATCTCTATTTAAGAATAAAAGATATTATCGTCTTAGAATTACTTGTGACAAGATCCATGAAGTAATCTCTAAGCGTGGGTTTATCCAATACTTAAAAATGCCTATTTTCAAGGTACTCAGGAATATTACCACAATTCAAATTGCAATGTCTTAACCTCAATCGACAATCTACAATCAGTTCATGACAGTCTTAATTTACTACTTACTTTCAAAAGTATGAACGATTGTGGAAGTTTGAATAATTCAAATTACTCAGGAAGTGTAAACATGCAAAAAGAAACACAAGAATAAATAATTCAATAAGGCAATACGATTCTCTTAAATAATTCGCTATTATTCATTCACCAAATCAATTACATTTATTTTGTTACAAGTTTCAAACATATCACCTAACTACTAAAACTAATATCCTCTCTGAGGCATGTGCTCCTAGCATGCTGCTAGTGTTTGAATCTGCTCAGAGCCTTTGTGAAAGGATCTGCAACATTATCTTTTGATGATACTCTCTTCACCAGAAGGTGTCCTTGTTCTACCCGATGTCGAATGTAATGGTACTTTCTGTCGATATGATTGTATCTACCATGATCATTTGGTTCTTTTGTCAAAGAAACCACGCCTTCATTTTCACAGAACAATTTCTTGGGTTCCTGAATAGTTGGAACGACTCTGAGATCTTTAATAAAGTTCTTCAGCCAAGCTGCTTCCTTCGATGCTTCACCCACTGCAATGTACTCATAATCACACGTGGAATCAGCCATTGTGTCTTACTTGGAACTTTTCCAAGTAACAGCTCCTCCATTCAGTATGAATACCCAACCAGACTACGAAATAAAGTTGTCCTGGTCTGTTTGGAAGTTGGTGTCATTGTAACCACTTACTCTTAATGTATCATTGCCGCCAAGAACTAGGAACATGTCTTTCGTTCTTCGCAAATAATTAAGAATATTCTTCAACGCAATCCAATGGGCTCTGCCATGATTTCCCTGAATTCGACTAATCATGCTCAAAGCATAAGATACATCAGGGCGAGTACATTCCATTGCATACATGATTGATCCTACAGCCGAAGCATATGGGACTTGACTCATGTCAACTATCTCTTCATCAGTACTTAGACTTTGAGTCTTACTCAAGTTGATAGTACTATGAATGGGCAATTCCCATTTCTTTGAATTCTCCATACTGAAACGCTTCAGTATTTTATCCAAATACATACTCTGGCTAAGACCAATAAGTCGATTCTTTCTATCCTGATGAATCCTTATTCCCAGAATATATGATGCTTCCCCTAGATCCTTCATAGTGAAACACTTCCCAAGCCAAGACTTAACTTCTTGCAAGGACGGAATGTCGTTTCCTATAATGAGTATGTCATCAACATACAATACTAGGAAATTCACTATACTCCTACTAACTTTGACATATACATAGAACTCATCTTCACTTCTAGAGAACCCAAACTCTTTGACTTTCTCATGGAAGCAAAGATTTCAACTGCGAGATGCTTGTTTTAATCCATAAATGGATTTCTCAAGCTTACACACCCTATCAGGAAACTTGGCATTTACAAAACCCTCTGGTTGACTCATGTAGATGTCCTCAGATAACTTCCAATTAAGGAAAACGATTTTAACATCCATCTGGAAAATTTCATAATCTGGAATGTAGCTATAACAAGCATAATCTTGGTAGACTTTATCTTTTCTACTGGTGAAAATATCTCATCATAGTCAATCCCATGGGTTTGAGTAAAGCCCTTTGCAACCAGCCTAGCTTTATAAGTGTGTACCTTCCCATCAATGTCAGTCTTCTTTTTGAAGATCCATTTGCTCCCGACTGTCTTTCGACCAGGCACATGATCAACCAAGTTCCATACTTGGTTATCATACATGGACTGAATCTCACTGTCTATTACCTCCTTCCATTTAGCAGCCTCAGGGTCTTCCATTGCTTCCTTGTAGTTAGCAGGTTCATCCAAATTTACCAGTATACGATCACTGACAAACATGTCACCATCTGTAGTAATATGGAAACCATAGAACTCAGGTGGCATGCTAACCCTACTGGAACAACGAAGGGGTAATGAGCTGTCAACTGGCTCAACTGGAACCTCTTCCTCATGTTGAGTGCTAGTGTTGTCTGAGGTTCCTTCATTTGACGACTCTTGAATTTCTTCAAGATCAATAGTACTCCCACTTTCCTCTTTGAATATGAGCTATCTCTCGAAAAAGACTCCCCTTCGAGCTACAAAGACCACATTATCACTAGGTCTGTACAACAAGTATCCAAAGGACTTTTGTGGGTAGCCAATGAAATAACACTTCTCGACTCTGGGTTCAATTTTGTCATGCGTCTCTCATCTTACGAGTGCTTCACAACTCCAAACCTTGGTATGTGCGAGCGAGGGAGCTTTCCCTGTCCACATCTAATGAGGTGTTTTGGCAACCTTCTTTATTGGAACAAGATTCACGATATGGGCGACTGTCTCTAAGGCATACCCCCAGAAATGAATAGGAAGATAAGCTCGACTCATTATGGATTGAATCATGTCTAGTAAGGTTCGATTATGCCTCTCAGCCACACCACTAATGTGTGGTGTTCTGGGAGGAGTCAATGGTGAAACGATTCCACATTCCTTGAGATAGTCGTGGAACTCGATATTAAGATACTCACCACCTTTGTCGGATCTGAGCGTCTTTATCTTCTGGCCTAATTGATTCTAGACCTCATGCTTAAACGCTTTGAACTTTTCAAAGGTTTTTGATTTATGTTTGATCATGTAGATATAACCATATCTGCGATAATCATCTGTAAATGTCACGTAGTATCGATTAGCATCTCTTGTGGTGGATCTAAATGGGCCACACACATCCGTATGGATTAGGTGCAACAATCCTTCACCTCTTTCACATGTTCCAGTGAAAGGTGATTTTGTCATCTTGCCCACGAGACAAGATTCACATTCATCATGTGTACTAAGATAAAATGATTCCAACACTCCATCCTTTTGGAGTTGGGCGATGTGTTTCTTGTTGATGTGCCCAAGACAACAATGCCACAAACATGCTTTGTCCACACCATTAGACGAATCAATATGAAACACACTATTGCCTAGGTTATCAACACAAGTCACAGTTTCATACACACCATTACAAGGTAAAGCTTCAAACATAAAAACACCATTATGATAAGCAGAAATAGAACCAACTTCATTATCAAATGAATATCTAAAACCTTGTCTAAATAGTGCATGAAATGAAATAATGTTTCGCATCATATCTGACGAATAACAACAATTAATCAAATTAACCCTAACACCACTACTAAGCATAAGCCCATATGTTCTAATCTTGGTAACAGGTGAAGATCGCCTATTCCCCATTATTAGATTTATATTCCCATGCTCTACCTCCTCACTTTCGCTTAGTCCCTGTAGATCATAACAAATATAGAAACCACATCCTGTGTCAAGGACCCAAGAATGAGAAAGTTGTGTGTTATTAACTTGAATAGGGTAAATACCTAAAGAGGATTCCTTGGTCTTGCCATCCTTCAATTCATGCAGGTACTTAGGGCAGCTTCTTCTCCAATGGCCATTTTCAATGACCGTGGGGACATCAAAGTTGGGCTTCGACTTTGACCCACTGCTAGACCCTCCAGAATGGGCCTTCCCTTTACTTCCGGATCCGAAAGGAGCCTTCCTGTTCTTCCCTTTTACAGATCCAATGGCAAGGAGATGAGCATTTGTTATAGTAGAGGCATGATTTTCTTCATCCCCGATTCAACAGTTTGCAATAAATTATGAAGCTCATTCAATGTCATCTCTGTATTGTTCAAATGATAGGTCAGAACGAACTGATCATAACTAGGAGGTAATGAGTTAAGGACCATATCAATGGCCAACTCATCATCAAACGACACATTGAACTTATAGAGTTGTTCCATGTACCTTTGCATCTTTTGTACGTGAGGGCAAACATGTTCTCCATCCTCGAGCTTGCATGTCATTAAATCTTTGACCACTTTGAACCGCTCTTGTCTCGCCTTCTTGTGGAACTTTCTAGCAATTTCGAGGTCCATCTCGTATGTCTAGTAGTCCTCATAGAACTTAGCCAACTTAGGTCCCATAGTGGCCACCATGATGCAAGCGACCTTTCTGGCATCATCATGATGTTTGTTGAAAGAGGCAATCTCCTTAGGAGTAGCAGTGGATTCATAGATTTCGACAAGAGGCTTTTCGAGGACATATTCCTTTCCCTCATAACGAAGAGTCATCTTCAAGTTCCTCATCCAATCCATGTTGTTGGGACCGGTGAGCTTCTCTTTCGACAAAATCGAGAGTAGAGAGAAGTTTGAGTTGGAGGAGCCGACTTGAGTAGCAGCGAGTTCACCATTTCTAGACATCTATATATAGAGACATAGTTTTTAGTTAGTGATATAAATCCTTAATATTTTAACCCAAAATAAATATTCAAGGCTAGGATCCAAAATACAATTCACAATCAAGAAGAGGGATGTCGTAATCTAATTGTGAATTTATCAAGGTAGGTAATACAAATTTACCAATTTCAATCTAGAATGAAACTCCTAGATCGTTTGAGATTCATTGAATCTTATCAATGACATGTTTAATCTCAGATTATGCTCTTCAAATTTGTGATTGGGATGTCGAGGATCACAAATAAGATGTGAATAACCATGCAAACCCGCTTGACAACCTCGATGTCATTTATCATCTCAAATTAATGTGCCGGTAAACCACACGCGCTCCATTAACAATGATAATTTTCCATCTGTCCATCACTCACCTTTATAGTCTCAAATTAGTGTGACAGTTAACCACACACTCTCTACTAACCACATATAAAGAGTGATGTGCGTTTTCATGGACTAGCATACACTTCATAATTTTGTCCTAAAGTAACTAGAGTTGGGATTTATTCAAAAGGTTCTAGTACTTCAATAGCGTCATACTTTTAAGAGGTTATATCTTATAAAATCCTTTCGGTTAACGGCCCTCCACCATACAAGGGAGCGGTGGGTGAGAGTGGACATTTACTCAACGACCATTTTATAAGTCGCTTCCTTATACCCCCTTATAGTATGGCTTCGTGAATGAGGTGTACTAGCAATTTGACTGACATGTCTTATACGTATAATATATTAAACCTTTAATCATATATATCGTATAAGGTGTATTTTAAACCTTTTCAAAATACTAGGGTTTAAAGCTAATCTTTCGAATTAAGCAATTAATAATAATTAATTTAAACTAAATAATGATTTAATCTTTTATCTTAATTAAAAAATTAATTAGATAAACTTAAATCATATTATTTACCAATTAAACAATTAATTAAATAATTTAATTTCATGGATTACATAATTATTTACCAATTAAAAAATTAATTTAAATAATTCAAATTTAATCCTAATTAATCCCTTATCCTTCTAATTTTTGGAAAAGGGTAGGGTTTATCAGGTTTTAATTATTCAAATTTTAAATCATATAAAAATAAAAATTAAGTAAACTAGAAACCCTAGGGATAAGCATACAATTTTCGAAAATAAGGGGGTAGTGGCTAGGGTTCCCAAAAATCTTAGCCAAGTCGAAATTTTAAGCCTTTAGAATTCATTTTAATGCACAATCAAAGAGAAAACTAAGGCTCTGATACCACTTATGGGTTTTCTAGGTTATAAAAAAATTACATGTCGCGGAAAAACACTTAAACCCTTAAGTTCACATGCAACCTAGAAAGGATCTATGTTTTCTCTATTGTAAGCAACTAACTATGAATATCAAGAAACCCTGGGAGAGAGGCTATGAAATCGAAATTCATGAGAATTAGGGTTACATACCTTTTGATTATTATTGTAAATAATCAAAGTAGAATCCTTCTTCTAGATCTTAGAAAGTTAGCACCAAAGGAATGGATGCTTCTAATGGCTTCTATCCAAAACCCTAGTAGCAAGAAGGATTGAGGAGAGAGGAGGCTTGAGCAAAACTTTGGCTCTATGAAGGCAAGAAAAAGTGGACTAAATAATGAGAGCCAGGGAGGGGTTTATATAACTAAAGGAAGCTTGAGGCCAAAGCTAGGGTTTTTGGGATAAGGCTCAGATTAATTAATATTATAATAAAGCTGTCTTATCTCCTTATCCTAAGCCTCATGAATGAAATTTCTAGCCAATTCATAGCCAAATTTCGTTCACCCCCATCCCATGGGGTTCTAGAACTCTCATGTTTCAACTTTTAATAAATAACCAAACAGCCCCCACACTTTTAACTAATTCAATTAATCCTAAAAGTAATTCCAATTAATTTCTGATTAATTCCAAATTAATTATTATTATTTCCTATTAATACATTAATCATATAATATATTAATAAACTATTTACTCCAATTTATTAATCATATAATAATTTAGCAATTCAGCCTCTCTCTCCAAAAGTCATTCTATTCAAATACTAGTTTTGAGGGCAGCCCAAAAAGGACTTTGCTTCTAATTCAAGAATATAACAATTTAGTTATTGGCTTAGACACCTTAATCCAACATTCTCCCACTTGGATAAGTATGTAACTACAATTACAAGTATAGACCTTGAAATAAACAACAAAGAGTGCTTTCCAAAGCCACTTCCGAACTTTGATTCAAATCAGCTATTGGCCCTAACATAAGTGATCAACTATTCCTTCATCCTTCAAGATATTGTATGGACACGAGACATGAATTAGAATTAATCTCATTGTTCAAAATTCTATTTCCCAATTTCCCGATTTGTAAAGACTTGATTAGACTTCAACCTAAACACATCAATTACTCCTGACTGGGCCCAACACTATATAGTCAACATCAAATCATCAAGGGGCCCAATGATATCGCTTTTCTTGTTAGGGAAAAACAAATGAATTACTTTGACTACATAGTCATACAATTCACATATCAAATCATACATGGAATAACTCTTTATAACACCCAGTTACAAGATGTGTTTGAGTAAACCAATGCATAACTGATTTGTAAACAATGAACTCTATATCTCTATTTAAGAATAGAAGATATTATCGTCTTAGAATTACTTGTGAAAAGATCCATGAAGTAATCTCTAAGCTTGGGTTTATCCAATACTTAAAATCCCTATTTTCAAGGTACTCATGAATATTGTGACAACCCGAAGATTCTTGCCTTGTAAAGTCCAACCATTCAACTCAACTGAGTGTCAGACTCATTTCTAATGAGTTCTAGCCTTGGTAAAGGTCATTCTAAGGGGTTTTCAGCCTAGTACACTTAAGGAATGAGTGTTAGAATGTACCTGCTAGAGACACTGTGCAACATTCAAGCCTTAAGACCACCAAAAAGGAGTTCACGACCTAGGCACATGAGTTTACGGCCATAAAGTCAAGGTTGGCCGTACACTCCCCTATAAGTCTCCATTCCTTCACTTTTCCTTCATTCTTACACTTCTACCTCAAGAACACTTCCATTCTCTCTCAAGTATCATCGAGATTTTCATTCCCGATCTTCAAAAAGTAAGTGATTCTTCCCTCTAGTTGTTGATTATCCTTCTTACTCATGAATCACCATTTGATTTCATCCATGGAAATCAACTTTTGCTATATCTTCATCTTTCACCAAGAACACACACTTGTTCTTGGTGGCCGCAAACTCCTCTAAGGCCCTCAAAAGTGTGAGTATTCCATCTATCATCTAGTTAGGCATGTTATTCACTAGATCATAGCCTTGAAACATCACCAAACTCAACATCAATGAGAGTTTACGGCCAGGAGCAATCTCCCTTGGCCGTAAACCCTAATTATGGCCAAGTTTTGAGCCCTAAACACTTCTAGACACTAGCTATCCTTTGGGACACATGAACCTTTGAGAACCCTTGCCTTAATGACCCAAAATGAGACCATTTGGAGAGTTTATGGCCATACACTTTTGGTGTGGCCGTAAACACCTCAACACCTTCCAATAAGTTAGTTTTGCTCATCCTTGTGTAGAGCAATGGTCCCTCAAGCTTCCCTACCATTCAAACACCCTCTTATGCACCTTTTACCATTTACGGCCCAAAGCTCCATGGCCGTAAACCCATGACCATAAACACCATTTAATGACCTTAAGCATCCCTTTGATGAATCACATGTGATTCCATCACTTAGTCCAAGTCCCTAAGGGTGTTTCCTGTCATATAGTTGCTTATAAACACTATATTCATGCCAATATATGCCATTATATGTCATTTAGGACTCGTTGTGTCTCGGGACTTCATTCGTGGAACTTCTCATCCTTACGCGCTTATTCGATTTAATCACCCACATAAGGTGAGTTCATGCCCCTATAATGAATCTTTTAACTGTTTTAAATGCTTTTAAGGGGGGGGGGGGGAATACAAGTTGAACACAATGATAATTGTGTATTTTTTTGTTATAAACATCTTTCAAAAGATTGCTTATGTCTTTTATAAGTGATCAAAACATTTCAAAAACTCTTTCAAAGTTATGTTACTTTATAGTTTAACAAAACTCCGTTTTTAAAGTACCAGCATAACTTAGTAGAAAAATGAGTCTTTTCAATAACAGTTCAAGTAAAGTACTAGTAAACTATAAGGGGTATAGTTTAGAGGTTCAATTCATACTAGATGCTAGAACATACTATAAAGAGAAACAGGGACCTACATACAATACACGATAACATAAAGAGAAACAGGGAGGTAGATACAATACGCGATAACATAAAGAGAAACAGGGAGGTAGATACAATACATCAGAGAGACATACTATACATTATACATGATAACGGAACGAACATACTAAGATTCTATAACATAACGAACATACTAAGATGCTATAGCATAAGAACACTACAGGATCTAATTATACCAATGAATCACTAACTCATTGTTCTAAACAAAAGGTGATAGTAAAATTGGGTATACATGATCATATAACTTTAATGTGAGCCTACTTCACGGCTCTGCAACACGTTTGTTGAAGTCGTGTTTGGTCCCAGAATCTCTTGCAAGGAGAGCGTATAGTATAGGGACTATTCATCACATTATGACCTTAATAAAAAACACATGTTTTAAGGTAATCAGTACTGCAGGATGTCAGTTCATAAGACAACTGAGTACTTATATTTTTCCAAATACTTTCATTTTGTGACAGTTCCACTTGAAAGTTAATGCAAACTATTTTCTAGTCAAGATAGTTATAAACTAGGGAAAACTTACATTTTACAAACGACAAACAGAACAGTCGAGTCTAGTACATTCAGTAGAAAGGGGGGCCATATAATGCTAACTTTATGATTCCTTAGTGTATGCATTCAGGGATATATATTAATCGGGTCCGACAGGTAGTAGGATGTGTGCTTTCCGCTTCATTTCCTGTTCCTTGTTTGGTTGTGGGCTTAGAGCAGATTCACCCAGCCTACTATCTATCCGATCTTAGCTATATATATGTTTCGTGTACACCAAGCAATCATAAGGGGTACCAGGTATGGGCCAGGTCATAGGACACTAATTCAATGCACCGTTTTCTAGTACAAATCGTTACTTTTCAAATAAAGAACTTTTGAATAAAAAACTAGAAACTTACCCAGTAAAGGGTTTAATCCATTTTATTAAACCGGTATAACTTAAAGGACCCTAGGTGGTTAATTCTATACTACCTTAGTTTATACATCAAGGTTATATATAATTAATACCCGATAGGTAGTTGGATGTGTGCCTTCCGCCTCATTCCCTGTTCCTTGTTTGGTTGTGGGCTTAGGGCAGATTCACACAATTAACTATCTATTCGATGTTAGATTATATATAGCTATTATAAACTAAGTGATTATAGAAGGAACTACTGTGGTCACCATTTTTACTCTAAGAAATAAGGGTTTTCTTAAAGGATCTTTTCATCAAACATAAAGGAACTATTACAGTTAACTCGGTGAGTACTGAGTGGAAACGCCAAGGTTATATACAATGATGATCTAACAAACAATGGGATGTGTGTTTTCTGCGTCATTTACTATTCCTTGTTTGGTTGTGGGCTTAGGGCAGATACACACAACCGATTGTTTGTTTACTCTGGTTTTTATATAACTTTTATTCATTTAATACTCATAGAAAGGATTGTAGAGTCATTTTTACTTATCTTTCATCGGAGCAGGAAATATAGGATTTTCTGGAGGGACAGTCAAACTTTAATAACAGAACATACTACAACTTACTATAACTTTCTACAACTTTCTTACTACTTACTACATCACTTAAATCTTATGAACTCACCAGCTTAAATGCTGATCTACGCTTTCAAAATAACTTGTATTCTCAGGAGACCAGTAGACAGGTACACGCACTGGGATTCAGAAGATGGAGTAGTATAGCTTCATGTTTTTCTGTTATTTGCTATGTATTCTATGTTTTGTGAACCACATACTTTGTAAACACTTTCTTTCTAATGAAATGGTTGTTTATTACTTTGATTACTATGATGCATGTCTTGTGATACTAAACATGACGTCCTCCACCCCAGAACGTTTCCGCCGTTCCGGTTTTGGGGTGTGACAGATTGGTATCAGAGCATTGTTTATAGTGAACTAAGTATATCAATCGATAAAAGATATACAACTATAAATACTATGGGGCCGAAGTGTTCTGGATAATAATATATTTTAAATATATAATGATACCTTATAAAAGTATACATACGTGCTTATACAAATATACATACTAGAACAAGTATCACAAGAAGAACAGAACATAAGAAGTTAAAGGTTGAACACTATGGTTAAACCTGGAAAGTTATGTAATCATAGCTAGAATCAATATAGCCTGATCAACTATATTCATTCGAGATGTGACCGACATGTGTTTGGGAGTGATGTGGTGTTGCAACGGTCTTAAAACTTACCTAATACTATTCAAGAGAATACTAGATCAAGTACATAGAGTTAGAATACTATAGGAGTATTCTATGATACTATAACGCGATAACAAGTTTAAAACATACCAAGTTCATTACATTAAAATGCTATAGGAGTATTTTAGGCACTATATAAGTAACTTATGTGATAACTTAAAAGACCCTTACGGATAGGTCTATAATCTTGCAATGTATACTCCCAAGGTTATATATAATTGGGATTTTATAGACTTAAAATTTGTGATCTACGCTTCACTACCTGTTCCTTGTTTGGTTGTGGTTTTGGAGTAGGATCACTTATTCGAAGGTCTATCTCATCTTAAATTATATACAACTTGTATACATTGTGCAATTATAGGAGGACTCTGTAAGGATCACCCCATAATGTTTCACTTAAATCTCATAGATTCTTTATTCGCTTCCATTCTCGCACGACAAACCCAGATAGATGTAACCACTTCCTCATAGTAGGCAATAGAAGAGTCCAGGAGGAACAAGAGCAAGATCATGAGAAGTTTCCAAAGAAGGATCAACCGAAGTAACCAAAACGTCTTATGCGTCACACTAATAATTAATAATATTGTTAACTTAATGAGTTAGTGGAAACACTGATCACATTATGTGTTAGGATTATTTTCTTACATGCAGCTGGTAACAGTTATTCAGGTAACATATATTCATTCGAGAATAGCCATTCCAAATTCATAAAGTTTATTTGGTATAGACTCTTTTATGAATTGTTTCCAGAACCCCGTGGAAGTCAGGACCTGATACACTCAGAACTAGGATAACCTTGTCGTTCAGCTTTCGGCTTATAAACCACTGCTATAGACTTATTCCATCTCGTCTTTGTATTCTTTTAGCAAAGATGCCTCCTCGCAGATCGAACAGACGCACTACTCCGATAACTCCAACTCCACCGCCACAATTCGATCCTGCTGCTCTCCAAGCAGCGATATCCGCCGCAGTGGCAACTGCTCTAGCTCACTTCGGTGAAGGTGGTACCCTCGGATCTGGTAGCGGTACCCACTTAACCAACCCTGGAGTTACTCACGAACACCCAAGGGAGTGTTCGTATAAGGACTTCATGAACTGCAAACCCAATTCCTTCGATGGAAATGGTGAAGTCATCGCTCTGATGCGATGGTTCGAGAAAACAGATTCGGTCTTCGAAATCTATTCGTGCTCAGAAGGGAGCAAAGTAAAGTTTGCTACTCGCACCTTCTCAGACAGAGCCCTAACGTGGAGGAATAGCCATGTTAAGTCACTGACCCTATCAGTGGCTAACTCAATAGGTTGGGAGAGCCTAAAAGAGTTAATGATGGAAGAATACTGTCCGTTGGGCGAAGTTCAAAAGCTGGAACAAGAACTGTGGGAGCTCACGATGGTCGGCTCAGACATAGTGGCCTACACGGACCGGTTCAACGACCTAGCAGCTCTATGCCCCGGGATGGTTACCCTGGAGAGCAAGAAGATAGAAAGATACATCTGGGGTCTAACTGCCCCGATCCAAGGAGATGTGCTATCTTCTAACCCAACCACATTCGATAGTGCCAAACGCCTGGCCCAACGAATCATTGACCATGGAGTCCGCCATGGTATAGAAGTCCCCGTTCCTGAGCCATCAAATGGAGAGGACTATAAACGGAAGTCGGGGAACAAGAGGAAGAAGAAGCGAACAACACAGGAACCCCCGCAAGAGCAACGAATGAGCACTATGTACGCCGCCACAACACCTGCTACTCCAGCACCTGCCAGTCGATATGCTGGAACCCTCCCGGAGTGTGGAAAGTGGAACTATCACCACACCGGAGTATGCCGGGAAATGCAGTGTCTGAACTGCCACAGAAAAGGACACATAGTCCGTTTCTGCAGGGCACCGGCTCAATCGATCTCCCAAGTCCCCGGAACTGAAGAAAACCAAGCCTGGTATGGCTGTGGTGAGACAGGACACTACCAGAGGGACTGCCCGATAACAAAGAACTCCGGAGCGTATGTTCGAATTCTGATGATCACCGCAGTAGAATCAACCCCAGAGTCGTCAATGAGCAGCGGTACGTTTTCGAATTAAAATAAGAATTACTTTAAAAATTAATTTATATTTATATAAGATTAAAACTTGGGGATAACACTTAAAAGTAATTATAATAACTCACTTATAGAAATAATTCACAATATTCAAGAGAACTAAAAGATTCGTTCAGAGAAGCTATGATGGCTTAATATGTACATTAGGGTTGTGCATAGCTAAGATTTTGCAGACTTAGAGTGAGTGATTCCGCCTTAATTCCTGTTCCTTGTTTGGTTGTGGATTTGAGGCAGAGTTACTCAGTCGACTGTCAAATTCATCTTAATTATTCATAGCTTGTATATTTCAGGCGATCGTAGTGGTACCAAGGATGATCGTAGTTAAAGTACCGACATTAGATAACAAAGCACTTTCGCGGTATGTACGCGCACATCGCGGTACGATACGTAGAAGTGTTAACAACAAAGGGAAAACAGAAAGCACTAGAACATTTACAAAGAGTACATTTTCGAGCACACTAGGAAAGTACATCATCGTATAACAGACGTTTCTTTCAAATCGGCCAAACTTTTTTCAGTAGAGATTCCGTTTCTATCATTCGTCATGAGTTGGCGTGGTTCTCACCATACTAAGTTCATATGATTCTATCACTGCGACCGTCAAATTCACGAAACCTTCGTCATTCGTAACGACAGTCCGACCAAAACCTCAGTTTTGTCTTTCAAATTCTAAACCCCGAAGCACTCGTGCGAAGAATACTTTGTCCTCCGAAGCCTTGTCGCCATATGTTCAACAGACTTTTTCGAAATACCACTCGTTCAGCAGACCAAGTTCAATCACAGAGGCTAAGGACGAATGCAACCCATCTATCACTATTCGGTGTATACACGAGGGTGGTATATGACTATGATTACGCAGATCTAGTATGTGTGTTTCCGCCCTATCTCCTGTTCCTTGTTTGGTTGTGGACCTAGGGCAGAATCGCACATCCGACCATCTTACTAATCCTAATTATATACGACTTGTATACACGAGGTAATGATAGATGGACCAAGTATGAATCCTATCATGAACAGTAGGGCAAAGTGCCAGGTCTACGAGTGCGTATTCTGCTAATCAGAGGAGCGCAACCCCAGTAGTACTGCTAAGAAAGCTAATTTCGGGACGAAATTCCATCTAACGGGGGGATGATGTGACAACCCGAAAATTCTTGCCTTGTAAAGTCCAACCATTCAACTCAACTGAGTGTCAGACTCATTTCTAATGAGTTCTAGCCTTGGTAAAGGTCATTCTAAGGAGTTTTAAGCCTAGTACACTTAATGAATGAGTGTTAGAATGTACCTACTAGAGCACTGTGCAACATTCAAGCCTTAAGACCACCAAAAAGGAGTTCACGGCCAAAGCATATGAGTTTACGGCCATAAAGTCAAGGTTGGCCGTAAACTCCCCTATAAGTCTCCATTCCTTCACTTTTCCTTCATTCTTACACTTCCACCTCAAGAACACTTCCATTCTCTCTCAAGTATCATCGAGATTTTCATTCCCGATCTTCAAAAAGTAAGTGATTCTTCCCTCTAGTTGTTGATTATCCTTCTTACTCATGAATCACCCTTTGATTTCATCCATGGAAATCAACTTTTGCTAGATCTTCATCTTTCACCAAGAACACACACTTGTTCTTGGTGGCCGCAAACTCCTCTAAGGCCCTCAAAAGTGTGAGTATTCCATCTATCATCTAGTTAGGCATGTTATTCACTAGATCATAGCCTTGAAACATCACCAAACTCAACATCAATGAGAGTTTACGGCCAGGAGCAATCTCCCTTGGCCGTAAACCCTAATTATGGCCAAGTTTTGAGCCCTAAACACTTCTAGACACTAGCTATCCTTTGGGACACATGAACCTTTGAGAACCCTTGCCTTAATGACCCAAAATGAGACCATTTGGAGAGTTTATGGCCATACACTTTTGGTGTGGCCGTAAACACCTCAACACCTTCCAATAAGTTAGTTTTACTCATCCTTGTGTAGAGCAATGGTCCCTCAAGCTTCCCTACCATTCAAACACCCTCTTATGCACCTTTTACAATGAGTTTACGGCCCAAAGCTCCATGGCTGTAAACCCATAACCATAAACACCATTTAGTGGCCTTAAGCATCCCTTTGATGAATCACTTGTGATTCCATCACTTAGTCTATGTCCCTAAGGGTGTTTCCTGTCATATAGTTGCTTATAAACACTATATTCATGCCAATATATGCCATTATATGTCATTTAGGACTTGTTGTGTCTCAGGACTTCATTCGTGGAACTTCTCATCCTTACGCGCTTATTCGATTTAATCACCCACATAAGGTGAGTTCATACCCCTATAATGAATCTTTTAACTGTTTTAAATGCTTTTAAGGGGGGTGGGGGGAATACAAGTTGAACACAATGATAATTTCTTATTTGTTTGTTATAAACATCTTTCCAAATATTGCTTATGTCTTTTATAAGTGATCAAAACATTTCAAAAACTCTTTCAAAGTTATGTTACTTTATAGTTTAACAAAACTCCGTTTTTAAAGTACCAGCATAACTTAGTAGAAAAATGAGTCTTTTCAATAACAGTTCAAGTAAAGTACTAGTAAACTATAAGGGGTATAGTTTAGAGGTTCAATTCATACTAGATGCTAGAACATACTATAAAGAGAAACAGGGACCTACATACAATACACGATAACATAAAGAGAAACAGGGAGGTAGATACAATACGCGATAACATAAAGAGAAACAGGGAGGTAGATACAATACATCAGAGAGACATACTATACATTATACATGATAACAGAACGAACATACTAAGATTCTATAACAGAACGAACATACTAAGATGCTATAGCATAAGAACACTACAGGATCTAATTATACCAATGAATCACTAACTCATTGTTCTAAACAAAAGGTGATAGTAAAATTGGGTATACAAGATCATATAACTTTAATGTGACCCTACTTCACGGCTCAGCAACAGGTTTGCTGAAGTCGCGTTTGGTTCCCAGAATCTCTTGCAGGGAGAGCGTATAGTATGGGGACTATTCATCACATTATGACCTTAATAAAACAAACATGTTTTAAGGTAATCAATACTGCAGGATGTCAGTTCATAAGACAACTGAGTACTTATATTTTTCCAAATACTTTCATTTTGTGACAGTTCCACTTGAAAGTTAATGCAAACTATTTTCGAGTCAACATAGTTATAAATTAGGGAAAACTTACATTTTACAAACGACAAACAGAACAGTCGAGTCTAGTACATTCAGTAGAAAGGGGGGCCATATAATGCTAACTTTATGATTCATTAGTGTATGCATTCAGGGATATATATTAATCGGGTCCGACAGGTAGTAGGATGTGTGCTTTCCGCTTCATTTCCTGTTCCTTGTTTGGTTGTGGGCTTAGAGCAGATTCACCCAGCCTACTATCTATCCGATCTTAGCTATATATATGTTCCGTGTACACCAAGTAATCATAAGGGGTACCAGGTATGGGCCAGGTCATAGGACACTAATTCAATGCACCGTTTTCCAGTACAAATCATACTTTTCAAATAAAGAACTTTTGAATACAAAACTAGAAACTTACCCAGTAAAGGGTTTAATCCATTTTATTAAACCAGTATAACTTAAAGGACCCTAGGTGGTTAATTCTATACTACCTTAGTTTATATATCAAGGTTATATATAATTAATACCCGATAGGTAGTTGGATGTGTGCCTTCCACCTCATTCCATGTTCCTTGTTTGGTTGTGGGCTTTGGGCAGATTCACACAATTAACTATCTATTCGATGTTAGATTAGATATAGCTATTATAAACTAAGTGATTATAGAAGGAACTACTGTGGTCACAATTTTTACTATAAGAAATAAGGGTTTTATTAAAGGAACTTTTCGTCAAACATAAAGGAACTATTACAGTTAACTCGGTGAGTACCGAGTGGAAACGCCAAGGTTATATACAACGATGATCTAACAAACAATGGGATGTGTGTCTTCCGCCTCATTTCCTGTTCCTCGTTTGGTTGTGGCTTAGGGCAGATACACACAACCGATTGTTTGTTTACTCTGGGTTTTATATAACTTGTATTCATTTAATACTCATAGAAAGGACTGTAGAGTCATTTTACTTATCTTTCATCAAAGCATGAAATATAGGATTTTCTGGAGGAACAAGCAAACGTTTCTAAACAGAACTTACTACAACTTACTATAACTTTCTACAACTTTCTTACTACTTACTACATCACTTAAATATTATGAACTCACCAGCTTAAATGTTGATCTACGCTTTCAAAATAACTTGTATTCTCAGGAGACCAGTAGACAGGTACGCGCACTGGGATTCAGAAGATGGAGTAGTATAGCTTCATGTCTTTCTGTTATTTGCTATGTATTCTATGTTTTGTGAACCACATACTTTGTAAACACTTTCTTTTTAATGAAATGGTTGTTTATTACTTTGATTACTATGATGCATGTCTTGTGATACTAAACATGACGTCCTCCACCCCAGAACGTTTTCGCCGTTCCGGTTTTGGGGTGTGACAAATATTACCGCAATTCAAATTGCAATGTCTTAACCTCAATCGACAATCTACAATCAATTCATGACAATCTTAATTTACTACTTACTTTTAAAAGTATGAACGATTGTGGAAGTTTGAATAATTCAAATTACTCAGGAAGTGTACAAGAATAAATAATTCAATAAGGCAATATGATACTCATAAATAATTCTCTATTATTCATTCACCAAATCAATTACATTTATTTTGTTACAAGTTTCAAACATATCACCTAACTACTAAAACTAATATCCTCTCTGAGGCATGTGCTCCTAGCATGCTGCTAGTGTTTGACTCTGCTCAGAGCCTTTGTGAAAGGATCTGCAACATTATCTTCTGATGATACTCTCTTCACCAGAAGGTGTCATTTTTCTACCCAATGTCGAATGTAATGGTACTTTCTGTCGATATGATTGTATCTACCATAATCCTTTGGTTCTTTTGTCAAAGAAACCATGCCTTCATTATCACATAAAAATTTCATGGGTTCCTGAATAGTTGGAACGACTCTGAGATCTCCAATAAAGTTCTTCAGCCAAGCCGCTTCCTTCGATGCTTCACTCACTGCAATGTACTCTTAATCACATGTGGAATCAGCGACTGAGTCTTACTTGGAACTTTTCCAAGTAATCGCTCCTCTATTCAGTATGAATACTCAACCAGACTATGAAAAAACGTTGTCCCGGTATGTTTGAAAGTTGGCATCACTGTAACCACTTACTCTCAATGTATCACTGCCGCCAAGAACTAGGAACATGTCTTTTGTTCTTCGCAAATACTTAAGAATATGTTTTAATGGTCGTATAGATATATGTTTTATTGTCAAGTTGGTAGGTGTCCAATTTTTTATGCACAACAAGGCTAAGAACCGTTCATATCATCACTGGTTTGACAAAGAGACTAAATATCTTATCGTAATCAACACATACCTCTTGATATTTTCTGTTTGTAACAAAATAACCAATGATATCAAATGGTGTTTTGTACTATAGGTCGGAGCAATAGTTCCCAAGTTTCATGCTTAAGCAAATCACTATATCCCATGATCATGACATCATTCCGGTTTTGGTCAAACATGGAGACATTTAGGTTGGAAGGGGTATAAGAGATAGATTAAGTATGAATATCTAAATGAGTGTTGGTTTTAATAATATTGCTTTTAGATAGTGTTTTCATGGGGTGTGATGGATGAGATGATGGTAGGGGTTGGGAGGGTGAGTGGTATGAGAATACGTAAAATGGTTAGAGAAAGTTTAAAAGGATGATGGGTGAACATGGGTTGTTTGTATTTTTAGGTGTAACGACCCAAATTTCATTCCGATAACGGTGTTAGTTTTCAGTTACTCGAATAATTATATTTCTTAGTAAAACGATTTCTGTTTTGGGATTACACCATGTGATAATTAATTAAAATGAGCGTAAAGTAATAAATAAAAGAGTTAACTAATAACTAAAATGTTTATAAATATAATTAATTAAATTTTGGGAGTATTTAGGGTAAAAATAATCCATAAATAGTATAAATAAAGTCTAGGGATTATAGTGATATTTTTCTTAAAGTATAGAATGTAGTTATTTTGATTTTTGGGTTTAAAGTGTTATTATGGATGAACTCTAGGGACCAAGATTATAATTTTCGTTTAACAAACCCCAATAATCAAGAAGAACCGGACGTACTTCATTTTATCTCCCGTCAGTTACGTCCCACCGACTACGCTTAATTAAGTTGATTTCGTTCTTCTTCGGGGACGGTTCTAGCGACGAGTGGGTGTTGGGGAGCTCAAGAGAGAAGCAGCAGAGAAGAGTGAGGCTTTTCGGCTTGTCCGACGTGGCTAAACTCCTGTGTTGAGTCGAGTTTTCTGGTGACTGGTTAGACTCCCGGAGAAGCTTCGTGAGTGTTCTGGTGACTGTTTTAGTTCCTCAAGGGTTTGGATTTGTCATTTTTGTTAGTGAATAAGTTATTAATGAAGTGTTATCTAATGTTAAGTTGCATCTCGGGGTTCCCCACCTAGTTTGGTGTTAAAGTTTTATTTGTCATCCTCCGTAAGTTCCATTTAAAGAAAATATTATTGTGAAGAGAAGGAATGGCGAATGTGTACGGAAGTTGAACAATGGCGGCGGTATCACCTTCTCTATAGGCCAATTTCAATGCCTCTTCTTCTAAGGGTTTTTAATCTTAAATGAAGGACCGATACCTTCCCACCAAGATGCGTATGGTTTAATTTGACGTTTTGGTGACTTGCTTCTGTTTCAAGCTTTGATTGGATAATTTTGGAAACATAATTCAACTGTTGGTGGGAATATGGAAGGCTTGCTTTGAGAATTATCTTCATTAAATTAGAGATTTTGGGTTGATGTTTCAATGGAAGAAGATGAAATTCTAATAAGCTATTTTTGTTGCCCACCAAGTGTTTGATAAAATGCCCAAACCAGTTTTTCTCGTGATGCAGCCTTATTGTTCAATATAATGTAGTTTGCTTAGTTTGGATGCTTCTTGTGCACACCAACAATGTGTTGGTGTGCCATTTCCTTCCCTTCCTTGTTAAATATTGCTTCATAGTTTTAGCTTCATCTCGAGGCTTGTTCTCTTGTATGGCTTCTTCTTCCACAAGTTCGAGTGATATTTGTCTGTGCCCATTCAGAAGCTTCCATTGTTGCCCAAATGGTGAAGTGGGAAGTAAGGGGATTGGCCGTATGATTTCACACATCAAAAGGCATCATTTACCTACTGAATACCGTAAATGTGTGTTACGTGAAGCTCTTTCTAGTGATGTGGGTTTATTTGTGGCAGTGGAAGAAACTTTGAAGGCCTTTGGTCAATGGATGTGTGGGAAGTGTATGACTTTGCAGGCTCTTAGCCGTTATTGTCATCACCCGGATGGTCGTGTGAGGTTTGTTACAGGGGCTGACGGCTCAAGTCGTTACATCGTTGGTATTCTAAAGCCGTCAACTAACGAGTCGGTGACAAATGCTCTTGGAGGTTTGGTTTTTGATGTTGCGCTCCTTGATCGTGTTTTTAAAGCGCCTATCACTACTGTCAAGAGTATCCCCCATAGTTGTCGCCTTGCTTTCTGTCAGGCTTTGAAGACTGCTCTTTACAAGGTGATTGCCCAACCTGGCTCGGTTGAGGCATGGATGTGTTTGTTACTTCTTCCTCGCTGCACACTGCAAGTGTTTAGACCCAAAAATAGGCAAGAATGTAGGTATGGGAATCGAAAATCCTTACAGCAAAGCTCCATCCTGAAGTCCTTGGATACATGGGGGAAAGAGGGTGGTATCACGAAGTTAGTTCAAAATATGTTAGACAATCCCGAGGTTGGAGCTATGAGACAGGGTGGAGGCATCCTTCAGAAGGAGGCTAGATCAAGTAACACCAACATCAGACAGTGTCTCCGTAAGGTTTCCGATGGTCATTTTACCGCAGCAGTGAAAGTGTTATGCTCATCGGGTGTTGCAGCATATAATGGTGATACTATTAAAGATTTGGAGGACAAACACCCTTTCAGACCACCCCCATCCATGTCGAGCCCCATAATTTCTGAACCTCCCCTTGTAGCAGACTTTGACTTTGTATTCGGTTGCATCAAATCCTTCCCTAAAGGAACTTCTTGCGGGAGAGATGGCTTGAGGGCTCAACACTTACTAGATGCCCTTTGTGGAGAAGGGTCTGCTATTGCCACAGATCTCATACATGATATCACTTCAGTGGTTATTTTATGGTTAGCGGGAAGATGTCCAACCATTTTGGCAGAGTTTGTTGTGTCCGATTGTAGTAGGCATTATAAGGAGACGTCTGGTTTCCAAGGTTGCCATGAAAGATGTGGGTAAAGAAATGGCCAAGTACCTTAATGATTTTCAGTTCGGGGTTGGTGAGGCTGTGTTACACAGTGCCAATAGGGTGTTGAGTGAACACCATGTTGATGGGTCTCTTGTAATGCTGACTGTTGATTTCTCGAATGCCTTTAACCTGGTGGATCGATCAGCATTGCTCCACGAGGTTAAGAAGATGTGCCCTTCAATTTCTTTGTGGGTAAATTTCTTGTACGGGTAAGCAGCGAGACTTTATATCGGAGACCAACATATATGGTCTGCCACTGGGGTGCAGCAAGGTGACCCCTTAGGCCCTCTTCTTTTTGCCCTCGTTTTGCACCCGCTTGTGCACAAGATTAGAGACAATTGTAAGCTCCTTCTCCATGCTTGGTATCTAGATGATGGGACTGTCATTGGGGATTCAGAGGAGGTGGCTAGAGTGTTGAACATTATTCGATTGCATGGTCCAGGCTTGGGTCTTGAGTTGAACATCAAGAAAACGGATATTTTTTGGCCCTCCTGCGATGGTAGGAAGCTTCGTGCCGATTTATTCCCAATGGATATAGGGAGACCTTCTTTGGGGGTAAAGCTCCTTGGGGGGGGGGGGGGGGGGGCTGTTAGCAGAGATGCAGGGTTTATTAGCGGGCTGGCCATGAAGAGAGCGGTCAATGCTGTTGATTTGATGGGCCTTCTTCCACAACTATGTGACCCGCAGAGTGAGCTCCTTTTGCTTCGATCCTGTATGGGCATTGCAAAACTTTTCTTTGGTTTAAAGACATGCCAGCCAGTTCACATAGAAGCGGCAAATTTGTTCTTTGACAAAGGATTGCGCAGGTCTATCGAGGATATGGTGGTATGTGGAGGCCCCTTCTTTGGAGATATTCAGTGGCGCCTGGCTTCCTTACCTATTCGTTTCGGCGGTTTGGGTTTGTACTCGGCATACGAAGTTTCCTCCTACGCATTTGTAGCCTCAAGGGCCAAATCTTGGGTATTACAAGATCACATCTTACGTAACAGTGGCGTATGTGGTATGGACTCGGATTACCTATGTGCTATGACTCGTCTTCGCGATACGATTCCGGGATTTGATTGTAGCGGTTTCACTAATAAGGACACCGCCCCCCTAAATCCCAAAAAACTTTGGTGTGTGCCTTTTTTAGCAAAATCGTCCAAGATATGGAAGTCGACTTCGACATGACTGTCAGACAGAAAGCAGTCTTTGAGTGTCTGCGGGCACCTCATGCTCAGGATTTTCTGCTAACTATCCCTATTGATGGTCTTGGCCAGCATATGTCTCCTGTGGAGTACCGAACTATCCTTCGTTACCGCCTCATGATTCCCCTATTCCCAATTGACGAGATATGTCCAGTTTGCCTCAAGGCGTGTTTGGATACCTTTGGGGAACACGCGGTTCATTGTAGAGAGCTGCCTGGTTTCAAGTACAAACATGATGTGGTTCGAGATGTTCTCTTTGATGCTTGTCGGCGTGCTGGTATTTCTGGGAAGAAAGAAGCGCCAGTGAACTTTTTGACGGACCCGTAGGATGGAAGGTCTACACTTAGACCGACTGACATTTTGGTCTTTGGATGGATAGGAGGGAAGCATGCGTGCGTGGATCTTACTGGGGTCTCTCCTCTCGTTGGTTTGGGGAGCGGGAGTTTCACAGCGGGGCATGCCGCTTTGAAATCCGCTGCGTGCAAAGTGGTTAAGCACGAGAATGCATGTATAGAAAATCAACATGTGTTTGTACCTTTTGCATTCGATACATTTGGTTTTCTCACACCAGAGGCGGTGGAGCTCCTCAATAGAGTCCAGCGGGTCATGCATTCTAATGTCATATCTCCTAGATCCACAAATGTTGTTTTCAAAAGAATTGGTTTTTCCATCCAGAAAGGGCTAGCGGCGTAGCTTGTTGCCCGTTTGCCTTCAATCAATATGTATTGAACTATATTAGTGTTTATGAAATAAATATATATACCTACAAAACCAATCAACACTGTGGTCATATTGGTAGTTTGGTGTGTCGTCTAGGGAGGCGGAGAAACAAAGAGATAGAGAGAGAAGGTTAGTTTTTGTGGTTTCCGGCGAGCGACTGTGACTCCAACGGGGTCGTTCTAATTTCCCGGCGGCTGTCTGTCTTTATCTTCTCCTTCCTGGCAGTTTTAGAGTTTCGACCATGGATGGCAGAGCGAACATCGTTGACCACCATGGTTGTGATTTCTATGTCGTCCATCCATGAGGATCTCGTCTGTTATATATAAAGGGAGATAAATATTAAAGGAGTCCTTAATTGAAAGGGATGATATGCGAGTGGATATGGGATGTGATTCTACCGAGCAAGGAAGGAGGTACCCATACTTTGTATCCTCTTTACTAATGTAATATATTACCTGTACGGCTATTTCTAAATAGGCGATTATACATATAATAATAAATATAATTAAATTGCATATGTCATGCCAAAGTCTGGGAAATTATACTTATAGGAAATTATACTTATAGGAAATTATTTACTTGGTTATGTATAAAATAAAACATTATTGCTATATAACTGAGTTTATATACATAGAATATATATGATATGTATATATGAATCTGGGAAATTATTTATAAGCAAAATTGGCAAGTAGGAGGTTTTAAATAAAAAAAACCATTTTTTATTATAACTATTTCATGTACTTAGAGATAGTTAATTATATAGGGACAAGGAAGTTATAGTTATTGATGTTGGCTGATAGTGTGAAGTATAAACGAGATACTCTAACTTATTATACTTAAACCAAGGATTTATATAAATTAATTGGTCTTATAGGAAGATTTGATGCTTCATGACTTTTGGGACCGAGATCTAGAGACGACGATACTACGATGATTAAGCGTTGATTTCTCGATCAACATCAAGGTGAGTCAACTTTGTGGTTTTAAAAGTACATTGTTAGGAGTATCTCATATCTTAGATGGATTGGGATGAACCTAGTTATCTAGGATGCATGTGCTCCTTTTGATGATTGATTGTTATGCCATTATTGTTGAAATGTTTTATGTGTAATGATATCTAGGGTGTTGCATGCTAGACTCTTCCTTGTTTGGTGTGAGATGTGAGTTAGGGTCATGCTAGATTGAGTGAAGTGTATGAACATTATGTGATGTGAGCATGTTAATTCTTGTTTGAAAATATTTGTTTAAAATGGTTTAGGACAAGCATGCTATTGTTGTATCAACTTCATTGATGTGTTGTGTATGGAAGTAGTGTGTGATGTAAAATGTAATAACTTCATGAAATTACATGTTTGCATGAAAATAACCCTTACAGAGGTAATATGTTAATAAAAGAATCTTCATAATAATTAGATGATTACTTGAAAGGGTAAAAGTGTAAATCCTTATTTAATTAATCACTATTAAATTAAAAAGGGGAACACACTAGCGCGGCGAAGGGTAGAAACCTAGACATAGGTATATACCCAATCCGGATATTATGATGGCCTAGTGGCTTGAAAGATACCTATAGGATAAAGAGCTTAAGCCAACTTTGACGCCGACTAGTTTTCTAGACAACCACTCGGGACATGGTCTTAGTACACCTTGGTATACCGGGACTGGAGTGATGTTGGTCAAGCGGTGGGACCAGCGCAAACATCACGTGGGATTTGGGAGGTGTATCTGTTGGTATTGGCACCGCTCGTACCAATCCTGAACGACAACGCATGTATACGTATGTGCACAGTCAGAGTAGCGAACGCAGCGCACCGGGAGCAATGATTACGGGTGAGAGTCGCGCCTTACTTAGTACATTGGGTTGTGCCGGTCACGTTAGTAGCGAACGGGGTCTTGCTTTGGGGGTTTTTGCGGTGAATAAATAGACCCTAAATAAGAGGTAATACTTTAATAATTATAGCGACGAGCGGTAAGTAATTATTAATGTAAAGCGGAGTAACAAAATATTACATAATAATATTCAAGCGGTGAATCGATAAGATTAAATTGGTTACAGCGGCGTTGAGGAGAGTAACTAATAAAACAAGCTCTAACTAAAATAAATTGAGCTAAACCTGTGTTGGTTATGTGGTGTGATGTTGTATGTCTTGCTAGTGAGTCTTTGACTGTGTGTGGATGTTTTGTGTGAATCTATCTGTGATATGTGTGTTCTCTTAACACTGTACTATCTTGACTCACTTAGCTAATGCTAACACTTGTTCTTTTCTTGTTGGTTTATTTGTGTGTTGGAACAGGTAGCTTGACATGATTACTTGGTGAGGATGGGAGCTTTTGGGTAGTCTTAGTTAGTATCTTTAGTTATGATACCATTTGAGCATGTTGGGTTTCATCATTATGTTTTTCTGAACTTTAAATCTTGATGGGTTTGTTTTGACATGAAAGTAAGTTTGGTGATGCTTTTGAAATAAAATAAGTCTTCCGCAACGTATTCTGTTAAATAAATGTTTAAAAAAATTGGGTGAAAATTCATGATGTTACAAGTTGGTATCAGAGCCATGCTGTGAGTGAACTGAATACAGAGGCTGCTGTTCAGACTCACAGTGTAGATTGGCTCAATTAGGTGCTTAGGATCTAAAGGGGGGGGGGGTGTGTGCTGAGAGTTATTTGTTATTTTTTATAGTCCTTTAGGACTCTTATTTATTTTCCTTATGAGAGTATACTCTCTTCTCTCTTGTGGATCGAGTAATCGTTGATATCGCTTGATGTTAGGGGAACTGCTCGTGACCTACAAGCTTAGTGATCCTAGAGAATTCATAGTTCAGATGGTGTTGCACGTATAGAGGAAATGGAAGATCATGTTGGAGTGATGATTTGACTACACATATTCCACAAGTCTTGCAAGTTGTTTGTTTATCGTTTGTTGATGGCATACGGGGAAGTGGAGTTTTATCAAAGTTTATGGATTCTAGTAGGTTATGGAATCTCGGGAGCGGAATAGGTGTACCAATATATAACCTAAACCAGCGAGATAGGTTACTTTGTGGGAATGCTAGAAGCAAAAATATATAGGTGTGAACGTTAGTATTGGGCCCGTACTATCATAAGCACATGATATATATTTGGGACTAGAGGAACCACGAAGAAACCCGAGGACTTGGTGCTCAGTACACAGAGTTGGAATAGTTGTACGTTTGGTGGATCTTTTGCATCATTCTTTTCTTTTGTGCTTGTTTTGATGTACCTCAGAGTCAGTTGATTTCAAATTTAGATAATAATGCAGCTGTGGGCGATCTAGTTGGGTGTTGGAAAATGTTTGGCGCATGTGGAATCTCGGTGGATGACCATAATTTTCCTTGATGTTGATTTCCTTTTAGAATCGAGTCGTTCAATGTTGTTGTTAGTATGGTTCAGTTTTCCGCCAACCAGACTGAAATCCTCTACGCTAAAGCATGTTCGTATTCTGCTTGTCGAGGGAGAGTAGGACTATGATGAGAAAATTGTAACACCCCGTTTATTAAAAGAATAAATAGATAAAGTTTATGAATGGATAGTAGCCCTAAAATCAATAATTTTATAATAAGAGTTGGTCTCGAGGAGTTAATTGTTACAATATTAGAAGTTGGGGGTTAAAAGTGTGAGTTCCATATTAGTTTTGTAAGTATTTATGAAGGTAGGGACTAAATGGTAACTTCTAGGACTTCATTTGAAGAGATTTTGGGGCTAAGGGGTTGTTTGTTAAATTAGGGATCGGATTTGAGAGGAAACATGGAAACAGGGGTGTAATTGGTAAATGTTGTACCTAGAATGAAATGAATTTATGAAATCAGGGGCTAAAGGGTAAATGTGGGATTAAAGTTGAGGAAGATTTTGTGAGGAGGGGTTGATTGTGGAAAAATGGATACAAGTTTGAAATGAGACACGGGTTTAACCCCGTATCCCATTTCCCTCTCATTCACACGATGGCAAAACCTAACCCTAATGTGCAACTTATTCTCCAGCCGCCAAAAGAAGCTCCAGCCGCAAACCTCGTCCCTCCATCTGCCTAGCCGTCACCTCCTCGCCACCACTGAAGGATTATCGGAGCAGCCGCCATGTTCAGTCGCCGACGAAGACGAAGAAGGCATGACGAGATCGGGAAACATGGTTCGTGGGTGCTTTTCCGGTTCGTGGGTGGTCGCACACTCTCTCTTCATGTCTCTTCTGCTGCTGCCCAAGCCTACGCTCACCGCCGCCTTGTTGTTGTCGCTTCCGGCCGTTGCTCATCACCAAGAAGGTTTCGGCTGCGTTTTCTTTGTCGGGTGTGGGCTGCCGATTCGCATATGTTCATGGCAGTGCTGTGTGGGTTATTTCATGCATGGGTGCGTGTGTTGTGTTGCTGAATGGTTGGAGGCCAAAAGGAATCACCGCCACCACCGTGAGGTGGTGGCTGTCCTCGTAAAATCACTCCTGCCGCCGCCACACGCCACCAAGAGGGTGGAGGTGATCCTGTTCTGGGCAAGACTTATGCGTGGGTGTGCTTTCTGTGGAAGTGTGTGTTGTGTGTGTTGTGTCTAGCCGGAGTTCACGGAAAAGCCACCGTCACCATCGTGAGGTGGTGGCTGCCTCCAAGCGCCACCGCCGGCCACCACAGTGTGGCTGTGTGTGTGTTAGTTAGAGTGTGTGGGTTATTTTTGGATTAAAAGCCTTGTAATTGTAATTAGCATCTAATAATGAAAAATAATAATAACCACCACCGTAAGGTGGTGGCCGCCGCCGTGTGCCGCCGTTGACCACCACTACCCGAGGTGGTAATGGGTGGTGCCCCACTAGCAAAACCCTAATGGACCTAGAAAAACCCTAATGGGCTTAAAGATTAATTTTGGGCCTATTGGGCCATGTTTGGGTGGAAACCCCAATTAGGGTTTAGAAAACCCTAATTGAGAGTATTTGGGCCGTAGACTTATTTGGACCCACCTTTGGGCCATTGGGATTGGATTATGTATTAAGCCCAAATTACTCCATATCATTTATCTAGTAGAGTAAAGGACTTAATGGATTAAGTCTTTAATGGGTTAAGTAAGAAACACTTAACCCTAATCATCAATTTATGTGAAACCCTAATTTCACTTGGGCTTTATGTTGGGCCATCCAAGAATAAGAAAATGGACTAGAACAAATTAATGGGCTTTAGGGTAAGGCCCATAGGAGGGTTTAGGCCCAATTTGGAAAATTAGGCCATAGATGGGCCATAGTTTGGGCCTAGATGGTTGTATGATTTTTGGCCCTTAGAGTAAGACATGTTGGATTGGACGGAACATTTGGGCCTTAAGACAAGACCATGTAGAGGTTGGGCCCAATTTGGAAAATTTGGCCATAGTTGGGGGTTGGTCCATTATTAGACCTTTGGGCCTTGGGCTTGAGTCAAGCTAAGATCGGGGTAAGGTAGTCTCTTACCCAAGCATGGACTTATGACTATGAGTTAGAACCCAATTATTAATTGGATGTTATTTTGATATTGACATATCGGGAATCTGTCATCCGGCAGCTATGGTTTTGTCAGCAGGACTTCAGCAGTGTGAGGTGAGTTCTTTTTCAGTAGGAACGGGTCTAAGTCACCAATATCGGCCCGTTTAGTAGTGTAGGATATCGGGGTTAGCCCGATGCAGATTGTATGTTTCCGGACTTCGGTCCGATGTCGGGCGGGTCCCGATGCAGTGATTTAGCTTACATGTTATATGTTATGTGTTCCGGACTTCGGTCCGATGCCGGGGAAATCCCGAGAAGTAGTTATGTATGCTTGATGTCTTTGCGATTCATGCATGTTGTGTTATGTGTTATATGTTCCGGGCTTCGGTCCGATGCAGTATATATGATTATGTGATATGTTTATGTTTTGTTATGTTCAGTACATTCCGGACTTCGGTCTGTGCAGTGGGCGGGGCCCAAGTTATTCCGGACTTCGATCCGATGCCGGGCGGGGCCAGATGCAGTGAGCGGGGCCCAAGTTATTCCGGACTTCGGTCTGATGCCGGGCAGGGCCCGATGCAGTGGGCGGGGCCCAAGTTAGTACGGACTTCGGTCCGATGCCGGGCGGGGCCCGATGCAGTGGGCAAGGCCCAATATGTGTTATTGTATGGTATGTGGTAGTTTGGGGAGACTCACTAAACTTCGTGCTTACAGTTTTCAGTTTTGGTTTCAGGTACTCAGTTTTCAAAAGAGGAGCTCGGGAAGATTGTAGTGCACACACCATTTGTTCAGCCTGGGATTGATTGAGACTCTGATATTTTCTCATTTGGTTTTGATACAATATTTGATATGAGATTTTGAGATACATGACACTTGTTTTTCTTTTGATTATAGACGATCATAGTTTTTGATAATATGTTTCAAACGAAATTTTTGGACTGTATTTTTGGGATGTAGCAAGTTGGTATCAGAGCCTTGGTTTGAGGGATTCGGGCACACTTCCGGGTGTGTCTGAACTCAAACTAAGGGATTGGTATAGAAATTTTCAAAAGGAAAATCAATTTTTGTAAGAAGGATTTTGAGGAAAGAAAAGTTTTTAGAAAAAAGCGAAACGAATTTTTAGAAAGAAAAGAACTTTGAAAAGAGAAAAAGGTGTGGTTCATGCAATCAACCGAGCTCAAGTAAGTACTCCCAAATTACCCATACAAGTTCGTGTTATGATATGGATATCAGCTTTATGAGAACTGCATGCTAGATTAGGACTAAGGATCTAGGAAGGATGCCTTATGTGCCTATTATATGTGTATCAGCTTTATGAGAACTGCATGCTAGTTTAGGGCTAAGGATCTAAGAAGGATGCCTTATGTGCATGTTATATGTGTACCAGCTTATTGAGAACTGCATGCTAGTACATATTAGTTAGTATGATAGCCAGAGTAGTATATGCTTGATTATGTGTACTCAATGCCGGAATGCTGCTTGCTTTGTGCTTTTAGGAGTTCTAGTTGTCTTTCACTAACTAGTAAACGAATATGTTAAGTTACATATTGCAAGGACTAAATAATTTCAGAAGGTTAGGTCTAGCTCTATTTCGCAGCTCTTGTTTGAGTCCAACCGTTGTAGGGTAGGATCTCTCATTCAAAGAATTATCTAGTCTGAGTAATATGTAATAGTATTCGCGAGCTAGTTAAGGGAAGAAAGAAGGAACTTCTTATGCAGCTGATGGCGGAGAGTGAGTTGGTGATTACCCTAGGGCAGGCCTAGGATGAGAGTAGCAGAGATCAGTAGCAGTAGAAGGGACTTGGTGGAGTCAAGGCAGTTCTTGAGGAAAGTACGGATAGATGTGGAAGGTAGTATGGGCCCGTACTACTGAAAGCAGAGGATCCGTACTCGAATCAAGGAAGGCTGAGATAAGACCAGGGAACTTGTAGTGTGTGATATCCCTCGAGTTTTGACGAGTATTGTGATGTTAGTAATGGTATATTACCGAGTATAGTGACGCTACGTGGTAGACCGGATGGTAGTTCTGGTGTCGACAAGAGATCAGGCTCGGACTCTGTAGCCGGGCAGCTTGATGGTCAGATGAGGGAGTCCATTCCATCTGAGAGTACGCGCAGTATCATTGATCAGACTCCTATGATCAAGGAGGGCATTATAGAGATTTGTGATGAGAGGCCGAGTGCATTCTGCACTGAGATAGCAGTCATGATAGGGACCCGTACGTTGATGTTCGGGAATTCAGAGTTTGTGAGGCTTCAGACTGTCATGGGGGTTAGGGACCCCATAGTTACCAGCAGATGGTTGGCAGTTGTCACCAACACTTTTCGTACCAGACGTTGTCTCGAAAGGAGACGAGATCCGACTTACTTCCTGTCTCCTGAGGGACAAAGCACGAGATTGATAGGAATAGGTTGGTAAAAGATTGAGTGATGATGTGGTTGATGCTATGTCATGGGATGACTTTTTAGACCAGATTCTGGGCAGAGGGTGCCTAGGCGATTGAGGCGCAGCAGTTGGCGCAAGAGTTGTTAGATCTCCACCAGACGACTGAGACTGTGGCAGATCACTGCCAAGTCTCGGGAAAGAGCTTATATGGTGCCGCAGTATGCATCAGATGAGGAAATAAAGAAGGTAAGTTATCAGAACATACTGTAAAATGATAGCAGGGAGATCGTGAGTATCTCGGGGTGCAAGACCCTGAATGATATGACTTCTAGAGCCCGAGAACGGGATAGGGACTTGGAGCACATTGGAAAAAGGGAACCGGATCAGTTGCTTATATTGAAGGGTCTCGGGAGGACACCCCAAATTTAGGATTAGCTTTCGAGAGACCAGCAGGACCAGATTCGGTGCAGCACTTGCGGGAAACTGCACAAGGGAGCCTTTTGTTCTAAAGGTTGAGTAAGTGTAACCCTGAGTTAACCTCGGTTGTGTCTGAATTATGTTTTCAAGAGATGTCATATGCCAATTGCATACCGAGAAGCATTAGCGGATAGCGATAGATCATTTACCAAATTGCGGGATTGGGAGAGTACAGCGTCATCTTGGTTTATTCCAAGACTGAGGAGCAGCACGAGAAGCACCTGAGGGAGGTGCTAGAGACTTTGAGGAGGGAGAGACCTTTTGCAAGGTACTCCAAATGTGAGTTCTGGTTGCGCGGGGTGCAATTCCTTGGGCACCCTGTCAACCAGAAGGGTGTACCAGTCGATCCGGCCAAGGCAGAGGCCGTGATGCAATAGGAGATTTCGAGGTCTCCAACTGAGATTCGGAGCTTCCTGGGTTTAGCGGGTTATTACCGGAGTTTTATTCGGGTTCTTGGAGGTGGTGTGATCTTTTGGACTGTCTAGTATTGAAACACTAGCAATGGTAAGCGTGGTTTCAGTAGATTGGGCATAGAATGGTAAGAAGGATTGAGAATCCTTCAAGTATTGTGTGTTGTAAGATGTTAGTTGAATCAAAGTGGGGGAGAATCATCCAAGGATTCAGAAGTAAGAGCTCTTTTGAAACTGGGATAAGTTTCGCATCCTTGTAAGGAAGGCAGACAGCTCAAGCGGCTATATAGTTTGAGGATAGTGTGAGAGGGAAGTTCGGAAAAACTTGCCAATAAGGAGATCACGTTCCCGTAATGTTTGCCAGCAAGCCTTGGGGGAACCAGGTTGGGGACTCCAGTCAGGACATGAGTTCAGTTGAGTGTGGATCAAGCGCGTGTTCGATACAGTATGAAGAGTGTTGTAAGTCTGCGGGTGTAGCCGTAGCATTCACTAGTAGCCAGATAGTGTTAGAGTGTTGTAAGTCTGCGGGTGTAGTCGGAGCATTCACTAGCAGCCAGATAGTGTAAGAGTGTTGTAAGTCTGCGGGTGTAGCCGTAGCATTCACTAGTAGCCAGATAGTGATAGAGTGTTGTAAGTCTGCGGGTGTAGCCGTAGCATTCACTAGGTTGGTAGATAGCGTGAGTGCGTTGTTAGAACGCGGAAAGAACAGTAGTACCCACCAGTCCGGGTGTAGCAGTGAGGATATGGAATCCCACAAATTGGATTTCGGAATTACCCAGACGGATTCGACCTGGTTAAGCCAGTGATAAGACTGTAGAAGCGCCACTACAGCTATGAGAGCAAGGAAGCAGGGGACTGCTTAAGGTCATTCATGACATGAGGCTACCAATGGTCATGTAGCAATCACTTTTAGCCTTGGGTTTGGTGACGTCAGGATTCGATGTATGGACTCGATCAGTTAGATCAGAAAGTTATTAGAGCCTCAGTGGCATGGTAACTAGTAGCAACTAGTTCTAGAGAAGGAATTCGTTCAGAAGTCGTGTGAGGCGACTAAGTGGGAGTCCTTTGGCTCCGCAGCCGGGCCGGAACCCGGTATTTCAGATGATTGGCGAAAAATTAAGACCAGGTAGGTCTCGGTAGATGTTGGAAAGCAGCCATGTGGCAGCATACAGTTTCAGGCAGTTTAGTGTTTCAGGCAGTCAGTGTTTCAGGCAGTTCAGTGTTTTCAGGCACATCAGTGTTTCAGACAGTTTTGGGTCTCCAGCAGTAATGGTATTTGAGGATCTCATGTATGATAAGCGTAACAGATTGTTGAGTAATGCTTAGTCAACCACCGCAGGGTTCATCTATAATGATTTAGTATGAGTGGTTTGTCAGGGATTCAGACCATCTCGAGACAACAGATTTCAGACGGAGTAGATGTGATCTTGTCTCAAGTAATTCGTTCATCTGCAGAATTTAGGGCCTTACGAAGGATGGTCACGGTTACCTTGGTGAAGACTAGGGTGTGCAGAGGATTGTGGCCATGTTATTTGAGTGGTTTGGCGTGTAAGGAATTGTAAGAAATGATTTCGAGGACGAAATCCAATTTAAGTGGGGGAAAGTTGTAACACCCCGTTTTATTAAATGAATAAATAGATAAAGTTGATGAATGGATAGTAGCCCTAAAATCAATAATTTTATAATAAGAGTTGGTCTCGAGGAGTTAATTGTTACAATATTAGAAGTTGGGGGTTAAAAGTGTGAGTTCCAGATTAGTTTTGTAAGTATTTATGAAGGCAGGGACTAAATGGTAACTTCTAGGACTTCATTTGAAGAGATTTTGGGGCTAAGGGGTTGTTTCTTAAATTAGGGATCAGATTTGAGAGGAAATATGGAAACAGGGGTGTAATTGGTAAATGTTGTACCTAGAATGAAATGAATTTATGAAATCAGGGGCTAAAGGGTAAATGTGGGATTAAAGTTGAGGAAGATTTTGTGAGGAGGGGTTGATTGTGGAAATATGGATACAAGTTTGAAATGAGACACGAGTTTAACCCCGTATCCCATTTCCCTCTCATTCACACGATGTCAAAACCTAACCCTAATGTGCAACATATTCTCCAGCCGTCAAGAGAAGCTCCAGCCGCAAACCTCGTCCCTCCATCTGCCCAGCCATCACCTCCTCGCCACCACTGAAGGATTATCGGAGCAGCCGCCATGTTCAGCCGCCGACGAAGACGAAAAAGGCACGACGAGATCGGGAAACATGGTTCGTGGGTGCTTTTGCGGTTCGTGGGTGGTCGCACACTCTCTCTTCACGTCTCTTCTGCTGCTGCCCAAGCCTACGCTCGCCGCCGCCTTGCTGCTGTCGCTTCCGGCCGTTGCTCATCGCCAAGAAGGTTCCAGCTGCGTTTTCTTTGTCGGGTGTGGGCTGCCGATTCGCATCTGTTCATGGCAGTGCTGTGTGGGTTATTTCACGCATGGGTGCGTGTGTTGTGTTGCTGAATGGTTGGAGGCCAAAAGGAATCACCGCCACCACCGTGAGGTGGTGGCTGTCCTCGTAAAATCACCCCTGCCGCCGCCAAACGCCACCAAGAGGGTGGAGGTGCTCCTGTTCCGGGCAAGACTTATGTGTGGGTGTACTTTTCTGTGGAAGTGTGTGTTGTGTCTAGACGGAGTTCACGGAAAAGCCACCGCCACCACCGTGAGGTGGTGGCTGCCGCCAAGCGCCACCGCCGGCACCACAGTGTGGGTGTGTGTGTGTGTGTTAGTTAGAGTGTGTGGGTTATTTTTGGATTAAAAGCCTTGTAATTGTAATTAGCATCGAATAATGAAAAATAATAATAACCACCACCGTAAGGTGGTGGCCGCCGCCGTGTGCCGCCGTTGACCACCACTACCCGAGGTGGTAGTGGGTGGTGCCCCACTAGCAAAACCCTAATGGACCTAGCAAAACCCTAATGGGCTTAAAGATTAATTTTGGGCCTATTGGGCCATGTTTGGGTGGAAACCCTAATTAGGGTTTAGAAAAACCTAATTGAGAGTATTTGGGCCTTAGACTTATTTGGACCCACCTTCGGGCCATTGGGATTGGATTGTGTATTAAGCCCAAATTACTCCATATCATTTATCTAGTAGAGTAAAGGACTTAATGGATTAAGTCCTTAATGGGTTAAGTAAGAAACACTTAACCCTAATCATCAATTTATGTGAAACCCTAATTTCACTTGGGCTTTGTGTTGGGCCATCCAAGAACAAGCAAATGGACTAGAACAAATTAATGGGCTTTAGGGTAAGGCCTATTGGAGGGTTCAGGCCCAATTTGGAAAATTGGGCCATAGATGGGCTATAGTTTGGGCCTAGATGGTTGTATGATTTTTGGCCCTTAGAATAAGACATGTTGGACAGGACGGAACAATTGGGCCTTAAGATAAGACCATGTAGAGGTTGGGCCCAATTTGGAAAATTGGGCCATAGTTGGGCTTTGGTCCATTATTAGACCTTTGGGCCTTTGGATTGGGCCTTGGGCTTGAGTCAAGCTAAGATCGGGGTAAGGTAGTCTCTTACCCAAGCATGGACTTATGACTATGAGTTAGAACCCAATTATTAATTAGGTGTTATTTTGATATTGAAAGATCGGGAATCTATCATCCGGCAGCTATGGTTTTGTCAGCAGGACTTCAGCAGTGTGAGGTGAGTTCTCTTTCAATAGGAACGAGTCTAAGGCACCAATGTCGGCCCGTTTAGTAGTGTAGGATACTGGGGTTAGCCCGAAGCAGATTGTATGTTTCCGGACTTCGGTCCGATGCCGGGCGGGGTCTGATGCAGTGATTTAGCTTACATGTTATATGTTATGTGTTCCGGACTTCGGTCCAATGCCGGGGAAATCCTGAGAAGTAGTTATGTATGCTTGATGTCTTTGCGATTCATGCATGTTGTGTTATGTGTTATATGTTTCGGGCTTCGGTCTGATGCAGTATATATGATTATGTGATATGTTTATGTTTTGTTATGTTCAGTACATTCCGGACTTCGGTCCGATGCAGTGGGCGGGGCCCAAGTTATTCTGGACTTCGGCCCGCTGCCGGGCGGGGCCCGATGCAGTAGGCAAGGCCCAATATGTGTTATTGTATGGTATGTGGTAGTTTGGGGAGACTCACTAAGCTTCGTGCTTACAGTTTTCAGTTTTGGTTTCAGGTACTCAGTTTTCAAAAGAGGAGCTCGGGAAGATTGCAGTGCACACATCATTTATTCAGCCTGGGATTGATTGAGACTATGATATTTTCTCATTTGGTTTTGATACAGTATTTGATATGAGATTTTGAGATACATGACACTTGGTTTTCTTTTGATTATGGACGGTCATAGTTTTTGATAATATGTTTCAAACGAAATTTTTGGACTGTATTTTTGGGATGTTTCAAAAATTCTATTCTAAAGTCTATTCCTATAATTCCTATGATTATATCAATCGAGTGCCTAGCAAGGTGATGTTAGGCCTTCTTGACTAGTGCGATTGAGGGTTCAATGAAGACCAAGAGTCTCTTCAACGTGGAGCTTGCTATGGAATATGACGATGTTTTTCTTTGATGAGTTGACGAGTGTATAAACACCACATCATGTAGAGCTCTAGTTTGACAACATTTCTGGTGTAGCTCCAAATCCAAAGCACACCTTTAAGTTGGTTCATTCAGTAATGATGACATAGCTTCACGAGCTAGTTGTGTGAGGGTTATTCGACCAAGTTCCTCATATTTGGAAGTGTTTGTCTAATTTGTTAAAGGAAAGATGATACATGTTAAGGGTTATCAATTGTCCAAGATTGAACAAAGATCAAGATGAAGACAAATAAGAATCTACATTCGATTTTGGTTTAGGGGTGTGAGAGGATGTAAGGAAGGGAGGTGATTGTGAATGCCCACTGATGGAAAAAGAGTGACACCAAAAGACTCTCCTTAGTTTAGAATTATTCATCTCTGGCAATCGCAACACGTTAAGAGTTGTGTGATTTTCTGTCAAACAAATGGTGAGTCAATGAGTTAATGCACAAGTGGCGAGCCGTTGGGAGAGTTGGTTGACATCATGATTAAAGTGAGACCAAGCAACGAGAGATGAAATAAGTCATGATCATTAAGTTCAAATGGAAGGACAAATACAAGTTAGAAGTGACCTAGCTGGTCGGAGAAGATATGAAGTTTCGTTACCCTAAGTGTTCGTAATTGAAACTGATTCCGAGGACGGAATCATTTTAAGGAGGGAAGAATTGTAACGACCCAAATTTCATTCCGATAACGGTGTTAGTTCTCAGTTACTCGAATAATTATATTTCTTAGTAAAACGATTTCTGTTTTGGGATTACAACATGCGATAATTAATTAAAATGAGCGTAAAGTAATAAATAAAAGAGTTAACTAATAACTAAAATGTTTATAAATCTAATTAATTTAAATTTTGGGAGTATTTAGGGTAAATATAATCCATAAATAGTATAAATAAAGTCTAGGGATTATAGTGATATTTTTCTTAAAGTATAGCATGTAGTTATTTTGATTTTTGGGTTTAAAGTGTTATTATGGATGAACTCTAGGGACCAAGATTATAATTTTCGTTTAACAAACCCCAATAATCAAGAAGAACCGGACGTACTTCATTTTATCTCCCGTCAGTTACGTCCCACCGACTACGCTTAATTAAGTTGATTTCGTTCTTCTTCGGGGACGGTTCTAGCGACGAGTGGGTGTTGGGGAGCTCAAGAGAGAAGCAGCAGAGAAGAGTGAGGCTTTGCGGCTTGTCCGACATGGCTAAACTCCTGTGTTGAGTCGAGTTTTCTGGTGGCTGGTTAGACTCCGGGAGAAGCTTCGTGATTTTCTGGTGACGTACCTACAAAACCAATCAACACTGTGGTCATATTGGCCGTTTGGTGTGTCGTCTAGGGAGGCGGAGAAAGAAAGAGATAGAGAGAGAAGGTTAGTTTTTGTGGTTTCCGGCGAGCGATTGTGACTCCAACGGGGTCGTTCTAATTTCCCGGCGGCTGTCTGTCTTTATCTTCTCCTTCCTGGCAGTTTTTGAGTTTCGACCATGGATGGCAGAGCGAACATCGTTGACCACCATGGTTGTGATTTCTATGTCGTCCATCCATGAGGATCTCGTCTGTTATATATAAAGGGAGATAAATATTAAAGGAGTCCTTAATTGAAAGGGATGATATGCGAGTGGATATGGGATGTGATTGTACCGAGCAAGGAAGGAGGTACCCATACTTTCTATCCTCTTTACTAATGTAATATATTACCTGTACGGCTATTTCTGAATAGGCGATTATACATATAATAATAAATATAATTAAATTGCATATGTCATGCCAAAGTCAGTAGCTGGGATGATAATCTGTAGTCTTCAAGATGCATGCATAGTCTTATTCTATATATAGATTATCTTTAAATAAATATTTAGTGCTAAAACACTAAACACGTATTGAATCATTTCAAATCCATGGTGGGGTTATGTATAAAATAAAACATTATTGCTATATAACTGAGTTTATATACATAGAATATATATGATATGTATATATGAATCTGGGAAATTATTTATAAGCAAAATTGGCAAGTAGGAGGTTTTAAATAAAAAAAAAACCATTTTTTATTATAACTATTTTCTGTACTTAGAGATAGTTAATTATATAGGGACAAGGAAGTTATAGTTATTGATGTTGGCTGATAGTGTGAAGTATAAACGAGATACTCTAACTTATTATACTTAGACCAAGGATTTATATAAATTAATTGGTCTTATAGGAAGATTTGATGCTTCATGACTTCTGGGACCGAGATCTAGAGACGACGATACTACGAGGATTAAGCGTTGATTTCTCGATCGACATCAAGGTGAGTCAACTTTGTGGTTTTAAAAGTACATTGTTAGGAGTACCTAATATCTTAGATGGATTGGGATGAACCTAGTTATCTAGGATGCATGTGCCCCTTTTGATGATTGATTGTTATGCCATTATTGTTGAAACGTTTTATGTGTAATGATATCTAGGGTGTTGCATGCTAGACTCTTCCTTGTTTGGTGTGAGATGTGAGTTAGGGTCATGCTAGATTGAGTGAAGTGTATGAACATTATGTGATGTGAGCATGTTAATTCTTGTTTGAAAATATTTGTTTAAAATGGTTTAGGACAAGCATGCTATTGTTGTATCAACTTCATTGATGTGTTGTGTATGGAAGTAGTGTGTGATGTAAAATGTAATAACTTCATGAAATTACATGTTTGCATGAAAATAACCCTTACAGAGGTAATATGTTAATAAAAGAATCTTCATAATAATTAGATGATTACTTGAAAGGGTAAAAGTGTAAATCCTTATTTAGTTAATCACTATTAAATTAAAAAGGGGAATACACTAGCGGGGCGAAGGGTAGAAACCTAGACATAGGTATATACCCAATCCGGATATTATGATGGCCTAGTGGGTTGAAAGATACTTATAGGATAAAGAGCTTAAGCCAACTTTGACGCCGACTAGTTTTCTAGACAACCACTCGGGACATGGTCTTAGTACACCTTGGTATACCGGGACTGGAGTGATGTTGGTCAAGCGGTGGGACCAGCGCAAACATCATGTGGGATTTGGGAGGTGTATCTGTTGGTATTGGCACCGCTCGTACCAATCCTGAACGACAACGCATGTATACGTATGTGCACAGTCGGAGTAGCGAACACAACGCACCGGGAGCAATGATTACGGGTGATAGTCGCGCCTCACTTAGTGCATTGGGTCGTGTCGGTCACGTTAGTAGCGAACGGGGTCTTGCTTTGGGGGTTTTTGCGGTGAATAAATAGACCCTAAATAAGAGGTAATACTTTAATAATTATAGCGATGAGTAATTATTAATGTAAAGCGGAGTAACACAATATTACATAATAATATTCAAGCGGTGAATCGATAAGATTAAATTGGTTACACCGGCGTTGAGGAGAGTAACTAATAAAACAAGCTCTAACTAAAATAAATTGAGCTAAACTTGTGTTGGTTATGTGGTGTGATGTTGTATGTCTTGCTAGTGAGTCTTTGACTATGTGTGGATGTTTTGTGTGAATCTATCTGTGATATGTGTGTTCTCTTAACACTGTACTATCTTGACTCACTTAGCTAATGCTAATACTTGTTCTTTGCTTGTTGGTTTATTTGTGTGTTGGAACAGGTAGCTTGACATGATTCCTTGGTGAGGATGGGAGCTTTTGGGTAATCTTAGTTAGTATCTTTAGTTATGATATCATTTGAGCATGTTGGGTTTCATCATTATGTTTTTGTGAACTTTAAATCTTGATGGGTTTGTTTTGACATGAAAGTAACTTTGGTGATGCTTTTGAAATAAAATAAGTCTTCCGCAACGTATTCTGTTAAATAAATGTTTAAAAAAAAATTGGGTGAAAATTCATGATGTTACATTAGGGGAGGGAAAAATAGCAAAGGATGAGTGATTAGGCTGAGGGGTGGTAGGAAACTAAGCGGATATATATTTGGTAGTGTGAGACGGTTATGGGTTGTCATGTTTTAAAGTAGGAATTGAGTAAGGGATGATGGGGTCAGTGGAGGTGTAAGATCGATATAATAGATTGGTGGATTGGTAAGCTTTGATTATGTTGACGATATATAAAATATAAAGAGGGTTTGATAAGATCAAGGAAGTTGTATTGGTTGGTTTGGTATTTGGAAAGGTTTGAGAAAGGGAATATTTTTTGGAAGGTGACATGATGAGATAAGATGTGTAACACCCACAGATTCGGGCAAGTCAATTAAGGTATATTAAGCGTTAAAAATAACTTTTTAATAGAAGATTATTTAGGATAAATAATTTTAACTAAAGTTATACTGTATGTGACAAGGATTCTGTACGTATAAAGAACGTTGAAATCTGACATCGTATGAAGAAGTTATGCTTCTTCTAAGTTTCACGATTAACCGGCACGGCTTTACGTATCGTAAAAAGTGAATTTTTGATAAATTGATTTTTAGCCTAAGTAATCTAAACGAAATTCGTAGTAGTCATAAAACCAAGAGCGTGCATATAGAGAAGGTCCAAATATGACTTCGTAAGAGGAAGTTATGATTTTTCGAAGTTTCAGCGCATCAATGCGGGCATGTAAATTGAAATTCTAATCGGTTGATTGTTAGTCGAAACAACCTAAACGAGAATTGAAGATCTCTTAAATATAAACTCGCCGATATAAAGATAGTCGAGAACAGAGTTCGTATAAATAAGTTATGAATTTCGCATAAACTTTAACAATCTGAAGCGGTCTAAATATGATTTTTTTAGAGCAAGAAATAGACGTTGAGACCTTAATGAAAGTTGTAGAGCCCGTAGAGAGAATTTCGTGGATATAAAGAATGTCGAAAATGGAGCTCTTATGTGAAAGTTATGGCCATCCAAAGATCTACGAGAAAACACTGCACTGATGACGTGGCAACAACAGAGTGCGCCACGTGGCAAGTTGGCCGCCCACTCCTCCAAGAGTCAAGGTGACGTGGCACCATATGGTTGTGAAACGTGGCTCCACAAGAATTGACCACATGGCCTGTTTCTAGAAGGAGCGATGTGGAAGGACCCGAGCTCGACACTTGTCAGAAGCTCAAAGGAACCAAGAAGGCGATGAGGCACGGCGCACCTATAGCCATGTGCGGCGCGCGGTGCCTCCACTATATATAGAGCCTTCGATTTTCATTTATTTTACACCAATTTCCTTCCAATCTCTGTCTAACCTCTCTAGCTTTCGAGTTAGGTTTTCTTTCCAAAATTTTAGAATATTTTAGTAGAAACTCTAGAGCTCTAGGAGCCCAACGAAAAGAAGTATTCAGGTCAAGTTATGTCTGCACGTTTTCTCGGTTTTCGATAAAACCAATGTAAGTTAAGCTACACTTTTTTTGCTTTCGGTGTAACTTATATTTATAGTCATAAGTCGTTATTATGAACCTATAAATAAGATTTATCAATGATTCGAAGTCATTATACTGATTGATCTACTTGCGGGGATGATGTCTAGGCTAGATTTAGTGAGGTGTTTCAAGTAAGATTTTCAAACAGTATACTCTATATACCAAACATACCCTACATCCGATATGATCATACCTGGTTATTCCTTACTTGATAGATCTTGATGTAGACATTGGGATTAGTGAGGAATCTAGACTACCATTAATCATCAGGAAATAATTAGACTAAGACTTAGTAATGATTATACTAGGTCACGTCAAAGGAAAAGATAAAGTATCAATGCAAAGTTTTGCCCAAGTTCCGAGGCATCCACTTTTATCAAGTGAGTGCATAGTTACTTTCATCTTACACATAAATACAAAGTATTTAGATAATTGAATGTTATATGTGCTTATGTGCAAAGATATTATGTGTTAGATGAAATATTATAAAGATAGATCTTATATGATATATACCGTATATGTATTTTATAAATATAATACATTGGGTAACGAAGGGTAGTGAAAGATTCAATAGTACGATAAGATGTCATAGTATGATGAAAGATGTAGGAAAAGATAGGATGCCACGACTTTAGGAATGGTACTAGTGTACCGACGATGTAGTCACTTAGTAGAGTATAGGTGATAACCACAATACTAATTGATGGTAGTCCTGTGGAAAACAGGCAGCGATGGACTTCATTCCTATTAGATAAACACTAGCAACGATGGACTCCATGCCTATCTATATAAACACAGGAAGCGATGGACTTCGTGCCTATTAGATAAACACAGTCAGCGATGGACTTTGTGCCTATTTGACAGTCCGGTGGAGCACAGGCAGCGATGGACTTCGTTCCTATTCCTTAGCACATGCCATTAGGAATGAAAATAGAAAGGAACCTACTAACATATATTGCGAAGAAATACTTGTACCAGTCTTGTCACCAACAATGACAAAGATGACCCTTAGGATAGATCCTTAGGGAATAATAAATAATAAAATAGGGATGGGTAATTGGGTTAATTATTTGATAATTAAACATATTAACTATATTATGGTGGGTTGAAAACCCTATGTACTCACCAGGTTTTCCAACCTGACCCACTCAACTACTTTGTATCACATATAGCAGTACAAAGATACACGTATGATGAGAGATTCAAGGAGGTGTAGACTGTTAGTCTAAGATATTGTAAGGCCTGTTTATGCTTATGTTTTGTATCAGTGATGACATCCCACACTTTTGAAAAATTAATGAAAAACTTTGCTTCGGAAATACTTTTTATGGGACAAATTCCGCATTTATAAATAAACTCTGTTTTAAATAAGCATAAATAAAAAAGTTTTAAAATGGCCGTAAAAATGGGGATGGCACAAGATGGGTGTAGTTGTAGAGAGGGGTAGACAAATATAACCCCAATAATTGTTGGTGTAGCCGAGAAAAACACACGCAGTTATATGCCGTACACGTTTGCAAATGTCGATGGCAAAAAAATAGATAACAAAGGCACCCAAACGTTTAGATGTGTGTAAAAGGGATTTCGATGATATAAATTTTATTTTATGGTTTTATTAACGATAGTACGAGATGATAGTATATTTAGAAGGTAGGTGGAGGTGTGAAGGGGATAATTTCAAAAGTATGGGAGAAGAGAAGTGTATATTAGATTCGTTTGTTCATGTTGTTTATAGTGCGGATGATACATTCATCATCGTCGCTTTGGGAGGACGTATAAGGGCACGAGAAACAAAAATTTTATATCGAATGTATTGCAAAACTGATGAAATAGAACATTATTAAATTCTTGGTTGTTGTCACAGTGAAACATTTTGATTTTTCTTTCAAATTGAGTTTGATTATTTGTTTGGAAGCGAAGGAAAGTGGGAAAAACTTCCGACTATATTTTAAGTGGAAAAGTCTAAGGGGGTGTTTGGCTTATCTTTTGAGATGCCAAAAGTCCTTTTTTGAAAAGTTGCAAAAAGTCAGGTTTTCTGACTTTTCCAAAAAGTCAGTGTTCCTTATATCCAAAATCCAAAAGTAGCTTTTAAAATGCTTTTACCAAACATCTTTTACCTTTTATCTTTTCCTAAAATGACTTTTGGCCTCTCAAAAGATAAGCCAAACACCCCCTAAATAAAGTGTGAGAAAATATAAAGCAACACAAGATGGTTTTTGTGTCCAAGTTTATTAATAGGGTAAATTACATGAATGGTCCCTGTGGTTTAGGGTAATCTGTGCGTTTGGTCCTTAAGACTTTTTTTTTTAACTCGGAAGGTCCCTCAAACGTATTTTTGTTACGCGTTTAGTCCCTACCGAACACAAAATGACTATTTTACCCTTAATATTTTATTTTTTTATTTTGATTATTTATTTATCATTTTTAATTAAAAAAAACAAAAGACCCTTCCCCCACCAATCCCCGTTTTATCCCCATCCACCATCTCATTTAGGTTCTCACATTCCCAAAACTCATCACTTCTCCGATGAACGTTGGTACTTTCTGGCGAGCGACCCACCCCACTAACGACCATGTAAGGCTTCTTCCTCTCTTCATCTCTTTTCTCTTCTCCGTTCGATTTAGAGAAAGGGGTGGTAACTGGAGATTGTGGTGGCTACAAGATGCAAACATGAAGAAGGAATAAAAGAAAAGGGTAGATTGATCGACACCTACAACAGCACATCAACACTGGAGCACAACAACCTTTGAAAAAAATCGTGAATTGGATTCCCCTAATTATTCAAACATTATTCAGAAATCGATGTGATCCAGAAACCTTTGTCCGTTTCAGAAACCCCGTTTTGATTTCTTCGCAGAAGATCAACATAGGATGACTGGATTTTGATTTCGATTTCTTCACCTGATGTTTCTGAAGTTTAATTTGAGGTTCATCGGAAGTAAATCTTCACCTGATTTCTTCACCAAATGTTTCTAGATTTCTAATCACGAATTCATTTAGGCATAAACATCTGGATTTGATTTTCGGTAGGGGATTCACATGTAGGTTTAGAATCTGGGTTTGTTTGTTTTTAAGTTTCTTAAGGTTTTGAATATAAGGTTTGATTTCAGATGTGTTTTTGATGTTTTATTTCACATGTGGTTTTCATTTCAGCTATGAGGTTTGAGGTTTCATTTCAGATTTTTCATATATGCATTTTGGTTTTAGCTTTAAGGTTTAATTTCAGCTTTGAATATGATTTGGAGGCGGTGACTGGTGGTGGTTGACGGCGGTGAACGGTGGTGATTCATGGTGGTTGTTAAACAGTTATGATTTTGGTATGGTGGCTGGATCTTTGAACACATAACGTGTGGGTAGGATGTTGGGTTTAATTAGTGGTGGTGATTATTTTCTTTTAATTTAAAAACAATAAATAAATAAAATAAAATCAAAAATATATATTTTAAGGGCAAATTGGTCTTTTCATGTCTGATAGGGACTACAGACGCAACAAAACAACGTTTGAGGGACCTTCCGAGTTAAAAAAAGTCTTAGGGACCAAACGCACAGATTACCCTAAACCACAGGGACCATTCGTGTAATTTACCCTTATTAATAATGAGAGATTTCTAAATATTGTTGTGTATTATGTTAAGTACATAATATGTTATCGAATTTAAATAAAGAAAGGTAAACGAAAATAATTTCCAAAGAACAAGCATACACACAATGTCATTATTGTTTTAAGAGTAAATTACCAAAATTTTCCATGTGTTTCGATCAAATTTACACATTTCGTCTCTATCTTTTTTACTCCGACCATTCTTATGGTGTTTTTTGGACTTTCATCCCTCCTAGACATGAAAAGACTATATTACTCTTATTTTTAGATTTAGTTTATTTTTAATTTATTGATTAAAATTGTTTAATAAAATATGTTGGCCCCACCACCACACACCCCAACCTATCAGCGGTAACCCTCAAAGTTTTCTCCCCCCATCGAAACCACCATGTTCTCCATCGAACATCACCGTCAACACAACTACGATCGACCACCACCACCACCATCTACCACTAACTTTGTCATTGAATAAACAATCATGCCTAAAAAATCAAACATAGAATTTAGAGTAAATTATTGAAATCGTCCCTGTGGTTTGGTCAAAATTGCTAGTTTGGTCCCTAATATTTTTTTTGCACTCGGACCATCCCTCTAGTTTGTTTCTGTTTCGGTTATGGTCCCTGAGAAACATGAAAATACAATCTTACCCTTACTATATATTTTCCTAACATTTTAAATAACTAGTAAATATTTATTTATAATAAAAAAACTCATTGGGTCCCACCACCTATTCCTAAATCTGACCCCTGCTCATCTTCTTCCTTTTCCTTACATACTTCCCAAATGCCACCCGCCACAACCACACAAATGCCACTAAGCATAACCGAGTCGACGTCGGGAGTGTCGGAGGAACCACCGAACTTCCGCTAGAACCACTAGAACCCTTCCTTCGCTCTTTCTTTTTTCTCAGTAATCTCTATATCGCTTATCCCTGAGAAGTTACGGATCTGGATCAGATGTAGGGGGGGTTGGTAGTGTCAGATAGTGAAATTAGAGATTTTTGGTGGCTTTAGAGTTGCAGGTTTCCGGTGAATATAGAGTTGCAGGTCTCCGGTGGCTTTAAGGTTTCAGGTTTCCGGTGGTGGTGTTCAGATGCCAGATTATGGTGGTGGCAGCTCCGACGGGGACTTTAGGTATAGAGCGATGGTTTTAGGGTTGACTCTAGAGAGAGAGAGAGAGAGAGAGAGAGAGAGAGAGAGAGAGATCACCGGAGTTCTACGCTCGCCGGAGTTCTATGGTGGTGCTTGGGATTTCAGTAAAGGCATGGTGATGGAAAAGTGAAAGATTTTTGGTTTCTAAACACGTGAGATGAAAGAAGAAAAAGGGGTAAGGGTGGGACCAAAATTCATTAAAATCATATTAATTGATTTTTTAATTAATAATTAATAGAAAAACTGAAAAAAGAATATAGCATGGGCAATATAGTCTTTTTATCTATGTTAGGGACCACAAACGCAACAAATTCATAACATAAGGACCGTCCGAGTGCAAAAAAAAACGTTAGGGACTAAAATCGTAATGAAAAAAACGTGCCTATAAAAAATCAAAACCCACAAATCAAACCGAAAATGCCTAGAAATTAAACCTTTGAGGCTCAAACCTATAAATTATGCCTAGAAAAAAACAATACTCTTCGAACCTCAACCCTTCAATGCCCAGAAAAATATTGCCCATACATCAAATCTAGCTTTAGCTAGAAAAAAAAAACATGCCCAAAAATCCAATATGTGTTTTTTTTGCTTCGATTCACGTTTTAAAGAAGGCGAAGTAGATAGGTGAAACGATTTCTGAAACACACCGATTTATAGATGTGGTGGGTCTATTCATGTTAAACATTTGGGAAGAACACACAACATAGAAGGATACAATAATGGTGGTGGATCTGATTCACGCCAAGCAAGTGGTGGTGATGGTCGTGATAGTCGACGTGTCATCGGTTTTAATGGAAGGTAGTGATGGGATCTACGGTAGAATACATTTGACGTTGAAGAGATAAAGAGGTGAGGGTGGGATGAGGCATGATTTTTTATTACAATAAAAATAATTAATTATAATAAAAAATTTATATATATATATATATATATATATATATATATATATATATATATATATATATATATATATATATATATATGAGTCTGCTGAGGACAATATAGTATTTTTAAGTCTGGCAGAAATGAAACTCACAGCGAAAAAATAACATCAGGATGGTCTGATTAAAAAATGATAGGGACGAAATGCACAATTTTGATCAAACCACATGAACGATTTCAATAATTACTCTTGTTTTTACTTATAATAACAAAAAGTTGAAATACCAGGATGACTGAGACGGTTGTGCGGTGTGATTGGTGAAACGATATGAAGAGAAACAATATGATACTTGACCTATTTTGGCTAAAGTGATTAGACAATGCTCGTCGGAACTATTGCATTTTGTGATAGTTTTCTCTGTGGTGAGTTCCTTCATGCAAAAACCAAACGTGTCGTATCAAGACGTAATTATTGCGAGTAAATTTTCGAATTGAAATAAGGTTTTGATGAGATTAGGAACTTGATAAATGTGGTTTGGGTGAAAAGGGATAGTTTATAAATAAGGTGGTTGTTTTTCTATGACCAATGATTGGCACAAGGGTGCCATTTTATACTAAACTATAGTTATATTATCATAAACGATAAAAATCTAGAAAGTTTTCGCAGGTCATTGGTTAAGTGAGAAGTGCAATTCATACCATGTACCACAAATTGATAACAGTTGAATTTGTATGGTATGAAAAACGATCGAAAGATATAGAAAAGAAGTAATGGCAATCTTGAGTGTTTAGAAGAGGATTTGAGGAGATTATGAAGAACTAGGTGAATGCGCAACGTGCGCGGGCTAAAATAATATTGTTACAAATTAAAAATTATATGTAGTTTAAAATGGTAATGTTATTGACATTAACCTTGACATAATAATTTTTACATTAAGTTTATATATAAAATTTGAACTATTTTAAACAATATTACTCAATGACCTCTACCTACTATTTGTGCATAAATAAAATTAAATATGATTCTCGATTTAGTGTTATTTTTAACAATTCGTATGATCGATTAATTTAAATTTGTACTTATGTGATTATCTTTTAATTTAAATTATTGATATAGATATAAATAATCTTATATTAGTTTTAATTCTTATTGTTAATTAAATTAACAATTACTTTTGAAATATTTTGTTATTATAAAAAATTGTTTTTATTATTTTAGGTAATTTGAAATTTCGATTTATTTAACATATTTAAGCATTTTAACTATTAAAAAACTTTCATTGATTTTTAAGTTTATTTAAGATTTTGGTTTAGATTTTATATCTACCACCATATTTACATTAACACATTAAATAAACTATATTTATAATTTAATAAGTTAAATAAGGTTGGAAGTTGTAAATATTTGAGTTTCAAATAAATATAGTAAAAGTAAATATGACTCATATAACAGGTATATCCTACATATAATGAATTTAATATATAACAAATAACTAATATTATGAAAGTATTATAAGTTTTACTAACATAAAAACTCTAAAACATATATTATAAAATATATATTCAAGAAACATATTAAATACTCATAAAATCCCACAAAAAGAATTCATAGAAATCAATCATAAAGCTAAAAATATATTTGGTACATTGAGAAAAATAATAAAATTCAAAAAAAAAAAAAAAAAAAAAAAAAAACTATTTCTTCAACTATTCATATTTGAAATATAAACCACTTCAAACATATGAATGTTTTTGTAGGAGAATCTCACTTATGTCGAATACTCGCGCGTTGCGTAGAATACAACAATATATTTGAAATCTTTACAAATCTATGTTTTTTAAATATATCAATGACGTTGTTGTTAGCTTTTATATAATAAATTTATAATTAGTTGGTATAAAGATTGTTTGTTTTGAATTATATGAAAATGTAGACATCTTTTAAAATTCTAATATCTCAATTGTCTCAATGACCTCTACATGCGGATGACTGATGAATAAAATTGAATATAATATATGGTTTAACGATATTTATAATTGTTGTTATGATTAATTAATTTTAAAAAGTTTATTTGTTTAGAATTTAAATTTCTATCGTTGTAATATTTAAAGCATCTAACATTGTTTTTGTTTTTATAGGTAACAGTATAATTTTTATATATAATGTTATTTTTAACTATTGTTGTTGTAAGTTATTTAAAATAAAGTATTTGGAAACTCTTGATTATTTATTTTGGTTTCATAAATTTAACTTTTTTAAAATTTATTTGATGAATATTATTAGTTTCGTTAATTGTAATTATTTAAAATAACAAACATTATTTTTGTTTTTAAAGATAACATTATAATTTTTTATATAATATTATTTTTAAATATTTTGATTGTAAGTTATTTTAAGCTACTTGTTTGAAAATTCATAATGATTAAAAAAAATAGTTTCATAGTTTTTTTATTAATTTAGGATTAATTTAGGTTTAACACTGTAATTTATAACTTTGAACTATTAATAAAATAGTCTCTCGATTTTTTTACTGAAATTTTGATTCAAGTTAACCGTTTAACATTACATTGAAATTAATAATTTAACTATTTTGCATAAAATCATAAATTATATAAAATTGGTAAATTTAAAATGACAATTCATTACATACAACAATATATCTAAACTAATAAGTTGATTATAATATGTAAAAAAGTTAAAGTCATAATTTTATAAATAGATGTAAAATATGATATTTTAATATTGTAGTTTGTTAATTTATGATTAGAATTTAGTTTTTTCATTAATTTAACATTATTAACTAATTTATAATAATTATTAGAAAAGAAATTGAAAAGTTATGGAGGTTTCAAATGCATGTGGTGCATGTGGGGGTTTGAAATGCATGAGGTGATAGGGAAAATGTCTCATTTATAAGTCTAGTATGATGATATGATATATAAATGAGGGGAAAACAAAAGTTTTTAGTAAATGATATTTACGTTAAGTAATTATAAGATATAAGTTAAAAACTCTTTAGTGGTTGTTTTTAATTAGTTGAAAGTTGAAAGGTTGTGGATGTTTCAAATGAATATGGTGTAAGTGTTTGACATATCTTGAAACATATTCACTTGAATGACCTCTTTTATATGATTTATAAAGATAAAGATATTGAATATATTGATATATGAAACATTGTTTTTAAGTTTAGAAGGTACAAACTCTAATAAATATTCTCATTTGATCTCATCTAGGATTTTAGATTCTTAAAATTCAAAATCATTTGATAGATTTGAGTGTAGTTTGAGTTTTGGTAATGTAATCCTAAAGTTTATCTATTCAATGAACAATCTCGACTGAGATTGCCTAATTTCATTCGAAAGAGTATTTTTAAAGTTTTAAACCCTGGCTATTGTGGTTTCCAAATATTAAGTTTGTTTTATGAAATTAATGCTAGTTTCAACCTCATTTATAATGATCTAAAATCCTTTCTAACTAGCGAATCTATCATAGATAGATTTTTTCACACATTGATTAAATTGAGGTTATCAATTTGCTCAAGAATTTCAATAGAGTTTTAAGTTGATATATGACATGATTTTGAATTTAAATTGTTTAAACTTCATGAAGTGTCATAAATCTAACTTGTAATGTCCATTAGATTCATGTTTGGTGGTGAATCAATAGGGAATTGAAAGTTATGACTCATTTTGAAGTTCGAATGACATTTATTATTCATAAACATGTTTTTAGATATCTAAACCATTAAATCATCACACTGGAATCATATATCATTTTTCAATTAATGCGATTTAACTGTTTTAAAGAGGTATTAATATGTTACTATACATTTAAGACCATTAGATGTCATTTGTAAGGGTTTGGAAGTGACTGGAACGAGTTTGGACAACCTTAGACCAAAATCTGCTTGAAGTGGATGTGTTGTAGGTTGACTTGGTCGAGCCAACGAGCTAACCTAACTCGGTTAAGTGTCATTCTACTAGTGACCAAAATTTCAACTTTGTCCAAATTGACTCAACTTGCCTCCATAGCTTCTTTATTGGTTCTTATACATTATATTGTGGTTAAATTAAGATAATTAGGGTTGGAAGTCATATTTGAGAGGATTTTAAAGTATTTAGTCATGGATAAATGTAATAATTATTAACCATATGTTACTATTAAGTGTTTATTCAATCCTAGAAGTGAGGTGAAATTCTTAGAAGTTCTAAAGTAAGTTACTCTAATAAATAACATGCCTTTAAACTTAATTTTTTGAGTTATGATTTCTTATAATTGCATATATGTATGCATTATTTGTATCAAGTACTATATGTAATGTGTTTATGCATGAAAACAATTTTTCAAAGAGTTTTAAAGAGTCTTATAAAGTAAGAGCATATTTAAATGTTTTAAAGATTTTGAGCTTAAATATTACATACATGTAGGATGGGTTATATCTTAAGTGAAGTATCAGGCATTAAAGAGTTTTGGATATTAATTCGCATACAAGTGAGCGATGCTTGTATTGTGATTGACAATTTAGAAAGGCCATGATTGAGGGTACAGGACTTACAAATCCATTCAATGGTCTCATGTTTTCAAAATAAGAGTAAGGATAAGAGGGTTGGGCCTCTAAACAAGTTTAGTGATAGATGCTACTATATTTGGTATCTTACATTGATATGGGTTGGACGAGATGTCTCAAAGGCAGTGATTAAGTTTTACTAAATTTTATGATGAAATTAAGTAACTTTAAAGATGAAAGATTTTAGCCTGTATGAGAGTATTTCAATTTGGCCCAAAACGGTGTATGTCTATGCATAAATATGGAAAAGTTCCACCTACAAGGCATAGTAACCGTCATTTGATCTAAGAGAAGTGGTATAACGTTCTTGATATAGATGACAATAAAAGCGTGATGGAAAGTGATTTTGTTTATGTTTATGTTTTCATTGGGAGAAACCATGGTGGTTGGCAGCATGAATGCATGGAGGAAAAAATGAGTTGACTATGAGAGGGAGGCGATAGAAATTACAGCTCTAATACCACAAAGTTTGTTGTATCTGCTTGGCTTTCTTATCGACTTCACAAGAATATAAATAAAATATATTCCTAATAATTAAAGGAACCATCTACATCATGTAAAATACATAAAATAAAACACAAATGCAATAATATAATAACTATCGCCATCATGAGTACCTAGTTTCTAGGTTTTCCGTGCTCTAACGTGACACTAATATTAAATTAATCATATCTATACAATTAAAGATACAATACATAGATGTAGACCGACATGTCTCGAGACATCTCGCCCAACCCATATCAGTGTAAGAAACCAAATAGTCAATTGAGGATAGACAAATATGAAGGCCATGATTGAGAATGCCTTGAAGATAGAGAATGATGCATTTTTGAATATGGGGTTCCCTAGACTCATGCTTATAGAGGAAAACTTTGTGGACCACATAGGCAATTTCAAGGAAAGTAAAATTAAGGTATTGTAGGGCTACAACAAGACAATGATAGAGGGTCGAATATGAGAAGAGTGAAGGTTTTGTATTGATCAGATACACTTCAAGTATAAAGAACAAAAGTAAACTAATCTATAAAAAAAAAGAAAAAAAAGTAAATAACACAGGGAGTTCTCCAAATTGTTCTTTCACCAAGAAAGGGTTTTGTCTTCACCAAGAAGACGGGTTGTCACAAAGACAATTACGACACCAAGTCGTGTTAACATTAGGGTTTCACCCTAATTTTCAATATATATATATATATATATATATATATATATATATATATATATATTAATTTATACAAGTATATCCCTTAATTGAAGGGATTATATCTTATCTATACTAAGAACCGATCCTTATCACAAGGATATCGGATCTGATATCTATTCTATATATGTATCTATATCATTACCTAATCTACAAAATATTACATATAACAACTATACTAAGCGTTGACGCTGATAGTCTTGATACGCTGGCGTTGACGGTATAGACGCTGACGCTGATAGACAGCGTGTAGGAGTGTTTGACTCATCAGATCATAAGGTGTGACCTTACAATCTCCCTCTATATGATGATGTCAAAACTAACCCTCAATGAATTCTTTAGCTCAAGCTCCCCCTGAGTGTAAGATTGAAATTTTGAGTTCTTCAGCTTTTAACGAGTGCTCCCCCTGAGAAAATGAATTACTCCAATTATGATTGTCAATCAGTGAGGACAATATGTATGAGTCGTAGTAGACATCAGACTATTAATGTCAGCTTGACTCCCCCTTAGACTAATAACATCTAGTAGTTTCTTCAGTTTTAGCTTGGTTCTCCCTTTTTTTTTACATCAACAGTAAAATAGAACTGGAGGAGGAAACCAGAGTATGAGAGTTGCAGTTTGCAATCTAGTAAGATTGTAATGTCTCCTGATAGTATGGGCTGAAACTACCATTCATGGACATAGTATTGTGAGATCTCATCAGCGTGTGGTTTCATATGTTGACTCAATAATCACTTTTATTAGAAGAACATGGCAAGAGTGGTATGTTGTGTGTAATACATTCCGGTATGAAATGTACCCATCGGCAATGAATGTCAAAGTTTTATCGGTGTATGGCTAATACATTGAATCATTAACTTCTTAAATAGAAGAATTGTTGGGAAAGAGTGGGTAGGTGCGTGTAATACATCACGGACAATGATATACCCATCGGCACAAATTTTTCGAATCCTCATCAACGTTTGGTATCATATGTAACACTGTGATTTTTCACCTAATTTTTTTCTAAAAATTCAAACACCCTTTAACAGAATACGTTGCGGAAGACTTATTATGATTATTTCAAAAACATCACCAATGTTACTTTCATGTCAAAACAAACCCATCAAGATTTAAAGTTCACAAAAAACATAATGATGAAAACCCAACATGTCGAAATGGTATCAATACTAAGTCATAAACTGGAATTTAACTACCCAAATTCCCTATCCTCACTAAGCCGTCAAACTATGCTACATGTACCAATGTAAGACAACAACAAGCAAAGAAACAAGTGTCAACAAATGCTAAGTGAGTCAACCATAAGTACAATGTTAGTAAAACACACATAACATATCATCACATGCATCACATGCATCAGATAAATCATACACATCACACACATCATTTACATCACATGTTCATCATTAGAGTATCATCAGGGTCTACCATTATTATTTATCTTTTAATATTAGATAATTAATAATTATTCTTAGCCCAGGGTCCATCACTAACCCACAAGGAAGATTCCCTACACATGGGTCCATCACTAACCCGTAAGGTAGACACCTCGCACGTAAGTCCATCACTTACGTGAAGGCAAAATCTGTTCACTACTAAGTGACCGGCCCAACCCTACCCCACTGGGTCCATCACAAACCCTGGGTCCATCACTAAACCAAGAGGTAAAAACCTCATTCACTACTAACGTGACTGGCTCGACCCAATGCACTAAGTGAGGCGCGACTCTCACTCGTAACATTGCTCCCGGTTTGCTGAGTTAGCTACTCCGATGTTGCACATACAAGTATGCACGTTGTCGTTGAGAGTAGTACTTGTCATTGTTCCCATCACTAGAACTTCCCACTCAAACGTGATATTTGATCCAACGCCATCACTACGTCAATATCACTCCAGTCCTTGAACACCTTAGTGTCCAGAAACCATGTCCCGAGTGGTGGTATATAAAAACCACTCGGCGTCACTAGTGGCTTAAGCTCTTTCCCTTTAGGTATCTTCCAACCTCTAAGGCCCTCACAAGTATCTGGATATGGTACACACCTAAGCCTAGGTTGCTACCCTTTACGCCCCACTACGTGTATTCCCCTTTTTAATTAATATATTATTAATTCATCACATAAGGATTACACTAAAAACCTCCCTAAGTAATCATGCTCAATTTCTATTAATATTAAATGGCCTATTACTTCCCTACTTCACAACATGTAAACATGCAACAAGACATCAAGTAAAAGCATTTTACATATTTATATAATCATGCACATCATAATTTCACCATAAAGGCATATTATATCACTAGCATGCATTTCCCTAACCAACATAGACAAATATTACCAACAAATTGTTGCATGCATATATTCACACACAATCAACACAAAACCCTCTTTCTATCATGGACCTATCACACCCTCACATCAAAATAGCAACCAAAAAGTATAGCATGAAGGTAACATCATTCAAATAAAAATAACATTCACAATTGGGCAATATGCAACCTAAACAACCTAGGTTCATTCCAATCCCTCTAATATGTGAAATCTTTAACAAGTACTTTAAATAACCACAAAGATTGACTCACCTTTGTCAAACAAGCACCCTTTCCACACTTCAAATCTTGTAGGACCTGAGGTATTCAACTTTACCCTAGTTAAACACAAATATAAGTATTACTAGAAGTTTACATGAACAAATTAGGGCAATTTACTACCCAAACATGCAAATTGGTTACTAGGTCAAATTCTCAAATTTTAACCTGAAACGGCAGTCTGTTCAAGGCCACTTTAGCACCAATTAAAGTTGTAAAAATTTCAACTTTATTCCATATTCCGGTAGTTCATACTATTAGCTTTAAAAGTACTATTCAAATAGGTCCAACCGATTTTTCTACAATTTTCTATGAATTTAAAAGACAGCATGTTTGTACAGCTAATTTATGACCTGTCCGTGAAAAATATGATTTTCACCTTGGTTGGGGACAATACCAAGTCTTGGGAAAAATCATGGACAAACTAGTCTCCAAACTAAAACTTTGAGAGTTTACAGATCATCAATCCGAGTTATGATGATTTTTCTATATTTTTTTCAAAACAGGACAGATTTGTAATTTTTCATAATTTCCCAGCATTGCATTTTAAGGGTTAATTGAAGACTTAACCCATTAAGCCATAACCAAAATCAACTATAAAGATGGGAATTGAGTTCTTAACAGTAGAAACATGTCAAGATGTTAAAACAACAATTTCAACCTCAAACCATGACTCAAAGTACATTGTTTTTATGGGAAAACAAGGTATGTTGCTAAAAGAGAAAACATTACCAGGGTTTGAGTTTCATCCACCATTAAGCTATTAAGCCTCATAAAAAGACATTTAGGAACTGTTTTGAAGACCTTTTGGATGATTCAAAACAAGGTCTTATAAGAAGGAAATTATTCACACGAATCTTTGAGAATTGGAGTGAAAGAAATCATGATTGAAGACACAGAAGAGAAGACAATTGATCTAAAATTCTAACCAATTCTTAAACACCATCAACAACATACAAGGGAATGTTTTTGGAAGAATTTTTGCAGCGAGAAACATCCAAGAACACATCTAATATGAGTAATATTTGGCTACACATGGAACCAAAAGAATTGAAGTGAAAGTGAGAGGTTAATTGAACTATCGGGAAGCAATACAACTGGTGTTTCTTTCCAAAACACTCACAACTGAATCTAAATCACATGAGAAAGAAGAATCTAACTAGTGTTTCTTTCCAAAAGAATTGAAGTGAAAGTGAGAGGTTAATTTCGACATCAATTGCTACCCTGAACCAAAATTGTCGATCATTCCCTCTCTTGCCTCACAATCACGTTTTTTTCCTTGCTTCCTAATCGAGGCTGCCTTCCTCTTTTCTTTCTCTACTGACCGACCGTTGCTCTCTTTCTCACGCTCGCCTCTGCCTCGACCTTCTCTCTTGTCGATCATCGCACTTCACAACCCAACGCAATTGGGTTCGTTCTTTTTTTTTTTTTTTATCGATTGAGGCAGCCCAACAAATACGTGCAGATCGTTCTCGAGGGGTTAGACAGTAACCCAAGCAATTGAAAAGGACGAGTGACAATAAAATCACGTCGAACCTCATTCTTGAGGAGTTGTACATGATTTTTCCAAATAAATCCCTCAACTCATAGCCTTGTTACTCTTCTATCCAAGCCCTAGCAATCTTGACATTCCAAGTTTCTTTTAATACCCTTTAGCTCCTCAACCTTCATATAAACCTTTTAATAAATTGAAATAATTCTTCTAATGAATTATTTTTACCATATAATCTCATAAATTCATTTAATTAAATTATTTAGCTTTTAATTACTAAATAACATCATTTTTATTTAATTTACTCCATTATATAACCTAAAAAAACCGAAATAATCCTATGAAAGTAAATATTCGCGTAATGGAAGCTAACATCGATGACGAAAGCAAATTCGGGTCGTTACATCATACGCTGAATCATGAAATTCTAAAGAATAAAATATGGCGAGAATGGTACAAGATATCTACCCTTTGAATTTTGGCTATAAAAGAAAACGCAGGTAAAGATAAACTCATCAGTACACAATACATCTTACTACAAATCAAGAGTGATGAAGCTGTTTATCATTGAAACGTTGTAGATGGACTCCAAGCTTCATTTTCATCAAGAGCAAGAGATAAAAAAGATCAGTGTTTCTAACCAATGAGTTAACTGGTTCAAATCCATAAAACCGTCGTGTTCTCAAGATCAACACGAGGGCATTCGAGGTTTTATTGGATTATGAGTCAGTAGATGAAAACAAGACTTACTGCTTTGATGGTTGCTCCTTGCATCCATAACAATGAGTGGAGGAGAAAGGGGGAATTCACATGAATAAGAGGACATGATGCTACTTTTTTTCTCAACACAAAGAGCATTAAGATCTTTGATGATGACTCCAGTGCTCACAAACTCTGAAGAAGGGAGATGCATATAAATCTTAGATAGCCCTGAAAGATAGATAAAAGAGAGAAGAGAATACTTGTAAATACTTGAAACAATACTTAAACAAACTATGTAAAAATCTATAGACATAATAAAAGCAACATTTGTTTTTGTGTTTTTGTGTTTTTTAGAAAGCAAGCAGAGATAATGTTAAATCAAAAGAGTTATAAAAAACAATTAAGTCATTGAAAGCATGCCAAGATCTACAATCAATCTGTTTAAAGTCTTCTCGTCAAATGCCTTTATGAAAATGTCAGCCAGTTGATCAGTGGATAGAATGTATAACAACTCAACTTTTCCTTTCTGAACTATGTCCCTGATTAAATGATGATGGGTGACAATATGCTTGGTCTTGATATGTTGCACTAGATTTCTTATCACCTGAATGGCACTGGTGTTTTCACAATAGATGGGAGTCTTTGAGAAGTTTAGACCATAATCTAAGAGTTGATTCTGAATCCATAGGATCTTTGCACAACACCTTCCAGTGGCTACATATTCAGCTTCAGCGGTAGATCAAGCCACTAATGTTTGCTTCTTGCTGGACCAGCTTACCAGTCTATTTCCAAGCATTTGAGCTCCTTCTGAAATGCTTTTGTGATCAATGCCACATACACTATGATCGAAGTCAGTGTACCTCACCAGCGTGAACTCAGAATCAGGAGGATACCATAACCCAAAGATTGGGTGTATGTTTTAAGTAACAAAAGATCCTTTTCACAGCAAGAAGACGAGATTCCTTAGGGTTGGCTTGATAACGAGCACACAATATAGTAGCAAACATAATGTCAGGGAAACTGGAAGTAAGATAGAGTAGAGATCCTATCATTCCTTGAAACAAAGTTGCATTTACATCAGCACCAACTGGATCAGCGCCAATAGATGCTGATGAGGACATCAGAGTCTTTTCCGGCTTGCAATCAAAGAAACCATACTTATTTAGCACGTATGCTATATATTTATCTTGACAAACAAAAATTCCATCAGTTAGTTGTTTAAACTGCAATCCCAAAAAGAAGTTTAGTTCACCCATCAGGCTCATCTCGAACTTCCATGCCATGATCTCAACGAATTCGGAACTTAGTTTCTCATAAGTGGATCCAAAGATGATATCATCAACATACACTTGAGCCAGAATGAGGTGAGATCCTGAATGTTTGATAAACAAGGTGTTGTCAATCTTCCCTCAACTATATCCACTTGTAAGAAGATAGCTTTCCAGCGTGTCATACCAAGCTCTAGGTGCTTGTTTTAAACCATAGACAACTTTATCAAGATGATACACGTGATTTGGAAACTCTTCACTTTCAAACCCTGGCGGTTGTTTTAGAAATACTTCTTCTTGAAGATCTCCATGTCAGAAGGCAGTCTTGACGTCCATTTGATAGAATTTGAAGTTTTTAAAGGAAACAAAGGCAACAAACAGGCGGATTGCTTCATGTCTAGCAACAGGAGCAAATGTTTCATCATGGTCTAACCCTTCCAGCTGACAAAAACCTTGAGCCACAAGTATATCTTTGTTTCTTATGACGATCCCATCTTCATCCATCTTGTTTCTGAAAACCCAGTGAGTGCCAATGATAGTCTTTCCTTGAGGCTTGGGAATAAGAGTCCACACACGATGACGTTCAAATTCATTCAGCTCATCCTGCATAGCCTTGATCCATTAAGCTTATTGTTGGATTAGGTATCTAAGCGCATAACTATAATTGGTATAAACTTGAATTGATAGTAGCACAGTCCTTTTGGGTTGTCCTCAAAGCTAGCAGTTGGACATGATTATTTTGGAGAGAGAGGTTGGTTTATTATTTGAGTAATAAATTGATATAATTGATTTATTAATATATTATGGAAATAATATGTTAATTGGAAATCATATTATTTAATTAATAATTAATCAAAAATTAATTAGAATTAATTTTGGGATTAATTGGATTAATTAAATAGTGCAGGGTTTGTTTGTTTATTTATTGAAAGTTGAAGAAAGGAGGCCATGGACCTCATTGGATGAGTTGGACGTAAATCACTTGGGCAAGCCCACGGAAGTTTGTCCAAACCCTTGCATAAGGAAGGGAATGGGCTGATTGGTCACCAAGCAGAGGGATTAAGGTATCCTCATTAAACCGTAGCTTTGGCACTAAGCTACCTCAACTATATAAAGGGCCATACCCTTCATATTTTCGGCACTCCTACCTTTAGAAATACCTAGCCAAAATTTTCCTCTCCTCTCTCCATAATCCTTAGTTGCTAGTCATGGGTGTGAACCATCAGAGGCACTACACTTGTGTTGCTAGCTGCCAAAGGTTTTGAAGAAGGAATTCAAGATTGTTTACAATAACAATCTTAACAGTTAGTTTTTCTTGTCTTATGAATTAGTTTGTTCATAGGAAAGTTTTGTAGGTTAAGTGTTTATAGTATGTTGCTAAAATGGGAAAGACATAGATCAAACTAGGTTGCATGTTCCCTAATCAATTGAATTGCTTGATTGTTTTTCCGCTTAAGGCATTGTAGTTGTAACATCTATTTCCCATCAGTGGTATCAGAGCCTAGGGATTTCTTTCATGTATTTTCACATTGGTGAATTGAAAAAGAAATTTGGTTTTTGTTTAGTCGCAGCTCACGACGTGAGCATATGAGGCTCACGACGTGAGCTCGGTAAGATCTTAAAATCTTGACCTAATCTGCCTTAATAGCTTTTATGTGATAAATACTTGCTATATTTTATCCCTAAATCCGATTTTGGTGTATATATGATGACAAAATAAAAGCCTAGAAGTTAGGAGATTAGTATTTGACTTGATTAATTGTTTTGTGATTAATATGATTGATTTTTTAAATGTTTAAATAATTAATTTGGATATTAATGGAACTTAATAATTAATGTCAAATAATATTTGGTTTATCTTGAATCTAAATTATTTTAATTTTGAAATTTATTATAAACCCTAGTATTTTCAAAAGTTTAAAATACATCCTTATGGATCTTATTATTAATTTAATTAAGTAATTAATTAAAAGACAATTAATAAATCCATAAAAGGTTTAACTTTAATTAAATTAAAAGATTAAACCCTTGCTATTTTAAAATGTTTTAAAATACACCTTATACTATATGTAAAATTAAAAGTTTAATTATTAATATATGTATAAGACTAAGTCAGTCAAATCGCTAGTACGCCTCATTCACGAAGTCATACTATAAGGGGAGTTTAAGGAAGCGGCCTATAAAATGATCGTCACTGGGTATCCATTCTTACCCACCGCTCTCTTGTATGGCGGAGGGTTGTTAGCCGAACGAGTTTGATAGGACAAATTAATTATCATTAAAAGTATAATGATATTGAAAGTAACTAAACCCTTTTCAAAATCCCACTCTTAGTTACTTTAGGAAAATGTGAATTTGTATGCTAATACATGAAATTGCACATTACAATTTATAAGTCGTTAGTGGAGCGTGTGCGGTTAACCGTCCTACTAATGGGGGACTAGTAAAGAGTGGTAGCGGGTATCTCGAAAATTATCATTGATTAATGGAGCGCGTGTGGTTAACCGGCACATTAAAACGAGATGATAAATGACATCAAGAGTGCCAAGCTAATTTGCATGGTTATTCACATCTCATTTGTGATACTCGACATCCCAGTCACAAAAGTGAGAGCATAATATGAGATTAAACATTTCATTGATTAGATTCAATGCATCTCAAATGATCTAGGAGTTTCATAAGATTGAAACTGGTAAAAGCCTTACCTACCTAAAATAGATTCGAATTTGATTACGACATCCCTCTTCAAAGTTCGAATAAAAAATATGGATCCTAGCCTTAATTTAAATTTATAGGTTAATAATTAAGGATTAAATCAACTAACTAGAATTCTCTTTTATCCTATTATAGACTTCAAGTCAAGACAACAATGTTCTTCCTCGTTCTTTTGGAAATGGTTTTCCTCTTCCTCTAGAAGATGATCTTCCACTTTCAGATCAAGGTGAAAATGTTTTCTCCTCTTCCGGAAATGATGGAATTGGACATCATGTTTCTCCAACTTTTCCTCCTCCTCCTCCAGTGACTCTCCCCGTGTCACAGGTTGAAAGACACGAAACTACTCAAGCCCTATTGGCATGTAAACATCAAGATGGAAAATCTATGTGTGCGCATGTTCTGGAAAAGAAATCGCACATTGACAAATTGGATAGAATTTGTGTCATTTTACCAAGGGAGCATGCCATTGATTTGGTTCTACTTTCGCTTCCTAAGTCATATAGTCAGTTCATTGAGAACTTTTATATGAGGAACCTCGACGTGACCCTAATTGATCTGACACATATGTTGATTGTTGCTGAAGCATAAATTCTTAAGAGCACAAGTGAAGCAAAATTGTTTGAAGAATCTAATTCCAAAGTTTCCATGGATATTGACGATGGTAACAATGGTGGTCTAGAAAAGATTTCTCTTCCCAGTGGAAAGGGATCGACCAAGGTCAAACCGTTTGATCGTATGGTAATGAGAAAGGCTAGTTCCAAGATAGTTCCATGTATTAACCCTAAAGAGTCCATATGTTTCTATTTCCAATTGAAGGGACATTGGTTGCGAAGCTGCCCATACTACCTAAAAGATCTCAGAGATGGTAAAGTCAAGTCGTGTGACTCTACTTCAGGTACATCCGTTATCTAACTCCATTATTTTAACAAGTTCCTATTCATAGACTCTTAATACATGATGTGATGATCACATTTGATGTTAATGTAGGATCTAAGAGAAAGAAGGAAGCTTAAGAAGAGTGAGCTAATTCTGATTGTGAGAAACGGATTTTAGTCACATGGTTCGATGATCAGAATTTGGAGCTGCTACTTGGGAGTTTGGATAATTTAATAGATTACTAGGGAAATATCTAGAAACATATTTTTCATTTTTATGAATTGTAAAGACAAGTTCGAATCTTTCGTTTATTATCAATAAAAGTGAGATTTTGGTTTATCTAGTTGGTTTACTTTATAATTTCCTTACAATGGCATTTGTGAAAGTGTTGGTTACATTTCTATTATTGGCAATGTTAATTGTGGATTTGATTCTTTTTATATTACTTGTGGTATTGTCATAACTAACCAAGTGAAATGGAATTCTCATCACCCAGGTTTCAATTGGAAAGAAACTTGGAGTCATGCAATTTGAATTACATGATGTATGAGAATCTCGATCGTTGGAAAATTATGACTAATTCATTGATCACATGTTTATGTGGGTCAAGTGAAGGACTAATGGATCTAGGACATGTTGATATGGACTATTCAGATCCACCACAAATGATGAAAAACTCTATTCGTAATGATTTACTAATGCTTCAATAAATATGGTTGTGTTTATAAGATTAAGCAGAATTATGATTCTTTGAAAAGATTCAAAGAGTAGCATAATGAATATGAAGAATCTATTAGTCAGAAAGATAAAAGTTTCTCCAATCTGAAAGGAAATGAGAGTACTTAAGTATCATGTTTTATGATCATCTTAATGATTGTGGAACTATATCACAATTGATCCTCGAAGAACGTCTTAGTGCAATTGTATGACTAAGTAGAGGAATCGGATATTGTTGAAATGGTTCAATCAAGAGATGAGTCATACTTCGTTTCCAATCAAGTTTTAGAGCCATGCTCTAGTTATTACAAATCGTATCTTGAAGCTCATTTCATAATAAGTAGGTTTATAACACCTCATGAAATATGGAGTAATAATGTTTTCTTACTCTAGCACATTTGGAATTGGAAGTTATGATGTTTTGGTTAAAACAAAGGATAAACTAAGACAAATTCCATGAAGTGTTTTATTTTCGGGAATCCACACTAACTTTTGAATATTTGCTTTAGATTGTCAAGGAATGTTCCTTGAGATAAAAACTTATATGTTAATAAGTCAGTGGGAGTCTTATTGATCTTGAGAGTTTCAGGAGTCAATTAAAAAACAAACTTTTTAGTTATCACTAGCACACGACCTGAGGTTGAAAACCTATCGTGTTAAGTTGATACATTCTTGTTTCTATGCACTTTACAGTTAAGATGGAAATGCTTATGAGTTATATGGTTATCATTTGACTGCAAAAGCAAAGCACGTTGGTCAGTGAAAGTACATTGATCAATATGGGTGAGATGCTTAACACCACGGAAGCACTGGTAGACCCTTGAGCTACCAGATGTCAAGAAATTAAGAATTAACAAAGTTCAGTCCATGAAAGGAAAGCTAAATTTGAGTTTGATTTTGTCCTAAACATTATCTTATGATTGTAGGTTGGAAATGATAGATTTACGTGGATGGGGACATGTACACCATAAAATCTAAGTGGCAAAAGGTTTCGCTCTAATTTATGAGAATAATTGTGAGGAAACACTTTCGCTAGTAGATTTTAAAGATCTGATAAATATCATTATGGTTAGTAGTTGTGATAATTGCGTTCTGAAATTCGCAATATGATTACGACGTCCATTTTCATAGTTTGAATTGTGAGAAATGGCAAGGAATTGTTTGAACTTTCCGGACATATAGCTATAAGTTCTGAAAGGGTTTAAACACACACACACACACACATATATATATATATATATATATATATATATATATATATATATATATATATATATATATATATATATATATGATATTTAATGAATGTGTATAAGCTCAAGAAGTCTGGTTGGAGACTTGGTGAAGCATCACGTATCAGAAATCTGCACTTTAGTTAGAAAGTCAAGAGTATTGATTTCTAGAAGTCCAGTTGATTTATGGATACATGTCAAAGCTAATGGGAGTATAATCGTTATGATAGTGGGAGCATAATTGTTATTCTAAGTGTTGCAAGTTGGCAATACTATTTGTAGCAAACTAAGTTTAAAAATTTGCAAGTTGCAAAGTTTGGGAATTGTTTCTCTATGATAGACTTAAGGGAGAGGACACTCATACTTCCTTTCGAATAAAAAGATTTATATTGAAGGGTTTAATAGAGCTTAGTCTTGGACATATATGAATATCATGTTGAAATAAATCAACATAGGAAAATCGATATATGGAAATATTATAGCAAGAGATACAAGGTCTTATGAATCGAGTCCCATATGCTTCGACTACATGATCAATTGCATGTGCTATAATATTCACCTGTTCTAATTTTCCAAATGCCTTGGGCATTGAGAAGGGAAAAAGGACTAGAAGTTTATGTGTAACGCATGTGTTTCTAGGCTAAGCATTAGTATGATGATGTAATAGTTAGGGTCAACAATTGTAACCTATTTTGAAGTAATAAAGAGGAATTACTTGAATATTATGTGAATTATGTGGTTTTATGTGCATTGTACTTATTTATAAGATATAATAAATTAAGAATTAAAATAAGAATAAAAAATAAAATAATAGATAAACCCAATATCTATGAATAAAGTTGTAGTGGTCGTGACAAGGATTCCGAAGATATAAAGAACGCTGAAATCTGAGTTATAACGAATAAGTTATGACCTGTCGAAGTTTCGCGACAAAACCGGCACGACATTCTGTGACGTAAAAAGTGAGTTGACGATAAAGTACTCTTTGGCCTTAGCGATCTAAACGAAAGTCGTAGTATACATTAAACCGAGAGCGTGCATAAAAAGAACACCCAAATCTGACTTCGTATGAGGAAGTTATGATTTTTCTAAGATTTGGCATAACAGTATGCAGCCCAGAGTTCGAATCTTAGATCGACCGATTTTTAGCCGACACAACCAAAACGAGAATCGAAGATCTCGTTAATAGAAGCTCAACGATAAAAAGACAAACAAAAACGGACATCGGATGACAAAGTTATGAACTTTTTAACAGACTTTACCTGTCCCGGCCTGTTAAAAATATATCTTTAAAAATAAATTCAAAATTAGCCGACGGAGTCTAAATGAAAGTTGTAGAGTACATCACCACCTACGCGTGGATATAAAGAACGTCGAAAACAGAGCTTGTACGCGAAAGTTACAGAATTTAGAAGTCGGGAGTGTTAAATGCGAGACTGCTCATGAACGCCCCGCGTAGGAAGCCGGAACGCCCCGAGTTCTCGCATGCATGGCTCCGGATCAGCCACGTCGCCCCAGTAGACTTCAGACACATGTCTCTTAGTACGTATTGTGTAAGCAGGTACGCCCTGCGCACCGAGAACGCGCAACGTACCACCGAAGGTACACCCTGCGTAGACCGAGGACTGGAGCCTATAAAAGGAGGTGCGAGGGTAGCCATATTTCTCACACCAAAAACGATTTATTTCTCTCTCTAACTTCTCTCTAAGCCCTACCAAGCTCTATTACTTCCCTAGTGTTAAGAGGCAAGCCCCGGAGCGCCAGAAGGCTCCGAGAAAAAGAGCTTTTCGGCTCGAAAACTTTTGCCCCCGCAGAGCCCGGTTTCTAGCAAACCCCGTTGTAAGTGAGATACGCTTACCCTACTTTAAGTATAGCTTATGTTTAAATTTATTATCGTTATTAGGAACTTATAAACTATATATATATATATATATATATATATATATATATATATATATATATATATATATATAAAATATGAAATAAAAAGTGTTATTATAATATCTTTTAACTACTCATGGTACGGGGAATCTGGTTTGAATGGCCGCATAGGGTTGTTGGATTTCATAAGTGCTATAATGCCAAAATGGTCCTGTCCTCCGGTGTTTCATGTTTGGCCCTTGTCTGTACGTAATGGTTGAAAATTATTGTTTAACACTTATAAAATAATAACGCTCGTAATTAGTCGCGATAAATATTATACTAAAATCTAGTGTTAATAATACTAGGTTTCATCGAAGGAAATTATATTGTTAAGGAGCGAAGCGTTGTCCAAGTTCTGAATCACCACCTTAACAAGTGAGTGCATAGTTACTTTCATCTTACACATAGATATGAAGTATTTAATATAAATTACGTGTTATGTGTGCATATTGTATGTGTTCTTGATATCTATGCTGGATGAACGATTTATACATGTTTTAAATGATTTTAACTGTATATGTATTTTATATCTACGAATATGTTGGGTAGAACATGGGTAGATGAAATAGTTGATGTGTGGTAAAATAAAATGATGAGAGGCCTCGATGTTTACGATGGTCCAGTCATCTAGCGGAGTATAGATGATGACCACGGACTATTCTTGATAGTCCAGTGGAACGCTAGAAGGCTCGCAACCTGTAGGTGTTTATTTGAACTACGTGTTCAGCAGGTGTACTCCATCCCCCTCATGGTTGCCTTATTTGACATGTATTGCTGAGGAATCCCCTAAGCAATGTTGTCCATCCCGATGAAAATCCTTAGGCTAGGTCCCTTATAATAGATGCTTTAGGGACATAAGGTGAGGATAACGGGAACGGGTAATCGGGTTGAATGATTTGATGAAATTAATAAACTTAATTATTGTGGGTTGGAAACCCTATGTGCTCACCAGGCTCCCAAGCCTGACCCACTCAGTTTCTTGTATACAGGTAGTGGCAAGAGAGCACATGAGTGATGGTCTGATGAGAGATCAATGGATTATAGGCCACTAGAATAAATAGATGTTGTAAGGCCTATGTTGTTTCGGTTTATGCTTTTGATATGTATTGACAATGACATCCTGAGGTTTTTAATATAATGAAAATACATTTCTTCGGAAATGCTTTGATAAATTCTTTATCATATTTTCGGGAACAAATTCCGAAACATTTTCCTTTAAAAGTATACTCTGATTTTTAAATAAAGCATAAACAAATCGGTTTTTTCTGGCCGTGAAATTGGGGATGTCACATTATGTGACTAAATTTGTTGAACAACTGTCAAGAACATTATGAGGTTATTCCAAAAGATTGGTTGTTTGTAGACAGTTGGATATGTAGTATTGTTAGGAAGGACCATAGTGACATGTTTTAGATTGAGATGATTCTTGATCAGAATTGATGGTCATATGGGAATATGGAAATGTTTCCATAGTGGGAGTTGATTATTAAAATCTACATGTGAGTTGGGAACTTTAATGCAATGAAAGTGTTCAAGGAGTGTATCTTGAATTTGAGACTTCGTTACCATGGAATTATTTTTAGTAACAAAGTTCAAATGGAAGGTTTTGTAATATCTTTGGCAAAGTCTCTGTGACTTTCAAGCCTCGACATCACAAAATCACAATGCATGTAAGGTTGGAATTCCAACACATTTTAATAGTGACAAGAATTTGGAATTGTGAAATTAGCATCATTGGAATAGTGTCCAGTCGATCTGTTCACAAAGGAAGGACCATAGAGAGACATAGTATGCATGTTTATAACATGACATGACTGATGTTTAATTCAAGTGGTTAGTTGATTACTCGAAACATTATACAATGAATAAAGTCTTAATTAATATGGTGATTAAATAATAAGAATTTATTTATATTCAATAGATTTGAGGCCATAGTTAATTAGGTTATTATTGTGATTCAATTTGCATGTTTTACTTCCTGAATAATTTGATTATTCGAAATCCACGGTCACTCGTACTTTTTGAAGTAGAGAATTAAGACTGTCATGAACTGCATTGTAGATTGTTTGAAGAGTTTTAGATATAGCCATAGTTTTGCTGCAATGTTCATGAGTACTTAGTAATGGGGATTTTTAGTATTGGATAAACCCACGCTCAGAGAATTACTTCATGGATTTTATCACGAGTAACTCTGAGACGATACTATCTTATATTCTTGAAATAGAGATATATGATTTGTTGTTTACAAGTCATTTGTGCATTGATAATATGTAAACGCATCAGTAACTTGATGTTATAAAACGTATTGTTGTGCATGATTTGATGAGTAATAGTGCAAGCATATAAGTCAAAGTTTATTCGTTCCTTTTTCCCTAACGGGAAAAGCGATATCTGTGGGCCCCTCGGTAATTTGGTGTTGACCTAAAAGTGCTAGGCCTAGCCAAGACTAAATTGATGTGTTCAATTAGAAGTCTTATATCGTCATCACAAATCAGAAACCGGGAAACAAAACTTGGACAATGAGATTGATTATAATCCATGTCTCATGTCCGTACGATATCTTGTAGAACAGAGGAATATTTGATCACTTATCTCAGGACATGTAACTGACTGGGTCAGAGTTCGGCAGCGGCTTTTGGTAGCTACAATTTGCTGATCATTTTGGAAGTTATGCTGGAAATTATTAGACTTATCAAAGTGAGAGACTATTGGATTAGGTGTCTAAGCCCATAACTATAATTGGTATAAACTGAATTGATAGTAGCACGGTCCTCTTGGGTTGCCCTCAAAGCTAGCAATTGGACATGATTTTTTGGAGAGAGAGGTTGGTTTATTATTTGAGTAATAAATTGATATAACTGATTTGTTAATATATTATGGAAATAATATGTTAATTGGAAATCATATTATTTAATTAATAATTAATCAGAAATTAACTGAAATTTATTTTGAGATTAATTGGATTAATTAAATAGTGCAGGGTCTGTTTGGTTATTTATTGAAAGTTGAGGAAAGGAGTCCATGGACCTCATTGGATGAGGTGGACAAAAATCACTTGGGCAAACCCAAGGAATTTCGTCCAAACCCTTGCATAAGGAAGGGAATAGGCTGCTTGGTCACCAAGCAATGGGATTAAGGTTTCCTCCTTAAACCCTAGCTTTGGCACTAAGCTACCTCAACTATATAAAGGGCCATAGCCTTCATATTTTAGGCACTCCTACCTTTAGAAAGACCTGGCCAAAATTTTCCTCTCCTCTCTCCATAATTCTTAGTTGCTAGTCTTGGGTGTGAACCATCAGAGGCACTACACTTGTGGTGCTAGCTGCCAAAGGTTTTGAAGAAGGAATTCAAGATTGTTTACAATAACAATCGTAAAGGTTAGTTTTTCTTGTCTTATGAATTAGTTTGTTCATAGGAAAGTTTTGTAGGTTAAGTGTTCATAGTATGTTGCTAATATGTGAAAGACATAGATCAAACTAGGTTGCATTTGCCCTAATTAATTGAATTGTTTGATTGTTTTTCCGCTTAAGGCATTGTAGTTGTAACTACTATTTCCCATCACTTCTTTCAATGCATCAGCGACATTCTTAGGTTCAATCATTGAGACGAAGTTTAAAATATGCAGAAGTTGTTGATGACTCTGCGACGAGTGAGAATTCCAGAGTTTACATCTCCAATGATTTGAGATTCGGGATGATCTCGAAGAATTTTTGGATTTGAACTTTCATTTGTATTACTTTGAGTAGAGTCTTCCTGATTGGATGGTTCAGCTTCTTTAGGGACTACATGTTGGTCTTCAGAGATAGGTTGTGAGCTGATGAATTGATCAACATTAGGAACAACATGTTCAACGTCATTTGGCAAAAATTCAGGAACAGGGTCTGTAGGACTGTAAGTAAGTTCATTAAGAATTGATGAAGATTGATCAACTTGATCATGAATGAATGAGTATTCATCGAAGGTGACATGAGTTGTTTCCTCAACATTTTTCCTTTAGATTGAAGACCTTGAAGGCCTTGGATATGCTAGAATAAACTAGAACTCCTTCATCAGCTTTAGCTTCAAACATCGAGCACTGATCTCTTTGATTCAAGATGTAACAAATACATCCAAACACATGAAAATAGAAGATGTCCAGTTTCCTTCCCTTGAGTAGCTCATACGAAGTTTTCCCATGATGCTTAATAATAGACCAGTTTTGGGTATAACACATTGTATTAACAGCTTCAGCCCAAAATGACAAAGGAAGACTAGCTTCAACGACTATAGTTCTTCCAGATTCAATGAGAGTTAGGCTTCTTCTCTCTATAATACCATTTTTTGGGGAGTTGTAACAGCAGAGAAGTTCTGAGAAATTCCTGAGATTGAGCAAAACTTTTCCAGAGAGGAGTTCCTGAAATCAGTTCCATGATCACTACGTAATCGCCTTACTTTTTTATCATAGAGAACTTCCCACTGCTTGATGAGAGCAATGATTTCATCAGCGACATGACTTTTCTTCCTTAAAAAGACTACCCACGTAAACCTTGAAACTTCATACACAATGACGAGAATGTATTTCTTCCCAGCTCTTGACTTAACTGGAACTGGTCCAAAAAGTTCCATGTGAAGAAGATGAAGAGGTTTGGTAATGGAAGAGCAGGAATTTGGTTTGAAGGAAGATTTGGTTTTCTTTCCCTTTTCACATGTGAAGCACAGCTTATCCTTGACAAACTGCATCTTAGGAATTCCTCTTACAAGCTGATCCCCTGAGATCTTTGATATGTTCTTAAAATTCAGATGTGATAGCCTCTTGTGCCACAACCAATTTAGATGAGACTGAGCATGAGAGAAAAAGCAACGACGAAGACAGTTGTCATCAGAAAACATATCCAAAACATATATGGCATTATGTCGGTTTGCAGTCAGAACAGTGACATTATTTTGATCAACTATCTTTCTTCTCTTTTGTTGAAGAGGACTTCATAGACAGCATCACATAGTTGGCTGATTAAGATGAGATTATGTTGAAGACCCTTCACATAAGAGACATTCTTGAACACAATATAATTACACTTGATGGATCCATATCCTTTTGTAGCTCCCTTGTCATTATCTCCATATGTAACAGTAGGACCATCCTTCTTTATGAAGTCTTCAAGAAGAGACTTGAGTCTGGTCATATGTCTTGAGCAGCTGCTGTCTAAATACCAAATATGTTCTTTACCCTGAAACTAAAATATACAGTAAGCCCTGAAATAAAATAAGCAAAAATACACACAATATACATTGACTCATTTTGCAATGAGCCACTCAAGAAAAAATATTATAACAATCATCACGGAGACAGTTCAACGAGTTTTCCTTTTTGATCCACTTATCATTACGAGTCAAGATGTTGTCGGTGCGAACGAAGTTCTTTTCAAAAGTGCACTCGCTGACTTTGTGAGAGTCATCACCACATCGATAACAAACTTTGATTCCAGGATTCTTTCCTTTAACAATAGATTTTGATTTCTTTTCAACTGTTGAACCCAAGGAACTTTGACAATTTGAATTAAGAGTTCTTGTTTTAGTTTTGGAATAAGGAATGTCATCAATTCTATGCTTATATGATACCCTGTCATGAGTCTCATGAATCGTTCAGTCATCAGAAGTAGAGGACTTTGATTGATCTTCTGGTTTAGAATTGCTAACGGAGCACTGAGGAAAAATACTAAGAATTTCGTTTACTAAGTGAACTTCACCATTGCATATAGGAAATTTTAGCAAAGTGTTTGTGGAGGGAAGAACATACTCACGGTGAGAAGGTTGATGAGAAGGATAAAGAGCATATAATTGAGTAACACATTTGGTGATACCAATAGAATCAGTGGAGCAATGAGTGTCAATTAAAGTTTGATTTATAAAACAAGAACTCACAAATCTATTCTTGAAATCTTCTTTTAAACAGTCAGCTTTATAGAAGGTTTGTTTAGTCTCAACAACTTTGGTTAAGGAGACATCACCTTCTATATCGCCTCCAAGAACTTTCTCACACTGATCAGGAATTTGAGTATTAATAATTCTTGTGACATTAGAGTGAGAAGAGGCCTAATTTTTCAAAATAAGTTGAATGCATCTAGCATGATCAACAACTTTCTCTTTTTCAGTGTGAAGAAAATTATTGATCAGCGAGATACATGTGTTTTCCTTTTTCAAAACAGAAAGAGATTTTTTGAAAAAAGGAGAGTTTTTCTTTTAGTTTCTTTAACTCAAAACTGAGAGAAGATATTTCTTTGTTTGAGACCAATAAATCGAAACGTAAGTGATCAATCATGTCATCTTTTTCGATGTTGTCAACAGAAGAGTAGTTAACGAAATTTTTTATCTGATATGTTGATGTACCGTCCCATTTTGTCTTAAGGTCTGCAGCAGCTTGAGAAGGATCAGCGTCAAGAGTCCCAACGCTATCAATTGTAGTGTATGCGTGAGATTCAACGATCTAGGCCATGAGACACTTACCTTCATCATCTGAGGAGTTTTCTTTTTCAAAAGTTGATGATAGTGTAATCATCATCTCTTGAGCAGCTGAACAGTTTTGAATCAAACGAAAGACAGAATAAGGGAGTGAGTTTCCAATAGCAATTTTTTGCCTTTACATCGAGATTCAACACCCTTTTCTCTTCCTTGTTATATCCAAGCACATATTTTCCTTTCATCTTACTACCAGATGCACCATCATTGGATGATAGATGCATAGCGGCGACAGGACCTTTGCTGATGATGTTGAGCATATCAAAGTCCATGAACTCGAGAGCTTCCATGGCCTTTGATTTCCAAGCAGAGAAGTTGTGTTTACCAAATGGAGCGATCTTGTTGCAGACAGTTGATTTTGGATTGAAAGAGGTTGGCATGATTACTTGAGTGTATCAAAAACCTGATCGGGTACTAATCGAAGGTTTTGTATCGATCGGATACACTTCAAGTATAAAGAACAAAAGTAAACTAATATATCAAAACAAAGAACAAAAAGTAAATAACATAGCGAGTTCTTCGAATTGTTCTTTCACCAAGAAAGGGTTTTGTCTTCACCAAGAAGACGGGTTGTCACAAAGACGATTACGACACCAAGTGTGTTAACATTAGGGTTTCACCCTAATGTTCAATATATAATAATCTATACAAGTATAACCCTTAATTGAAGGGATTATATCTTATCTATACTAAGAACCGATCCTTATCACAAGGATATCAGATCTGCTATATATATATATATATATATATATATATATATATATATAAGATTACATAGAATAACTATACTAAGCGATGACGCTGATAGTCTTGATACGCTGGCGCTGGCAGTATAGACGTCGTGCTGATAGACAGCGTGTAGAAGTGTTTGACTCATCAGATCCTAAGGTATGACCTTACAACGAGTTTGACGTCATATGGCAATTTGGATTCTGTATTTCTATGTATGATGGAAGGATTACATATAAGCTTGTTGGAACGTGTAAAGCTTTCACAAACAAATTCAAGGCTCCTTCACTAATGGTTAGTATAATGATGGTTTATTTAGTTCTAAATCGGTTGCAAAGTTCGTGTATTGCAACGCTCGGATCAAAAGTTCAGTACTACTATTGAAGAATTTTTCACTATTTCTGATCTTGGTGTTTGGAATCTCGCTTCCTAGTGGAATATCCCTTCATAGTTGGACAAATATATTGTTGGGTTAACTCTCAGCACAAGCTCTGGTGATCCTAGTTAAAGTTCGTTGGTATTTTGCGATCCTCATCAGATGTACATTACTATAGTCTGGTGACCAGTTTTCCTCTCTATGTAGCTTGGGGGTAGTTAGTGGTTGTTTTATCTCATCTATTTCTCTTTAATTTCGTTTTCGTTACTCATATTTTGTTCGCTTGCTAGCTTCCCTCTACATTTATATATATAAATTGTTGTCGTTCACAAAAAAAATTAGTTTAGGACAGATAAAAAACCAAAACAAATAGGTGAGACAACTAGGGATGAGCATATTACCTGTTGAACCGGACCGGAAAAAAAAGTACAATTTTTTATAAAACGTGCAGTTTTTTTGTAAGACGTACAAGTTTTTATAAAACATGCAGTTGTTTTTAATAAAACGTGTCGTTTTTTGTTAACAACTGCAGTTTTTTTTATAAAGCGTGCAATTTTTTGTTAACTAAGTGCAATGTTTTTATAAAACGTGTTGCTCAAGTCAACAAATTGTAACATACACGTTTTGAAATCGTGTTATGTAATTTGAAAAGTTAATAATATTATGTGAAATTGAGTGTTGAGTTCTAACAAATAGTTTTTACTAGAAATGAAGTAAAACTATGTTTAGAATCACTCATAAAATGTTGGAAGTCTTATGAGATTCCAATTAAAAGCCAAATAGTGAAATTTAGCGAAAATATAAAATTTGAAATAAGTAAAGTTTTATTATTGAAAGTTGTAGATAATCTCGTTAGAAACACATAGGCGAAAACCTCGTCGAAATCCGAGTTATAACGAAGAAGTTATGACCAATCGAAGATCCGCGATAAAACCGACACGGTGCCGAATGACGTAAAAAGTGAGTTTTTGATAAACTACTTTTTAGCCTTAGTGATCTAAATGAAAGTCGTAGTATTCGTTAAACCGAGAAGTTCGATAAAAAGAACGCCAAAATCTGACTTCGTATGAGGAAGTTATGATTTTTACAAGTTTCAGCTTAGCAGTAGATAGCTAAAAACTCGAATTTTAGATCGATTGATTTTTAGACGACACAACCTAAACGAGAATTGAAGGTCTCATCATTAGTAGTACAACGGTAAAAAGTCTGACGAAAACGGACGTCGGATGAAGAAGTTATGAATTTTTAACGGATTTACCAGTCCCGGTCTGTTAAAAATAATAATATAAAAATAAAGTCAAAATTTTCCGACGAAGTCTAAACGAAAGTTGTAGAGCATAATTTTCTCTACGCGTGCATATAAAGAACGACAAAAACGGAGCTTGTATGAGAAAGTTATGGATTTTACAAGATTTGGCACAATTTTCGAGAAAAATCGCATGAATAGTACTGCCACGTCACCCTTCGCATGCGAGGGTTCCACGTGTCGGACACGTGTTCGCTGCTGATTGGACCGCAGTACGCGTGTCACCCGACGATTGGTCCGAAGTCGTCATAGGCGCCTCCTGATTGGACCGAAGTCCGGTCCTCTCCTGGTCCGACACGCATCCGAGGCGACCACTCTTCTCGCTTCTCCTTCTGACGCGTGGCTGCTGACTCGCCTTCGCAGATGACTCCTCCGGATCCGAGCCTCGCTCCAGCTGTCGCTTGTCCTTCTTCCTTCGGCCGAAGCTCCGGACCTCGCTACTATAAATAGTAGCTGCGAGACTTCCCGGCTAACTTTGGAAATTTCACACTTTTTCACCCCTTTTCAACATTTTCTTGCATTTCGACTTCCCCCGAAGCCCCGGTACTAATTCCAAAGCCCGAAACACGCCCCGAGATTCCTGAGAAGCCCGAAAAATTTATCTTTTCGGTTTCGAAGCTCTACCTTCGCAGAGCCCGGTTTTCAAGAAAACTCCCAGTTTTCAACGAACAAAGTCATATTTAAAGCCGAAGTGCTGCCCAAATTACTAGTTTGACCCCCGGTTATTTCTCGGTGAGTTTGATATATAGGAGCAATTGTATGTTATGTGTTATATGTGCTATGTACTTTTCCATGTTATCGTCTCGAGTTGTTGTATCTGCTATTTTATAGCAAGGCTGTACCTCTGACTTGAAGTGTATGACATAAGCATCACTTGGGTATTGGTATGAACCGTTGACCATGAAGTGTATGACATAGGCATCACTTTGGCTTCGGTAGTATGCTAAGATAAGGCTGAAAGCCTAAATATTCTAGCAAAAATGATAATCCTGAGTATTTACTGTGCCATTTGTGCTGAAACTTTATTGATTTTATATCAAGTATGGAATTTGTTATGTCTCATTGATTAATATGGAAAGCTTTTCGCATTATGCCTTTGTTGTTCCTTGTTCCTTTTTGCTTCTGGCATATTACAGTATATATATGGCATAACGTTATATTGTATCTATTATTGAACTCACTAAGCGTCACCGCTTACCCTCTCAATGTTTAACAAATTTTGCAGGAGATAAGTAACCAGTGTAGTCATATACTGTTGAAAGGTTTAGAATAGTTGTAATATTACTTTTGTATTTAGGGATCATGTTTGTATAAATTTACAATATCCTGGGTAGTTATGTAAAATATTAAAACATAGTCGGTTTGTATCCAATCTTTTGTAATCACTTTATCAATGTAAGATAATGTTTTATAAATATGCATGTAGCATGTTTTGGAGTAAGTTTATTGTCTAGTATGAAAGTTTAGAAAGGGGTTCCTTTCACAAATGGTCTAATTCGATCCAAAAACTAAAAGCTAGTTGGGGACCTAGAACAGGAACCGGCATACCCTAAACGGTCCAATTTTCGGTTAAGATAATTTAAGAATTTCGGGTTTTGGGTTTTCGATCTTCGGACCGGTTCGGTCCGAATTCGGCCCGTTGTTCATCCCTAGAGACAACGATCCCAAGAAAATACAAGAGAGAAACCAAGTATGTCATGAGAAATTTATAGTGTAGAAGATTTATAACAAACCAAATGAGATAATAAAAAATATTTTTTATTAACCGTTTCCAAAGAAAAAAAAGATAATAAAAGCTTTTTTAATAAACTTTTTAATTTAATATAAAAAGTATTTTATAATTAATGACAATAGCTCATTTATATTTATTAATATATGTTTATCGATTTTTTAATTACATAAGTCTTAACATACTAATAGGGCTGGCAAAATTGTACTACGGAAAACCAACCAACATGTTACCAACCGAACCAATAAACTTGGTAGCCAATATATTTGGTAGCCAACATGTTTGGTTGGTAGTACCGTACCAATTGATCAATGTTGGTACGGTAATGGTACAAAAATTTGAATATCATAGTAATACCGTACCAACCAATTTATTATATATATATATATATATATATATATATATATATATATATATATATATATAAATGAAATCGTATATTTCAACTATTAATTGTGTTTAGTGTTTACAGTTTTAATAACATTATATTAGTCATTTGATTGTATTAGTCGATAGTTATTACCACGTTAAAGCACAAAATTAAAACGTTACTTCAGCGTTACTTTAGTATAATTCTTTTGTAAACAAAAAGAACTACGTAACTAATTTCTATACTAAACATTAAAATCCCGATGTCTTTATTTTAGTAGGATTCTTTTGTAAACAAAAAGAACTACGTAACTAATTTCTATACTAAACATAAAAATGTCGATGTCTTTGCTTATTTTTAAATGTTACAATAGAAAATTAAAAGAAGTTGGTATATACAATTACCAATTTGTACCAACCAAACATGTTGGTAGCCAAATAAATTGGTACCAAGTATACTTGGTACGGTACCGGTAGAAATTTTTTTATACCAATTATAGTTGGTACGGTACATGGTTTAGAGAAAAATGAATTGGTACCGTACCAATTCCACCCCTACATACTAACATTCACCATAGCGAAATTCAATAATAAGTTCATAGCTAGTGTTACTTCTGACCAACGTTTTCAAGATCAGGATCCTACGAACGATCGTTTTTGGGTTTGCAAGATCGGGATCAATATTCTAAGATCTTATAAAATAAAACATAATTTTAAATTATAATTTTAAAACATGAAAAATATCTCAACCATTCAGTATTCCGTTCAAAAACTATAAAAAGTTCAAAACATTAATCGCAACTCACAACACAAAATGATAATCGGTAAACTGGTAAAAGGTAAAAGACTTAAAGTTTTACATTCATTTTTTTTCAATAAAAAAGGGTAGGTATGATTTGATCGGATCTCGATTCTACAATCTTACTTACGATCTTACGATCCTACCTGTGAACCTACCCTAAATACGATCCGTATACGATCCGGCTCGTTTTTCATACCTAGGATCGTACGATCCTACGATCAAGATCGTAATTTTGACAATTTTTCTAACATTAGTTACTCGGATTTTAAAATAACAGCAATAAATAAAACATATCTTGAAAACATCGATTTAGGAGGCTTCCGTTATGAAATCGTCTTCTTGAGCACTTTAACTTTAATTCATGCTCCAAAATGTGATTCACGTCTTGAATACTTTTTATTCTCTTGGGCTCTCTCTTTTCTTTTTCTTTGTATAATATTCATTGCCGAAAATGAAGTAAATGAGTCTCATCTATATATTCTTCGACTTTATGATCATTTATCTAGTTGACAATTTTAACACATCAACTTTTTTGTAGACAAGTGTCAAACATTTACAATTGCATAAGTAGCCACAATAATTTGCTTACTTCTTTTGTTCAACTTCCAAAATATATAACAAATATGAAATAAATACATTAGCCTCTCTATGACATGAACTTTTTAACAATAACTTATTACAATAATTACGCATACCATATACGTACCGCTAATCTTCTTGTTATGTATCAATACAAAATTGCATGTTTTTTTACCTTTTTACGACAAATATAGTAATCTGAATGATTGATTAATATATGATATAATATTAATAAAATGCACTAAATAACTCATTTCTATAAAATGTTGTGTTTTTGTAGGTTTGTGAATATATCTGGGTGTATGTATTGAAAAATCAAGTAAGTTGATTAAAAAAATAACACCACCTATATCATGTATATATGTTGTTTGCATAAAATATAGATTTTAACCTTAATATCCACTAGAAAAGATTCTCCGGCGTTGCCGGGGTCGGAAGATATTGCTTTGTAAAGTAAAGTAGCATGTTGATTGCTTTTTGTCCGTTAATGTGAGGGTAATTTGGTCTTTTCAGGTAGTAGGGACTGAATTTGTCACCATGGGTAAACCATATGGACCATTTATGTAATTTTGGCGGTGGTGGTGGTGGTGGTGATGGCAGATGGTGGGTGGGTTTATGGTATTGAGTGAGTATTTTCTAATAAATAAAACATTAATTTAAAACCAAAAAGAGAATGTTAAATCTGGTAAACCACAAGAACCAATCGTGTAATTTTGTCTAACAATAATAATAATAATGATGAGGGACCATTTCTGCCAAAAGACTAAATACTAATAATATGTAATAAAATGCGAGGGTTATGAAAAATTCAAACCAAAATAAAAGGGTTGTTTGTGAACAAAAGCATAAAGATGAAGGGTCAATATTGTAAGTTGGAGGACCAAAATTGACAAAAAAATGTGTCACTTTACTGTTAAAACTTTTCATAACTTTAATATATATATATATATATATATATATATATATATATATATATATATATATCCATTATTTTTTAAGGAATCCCAATAATGAGATTATTTTAAAAAACTTTGGAAATTCATTTCTCAATACTGAATGTTAGAACACAAGTGTGAAAACACAAAATAAAGTAAGATAATTAAAGCAATGAATGGAGGAAGTGATAAGATCTTTAATTATTCTTAATAGATAAGATGAATGAGACCAAAACTAAGTTCTTGTTAGGAACACTTCGAGTTTAAGAAATGTAGGCAATAATCTTACATTCTTTTCTCATGAACAAGGGTCTAGATTTTTATGTGATAACGTGTAAAAGATGAATATCGATCTAATGAAAAACGAAAAACGAAGGCAAACACATATATTTAAAGCACTATTTTTATAACTATTAGATGAGAGGGTTTGGGTGCTGCCATATCACACACGGCTCACACCGCACCCACCATGCGGTTCAAACCGCACATAAGCCCAAAATGACTCCAATCTGTTGCACATCTCTCTCTCTCTCTCCCTCTCCCTCTCCCTCTCGGTACACCACACCTATATGTGGAAAATATATTAGTAAAGGAGATGGAGATGGAGAAAGTTGAGGTGAAGAATGGTAAAGCTGGCACCACACCCTCCGACCTAAGGTTATGGGGTATACCCATCATATCACTATATGAAAATGTTATCATACATTTCCTCGTCGTTACCATATCAGTTTGGTATACTCATCACTCCACATCATCAATTTAATTTAATTTTCATTTTTCAACAAAATAATTAAATAAAACAAATAAATATAATGATTATTAATCATATAATATCATTATTATTAAATAACATAAGATCATATACTATTAATCTATTAATTTGTACCATACTTATCCAAACTAATTGTCAAATAGAAAACATTACTTTCACACATTTCATCTAATAGTTTGTTTTCACACATTTCGTCTAATAGCTTACATGCATTATTCCTCCAAGCTTCTAATCTATATCCGATATATCTTTTTTCCCAAATTATAAACATAGAGTCTCTCGAAGCACACACACCCATGGCAAGAGAAGAATAGAGATGAAGAGAAGAAGAGAGGCAAAGAAGGAGATTGGTTGAAAATGGACAACCCATCCCCATTGGTCCATTGCCTTTCATGATACCAACCGACCACAAGAGACCACGATCGTTGCACCGGGATGATATGTACGACTGTGGGTTGGCTACTACCTAGCCACGAAGAAGCCTCGTGTCTTGTATATCTCATAGTCTTATAAATGTTCCTCAAAATGTTGTAATGAGTAAAAAAATTGTTCAACAGTGGCTTCCTAAGAAACTACAAACGATAAGGAAAACCATCTTGTTAATTTCTAGACAGAAACTTAATGAATTTTGGTGAGCTCTCAGTATCTATAAACAGTACCCAAGAACAAAAGTGTAACAACATTTCATATATATATATATATATATATATATATATATATATATATATATATATATATATAATCTCTTCACAATAATGATTTTATAAATTAAAATTAAATATATTAAATGTCATTTTTACGAGGGGCCTATATTGCTTATATGTACCATTATTATAGGGGAAATGACACAGAAGCCCTATGATGTTTTGTACATTTGCTCATTCAGTCCCTTAAGTTATTTTTTGTGCATTTTAAGGGAAAAAAGTTGGTTTTGTCATGTCGAATAAGTCCTTTTCTAAGAACTGAAGGGGTCAGTCGATGACTTCTTCATCTAAAACGTTGACCACTTGACGAGTCCATACCTTATTATTTGCAACAACTCCCTTCTTTTTCTCAGTTTCTTCTTCTTCAGTTTCTTCATATCCTTCATTCTTCTTTTTCTGCTATGTTGCATCCAAACAAGAAATGGCGGTGAGGTGTGATTGTGGAAGTATGGCTATCATACAGACGTCCACCACTAAGAAGAATCCTGGTAGGGAATATTATGCTTGCCTAAATATGGTACTCCATTCTCAAGAAAATTTTGGGCTTTTTCAATTCTAATCTAATTTTGTTAATTGATGGTAGTGAAAGTTATAGGGACCTAGGAGTGGGTTTTTTTGTGGGTTGATGAGGTTTAAAATCATGGGCATGATGTTGAAGTCCAAAATCAAACCTTGAGGGAGTTGGTAATCCAAAATCGGATCCTGAAGATTTGCTTGAAGGGGGTGGTACGCCAAAATCGGAACCTAAAGATTTGATTAATGCTTGGTTCGGTTTTGTTTTTTTGGCATAATTGCTTACAAGTTGTAATATGATGTATCTTACAACTGAACTTGTTATGGATCAATGATAAGGGTTTTTTGGTTTTTGGCAAAATTGGAACTGATAATCTCAAAATCGAAACTGATAATATCGATTGCAGAAGTTGATACAGTCTCAAAATCAGAACTGGTAATCTCGATTGCAAAAGTCGATACATTCCCGTGACTTTGACTTTTACAATTTGATTTTGACTTTGAAATGGAAAAATGCGTAACTGGAACATGAAACTAGCTACTTCTCATATCCCCGGACGGTGGCAGAAATGTCGGGCGGTGTGGCGTTCGTTGAACATTACAGTCACAAAACATATAATATCTTTATTACTAAACAGAGGTTACATTTTATCTTTGCATGATATATGCTATCTACTTCCTTGTGACTTATTCTTCCTTGTAGCGATCTTCTCCCCTTCGGTTCCATAGGAATACATGTGATTTTGAAAACAGTCAACATAATGTTAGTGAGTTCACAAGTTTTATTTTAAGAATACTCTTTAAATAGCTTTTAGTATAGGATATTTTTTTAAGAATATGAACACTTTCATAACTTTTCATGTCCGCTAAGTTTCTAATGAGTATCTTTTTTAACGAACCTGATTCAATAGTTATTATATTCTATTATTATCTATCTGTCATTATTCTTGTATTACACCTTAGCTTTCCTTAAGAAGGATTTATGTTAGACTATTATTCTAGGATGTATTCTCCTTATACAAAAATAGTTTCGTATAGGTATTTGATAAGGTACTAGAATAGTATTTATCATTGTTCTTAGATGTACTTGTTACCCCTAGTATAATAGTATTATAACTTCTCTTTTCAGTTGTGCCACCCCTTTCGTACATCTCTAGTATAACTTTTCTTATAAGATTTTCACCTCTTTCGTATATTGATGTATGATATTTCTACTTCAATGCGTTCCCCTCTAGGTAGGTTATTTAATTAAGGCCAGCTGGGCAATTCTATAATGAGTTCCTATAATCGAGCTTTCAACTAGATATATGCCACGCACAACGCTTCAAAAGACGTCGTAAAATAGTTTAGAAAGTTATGCATGTTGTGATTCGACCATCAAAGTTGTTAATAGAAATCGTAGGTGGGGGTGTCATCCACGTATAAATCTATACATATCGTTCTCATTGGGCAACAACTTTGTTTAGCCTTATCGTATACTTCTTCTTTATCGATCTTGTTATCTATAGTTTTAATTTCCTTTATTTTGATATCTTTCCATAATTATACTAATATGTATATATATATCTTACTATATTATTATAAAAATTTTACTATTTCTAAAAATAGATTTAAGACGTCCAAAACTTTTAGCTGAATGTCCAATAAACCACTGCATATCTTTATTTCTCTAATTCATCTGTTTCCCTAATTATCTATTTTCTTCTCTTTGACTCCTTAATCGACTTGGTGAATGGTGATTGACCAATTCTAAGCACAAATCAAGGAAGTATAGTTACATTTATTTTGAATTCCAAAATTCTCGTCTCTTAAATGATGAACACCACACACACTCTCTCTTTCATCTTTTCTCTCAAAAGTCGAACGCTTCGCCCTCCTTGATCTCCATGATCAGTTAACAACCACCACCATATCATCTTCCTCCTAATGATGACATTGTCACCCAAGATATGTACCTTTGTTCCCCTCAGATCTCTAGCAATTCGATTTTCCCCATCACCCCATCATTCTCGTTTTGAATTTGAAAGACAAATACGTTCCTCTTCATTCTTCTACCCTCTCTCATTCACTCTGACGATCTTCGTCTTCATCCAATTGAATCCGTTAATCCCACATTCAGTGGAGACTCGTTCAAATTGGAAGAACTTTCGTTCTCTGTTTCTCCTCTCACGTTCTCACATCACTACCGCCTAACCGCTCAGAACCCTTGAAATCATCTCCTGCATCATCCAACATCTGAACTTCGGGCACATATCTCTCTCTCTCATAAAAACCCTAAGCTACCACCGTCCGCTGGAAATAATGACACGATCTGCTGAAAACGAAGACACCCGCCCATCAGGTTCTATAACTCATTATATGTCTTCTTCATCTGTTGCTAACCTTCTATTTGGATTTTTAGATCTGAGTAATATAGCTTCGGATGTTATTTTTATAATTGGCTCCATAACTTTGATTGTGGATATGATTTTTATATCCAGGTTCAAAAGTTTAAATTTATTTTTTAGAGCTGGTTTTTTGTTGCTAGGTGGTTTTGATTTGGTGTCCATTTTTCATTTTGTTGCTTTAATATACAGATTGATGAACAAGTTGAGTATTTTAAGTTGAGCACAGCATATGATCTGGAGGAAGAATCTTCGATTTGAGGGTGGATGTTTCATTTTGTTTCTTCAAAAAAAATTTCACTTTCCTAAAGAGTCTTTTTATGTTTTGGCAACTATTGGAACTCTCTCTCTCTCTCTCTCTCATTGTGTGTATGTGTACAGATAACCCCCTGTCACTACGTTCTTAGTCTCTTAATGTTATATGTTCATGGAGAATTCGACAGGTGGAGCTATGGTTTTATAGGTAAAGCTGTGTGAAGTGATGTTTGGTTTTATGAAGGGTAAATTTGTCATTTTTTGTTGGATATCCTTACATTGAAAAACTGTTGAAGGTAATTGTACTACTTTAATTATAATGTTTTTCTTACCATTTATCCTTGGATTTCCATCTGTTTGTTGAAGGATGAACATTGCCTCCCATGGTACACAAGCTAATGTATGGTAACACAACACACAACATATGTGAAAAGCAATTTCAGTAAACAACTAACCAATTCAGGCCATATGTCAAAGAATTGAATGCTGATCTACTAAAGCTTGTTTCAACTTTCATATTCACATATTCATATTTGTCCATGAAGTAACTATTGTAGAAAATTTTGATCATTTAGTCTAAAGAAAATTTTGATAAAGTTGCTCTAATTAATGTTAACTTGGTAAGGTACTCTTCTTTCTTTATTTTTTTATTGCTTATGAACATAATGTACATTTTCTTTAAAACATTCAATTGTAACACATGTTTTTGTTTCTTTTCTATTTTTTTGAATAGGTTGATGATACACCTGAGTACCTGACAAGCATAAGAAGATATATTTTGGGCAACAAGTGATGATAAAGAGGTAGTTCTAAGTGATTATAGATTTTACAACTTCAGTGCTTGATTATTTAATGCCAATGTTTATGACTTATTTACTAAATCTGATTTAAAATGTCAATTATGGAAATTGGAAAATAGATATGATACTATGGAAGAAAAAACTGTACTCATTATGCATTCCTTCTTAGAAGAGTTTAAGCGCATTGGATCTCAACTCCTACACTGTCTCGCACCCTCAGAAAGTCCAGCCACCATGGTTGAAGGTCAAATGAACCTGAACACACTCTTTTATGATCGTCTAGTTGATCACATTACAATTTCTAAGTTTAAAAGCAAACTGGGTGGTGAGGTTAACTGAACTATGGTTTGCAATTTGCAAATTAATAGAAAAAGGACCAAAGAAGGGTTACCTGAAATATCAAACATTTGTAAGTTAGGTAACAACCCATTTATAAATCTATTTTATTAAAAAATCATTTTATTAATACTTTTAAATATTGCTACAGGAAAGCATGTGATTCATTCTGATATCACGAAGAAAAAAATTGATGAAAACAGAAAACAAACAGACTTTAATGTTGTGGTAGATACAAATGAAACACATGACAAGACCAATCATTCCGAAAATCAAGCAGGTGAGCATAGTATAAAAGTATGATTTTATTATCAATTCTTATAATGACGTCACTTGTTGGACAAGTATTATTGTGAGACCTTCTTTACTTCATTTCATGTTAGTTTCTATTGGCCTCTTTAGTGCTGGTGCTTTTAGTATGATGATTCAAAGATGTTATGTTAGTTCATATTTGTTCTCTATTTTGTAAACCATTTTAGTATTTTAGTATTTCTCCAGCTTCCCGTTGGTCCGCTTTTCTTTTAACAAATTTTGTTGTAAAAAACAAAGGTATGTTAATTATCTGATGTACAACAAATAAAATGCCACTAAATCACTAGTTGTATTGCCCATGCTAAATAACGCAATATATAAATGCATCCAAGATAATAATACAACCCATAAATGACTTACATCCCAAACTTTTCGCATAATCCAAAATTGATACCACTTTTTCTTCAAACTTGCTTCAATCGTCATTTCACAAACGCCAATCAAGCTAATATAATTTCCAATTTCTAATGTGTATTTTCTCACTACCTTCCCACCGATAAAAGAAACATTTTGTACAGCACCCAGAAGCACATTTAATTATTACAAAATTATTCATAGCTTTCCAATACCATTTTCTTTCCTTCCAATACCGAGAATTATTTTTTATGCACTTTGTACAACTCAAACTTCTCATCTTTATTTATAAGAAAAGGTTACATCCAAACTTCTTTTTGTGCCAAACCACCTTCGAAAACCACACTAGCCCCCTGCATTTTCGAATTTTAGCTCTCAATTTTCATTTTTCCGTTTTCCCACTTCTTACACAGCCTCTAAATTTGGAATATAATTCCTGCATAACTAGCCCTTCATTTTTATTTACTTTTATTATATATTTAACCCCAAATACCTTCGGTCGGGCTTAAACATTCTGCATATGCAACCTTGGGACAAGTATTTTAGGATCGAGCGTTGACAAACCGATAAAGGGAATGAGTGGAATGGTTAAATGAGCCAATCTCATAATGATAAACAGTTTATATTATTGTTACATAAATTACATGCAAAATAATAGTTGACTTTTCAAAAAAAAAATATGGTCAAGGAAAAAATTTGGGGAAAAATATGATATGCTATAGAAGAACGAAATGTAAAAAAGAAATTATTTGAAGAAAGAAAATTAATTAATGCTTGGAAAATATTTTCCGAAATAAAACCAATTTCCACCCGTTCTTAAAAACCCTAAATACTTTATAATGACGTTGCAATTCGGGATAACGAACAACATACCAAAACAATGTGTCTGACCATTGTGGGATGCAATAGAATTTCGATACATTGCATGTTCTTTGGAAGATGACATGTTTCCGTATAGAAACTAATCGTTTAAACGAATATAATCGCAAAAATAAACTATTTGACGAAAAGAAACAATTTGTTGCTGCAAAACCGACTGATAACAATATGTATCTGTTTTGTGTTCCATAAAATATAATATCTTTCCCCGAATAGAACTAATTGCCGAATGAAAGTAATCGTCATTGTTGCTTCGCGCGGGTAGTCAAGTAAAATGTTCGACTGGAAAGGGCATAAAAGAAGATGCAATACCCTTTACTTACACAACTTCCAGGTATATTGTAATATTTAACATTTGTTTCAAAGAGAGTTTGGTATCATTTAAAAATAGATCACTCAAAACAACATGTCGAAAGTAAACTAATCTTCGTCTCAATACTACTTGTCGAAAGAAACTATTTATCACGGATGCATTACACGGATACACTACTAGATAGGAACCATATTGGCCTTCCCTATAAACTATAAGCCTTGATAGTGGAATTGAAAATTCATAAACAAATGTCTCAACTCAGTAATAACATACCCTCATAATTAATTTCCGAAACAAAATATTCATCGTCCGCTGCTTTGCGCGGGTAACGACTAGTATATATATATATATATATATATATATATATATATATATATATATATATATATATATATATATAATAGCTTAGATATTTTGATAGGATATTCAAGGAGAATAACGACTAGGTACTATGTTACCCTAGAGAATTGGTCAGAGTAACGACTAGGTATAATATTATCATAAAGTTTGGGTAGAGTATCTACTAGACATGATATTGTTCTAAGGTTTTGTGCAGCATAATGACTAGGCATAATATCATCTTAACGTTTCATGTACCCCGCCCCCTCGTAAAACTTTTGAAAATCGTAAAAGTGGGGTCGTGAACTCACACTTGTTGCATGCTTTGACTGACTCGGGAATTCGCATCGGGAGGCTCGAGCCATTCGGGAAGAAGGAAGATCTCCAGACCAATTATAAGTGATAAGAGGAAGTTTTGAGGTGTGAAAAATTAAGAGGTATTGGCCTCTACTTATAGTGGTCATTTTAGGGCATGCGTGCCACACCTTCATGTGAGCACTGCGCATACACGCGTTAGCTCCATTTAGAAATCGACACATGTCAGTCTCTAGTTCGTGTACGTATCCAATATCTCAGCGAGTCCGATTGTCAGAACTGTGTGACGCGCGCATGGATATTGTTTTATAAAACATATATCCTTTATACGAACTCCGTTTTCGACGTTCTCTATACCCCACACGAAGGTCTCAACGAGCACTACAACTTCCCTTTACGTTGTTTCAGCTAATTTGGACTTAGCCGATATTTTATAATCCTAAATGATTTTGCAAAAATCATATATTTCTCGTATGGACTCCGTTTTTTACCTTTGTCTCATCGGTCTTATAATGAGGAGTACCTCGTTTCTCCTTTATAGAGTTTTGGCTAAAACTCAATCGATTTTATTTTGACTTTATACGTTGTAAAATTTTGTGTGCGATTGATTTTTATATTTTACAAAAATCAAATCTTTTCCATACAGAGTCGGATTTTTATTAATTCTATATTTTCCGAATCGTGTCGACGTGTACTATCCGAATATGTTAATATCTTTATATGGCGGTATGACTTTTTGCTTCCCTAATTCTCAGCTTTCTAGCTTAAATTGTCATATTTTGATGAATATGTAAGGACGAAGTCATATGCTTTTATTGATATTAAATGTTACATCCTTAACTATCCTGCTTAGTTGTTGTTGACGTATTTTCCTCAGTTATCACATTCTTCCCCTGTTGAAAGAATTTTGTCCCGAAATTCAGACCATAGTGCTTATCACATAAGATATTGGTTAGGGGATGGCTATTTCTTAACCCATACTTGATTCTCTTATACCGTTTTACCTTTGGTATGGTTGGGTGAACTTATCCCTTATTGGTCATATTTCTTTTTGATTTTCGGTTTTATTTCTTCTACTTCTAATTCTTCAACTTCCTGAGAAGTAAGGAAGTAAGTGGTATTAATCCTTTATGTTGTTATTCCCTTGGTATACATTGACCTACTATGGTTTTTCCTATTTAGATTTGGTGTATTCATATTTTACACCAATAGGAAACCCAAGATTATTTATAATTTGTGCCATTTTTCTGGAGAGATTCCTATGATTTAGTCTTTAGATGTAAGCATTGATTTTACATCGTCGTTCTCATTTTGGAGTTTCTATTTATGGAATGATCACTTGTAGTCGTCTTATAATAAAGGTAGATGAGTACATCATGTATTCTACCGATCTTGTGAGTATTTAAACTCTTAAGGATTGTAAGTTCTCTTATTCTACAACATAGTTAATACATAGATGTTTTACATAGGACATTCTAGCCTTTCTAGCGATTTCTAGGTAACATACTTCCTGCCAATCCTGAATGCTTTGCTTCAAGCGTATCTTTACTGGCCTTACTTTCTTCTGGATAATTTCTTTCTAAATGGCCTTGCTTTCCGCACGTCGAACATACTTTCTCTTTATATGTCCTTATTTTAGTATTCATCCTACTTCGACATTGACAACCTTTGTTCCCCATTCGGTTACAGTGGTGGCAGAAAAAATTTCTACATAGGCCTGGATGGTGATAATTGTACTGACTACACTTGGGGATATTCCCCAAGTATCCTCTTGGTGGAGAGGTTGACCTATTCCAAGATTTCTTGATCTCTTGTTTATCCCATGAGGGACAACTGGTCTTTCTTCTTTGATCTCCTACCCATTTTCTCTTGTAACTATTGATCTTCTCTTAATTAGACTTTGTGCTTGATGTTGCATGTTTTGTTAGGCTAAAGGCCAATTGATTGGCACCTTTGTAGGTGTCGGGCTAGGCCGCGGCTACCATCCTTTGAATTTTTGGAGCTAGCCCCTTGATGTATGCTTTGATATTCTTGCTCTCTGAGCTTATCAATTCTGGACATATTGTGGCTAGGTTTTCAAAGCACGTGGTATATGTTGCCAGGTTTGATTCTCTTGCAGTCAGGAGATAGAGTTCTTGCTCTATCCTTATTATGTCCTTCCTAGCACAAAATTCTTTTATTATCATTTCCTTCATTTTTCCCCCAAGGAATTGCGTAGGCTACATCTACACCTAAGGTTTTGACCTAGGTATTCCACCATATTTGTGACATCGCCATTTTCTCGGCCAGAAAAGACTGATTTTGTTTATGCTTTATAAAAATCAGAGTACCTCTTTTAATGAAAATGTTGTGGAATTTGTCCCAGAAAAAAAACATGATAAATACGTTATCAAAGCATTTCCAAAGAAATGTGTTTTTATCCATTTTAAAACATTTGGAATGTCATCGTCAATACAGAAACATAAGCATAAACAAAACTTACAGTCATTTACACTAGTGATCTGCATCTCTATTAAATCTCTCAGTGTAAAGTAGCTTCATATCGACACCTGTGATACAAATAAGCTTGAGTGGGTCAGGTTGGGAAACCTGGTGAGTACATAGGGTTTTCAACCCACAATAATAAAATTATTATGTTCAACATCAAACAATCAACCCAATTACCCATCCCCATTATCTTCTTTACTCTTAAGGATCTTCCCTAAGATTCAGCTATTCCTCGTTCATTCATTCCTAAGGAGTATCCTAAGGAATCGACACGAAATCCATCGTTGCCAGGGTTTACTCAACAGGCACTAAGTCGCATAGTCGCCAGGGTTTATACAACAGGCACTAAGTCGTATAGTCGCCAGGGTTTATACAACAGGGTACATCTGGTGAACACGCAGTTCAAAACATCTGGTGAACACGCAGTTCAAAACATCTGGTGAACACTTAGTTCAAAACATATCGTGAACACTTAGTTCAAAAATACCTAGCAAATACGTAGTTCAAAAACGCCTACAAGTTACGAGGCTGCTAGTGTTCCACTGAACTGTCTAGAATAGTCCATGGTCATCATCTATACTCCTTTAGATGACTAGATCATCAATAACATCGAGGCCTCTCATTATTTTATTTTATCACACAACAACTGTTACATCTAGTCATGTTTTACCCAACACATTTTGTAGATATAAAATACACACACAGTTTAAATCATTTAAAACATGTATAAAATCGTTCATCCGACATAGATAGCAAGTATACAGATAATATGCACACATAGCATGTAATTTATATAAAATACTTCATATCTATGTGTAAGATGAAAGTAATTATGCACTCACCTGTTAAGGTGGTGATTCCGAACTCAGACAGCGCTTCGCTTCTATTAATTTATTTTGTTTCGACGAAACCTAGTATCATTACCACTAGATTTTAGTCTAAAATTCATTGCGACTAATTATTAGTCTAGATTCATCATTAACTCAAATTCTACTTTCATGATCTATCAAGTAAGGAGCAACCAGGTAGGATCATATCTGAGGTAGGGTCCGTTTGGTATACGAAGTATACTGTTTTGGAAATCTCACTTTAAACACCTCACTAAATCACAGCCTAGACATCATTCTCGTAAGTAGATCAATCAGTATAACGACTTTGGATCACTGATAAATCTTATTTATAGGTTCATAATAACGATATTATATTTATATATAAGCTATATTTAAAGTATGGTAGGCGTATCTCACTTACAGCGGGTTTTTATTAAAAACCGGGCTTCGTTGGAGCAGCGTTTCCGAGCCGAAAAGCTCTTCTTCTCGGAGCCATCGAGCACTCCGGGGCTTTCTTCTAGCGCTAGGGAAGTTTCCTAGGCTTTAGGGGGGTTTATGGAGTCTAGAGAGAAGTTAGAGAGAGAAAGAAAGGCTTATGGTGTGAAGAAAATATGAAGAGTTCATCTCTTATTTATAGGGGTTTTCTCGTAGAGTAGGCCCTAAGTTTCGTCCGTATCTTCTGCGTACGAGATCTGTTTTCTACGTTCTTTATATCCACACGTTGGTATTTACGAGTACTACAACTTTCATTTAGACCTCGTCGGCTAATTCTCGTTAATCTCCGATTTACAAAACTGTATCGAATTTATCGCGCTCGAAGAGTAAGGACTAAGTTTCGTCCATATCTTTCGCATACAAGCTCTATTATCGACGTTCTTTATATCCACGCATTGGTATTTACGAGTACTACAACTTTCATTTAGATCCCGTTGGCTAATTCTCACTCTATCTCATATTTACAAAACTGTATCGAATTCGTCGCGCTTGAAGAGTAGGGACTAAGTTCCATTCATATCTTTCGCATACAAGCTCCGTTTTCGACTGTCTTTTTATCATTGAGATCATATTAACGAGATATTCAATTCTCGCTTAGACTATTTTGGTTAAAAATCGACCGATCTAAAATTCGAATTTCGGGTTGTGCACTACTATGCTAAATTTTAGAAAAATCATAACTTCCTTATACGAAGTCAGATTTGGACGTTCTTTTTATGCACACTCTCGGTTTAACATATACTACGACTTTCGTTTATCTTGCTAAGGCTAGAAAGTATTTTATCGTAAATTCACTTTTTACGATTCCCGGTGTCGTGCCGGTTTTGCCGTAAAACTTCGACGGGTCATAACTTCTTCGTTATAGCTCGGATTTCGGCGTTCTTTATATGCACGGAACCCTTGTGACATATACTATAACTTGGTTAAGATTACTATTTCTAAGTAATCTGCCATCAAAAAGTCAGTTTTTGACGCTCATTGTCTCTAAATTGACTAGCCCGAATCTGCGGGCGTTACAATTATCTCCCCCTTAGGATGATTACGTCCCGGAATCATCAACAAAACAGGTCTTGTATAATGACTCCATACGTTATATCTTCATCCTAGGTAATAATCGTAACTTCTATATTCATTCGAATAAATATCTATCTCTTAGACTTATTCACTGCAAGCAATACTCGATCGTGCACCCACTCTCTATCTCACGTTAGTCTTCCAATCATGACCTTCAAATCATAATCTCGATTCCTTATTGGATACTCCTTCTTCTTAAAAAACTTAATACAAGTTCTTTGATTACGACCATGGACTATTGGGTCATGTTCTAATGACCTCTCATCGTATGATGTGACGCTTAGACTCAGGTCTTTTAGAGTCAAATTCCAGAACAAACTATACCTTCCTTCATGTTGTAATGTGATATAATCACATTCTAGCATATAGTACTTCTAGCTACACTCTTCTTACTTTAACAACAATCGCGGTACTTCTACTTATCGCTTCATTTATTCTTTATTTCAATCTTCTGTCTTAAGTCAGATGCTACATCAATCTTGGTTTTCTGAACCATGTAACATACTCATCTTAGTCGGACTCGACATGATATGACCACTAGGTTCGAAATAATAATCATCTTCTCAGTCATTACCGAAACGATGGTAACGACATACATGAACAAAACAGAATAAATTACAAGCGCCTTGGTAACCTTGTGACTTTCCCTGATCCAAGTGCGAGTCCTGTGCTTCCGGTAGTATAGGCCTCTACTACCTTTCACACCTACTCATACTCGTCCCAAGTATTGTCTCGTAGTTTTCCAAGTCCCCATATAAGAAAATCACATAATAATTTAACACATCAGATAGCAAAACGAAGGTTTTATATTATTCCTTGAAACGATTACATTGGTGTTCAAGTTCACCCTAGACTATGCCTCTAATAGGCTACATCATACGATACTATGGCTACTGCATAACTCAATCTTCGGATATGAAGTCCTCATCCTTGATTCCTTGCGTTGTTATCTGCTTCGTCAAGGATCATGTGAAATGCCCTTGTCTTTGGCGGTGCATTTGGCCTTGCTGCTTCGTTTTTCTTTGGGCAGACTCTAGAATTATGCCCTTCTTTGTTACATCTGAAACATACCTTCTTGTTGACTGTGCACTCGTTGGCGTAATGGCCAGACTTTCCACACTTGAAACATATCACCTCTTCGCCACATTTTCCTAAGTGTTTCTTCTCGCACTTATCACACCATCTTGCTTCGCCTCTTCCTCCTCCTCCAAACTTTGAGAATTTACTCTCCTTGTTGGGCCTTGAAGATCCTTCAAACTTCCTCTTTTCTCCTTCCTTATCTTTTTCTAGACCATTTTCTCTTTTCTGGGTCTCTATATTCTTAGCTGCTCTAACGGCTGTTTTCAAAGTAGTTGCCATTTTGACCGTTGGGACAAAGTCTGCGGGCAGTCCGTTAGCGAACCTATCTATCTTGGAGATTTCAGTAGGCACCAAGTAGGGAAATAGTTTCATCCTCTCAGTGAATGCGGTGGCATACTCATCAACACTCATCTTCCCTTTCTTCAAGTTCTGAAACTCGTTGTTTAGGGCTATCAGATCTATATCTGAGCAGTACTGCATTTTTAACTGCTCCGTGAATGCTTCCCAAGACATTCGTATGGCTTCTCCTCATGTCATTGTATCTGCCAGCAACTTCCACCAGCTTAACACTCCGGTCTTTAGTTGTCTGACTGCAAAGACGGTCTTTTGCTTATCGCTGCAGTCGCAGCTCTCAAATATCATCTCCATCTCGGAGATCCAGTCCATAATCTCCACTGGTTTTGGGCTTCTAGAGAGACCCGGTGGTTTTGCACCCAAGAGATTCTTATACATCCGCCCATCCTTGTCATTTCCCTTCTCCGGGCCATTCCTCCTTACCCCTTGGGTTCCAACTTGACTCACAGTGCGGCTATAATTTCCTTCCTCTGATTGTTCAGCGATCAACTCAGGTTGCAAAATGGGCACCGTAGGTTCATCCGTATTTTCGTGCAACATCTGCCTCATCTCTTCTCTTTGCTCAGCCAGCATAGCCCGAATCATAGCTTGTACTCCAGCCATTGTGATTGGCTCAGGAGTGGCTACTACAACAGATATTTGCTCAATCACTGGTGGTTGAGGCGGTTGATTTCTATTTCCATTCGCGTTTCCACTTCGGGTTCTTGCCATTTCGTTCTATACACCAAATCAGACGTTCGGTGTGTAATGACGAGAATTAAGATAGGAAAGATTTTATCTACGATTCACGTATAAATCTCCTTATCTCTCTGAAATGTTATATGCTAGTTCTAATACCGTAATTAAACGTTTAGAAACCTGAACACATAAAGTTTCCAGATCCGGTCAGCAACAGAACATAGATCCGATCATATAATGCATATCATAAATCATTTAGCACATAAAAGCATGTTAGGCATTTTCCCTAAATAAGCTAGTGCTTGTGTCTATTTAGGTGTATTACCGAAATTTATTAGACACACTCCTCACGATCATCGCCTAACATTCTAAGTTTAAGTCTAGAAATAAATCCATAATCCTAGTTCGCTTAAACTAATGCTCTGATACCAACTGTGACATCCCCATTTTCTTGGCCAGAAAAGACCGATTTTGTTTATGCTTTATAAAAATCAGAGTACCTCTTTTAATAAAAATGTTGCGGAATTTGTTCCTAGAAAAAAAACATGATAAATACGTTATCAAAGCATTTCCGAAGAAATGTGTTTTTATCCATTTTAAAACATTTGGGATGTCATCGTCAATACAGAAACATAAGAATAAACAGAACTTACATTCATTTACACTAGTGATCTACATCTCTTTTAAATCTCTCAGTGTAAAGTAGCTTCATATTGACATCTGTGATACAAATAAGCTTGAGTGGCTCAGGTTGGGAAACCTGGTGAGTACATAGGGTTTTCAACCCACAATAATATAATTATTATGTTCAACATCAAACAATCAAACCAATTACCCATCCCCATTATCTTCTTTACTCTTAAGGATCTTCCCTAAGATTCAGTTATTCCTTGTTCATTCATTCCTAAGGAGTATCCTAAGGAATCGACACGAAAGCCATCGTTGCCAGGGTTTACTCAACAGGCACTAAGTCACATATTCGCCAGGGTTTATACAACAGGCACTAAGTCGTATAGTCGCCAGGGTTTATACAACAGGGTACATCTGGTGAACACGCAGTTCAAAACATCTGGTGAACACTTAGTTCAAAACATCTGGTGAACACTTAGTTCAAAACATATCGTGAACACTTAGTTCAAATATACCTAGTGAATACGTAGTTCAAAAACACCTACAAGTTAATAGTCCGTGGTCGTCATCTATACTCCGCTAGATGACTAGATCATCAATAACATCAAGGCCACTCATTATTTTATTTTATCACAAAGCAACTATTACATCTACCCATGTTTTACCCAACACATTTTGTAGATATAAAATACATATACAGTTTAAATCATTTAAAACATGTATAAAATCGTTCATCCGGCATAGATAGCAAGTATATAGATAATATGCACACATAACACGTAATTTATATAAAATACTTCATATCTATGTGTAAGATGAAAGTAACTATGCATTCACCTGTTAAGGTGGTGATTCCGAACTCAGACAGCGCTTCGTTTCTATTAATTTATTTTCTTTCGACGAAACCTAGTATCATTACCACTAGATTTTAGTCTAATATTCATTGCGACTAATTATTAGTTTGGATTCATCATTAACTCAAAGTCTACTTTCATGATCTATCAAGTAAGGAACAACCAGGTAGGATCATATCGGAGGTAGGATCCGTTTGGTATACGAAATATACTGTTTGGAAATCTCACTTTAAACACCTCACTAAATCACAGCCTAGACATCATTCCCGTAAGTAGATCAATCAGTATAACGACTTTGAATCACTGATAAATCTTATTTACAGGTTCATAATAACGATATTATATTTATATATAAGCTATATTTAAAGTATGGTAGGCGTATCTCACTTACAGCGGGTTTTTATTAAAAACCGGGCTTCGCTGGAGCAGCGTTTCCGAGCCGAAAAGCTCTTCTTCTCGGAGCCGTCGAGCGCTCCGGGGATTTTTTCTAGCGCTAGGGAAGTTTCCTAGGCTTTAGGGGGGTTTATGGAGTCTAGAGAGAAGTTAGAGAGAGAAAGAAAGGCTTATGGTGTGAAGAAAATATGAAGAGTTCATCTCTTATTTATAGGGGTTTTCGCGTAGAGTAGGCCCTAAGTTTCGTCCGCATCTTCTGCGTACGAGCTCCGTTTTCTACGTTCTTTATATCCACACGTTGGTATTTACGAGTACTATAACTTTCATTTAGACCTCGTCGGCTAATTCTCGTTCTATCTCCGATTTACAAAACTGTATCGAATTTATCGCGCTCGAAGAGTAGGGACTAAGTTTCGTCCATATCTTTCGCATACGAGCTCTATTATCGACGTTCTTTATATCCACGCGTTGGTATTTACAAGTACTACAACTTTCATTTAGATCCCGTTGGCTAATTCTCACTCTATCTCAGATTTACAAAACTGTATCGAATTCGCCGCGCTCGAAGAGTAGGGACTAAGTTTCATCCATATCTTTCGCATACGAGCTCCGTTTTCGACTGTCTTTTTATAGTTGAGCTCCTATTAACGAGATCTTCAATTCTTGTTTAGACTATTTTGGTTAAAAATCGACCGATCTAAAATTCGAATTTCAGGTTGTGCACTGTTATGCTAAATTTTAGAAAAATCATAACTTCCTTTGTAACGCCCGTAGATCCGGGCTAATCAATTTAGAGATAATAGGGGTCGAAAACGACTTTTCGACAAAAGATTATTTAGAATAAATAATCTTAACCAAGTTGTAGAATATGTCTCAAGGGTTCCGTACATATAAAGAACGCCGAAATCCGAGTTATAACGAAGAAGTTATGTCCCGTCGAAGTTTTTCGGCAAAACCGGCACGGCATCGGGAGACGTAAATAGTGAATTTACGATAGAGGACTTTTTAGCCTTAGTGATCTAAACAAAATTTGTAGAATATGTTAAACCGAGAGCGTCCATAAAAAGAACGCCCAAATCTGACTTCGTATGAGGAAGTTATGAATTTTCTAAGATTTGGCATAGCAGTGCACAGCCCGAAACTCGAGTTTTAGTTCGAGAGGTTTTTGGCTTACGTGACCTAAATGAGAGTTGAAGATCTCATTAATAGGAACTCAACGATAAAAAGACAGACAAAAACGGAGTCTGTATGAAGGAGTTACGAATTCTTCGCGGTCATTTAACAGTCTAATCTCCTCCTACTGTTAAATTTAAGATCGGTCGAGAACTAGCCGACGGAGTCAAAATGAAAGTTGTAGATCTTATTTTTACCTACGCGTGGATATAAATAACGTCGAAATCGGAGCTCGTATGCAAAAGTTATGAATTTTTGAAAATCGGCTGATTTCCACCCTGTATGTGATGCCACGTGTCAGCGCCAGGCTGTGGCTGGCTGTAGCCAGCCTGGCTCACGACGTGAATATTAAAAATTCACGACGTGAGTGACCCTCCAGCCTCCTATAAATAAGAAGTGAAGCCCTCTTCATTCCTCACACCTCCCACCACTTCCCTCTCTCTCTAGAACTTCTCTCTAGCCCCGAAACCCCCCGAAAAGCCTAGGGAACCTCCCTAGCAAAAGGCGGAAGCCCCGCAGTGCCCAACGGCTCCGAGAAGAAGAGCCTTTCGGTTCGGAAGCGCTGCTCCAAGCGAAGCCCAGTTTTCTATAAAACCCGCTGTTTTGTCAAAGGAAAAATTGTTTTGAGATAACGAAGCGCTGTCTGAGTTCGGAATCACCACCTAATCAAGTGAGTGCATAGTCCCTTTCATGAACATGATTTTAATACAAGTATTTATTGAAGTATTAATTATATGTTTATGTGCGAGTTAATTGATGTTGCCTGAAATACGTGTTAAAGAACATACCTGATTATATATGATGATTTAGGATAAAGAGTAAACCTAAATTAATTATGAGGAATATTGGGTAGTATTTTCTTACGAGTACGAGTGAGTTATACTCAGAGAATAGAACTTTAGTATATGTCATTGATCCGGGAGCATGGATTATACATAGTCATTGTCCCTAGTCTGAGAGTATGGATTGGACATAGTTAACTGTCATTAATCTGGGAGTATGGATTAAGACATAGTCAGTTGTCCTTAGTTTGGGAGTATGGATTAAGACATAGTCAGTTGTCCTTAGTCCGTGAGTATGGATCAAGACATAGTCATTCGTCCTCAGTACGGGAGTATGGATAGGACATAGTCATTCGTCGTTAATCCGGGAGAATGGATTTTACACATAGACACTTGTCCCTAATCCGAGAGTATGGAATGGGCACTATTATCGATACGAGAGCATGAATTAGGTCCGAGAGTATGGATTTAGTAAGAGGTGAAATTTAAGGTCCGAGAGTATGGATAGTCTCGTTGTGAGGATTAACGTGGTGGGGTAAGAGTTGCTACTATATATATGGTGAAATTGTATATTTTGTGAGTTCTAAATTGTATATATGATATGACATTGTGGGATTGAAATCCCTATGTACTCACCAGGTTTCCCAACCTGACCCACTCAAGCTTATTTGTATCACAGGTGTCGATATGAAGCTACTTTACACTGAGAGATTTAAAAGAGATGTAGATCACTAGTGTAAATGAATGTAAGTTCTGTTTATGCTTATGTTTCTGTATTGACGATGACATCCCAATGTTTTAAAATGAATAAAAATGCATTTCTTCGGAAATGCTTTGATAACGTATTTATCATGTTTTTCTGTGAACAAATTCCGCAACACTTTTATTAAAAGAGGTACTCTGATTTTTATAAAGCATAAACAAAATCGGTCTTTTCTGGCCGTGAAAATGGGGATGTCACATCCTTATACGAAGTCAGATTTGGACGTTCTTTTTATGCACACTCTCGGTTTAATATATACTACGACTTTCGTTTAGATCGCTAAGGCTAGAAAGTATTTTATCGTAAATTCACTTTTTACGATTCCCGGTGTCGTTCCGGTTTTGCCGTAAAACTTCGACGGGTCATAACTTCTTCGTTATAACTCGGATTTCGGCGTTCTTTATATGTACGGAACCCTTGTGAAATATACTATAACTTGGTTAAGATTACTCCTTCTAAATAATCTTCCATCAAAAAGTCATTTTTGACGCTCATTGTCTCTAAATTGACTAGCCTGAATCTGCGGACATTACAATATTAGAGCCGCCCCCTTAAACGTACAAGTAGTAAATTTAAGCCAACAATCTTTATGACATTTGTGGGTTTCTAGGGCTGAATCCATCTCCTTTATCTAGTGGTTTAGCCCGATTATTCCTTCGTCGCCATAGAAGGATCTTGGTTCATTGCTTATATATTTCTCGTAGGTTCTTGCCTTCTTTTGTTACTTTCTCGCTATTCATATTCTTCTTTTCTAGTTGGCCCGTAAGCTTTTAGGGTGTTTAATATTTGTTTTTCTATCATCGTCTTGATCGTAGTTGAATCTACTAGGGCTAGCCTTTGTATTGGCATGGTGTCGTCCTATAATAATAAATATATTACGATTACCTCGTATAAGTTGGATTGATATAATGACTTTTCTAAATTTTAACGGCTTGATCATTGGTGTTATGCTATTTTAGTTATTACGATGCTCCTGGTACGCTCCTGCTACGGAAGTAGATTGTATATAAATTTCTACCAACTTGTCTTCTTATCAGATTTTTCCATTTTCCAAAATATTTAGATGATTTTCTTAAGCGATTAGTGTGGTTTGAAGTTTCTTGTTATTTATGGGGATTATCTATATATGTTGTGCCGCGTCATTCTTTTCTTGCCTTACAACTTTTGATATACTAAGATTCTATACACTCCAATGGTGGATGCTTTAGGCAAAGCTTAGACTTTGGAAAGATAGAGACGTATTATTTAATGTTTGCAATGACATGTACGGAATTTTCCCTTGATTTGTTTATGTATCATTAACAATTTATAAATGTTTACGATCAATTTTAAGATTTTCTATTTGAATCTTTATGTTTATATTTTTTTTTTGCTAGTTTTTGTTCTATATATTCATTTAGATCATTTTTGTTTGTTTAGATCATAAAAAGACGTGTATATAGAAGGTAAATTGATAAACGAGCAAATATATACGAAAAAAATCAATCATATATTTGTTCGATCATTTATTCGATTAAACCTAAACAAACAAAGGTTAATAATTTATAAAGGTAATAAATTTCATCCCCTGTAAAAATTCAGTATATATATATATATATATATATATATATATATATATATATATATATATATATATATATATATATATATATATATATATATATATATATATATATTATGTCTATATATTTAGCCACGTATTATTGTTTGTACAAATATGACCACTAAATCTATAGTTCTAATATATATATATATATATATATATATATATATATATATATATATATATATATATATATATATATATATATATATATATATATATATATATATATATATATCATTATTTTAGAACTATAGATTTAGTGGTCATATTTGTACAAACAATAATACGTGGCTAAATGTATAGACATAATTAATTTTATACTTTGGTCCATGTTTTAATTCTTTTATGATTTTGCTCCAAAATTTCCAGACTTTATTTTACAAAATTCTCTTAAAATTAGTTTTTCTTTACAAATTAACCCTTGTAATACCTTTTTTACAAACTTGATAGAAACAATTATAATTTTTTGTGAAACCTATTTAATCTTCTTTTACAACTATTTATAACTTTTTTTTACACATTTTACAAAAAAAATAACATTTTTTACAACTTTTATAACAATGTCCGAAACATTGTAGACAAGAAAGGCCATGAGTACCACCAGGATTGTATTGGAAATAAGCGTCCATTGTCATAACCAATTGATATAACTTTGGGGATAATAACAAAGTCCTTTTGGGTTGCATTCAATAGTTAAAATAACTATAATTAATTAGAGAGATTGAGATAAATAGTTTATTAATTTATTATATGTTAATATATTAATTAGAAACTAATAAAAGTTAATTAGAATTAATTTGGAATTAAATAGATTTAATCTAAAAGTACAAGGGTTGAATGGTAATTGTTCAATAGTTAAGCAACATGAATATTTTGGATGGTTCATAGGGTGGACGGTTTTATGGAGGTTCTAGAAATCTTCCAGAAGCTATCCAGGTAACTGATAAAGAAAATATTTGAATCAAAATTTAATCTGATTATTTAATTGGTTCAAATCGTGGTTCTGTGGAAAATATTACAACTATATAAAGACACATCTAGGCCTTTGAAAAATCGTCCATGCTCTTCATAAGTGATAACGTCTATTTTATATATATATATATATATATATATATATATATATATATATATATATATATATATATATATAGAGTTTTCTTATTATTTTATACTATGTTTTTATGTTATTTAGAACTAAAAGGTACTTATAATGTTTAAATTTATATTTTAAACGTATACTTGTTGCTAGAGCGGAAACGAAGCGAAAAAGGCGGAAATTGAAGTTGGAATTCCAAAAAGAATGAAGAGGTTGAAGGAGCACACTACACCTAACGTACTAGGCTAGGTGTTTGGATCCAGATCGCGGCTTCTTACGCATTACGCCACGCGTAATTCCAGTACGCCTAACGTACGTACGTCGGTTCCAAAACCTCTAAATTGTGATTTTCGGCCAACCTAATAGCAGAATTCGATTTTCATTGATCCTTGGTTGACAAGTAACCTTCCTTCTGCCGTTTTGAGAATCTATAATGCAACCGAAAGGCCGTTAAGATGACATGAGCGAAGATCTGAGGGATTAGAGAGCGGATTCATACCAGAGATCGTGTGGTTTGTTGTTCTGATCATGATTAGAATTCCACTGTTAATACACTATGTGTTTACTTTCTGATTTGTGTATTAAACCCTTTGATTTGCGTTTATGATTAGACGAATTCTTGAATCTATAGTTTAATTGCTTTGAGGTTTATTTGTTCTTATTCAATTTATTATGATTTCTTGATAAAGATCCTTATGTATTGATGTTACATTCTTACCTGTTAATTGTTGAGCCTTGTTAGGGTAGAAGAACAATCTAGCTTAATGTGCTTGAATCATATGAGTTTATGAGTTATAAATTTGTATGAGTAGTGTTTGATCAAAACCTAGGGTTAAAAAGTAAGTTTGTGATATAAATGTGTAAGTATGCATGTGATGACCACTCATATCTAATTAGTTTCAAGATCTTGAAGCTAGTAGTTCAAGTCTCTCATAATATGAACTGAATACAGAATTTTAGGATAATTATTGCACTTGATCACTCCTACTAAAAGTATTGAAAGCCAAAGGATTAGTTGTCTAGACCAAGAAACTAGTCATATTAGGAATCGGTGAATGAAGAATAAATAATTTTTGTGTGAACAATTGTCTATAATTTTTAGATGTAATTTGTCTAAACCAAAGTACCTAAAGAGATTTGTCGTCAGTCAGTTTATCGATATTTGTTGTTTAGTTGTTTATTTGAGATTAAATTCCATAAAACCCGTATTTACTGCTTTTGTGTGTAACCTATAATCAAAAACTCCAAATTAATTCACCACCATTCCCCTAGTGTTCGTGTAACGCCCGTAGATCCGGGCTAGTCAATTTACAGATAATAGGGGTCGAAAACGACTTTTCGACAAAATATTATTTAGAATAAATAATCTTAACCAAGTTGTATAACATGTCTCAATGGTTCCGTACATATAAAGAACGCCGAAATCCGAGTTATAACGAAGAAGTTATGTCTCGTCGAAGTTTTATGGCAGAACCGGCACGACACCGGGAGCCGTAAATAGTGAATTTACGATAGAGCGACTTTTAGCCATAGCGATCTAAACGAAAGTCGTAGAAAATGTTAAACCGAGAGCGTCCATAAAAAGAACGCCCAAATCTGACTTCGTATGAGGAAGTTATGATTTTTCGAAGTTTTGGCTTAACAGTGCACAACCCGAAACTCGAATTTTAGATCGAGCGGTTTTTGGCCTACGCGACCTAAATGAGAATTGAAGATCTCATTAATAGGAACTCAACGGTAAAAAGACAGACGAAAACAGAGTCCGTATGTAGAAGTTATGAATTTTACGCGGACATTTAACAGTATAATCTCCTTGTACTGTTAAATTTAAGATCGGTCGAGAATTAGCTGACGGAGTCAAAATGAAAGTTGTAGATCTTATTTTTACCTACGCGTGGATATAAAGAACGTCAAAAACGGAGGTCGTATGTGAAAGTTACGGATTTTAGAAGTCGGAAGTGTGCTGTGCGAAAATGGGTGATGTAGCACATTCTTGGCCATTGCTTTCTCCCCAAGTCTTGCCACTAGATGGTGACATGTGGCACCAAGTTCAGCCATTTTTCACCCTATAAATAGAACCTCTCCCACCCTCATTTTCTTCACACCTTTCCCATTCTTTCTTCTCTTTACTCTCTCTCTAGAACTTCTCTCTAGCCCCGAAACCCCCCGAAAAGCCTAAGGAACCTCCCTAGCACGAGGCGGAAGCCCCGGAGTGCTCGACGGCTCCGAGAAGAAGAGATTTTCGGCTCGGGAACGCTGCTCCAAGCAAAGCCCAGTTTTCTATAAAACCCGCTGTAAGTGGGCTACACCTACGCTATTTTTAATATAGCTTTTATTTAATTATAGTAACGTTATTAGGAACTTATAATAAGTAATTGGGCTATTATTATGGATTATATAAGTATTTTTTAACGCTTATATAATAGTAATAATAACTAGACTATTAATTAGTCTCGGCGAATAATATATTAAACTCTAGTGGTAATAATACTAGGTTTCGTCGAAGGAAATTATTTTTAAGAAGCGAAGCGCTGTCTGAGTTCGGAATCACCACCTTTTCAAGTGAGTGCATAGTTACTTTCATCTTACACATAGATATGAAGTATTTTAAATAAATTACGTGCTATGTGTGCATATTATCTGTATACTTGCTATCTATGCTGGATGAACGATTTTATACATGTTTTAAATGATTTAAACTGTATATATATATCTACGAGAATATGTTGGGTAAAACATGGGTAGATGTAATAGATGGAATATGAGTTGGATGATGAGTTGAGAGGTGTTATAGACCACGAGGTGAGTGTGAGAGGTGGACGATGTGAGAAGCCTTTCCCAAATGATGGCCCCGTCATCTAGCAGAGTATGGATGACAACCACGGACTATTCTAGACAGTCCAGTGGAACACTGGCAGGCTCGCAACCTGTAGGTGTTGTGAACGATGTGTTCACCAGTGTACTCTAAAAACCCATTGACATGTATTGCGAGTGGACTCTCGAAAACGATACTGTCAATAAACGAGATAACCCTAGCAGATGTGCTCGAAGGACAATACTGGTAGCTGCGCCTCACATAGAATGTCACAATTCTGGCAGCTGCGCCTAAGTGATAGAACTAACAGCTGTGCTTGACAGCTGTGTCATTGACAACGATGGACTTCGTGCCGATTCCTTAGGATGATCCTTAGGAATGAATGAACGAGGAATAATTGATTCTTAGGGTAGATCCTTAAGAGTAAAGAAGATAATGGGGATGGGTAATTGGGTTGATTGTTCGATGTTTAAACATAATAATTATATTATTGTGAGTTGAAAACCCTATGTACTCACCAGGTTTCCCAACCTGACCCACTCAGTTTATTTGTATCACAGGTGTCGATATGAAGTTACATTACACTGAGAGATTTAAAAGAGATGTAGATCACTAGTGTAAATGAATGTAAGTTCTGTTTATGCTTATGTTTCTGTATTAACGATGACATCCCAAATGTTTTAAAATGAATAAAAATACATTTCTTCGGAAATGCTTTGATAACGTATTTATCATGTTTTTCTGGGAACAAATTCCGCAAGATTTTTATTAAAAGAAGTACTCTGATTTTTATAAAGCATAAACAAAATCGGTCTTTTCTGGCCGTGAAAATGGGGATGTCACAGTTCGACACCTGGTCTTACTACAATTGTACTATTGCACGATTAGGTTCACTGCCTAGTGTGTTTAATAGTTCGGTTGCGATGAAATCAGTTTTATAAACATAAAAATTGACCAATTAAAGTATACACATAAAAACACACATCAAGTTTTGGTGCCGTTACCGGGAAACTGTTTTCTATTGATTTGGTTTATTTGATTATTCGTTATTGGTGTTAACTTTTAGTTTTATTTTATTTTTAATTTCCTTGATAACGTGTCACTTGTCGGAGGGTTTTTGTTGTTGTTTAAGTGCATAATTTAATTATTCAAAAGTGCCCAAATGGAATTTGATTGAAAAAGAAAAAAAAATGCACAAATAAAAAAAACAAAATAGTCTCAGTTTACGCCCAACGTAAAGGTTAGTACGCCTAGTGTACAGGAAAAGAGGATCGCTACTGAAAAGTTTCAGGACAACAAGTACGCCCAGCGTACATTTGGAGAACGCCCTGCATACGTAAAGAAGACACAATTTTGGAATTGAACTACATCGTGTACGCCCCGCGTACATTGGTTGTACGCCCCACGTACCTCGTCGACTAGGTTATATTGTTGTTCCCTTATTTCTTTCCTCTTTCACTTATTTTCCAAAAACTCTCGCTGTATCGACTTGTACTTCACAAAAACGTTTCAATTTATCTTCTTTCTTTGTTGAATACGACACTACAATATGATTTTCTTTAACCCTTTTACTTTAATTTATGGTTTAATTTCAAAATCTTGCTGCATTGCGCGAAATTAGAAATCTAGGGTTTATACCATTCTTGAGTGGGGGTCGATTTTTCATGAGATTGGTGTTAGATAATACTTAAATAAATCAATTATGACCCTTATAACTAACATGTGGACTGCTTTTGGCCTAGACATCGACTAGCAGAAGCACAGAATGCACCTAGCGAGCGTACGCCCAACGTACGTGGGTGTGCCCAGCTCACAAATTTTCTTTTTAATCTGTTTAATGTTGTTTTGGTGGTGGTTGTTTTGTGCTTAATTTTTGCAAAATCATGGCTAGAGGAAATCAAAAAAGAAACCAAAACCACCCTCCCGAGGAAATAACCGATCACCGCTTTTTGCAATTCCCACAATCTTTGAACGAAGGAACTCGTGCTAGATATCAAGAAAAAATCAGTTTACTGCTCACCATAGAAATATACATCGCGCCATCATTCGATTGGGGATTGACATCCCAAACTGCACTTGATGAACTAATCTGGAATTTTTTGAAATACACCCACTTGGACGCAGGTGGAGTGCATTTGTTTGTATGCCCTGGTTGGGAAAGATTGTTCAGGATATAGGAACCTATCTACCAGGAATTTTTGCTGGAGTTTTATGCTACAGTTTCCTTTGATCCTAGGAAGACCCCTGATGACAGGAAAATTGTTTCTTTTCGAATTGGCGGAGTGAGTAGGGAGTGCAGTGCGATTGAGCTTGTCGCGAGAGTGGGGATTTATACTTTGGTTGAGACAAGGAGTGTCCACTTCCTGACATTCCTTGTTGATTGTGTTATGGGACGACCTGCCGACTACAACGAGAATACATTTTGGGATGAGATTACAAGAAGAGTGTATATACCTTCAACCGCAATAGGAAACATGATTCGCTCCACCACTTATGTATTATTGCATCGCTTGATCTCCATTTCTCTCATGCATCACAAGAATAGTGAGAGAGTGCCTTATTCTTATTTTTTCTTCCTATGGATGCTTGTTACACCAGGGAGGTACCTGAATCTCCCAATTTCTTTAGCTACTTATATGGGGAGGAGGGGCAGGGGGCTTCAAGAGGATATCCCAATTTGTGGTGGGAACTTCATCACTCATTTGGCTAGATCATATTTATTGCTGACGAGAGAGATCACGAGATCGATGGTGTTAATTGACGCGGGGCAGATGAGTTTGCAGCTATTGGAGTTGATGAGAGTATTTGAGCATGGTGAGGATGGTATTTTAAGGATACGACCAAATGACGTGACTCACGAGGAGGGTGTGGTTGAGCCAGAGCCTGAGAGACGAGAGAGGCATAGACCTGCTCCACAGGGAGCCCAGCAAGGACCACATCCGGAGATCGATATTGGTTACCTATCTCAGCGTATGGATGTTCTTTCTTATCATGTGGATGACCGATTTGATTACGTAGAGACTAGGCGAAACTGGTTCGAGGGGGAATTGCTGTATTCTTTGCTTCACATGGTTATCATCATCCAGTTCCCTTTCCTCCACCATATGGACAGCGGGGTGATGGAGTAGGGCCATCTGGGATGCAACATCAGGACGACGATGATGATGAATGACTGAGTTATCCTTTTTATTTTTATTTTTATTTTATTTTTGGCTTAGTAAACTTAGTTTTATTTTTATTTTAGTGTGTGTTTAGTTTATTTAATTTAGGATGTTTTATTTATTTGATGTAATTTTTTTCCCATGTTGATGCTCTTTGATCTTTTCGATCTTTAGAATTTTCGCCCTTAGAAAGTTGGCAGTAAGTTCAGCCGCTAGGTCCTACTGTTGATTTTTCACGAGAAAAAACCGTGAGAGTTTGAAGTTAATAATCAAGAGCCACGGCTTTTTAAAAGTGTAGGGTGCACGTCGATTTCTTGAGGGATTATTTTTTGAAGAGTGGCGTTTCTAACCTCATCGAGTCTTATGGCATGGAAGAGTTGTTCCCAAGCCATGGAGTTTTATTGCAACGCAAATCAAAAGTATCATCCCAACTGCCACGGCATGGTTGACACTTTCCTATGTCGTGGGGGAGTTTGAATTCGCAAGAGGAGATTACCATTCGAGATAACACGACGTGGTCAATACTTGCCACATCGTGGTCATGCTATTATTCACGAAGCAGAAGTATCGTCCCAGCTGCCACCACATGGTTAACACTTTCCTATGCCGCGAGGGAGTTTTTAATCGCGAGTGGAATATTGTCATCTTAGATACCATGACGTGGTCAACACTTACCACGTCGTGGCCAAGCTTTTATTCGCGATTCTGATTTTTCCTCATTCGACGACACGACGTGGTCGACACTTTCCCACGTCGTGTTCACTGTACATTGCATTATTTTACTATCTTTTGCACCACATTTCAGAATTCGGTGTTCTTGTTTTATTTTCCGGCACATTCAGAAGTAGCATTCTAGTCTTCCATCACATTTTGTAGCAACTTTTCGCAGCCCCGTTCGATCTCGCCACTTCTACCCCAGAGGAGTATGTTCCTTTTTCTACCTATTTATTTTTTATGTTTATTTTTCATAGCATGCAATGGGGACATTTTATGAATTAAGTGTGGGGTAAGGGGTTGGTTACATTAGAAAAAACAAGCATATTAATTTTTTCAAAATCGCATTATCATGAAAAATTGCTAGTTTTGACAATATGATTTTACATGAACTTGAAATAATAGTTTAATATATAAAATGTAACGAATTTTAAACAAATTAAATGTTAATATTGTGTGCGATGATTCGATGCGATCCCAAATGTTTACCTGAGCCAATATATGTTATAGTGTATTTGTTGTCACACCCCCGAACCAGACGGCGGAAACGTCTGAGGGCTCGCGTGACTTAAATTGAAATATCATCACAATGAATATATATGAAACATAACACATGCATCACCAACCATTACATAGTACAACTGGCATTGTTTACATCAAGTACAAGGTTTACATTACATGATTCCAAAATATAAAGTGTTTGGTGATTAGCAACTACAAAAGAAACTTTCAACACACTGGATGCCTCCTTGTCTAACGATTACCTGAGAATACAAGTTATTTTGAAAACGGTCAACATATATAATGTTGGTGAGTTCATAAGTGTGTTTGATGTGAAACAGTTTATGTCATTTGAAAAACCCAGAAAATCCGATATTTTCTGTATTAAAACTTTTCTTGAAAATGTGGTGATGATCCTGTAAGTATGTGCGTGAGTGATTTCAATACGTGAATAAATGAGAAGTTTTGCATTATAGTTTTTGAAAGTACAAATGAGTAAGATTGGTTTCCCCGGAAAACCCGATGTTTTCCGATAAAAAGTTATGATTGTTTTGCTTTATTGAATCGTTATATCGAATGAATATGATTTCCCTTGATTAATGATGTCGGATTTCTACGTGAGTAGTTATAACCATGCATGATAATGACTAGTTCGTCTGTCTTGGCATTCTAATGAACACCGAAATTTGATCTTAAGACTTTGTCACCGTAGACTGGCCGAGTCTAACTGTAGCGAACAGCTTAGGTGTGGGGGAGTCACCCCCGTATAGATCTATACACAAACTCTCGCTCTCCCTCCAGGAGACTTTGATTACAACTACAGACTACGACCGACACTTATTGGTGTCACCCGTTATTACCCACTCAATCCACATGAATTTGATTAACCTTGATTAATGATCTAATTTTATTTTACTTGAAGAGAAGGTAAGCCTAACAGACGAGGAGAAGAGGACTACTAGGCCCTACTAATTTCGTATGTTATTTAAGGCTGTCGAGTATACGAAAAGCGCGTTGGCCCATTTCGCATATGATTTATTTGGACCATACTAGTAATGCTAATGGGCCACTGAGGCCCAATAGCATGTAAAAACCATTGAGGGTCCCTTAAGCCTGTAATTGGGTCACAGGAGGCCCAATAACATGTATTATTTATGTTGGGCCCAAAAGCCATGGTAATGAGTCACGAAGGCCCATTAAGCATGATTAGAATCTCTCAAGCCCAACCATTTGACCGTTTACTTGTTTTGCATAGAATTAATGTTGCAAGTTGTTTAATCGATATGTCGTATAAATCACGAATTTGTTTTATAACGATTTATAGATTTATAAAATAGTTATTTTTCTATTTACAACCCATAAGTTATAAAGTTTTGTATATTTTGACCCGATTATTATTATTATCAACATAAATGACCAAAAACATTAGTTTGACCTATTCAGCCCCTTATTTTGTAAAATTAGCAATTTTTGCCCTTTTTATAAAAAAAATGACATTTTAGGTCCTTGAACCATTTTTCTTGACATATTTGACCCAAACACTTATTTAAATAATGTTTTAAGCCCAAAAGTAAATTTTAGAAAGTTTCAACCCTTTAGTTAAAAGATTTGCATTTTAGTCCACCTTTTTCGCAATTTTTACACTTTTTACCCAAAATCCAAATCTTTGCATTTTCACTCCTTTTTAACAAATATGATCATTTTAAACCCCAGAAATAGATTTATTTACCTTTCTACCCACTGTTTTGAGAAATTTACCATTTCATCCCTATTAAATCCATTTTTTCGCAACTTTGGGCCTTTGGGCCGAAAAGCCCAAAATTTAGCCCAATAAGCCACAAATTTCATTTTTAGTCCTTTGAAAAACATAATGTTCATAGAAATTTCCATTTTAATTGTTTTGGCATTTTGAACCTTGTATAAACCGTAAATGACAACTTTTTCCCAAACTTTTGATTATTTGACAAAAATAGTCCAATAATGAGTTTTATGTTGTAGTGTGTTATTTTAAAGCTTGTATATTAGTTTATCTTGACATGTTAAGTGAAATATGACCTAGATCACATATTTTTCCTTCTTGAACTATAGATATCGAAATATCTTTCATTTTTAGCACATATATACCACAAAAACACAAGAAATCACACATAACATACAAATACACATAGATCTTCACATTTTACTTGCATTCTCCCCCATAAAACATATGAAAACCGAAAATAGAGGGGTATGAACTCACCTTACGTTTGTGGGTTCGGTTTTGAAGAAAGAAAATGTAAGAGTTTGGTCCTAGCAACTTCCTTGAGTAGATCTCGAACTCAAGAAGATTTCTAAGAATATAAACACCAAAAACTTTGTGTAAAGGAATGATCTACAATAGAGTGAAGTTATGAAGCTTGGATGTGTAAAGACTTACCAAAGATTTACAACACTTGATGAAGACCCTTGAATCCAAGCCAAATTTTCGAGAATTCCTTGAAGGAAGGAAGGAGATGGCTTTAGAGAGAAATGGAGAGAATTTTTGTGTGATGTGTGTGTGTGTTGTGTGTCTTCGGCTGAAACAAAAGAGGGGAGAGGGGAGAGAGTGAGATGAGTTAACATGCACGGGAACATGAGAAGGATGCATGGATACCCTATGTATAATTATGAGGTGGCACCATTAAAAGTCAACTCTTCTCCCCCTTTTTTGTAGTTGGGCCGAGAGAGAGAGAAAGGAAGGAAAGGCTTGGGCCTTTTGTGCTAGAGTCCATAATATGGAGCCCAAATTAATAGTTTTTCGGCCCATTGGACCCATTGGGTAGTTTACGGCCCAAATTGCATAAAAGAATGAGTTTTACGGCCCATTAGGGCTTATTGGATTTGTTATGGCCCAACAAGGCCCATTAAGGTAAACCAATCCATTTTAGGCCAATTATAGTCCAAAAAGTTAAGTTTCATGAAAGTGGGTTGAATTTCAAGCACAACATGAATTAGGGTTTATGAGTTTACAGTAGATAATGTTTACAAGAGTACAAAATTTCCTAGCTAGAATGCTAGTTGTGACATTTGTGGCTTCCCATTCTTATTGAAAAGTCATGAGATATGAAAAATAATTTGGTAGCTTTTACGATATAAAAAGTTTTGCAGCGTGTACCAGAAATGTATCCAGGAGAGCTTATGTAGTCATCGTACTTAGACTAATGCCTCTAACCAATAAAGGTTGAAGTTAAGCTCCCTTGCTTAAGCATGTAGGATTTGAGCGAAAAAAGTGAGATATAAAATAATACAAAAGTTTAAAGAATTTTGGAGCTATCAAATATGAAGATCAAAAGATCAAAAATTCTGAAGAATAAAAAAGTTGAAAATACCAAAAATCATACAAAAAGTTGTTGAATTCGAAGAAATCAAAGAACAAATATCGAAGAATAGATGAATTTAAAGAGCTCAATTGTGGTATCAAAGTTGTACTTTCTTTCTAGATTATATCTATGCTTGGGAAGCTTAACCAAAAATACATAGAGGTTAAGAAAGTTTTATGAGGATGGATTCGGAGGGTTGCAAAATGAGTGTCGTATAAACTAAGGGGTGAATTTTCATAAGGATTGTGAGTATTTAGGATTGGGAATTTTTAGAAATTATAGACAAAAATACATGCATTGCGGTCTTGGGATAATAGTTGCGTTTAAAATGGATTGTCTTATGTGATAATGGTAAGTTAAAAATCAGTTTGCTTGGGGGCAAGCAAAAGACTAGTGTGGGATAGTTTGATAATGTCTATTATATATATAAGCCATGTGGTAATCACAAAGCGAACTATTCTTTTGCCTTTTACTATATATATATATATATATATATATATATATATATATATATATATATATATATATATATATATATATATATATATATATATATATATATATATATATATATATATAGCGTTTTCTTATTATTTTATACTATGTTTTTATGCTATTTAGAACTAAAAGGTACTTATAATGTTTAAATTTATATTTTACACATATACTTGTTGCTAGAATGGAAATGAAGCGAAAAAGGCGGAAATTAAAGTTGGAATGCAAAAAAGAATGAGATGATGAAGGAGCCCACTACATCTAGTGTAGTGGGGCTTACGCCCAGCGTATTGGGCTAAGTGTCCGGATCCAGATCGCGGTTTCTTACGCATTACACCCCGTGTAATTCCCGAACGCCCAACGTACGTAGGTCGGTTCCAAAACCTCTAAATTGTGATTTTCGGCCAACCTAAGAGCAGAATTCGATTTTCATTGATCATTGGTCGACAAGTAACCTTCCTTCTGCCGTTTTGATAATCTATAAGGAGGCCGGAAGGCCGTTAAGCTGACAAGAGCGAAGATCTAAGGGATTAGAGAGTGGATTCATACCAGAGGTCATGTGGTTTATTGTTCTGATCATGATTAGCATTCCATTGTGATTCCACTATGTGTTTACTTTCTGATTTGGGTATTAAACCCTTTGCTTTGCGTTTATGATTAGATGAATTCTTGAATCTATAGTTTAATTGTTTTGATTTTTATTTGTTCTTATTCAATTTGTTATGATTATTTTATAAAGATCCTTATGTATTGATGTTACATTTTAACTTGTTTATTATTGAGCATTGTTAGTGTAGATGAACAATCTAGTTTGATGTGCTTGAATCGTATGAGTTTATGAGTTATAAATTTGTATGAATAGTGTTTGATCAAAACCTAGGGTTAGACAATAAGTTTATGATATAAATGTGTAAGTATGCATGTGATGACCACTCATATGTAAATAGCTGCATGTGATGACCACTCATATGTAAATAGCTTCATGATCTTGAAGCTAGTAGTTCAAGTCTCTCATAATATGAATTGAATACTGAATTTTAGGATAATTAGTGCACTTGATCACTGCTACTAAAGGTCTTGAAAGTCAAAGGATTAGTTGTTTAGACCAAGAAACTAGTCATATTAGGAATCAGTTAATGAAGAATAAATAATTTTTGTATGAGCAATTGTCTATAATTTTTAGATGTAATTTGTCTAAAGTAAAGTACCTAAAGAGATTTGTCTTCAATAAGTTTATCGATATTTGCTGTTTAGTTGTTTATTTGAAATTAAATTCCATAATACCCTTATTTACTGCTTTTGTGTGTAACATATTATCAAAAACTCCAAATTAATTCACAACCGTTCCCCTAGTGTTCGACATCTGGTCTTACCACAACTATACTATTACACGATTAGGTTCACTGCCTAGTGTGTTTAATAGTTCGGTTGCGGTGAAATCGGTTTTATAAATTTAAAACTTGAGCAATTAAAATACATACACAAAAACACACATCAAGTTTCTGTAAGGTTGGGAAAACTGAATTTTCAACCTCTCTCTCTCTCTCTGTTAAAGTTCTAGGGTTTTTAGTCTTTTGGGTGTGAGCCATTAGAGACATTCTACTTTGAATGCTAGACTTTCTAAGAACAACAAGAAGATCAAAATCATCAAGTGTTCATGAGGCAAATCTGAATTTGTCAAGAGGTTAGTAAACCAATCCCTTTCTTTAGTTTATATTACTAGTTTGAAAGTGTGTTGTCATAATAGTAAAAGCTTGATCTTAGGGTGCATGTACACTTAGGGTTTACTATGAATGCTTTCGTTGCCTAATTTATATATATATATATATATATATATATATATATATATATATATATATATATATATATATATATATATATATATATATATATATATATATATATGCCTAGTAAACCCATCAGTGGTATCAGAGCCATTAAGATTTGATTATCGACACTACTGTTAAAAACTAAGAAAAACTGAAGAAACCTACTAGCCGCAGGGTGCGCCATGCCAGACCTAGATGCGACATGCTTTCGGGAAAATAGCAGGTTTCGAGATTTTGTGATATAATTTCGAAATTTTGGGCTTTATCTTTAATTTTAAATATTATTTTAAACTATTTAAATCGGATAATTAATCTGAAGATATAGATATGCCTAACTGACTAGGATTTATAGATAATGATTTGAAATTAATTAATTAAAAGATTAATTAAAGATAATTTGTTTAAATCATATAATTTTAAATTGTTTAAAATTTACCTTATATATAATTATAAAAGATTATAAAATAATATGTGAAGGCCAAAATAATTTATATATGTAATACCATTACTATATGTAAAAGAATATTACAACATGTGTCCTCACATGTTTAATTAATGATCATTAGTCGAATCAAGACTATGGCTCATTCATGAAACCATGTTATAAGAGAGGTATAAGGAAATGGCCTATATTTCATTCACCACTTTTTTGTCTTGTGGATTGTCATTAGCTGAAAGGGTTCGATAGGACGTTGTCTCGTTAAAAGTATAACAAATATAATTACTAAAAACAAAATTCTCATTCTTAGTTATTTTAGGAAAATGTGAATAGTTTCCATTCCATGAATAATGCTTATTTTTCCTTATTATCTATTTATGGAGTGTGTGTGGTTAACCGACACATAAATTTGAGACATAAGTAGAAAATGATGTGGCACTTGTTGTCGTAATTTGTTGGTGAAGCATATGTGGTTAACCTGCGTGCCAATTTGAGGACCATGGCATAATTAAGAGTCACACATTATTGCATGGTTGGTTTACCATCTTATTTCTAAGACCTGGGCATTCATGCACAAATAGAGGATGTGTAAATCCAAGATTAACATGCCATTGAATAGTTCAATGAATCTCAAAAGATTTAGGAATTTCATAGTGATTAAAATTGGTAAAGCGCATTACCTACCTAAAAGAAAATTGTGATATGATTACGGTATCCCTCTTCATAAATCGAATCAAAATATGGATCCTAGCCTTAAAATAAATTGGGTAATTATTTAAGGATTAAAATCAACTAATTAAACTATGTTTCTCCTTTTAGATGTCGGGTATCAATGGTCTTCCTCTCCCATACCCTCCTCCCATCAATACCAACTTTTCCCTTATTTATGTTCATAATAGAGAGAAGCTCACTTATAGGGCTAATTATCTCGATTAGATTAGAAACCTAAAGATCACATTGAGGTATAAAAATCGTGAATACGTGCTCGATGAACCGATTCTAGATATCGATGATAACTTAACTGATGAAGAGAAAGTTGCTCATGCCAAACACGTGGACGAATCAAATAAGGTTTCCTATATCATGATTGCATCCATGTCATCGGACCTTCAAAAGGCCTTCAAGAACACTTAGGCATATGAGATGAACTTTCAACTAGCTGAAATGTTTCAGCAAAAGGCAAGGCAAGAGCGATTTGAAATTGTGAAAGCCCCAATGTCATGCAAACTCAGAGAAGGTGGCCTGATGTGTGCTCATGTTTAATAAATGAAGAGCTACATAGATCAACTCGAGAACCTTGATGTTGTCTTTGATAAGAACCTAGCTATGAACCTAATCCCTGGTTCTCTCCTTAGTTCATATGATAATTTCATGATGACTTATCAGTTGAATAGTTTAGACAAGACATTGATGGAGCTCTATGGCCTCCTCTAGACAGCTGAAACCAGTATGAAGAAAACTCATAGCACACCTCAAACTCAAGTACTCGCCATTCAGAACGGTGGTGGACACAAGAGTAAGTGTTCTAATCTAAAGTGGAAAGGGAAGGTTGTGGCTTCACATTCCTAAAAAGGAAATGGGTCTGTTCCACCTGTGAGTGATCCTAAAGAAGCATTGGGTTTCTTTTATGGTTTTAAGGTGCATTGGAAGAGAAGCTGCTCAAAGTACTTGAAAGATCCCAAGGATGGTAAGGTTCAAGCGACCAAGTCTAGTTCAGGTACTTATATGATCGAACTTCACAATACTACTACCTCTAAATCATGGGTCCTTGATACGGGGTGTAGTACTCACATTTGCACTGTATTGTAGGGACTAAAGGAAAGAAGGAGGCTTAAGCATGGAGATTTGAATATAATAATGGGGAATAGACGAAGTTCGCCTGTCTCGATGGTTGAAGTGTTCGAGCTGAAGCTTAGTAGTGGAGTTATGATTAATTTAGTTAATTGTTGTTACTCTTCGGAGATGTCAAGAAACATTAATTCTTTCCATGCATTGTATAAACAAGGTTTTTAGTTTTCATTTGACAATGAGAAGGGTGATATTTTAGTTTATAAAGATGATTGTTTTATATTTAAAGCTTCTCCTTGAAATGGAATTTATGAAAGTGTTGTGTGTGTTTTTGATAATAGCAATGTTAACTATAATATTGATTCTTCTAATATGTTAGATAAATCGTGCTTATGTAATTGTCGCCTTGGCCATATAAACATGATGCGTATCGCCAAGCTCCAGTCGGAAGGAATCGTTGAGTCATTCGAACTTAAATTGGATGACGTATGCGAATCTTGTTTGTTAGGAAAGATGACTAAGTCACCATTTACAGGAACTTGTAAAAGAGGTGAAGGATTGTTGAATCTCATACACACAAACGTGTGTGTGGACCCTTCAGATCGGCTACAAGGGACGATAAACACTACTACGTTACTTTTACTAGTGATTTCATTAGATATGGTTATGTTTATCTGATTAAACATAATTCAAAGACTTTTGAAAAGTTCAAAGAGTTTCAAAATGAAATAGATAATCAATTGGGAAAGAAGATAAAGGTTCTCTGATCCGATAGGGGAGGAGAGTACCTTAGTATCGACTTCAATGATCATCTTAGAGATTGTGGAATAGTTTGACATTTGGCTCGTCCAAGAACACCAAAACTTAATGGTGTTGCTGAAAGAAGAAATCTAACTTTGTTGGACATGGTTTGATCTATGATGTGTCGGGCTTCATTACCAATCATGTTTTGGGGTTATGCACTTGAAGTAGTTGCACATATCTTAAACCTTGTTCCAACTAAAAGGGTTTCAAAGACACCTCATTAGATGGGGAAAATAAAGTTTCCTTCACTCAATCACATCAAAGTCTGGGGTTGTGAGGTTTTCATTCCTCACAAAACCCAAGATAAACTTGAAGTCATATCTGAGAAGTGTCACTTTGTTGGTTATCCACAAAAGGCTTTTGGATATTTGTTTTACAAACCTAGTGAAAACGTGGTATTTGTAGCTCGAAGAGGAGTGTTCCTTGAGAAATAACTTATATATCTAGAAGTCATTGGGAGTCCAATTGACCTTGAAGAGATTCAAAAGCCAACAAAGAACGAACCTTTAGTTAACACTAACACTCAACCAGAGGCTGAGCAACCTGTTGACCCCAATGATATATCATTATCTCTTTGCAGATCCGATAGAGTTAGAAATCCTCCTGAGTTTTATGGTTTCTATATAACAACAGAAGGAAACATTTTTATTAGTGACATGAAACTAGTAAATCTGGATGATCGGCTAACTACAAGGAAGCGATGGCAGGCCCTAAGGCTGCCTAATGAAAAGATGCAATGAACAACGAAATTCAGTCCATAATGGATGAACAAGTTTGGAATTTGGTTGATCCAACACATGGTCTTAATTAAGTAGGATGTAAATGGATCTTTAAGAAGTAGACTGGCATGGATGGGAATGTGCATACATTCAAGGTTGGATTGGTGGCAAAATGTTTCACTTAGACTTAAGGAATTGATTATGAGGAAACGTTCTCACCAGTAGTGTAACACCCATTTTCCAGAATGGATTAGTGAAGACCTAAAGGGGTCAAAGATAAGATTTTTTAGGAAAAACATTATGCCACGATGTGGTTCATGGACAACCACGACGTGGCATGGCGGGTTATGCGTGCATGGCCTAATGGACATCACGACGTGGCATGAAGGATTCACGACATGGTGGCTGTTGCAGCCCAAGCCCATGGTTTTTAGGGTTTCTCCTATATTTAAACACCTTAATTCATGGATTAGGTTTTCCCCATCAACCTCAGTCTCTTCATTTCGAAAACCCCAACCTCCATGTAGGATTGAGAGCTTGATTGATTGATTGAAGATTTTTTTTCTTGGATTTTGGTAAAGCTTGAGGACGGAAGATGTTAGGATCGAGACACTTAACACACGACTCTAAACACGCACACAGCTCACGAAAAACAAGAACACAAGGATGAACACGAGGGATTTAACGTGGTTCGGTCCTTCTCTGACCTACGTCCACCGGTAACTAGGAATTTATATTTCTTGGCGCTAATCTGCACTCTTTCTGTGTTACTCTAGATACAAGTTTTACAAATACAGATGAATCTCTTATATAGAGATGGAAATCAGAAGTACTCAAAAAACACAACCGGGTCTTCAGCCAACCTTTGAAAAAACTTCACATTCAACAATTGTGGCTTCACGTTCAACAATTGTGGCTTCACATTCAACAATCTCCCACTTGAAGCCACGGAACAATCTTCACCTGTGCTTCAACTGTGCATCTGTATTTTAAAAAATTTGATCTTAACTCCTTCCTAGTTACCCGGTCTTCTCTTCAATTTACCTGTTCTCTGTCTCCACCGGCTCCCACTGAAATGAACTGCCCGATCCTGGAACATCCTGAGAACAAACGACACTCTCCATGTGAAGCAGATAATCTGGAGAGACTTTTACAGATGGAATAATGGTTCTCTTAACCCACTGTGTTCTGGGTATTCTAGCTGAAACAAAGCCCATGCTCCCACTGCTATGAATGCCCTTGACTGGTTTTTCTGAACCGTTCCAAACACGTTCAACCTGAATCTGACCTGTGACTCTGGGTTTGCCATCTGCAAAGCAAACCTTCTTCTGTCCACGAGACTCTATGAACCGGATTTTGTTTTTCTTCTGAACTGGGACGGTTACTCCCTCAGACGGTAAACTGACCATATATAATGAACCCCTCTTATGTCCACGAGCTATCACAAGATTTCCTTTGACAACCTTCCACTGCCCATTCCTGAACTTAACCTCGTGTCCCTGTTCATCCAACTGCCCAACAGAAATCAACTGTTTCTTCAGACTTGGAATTACCCGGACATCCTTCAAAGTCCATGGACCGACTGGAGTCTTCAGATCTAAGTCACCTATGCTCGTCACATCAAGAACCTCATCGTTCTCCAGTCTTACCTTACCAAAATCCCCTTCTTTCAGATTCCGCAGTGCTTCACGGATGTGGGTAGCGTGAAATGAAGCACCCGAATCCATAACCCAGGAATCCACATTGCTCTCCACACTACAGATCAAAACATCATCATCTGAATGGTCTACTGCAACGTTAACTTCTTTCTTGTCTTTTGGACATTGATTCCTGAAATGTCCAACCTCTTTACAGTTCCAACAAGTCACATCATTTCGAGTCCTCGACTGACTCCTTCTCCTGTTCCCGCTCCCACTACCTCTGTTATTTCTTCTACCTCTGACCGCATTCAATTGTTCACTTGATGATTCCCCGGAATTTCTTCGTCTGACGTCTTCGCCTAGAATTAAATCCCGAATTCCCTCAAAAGTGAGCTCTTTCGATCCTGTGGAACTAGTAACGGCTGTAGCTGTTCCGGACCAACTGTCATGTAATGATGATAACAGTAGTAAAGCTTGAACTTCGTCCTCAAATTTTATTCCCACTGACCCAAGTCTCGATAAAATCGAGTTCAAATTGTTGATGTGTACTGTAACTGAACTTCCTTCCCTCATCCTCGTGTTGACTAGTTCCCGAATCAGGAAGACTTTATTTGCTGCCGACGGTTTCTCGTACATATTAGACAACGCCTCCATGATTCCCTTTGCCGAGGTCTCCTTCAAAATGTTGAAGGCAACATCCTTTGACAACGTCAGTCTAATAAATGCCTTGGCCTTCTTATCCAAAGTCTCCCAGTTTGCCTGTGTCATCGCCTCCGGTTTTTTACCTAAAACTGCGTCCAAGTCTTTCTGCACGAGCGAATCTTCAATTTGCATCTTCCACCAACCAAAATCTTTCCCATCAAATTTCTCAATCTGAAGCTTACTGCTTTCTGCCATTTTCTGAAAGAACAATGACCTATCTTGCAATTTTCTGGAAATTCAGGGGCCAAATTGCAAATTTTCAGTGTTGCTACAGTGTCTGCTGACGTCACCGCTGACGTAGTGCTACAGTTCCTGCTACAGTGTCTGCTGATGTCACCGCTGACGTAGTGCTACAGTGTCTGCTGACGTCACCGCTGACGTCACCGCTGACGTCGTGCTACAGTGCTTGCTACAGTGTCTTCTTCTCTGGCGTACTGCTACAGTATCTGGTGCTACAGTGTCGTCTTCTCCGGCGGACTGCTACAGTGAATCCGACAGCTACAGTAACGTTGACCGGTGATTTTAGGAGCCTTCCGGTGGTCGAAAAAGTTCAGAAAAAATATTTCGGAATCTACGGAACGAGACCTTTCCAACAGTCTACACCAAATTCGTTTTTGAGAAAAAAATTTCGACCAAAAACAGAAAATCACCCTCTGGAGCTAAAACCAAAGCTCTGATACCACTTGTTTTCTGCCACTTTTGACCAACTTTTCTGTGGATTCACACTCAATAATCTCCGTGGATTCACACTCAACAGAAGAAGTCTATATCGGTGCAAGAAAGAAAATGGCAAGTCTAGATCCATCATCTTCTTCAAGTTTCAGGGCATTTGGAGGTATAAAGCTTGCATCTTGACCTTGTTGTTTTAAGATTCATGGTTATAATCCTTATTGGCTAGTTTTGGTCTCATTCTTGGATGCTCTAGGAGTTAGAGGAACTCTAGATCTTGATATGACATTCTTATGGTCTTGTACTTCTAATTAAGTGAGAAAAAGGTCTTATTTTGAGTGTTCTTGATCCCGTGCACAATTTTTGGTCATATTAAGGACTTAATGGACTTAGGGTTGTAGATCTTGCTTTGGGGGTGAGGTCCTAATGGGTAAAGTTGGAAACTTTATCCATTTAGTCAATGAGAAGGACTAGATATGAAGTTTTGAGCTTATACATGTAAGGATTAAGCTCTTAATGAAGAAATGAGAGATCTGTCAGCAACTACGACATGCCCAAGGAGGGCATACAACGTGGTGGAATTCTGATTCGTGATTGTGTTGTCCTGACATGCCTACGACGTGGCCAAGAAGGGAGCACGACGTGTCGATTTCCTGCATGTTGTTTACTATGTCCTATCATGCCCACGACATGGCCAAGAGGTCTTCATGTCGTGGTGGTTATTGACTTGGTTGACCGTTGACTTGTGTTGACCGTTGATCGGTGACTTTTATCCAGTTTGACTCGGGGTCAAACTTGGAGGATTTGGGTTGTTGATTGAGGATTTATCTCTTTTGATGTTAGTCGGTTCACGAGATTGATCAGTGCAAGGTGTGAGAGTGTTGTTGTGCTTCTCTGGATCTTGAGTGCAGGTGAGTTTCTCACCATGCCACGTATCCCATTGTATATCCTTTGCATGGTAGGATAGAGGTGCTACTAGAGTACAAGTATGCTAGTTGTCTAGGATAACTCCTTCTTATGCATGTGCAGTGTAGGAAACTTGGTGTCGAGGTATGTTAGATCGGTAGGGTCTTGCATGTTGATTGTATGATACTATTAGGAGTTATGGTAACTAGGGAAGGACAATTATCAGGATTATGTATGACTAACTAGCGAAGGTTTTAATTGAGAAGTGGTCAACGGCAGGGTAACTAGGGAAGGCAAGTTGCCAAGGGTATGTAATATGCTAGTATATGTTATGTGTTTATGTTACATGATTATGTGGTAGTGATAGCTTAAGCTCTATGTAGTATAAATTGGATCGCCTGAGAACTCTTGGTGTAATGCCTTATTGCAATGTTCTTGTCTGTTTATTTGCTCTCGGGTGGATCATTTGTTCGACTATTTATCTGATCCCCGACTACATATGACTTTATAAATTGTTTGAAAGTCAGGATTTGGCCCCTGGCATTTGTACGGAAGACCAGGATGTAGCTCATGGAAGTGGAGTTTGGTTTGGGTCCGCTTACTCCTTGAGTGGGGCCCGTTATGTATGGTTGGGTTGGACCCGTTGTGTATTGTTGGGCAGGGCCCGTTATGTATAGTTGGGTGGGGCCCATTATGTATGGTTGGGCGGGGCCCGTTATGTATGTTTGGGTGGGGCCCGTTACTTGAGTTGGGTTGGGGTCGTGAACTCTTGGGTTGGGCTTGTTACATATGATATATGAATGTGGATATGATTTTTTGTTGCTCGATGCTAGAGTCGAGGATTGTATGTACATGCGTTGTATGCATGGTGGAATATGAGGTATACTGGGGAACTCACTAAGATTTATGCTAATAGTTGTGGATTAAACTTTTTGTAGGTCATTCGTGAGAAGAGCTCGGCGAGACTATACAGACGCATCGAAGATATTTGTTTTATGGTTTTGTAAACTTTACTCTGATAATGTATGGTTTCAATCAAACAAATGTTACTCGATGGTTTCTGAAGAAAAGGTTTAATTGGTTAATCTATGTTATGAACAAAAATCGCTCTGTAATTTTTGGACTTAAACAAGCATCACATAGCTGGAATTTGTGTTTCCATGAGAAAATCAAAGAGTTTGGTTTTTCGAGAAGTTCATATGAGTCTGGTGTATACATAAAAGCTAGTGGGAGTGTCGTTGTGTTCCTACTATTGTATGTTGATGACATACTTCTCATAAGAAACAGTGTTCCATAGTTACAAACTTACAAAGTGTAAAAGCTTGGCTTAAGAAGTGTTTATCTATCAAAGACTTAGTGGAAGTGGCATATATACTTGGTATAAGAATCTATAGAGATAGAGTGAGGCGTTTAATAGGACAGAGTTAGAGTACATATGTAGATAAGGTATTGAAAATATTCAATATAGAAAATTTCAAGAAAGGAAGTGTTCATATGCATCATGGCATTAAATTGAGTAATACTCAATGTCCTAGTTCTAGTGATGAACGAGATAGAATGAATCGAATCACGTATTCTTCGGCTATATGAACGATCATGTATGCTATGAAATGTACCTATCCTAGTGTATCATATGCTTTAAGCATAGTAAGTCGATATAAGGATAATCCAGGTTTGAGTCATTAGACTACTGTCAAGAATATCCTGAAGTATTTTAGAAATACTAAAAACATGTTTCTTGTATATGGTGGCGAACAAGAACTTGTTGTGAAGGGATATACTGATGCAAGTTTCCAAACAGATAAAGATGATTCAAAGTCATAGTCTGGATGGGTATTTAATTTGAATGGTGGTGTAGTTACATGGAAAAGTTCCAAGCAGGAGACGGTGGTAGAGTCTACGTGTGAGTCTGAATATATTGTTGCAAGTGAAGCGTCCAAGGAAGCTACTTTGATTAGAAACTTTTGTAAGGTCACACCTTATGATCTGATAAGTCAAACACTACACGTTGTCCACCAGCGACAACGTGAACTCACTGATCTTAGTGATCATATGTATATTAGGTAGTTATACATTTTATATATAGAATAGATGTTTGATGCTTAATCTTCGTGATTAGGATCAGACCTTTACATAGATTAGTATACATCCTCTAAATAGAGGGATCTCCATTTTTGTAATCGTACAAAATTTACTATTAGGGTTAAACCCTAATAGAGCTTGGTGTCGTCTTTCTGATCTATTCTCTTTGTGAGAACCCTCTTTCTTAGTGAAAGTATCTTTGTGATCATCTAGTTCTTTGTTCTTTGTTTGTTCTTCATTATTCATACTTGAGTGTATCCAGTCGATACAAATATTCAATTGGTATCAGAGCGGTTTACGATACATTCAAGTTATCATGTCTTCCGCTTATAATCCAAAGTCGTCTTCTATTAACAAGATCCCTCCTTTCGATGAACACAACTTACAATGTGGAAATCAAAGGCTATGGTTGTTCCTGAAACCATGGATTTTGATATGCTCAATATTGTCGACAATGGTCCACACGTTCCTATGTATCAACCTTTGGTTAACAATGCTCATGTCGGTCCCATGAAACAAAAGCCAAAGACTAGCTATGACGATGATAACAAAAGACTTATCACTCTTGATGTTAAAGCAAGGGTAGTCATTGAAAACTCTCTTCCTTATCATGTGTATCATCTGGTTCAGAACTATGAATCTACTCAAGAGATGATGGAAATGATGAGTGTGGCTTATGAAGGCACTATGGAAGTTCAATCAACAACCATCAACAATATTAACCATAGATACGAGCATTTCTTTTCTCAGCAAGGTGAGACTCTAACTCTAACCTTTAATAGGTTTAACTATTTGGTGAATGATATGCATAGGTTGGGTATGGTCAAGAACTCCTCTCAATTGGTCTTAAAGTTCTTGGATTCTCTTGGGAAAATCCAGGAACATCATGTTGATGCTCTTAAGAACAAAGAGAAAATAAACCTCATGGATCCCAACTCCTTGTTTGGAAATCTACGAAATTACAAAGAAACTAAAGCTCTTCGTAAAAACATCATGAGGGACTCCAACAAACAAAAATTTGTTGCCCTGGTCTCCAGAAAGGAAGTAGCCAGTCTCATCAGCGAATCTGATGATTCTAATCAAGGTGAAATAAGTAATGATGATATCCCTGATGAACTGGTTTCTAGTGTTGCACTTATTGTTAAATGCTATGAAGAAAGTAGATCTAATAGAGCCAGAAGAGTTCAGCCCAAGGTAAATACTTCAACGAGAAAGTACAACTTGGAGAAAAGGAATTCAGGTAATTATTTTAACTGTGGAAGCCATGACCATTTTTTAGGGACTGTAAAGAAAATAGATAATGTCAAAGCCCTGAAAATTATGAAATCATGTACAAGAAGCTACTAGCCCACATGAAGAAGGAGAACATATCTCTACCAAAATATTTATTGCAAAGCAGGAGGAATCTGAAGAATAGGTTGAAGAATAGGAGACCTCTGAAGATGAAGAACTAAATGTCAAAGGCCTTTTGGTTCTTTTCAATGATGACCCTGATAGCAGTTTCAGCAGGTCTGACACTGGTACTCTTCAAGCTATCAAATATTCAAAGATGAAAAGTTGGAATATCTCTTTTACTTGTCTAGGTCTGGAGCAAGGTTGTAGAACTCGCTAATCGGTACCTGTTCGGCCGACTGCCAAGTAGCGACTACTCGGGGAGTACTTGGATTTGGTAATTCATGTAGAAATTCTTTTAGAGAAATTATATATGTCAAAATCATAAGTTAAAATCATAACTTGATTGAAATATATAACAAAATTATATACATGTGAATACACAAAAACTAAAAAGCACACAATGATCTCACTTTGTGAACAATTACTGAAAATTTAAGATATATATATATATATATATATATATATATATATATATATATATAGTAATAATCACATGTGTGTGTTAAATAATAAATCATTAAGTATACTATACATATTAATCATCGAGTTGGTCGAGTTTTATAACACTGCTCGCTTCAGTAAAGGGCGGATCGGGGAGTACTTGAATTCTATAACTCGCCTTGGTAAGGGGCCGAGTAGGGAGTACTCGGCCAACTCGGTGAGTTTAACAACACTGGTCTGGAGCATATTTGGTACCTAAAGGGTGGATACTCTAGACACATGACTGGTCTCAAGTTCCTCTTGACTGATTTTATGGAGAAAGATGGTCCTATTGTTACTTTTGGGGATAGCAGTCAAGGAGTAGTCAAGGACGTGGGTAGCATAAGATGTAGATCAATCGAGATGAAGGATGTGTTCTATGTCAAGGGCCTTCAAAACAATCTCATTTCAATCAGTCAACTGTGTGACATTGGCTACAAAGTTATTTTTGACTGCAATGAAGGAAAGGTCGTGGACTCTGTTGGATTAGGTGTCTAAGTCATTAACTAAATTATTAAAAACTTGAAATATTAGCAAAGTAATTTTGGGTTGCCCTCAAACCTAGTAAGAGACTGGAATGCTATTTGAAGTCAGAGATTGATTTATTAAATTATTATATGATTAATAAACTAATTAGAAATCAAAATAAATAACTTATTAATATTTTCTGAGAAAAATATATTAATTCAAAATTATATTTTTTAATTATAAATTAATCAGTAATTAATTGGAATTAATTTCTGGATTAATTAAAATAATTAAAAGTGGAAGGGCTAAAGGTGACAATGTTCAAAAGATTGAGCATTGACCAATTCTAGAACCTCCCAAGAGGGTTGGACGAATTATAAAAATGGTTCTAGAGCTTTTCTTGGGCTCTAAGGAAACTTGGGGGAAAACAAAAGGGATAAGGCTTATCCAAGGAAACCTGCCTTATCCAAGCCCCTCTTGTCACCTATATAACCCCCCTTTCCGGTTCATATTTTTGGCACTCATATTCCTAAAAGGAATTCCAAAAATTCGCTACTCTCCCCTCTCTCTTCAATAAGCCTCCAACTACTAGGGTTTGGGTGTGATCCATCAGAGGCACGAGATTTCTGGTGTTGACTTTTTGAAGTTCTACAAAGAAGGATTTCTAGTTTATCTACAATAATAAACTAAAAGGTATGTTTTCTATTATCTATTCTTAATTTCGAAAATAGCAATTTACTTTACGGTTTCTTGAATTCAAATTGTTGTTTGTAAATCATAGTGAGAACATAGATCCTTTAGGGTGTATGCAAACTTAGGGTTTTATTTTTCCGCCTAAAATATGATTTGGTTATGTATAAACCCATCAGTGGTATCAGAGCCATTGTTCTCTATGATCTTGCACAAAGTTGAATAAGATCAAAAACCCTTTTGTGGTGATTTTCGATTTGGGCAAGGGTTTTAGAATCCCTAGCCTCCTTCTTTTTTTTCAAAATTGGTAGGGTTCTTTAGGGTTTCCTTGTTTTGATAATTATTAGTTTTAAATGCCTTAAAATTGGATAATTATAAATTTGGTAAATCCCAAACCCTAATTTCAAAATTATAGGGTATTGGATTAGGATTAAAATTTATTTGATTAATTGATTTATAATAAATAAATTGTTTAATCCTTAATTGGTTTAATTTAAATTGAATTAATTTTATTAATTTCAAAAAATTTAAATTAAACCTAGTATTTTGAAAAGTTTTAAAATACACCTTATACTATATGTAAAATTAAAACTTTAATAATTACTATATGTATAAGACTAAGTCAATCAAATCGCTAGTACGCCTCATTCACGAAGCCATACTATAAAGAGAGTTTAAGGAAGCGGGCTATAAAGTGACCGCCATTGGGTATCCATTCTTACCCACCGCTCTCTTGTATGGTGGAGGGACGTTAACCGAACGGATTTGATAGGACATAACCTCATTAATAGGTATAATGCTATTAAAGTAACTAAAACATCTTTTATAAAATCCCACTCTTAGTTACTATAGGAAAATGTGAAAAATATGATAATCCATAAAATTGCACATTATACTTTATAGTAGTTAGTGGAGCGCGTGTGGTTAACCGACACACTAATACTGACTATAAAGAGTAATAATGAGCATCTAAAAAATTATCATTGATTAATGGAGCACGTGTGGTTAACCGGCACACTAAAATGAGATGATAAATAACATCGAGCGTACCAAGCATATTTGTATGGTTACTCACATCTAGTTTGTGATCCTCGGTATCCCAGTCACAAATAGTAGAGCATAATCTGAGATTAAACAAGCCATTGATTGATTCAATAAATCTCAAAAGATCTAGGAATTTCATAGTTCGAAATCGGTAAATTTCTTTTACCTACCTTCATAAATTCTCAATAAGATTACGGAATCCCTCTTCTTAGTTGTGAATTGTTTTTTGTATCCTAGCCTTAATCATTTATCATGGGTTAAAATATTAAGAATAATTGTCATCTAACTAAAGTATTCTTTTTCTCTATATATGTCTACTCTTGTTGATGCTTCTGCTCCATCATCTTCTACCCACCACTCGGTTTTCTCTCTTCTCTCCATCGTGTCCAATGTAACTTTGTATGGCTCCAACTATAATGATTGGATGCACAACATCAGAATGCCTCTTCAATTCGAGGGCAAAGAATATCTCCTTTAAGATAAACTCGTTGAAGTTGATGAAAACACTACTTCTCCTGAACAACTAGCCTCCTACAGAAAACACTATGACAATGAAACAAAAGTTGCTTGCATCATGGTCGCCACAATGACTCCTGAATTGCAGAGGTTCTATGAGGACTATTGACCTTTTGAGATGAACAAGGACCTTGTGGAGAAGCATCACAATAAAGCTTGTCAAAAGAAATTCGAAGTGGCCAAGTCTCTCATGGATTGCAGTATGAAAGAGGTAGAGTCTGTCTACAACCACGTGCAGAGAATGCAAAGATATGTGGAGCGCCTGGTCAAGCTCAATGTGCATTTTGATGAGGAGTTGTCCATTGACATGGTCTTAAACTCCTTGCCAAGTTGTTATGATCAGTTTATATTAGCTTATCATTTGAACAACACAGAAGCCACATTGGCCCAACTCCAAAACTAGCTACAGACTGCTGAGTCGGGATTGAAGGGGAAGAATTCGGCCCCTCCTACTAATGCTCCAGTTCTCGCCAATGAAAAGGGAAAATGGAAGAAAAGGAAGGTTGCACCCAAAGCTAACTGGAAGAACAATGACCATATAGGGTCATCAAGCAATGGGAAAAAGGCGAAGCCTAACTCAGACATTCCAGTTGTTAGTGACCCCAAAGAGGCCACTTGTTACTCTTTTGATGATTTGAATGGTTCAATTCTAGTTTATAAAAAAGGTGTTTTTATATTTGAAGCTTTACCTTGTAATGGCGTGTATGAAACTGTGACTTGTGTTGATAGCTTAGGCAATAGTGTATTTCACATTGATTCGTCTAATGGTTTAGACAAGGCATGCTTGTGGCATTGTCGTCTTGGGCACATTAACAAGAAAGGCATCGCCCAACTCCAAAAGGATGGAGTTTTGGAATCATTTGACCTAAGGACAAATGATCAATGCGAATCTTGTCTTTTGGGCAAGATGACAAAATCACCTTTCACTGGATCGTGTAAATGAGGTGAGCGTTTGTTGGACCTCATACACATAGATGTGTGTGGACCCTTCAGATCCACCATTAGAGATGCTAATCGATTTTAGGTAATATTTATAGATGATTATAGTAGATATGGTGATATCTACTTGATCAAACATAAATCAGAAACCTTTGAAAAGTTCAAAGAGTTTAACCATGAAGACGAGAATCAATTAGACAGGAAGATAAAGATGCTCTGATCTGATAGAGGAGGAGAGTATCTTAGTATCGAGTTCCACGACTACCTCAAGGAATCTGGAATAGTTTCACAACTGACTCCTCCTAGGACACCAAAACATAATGGTTTTGCTGAGAGGCTCAATCAAGCCTTGTTGGACATGGTTCATTCCAAGATGAGTCGAGCCACTCTTCCCATTTCCTTATGGGGGTATGCCTTGGAGACATCTGCCCATACCCTTAATCTTGTCCCTACTAAAAAGGTTGCCAAAACACCTCCCGAGTTGTGGACAGGGAAAGTTTCCTCGTTAGCACATAATAAAGTTTGTGGTTGTGAAGCTTTTATTAGACAAGAGACGGATGACAAGCTAGAAGCCAGAAGTGAGAGATGTATTTTCATTGTCTACCCACAAAAGTATTTTGGATATTTGTTCTACAGGCCTAGTGAAAACCTGGTCTTTGTAGCACGTAAAGGAATCTTTCGTGCGAGACATCTCATATGCAAAGAAGATAGTGGGAACACAATTGACCTTGAAGAGATTCAAGAGTCAACCAATGAAGGAACCTTAGAAGACACTAGCACTCAACCGGAGGAAGAAATTACAGTTGATCCAATTGAAAATTCATTACCTCTTAGTCATTCCAGTAGAGTTAGCATGCCACCTCAGTTCTGTGGTTTTCATATAACTTTAGATGGTGATACGTTTATCGGTGATCAAACACTGATAAATTTGGATGAGCAGCTAACTACAAGGAAGTAATGGAAGGCCCTGAGGCTGCTAAATGGAAATAGGCAATGGACAACGAGCTCAAGTCCATGTATGACAACCAAGTATGGAATTTGGTAGATCAACAACATGGTCGAAAGACAGTTGGTTGCAAATGGATCTTCAAAAAGAAGACTGACATGGATGGAAATGTGCACAAATTCAAGGTACGACTAGTTGCGACGGGCTTCACTCAAACCCAAGGGATTGACTATGATGAGACCTTCTCACCAGTGGCTAATATTAAATCTATTAGGATAATGCTCGCCATAGTTGTCTTTCATAATTATGAAGTTTGGCAGATGGATGTATTAACCGCTTTCCTTAATGGGAAGTTGGCTGAAGATGTTTACATGAGCCCTCCAGAGGTTTTTTTTTTGATACAAAGTTTCCCAATAGAGTGTGTAAGCTTGAGAAATCCATTTATGGATTGAAACAAGCGTCTCGCAGCCGGAATCTTTGCTTCCATGAAAAAGTCAAAAAATTTGGTTTTTCTAGGAGTGAGGATGAGTCTTACGTATATGTCAAAGATAGTGGGAGTATACTAACTTTTTTAGTGTTGTATGTTGATGACATACTACTCATGGGAAACGATATTCCAACCTTACAAGAAGTAAAATATTGGCTTGGAAAGTGTTTTGCTACGAAGGATCTAGGAAAGGCTACCTATATTCTCGAGATAAGAATTTTGAGAGGTAAAAAGAACAGGCTAATTGGATTTACTCAAAGTACATGCTTGGACAAGGTACTAAAATGGTTTAGTATGGAAAATTCCTAAAAAGGAGAGCTACCTATTCAGAGCAATGCCAAATTGAGTAAGACTCAAAGCTCAAGTAAGGATGAAGAGATAGCCGACATGAGTCGAATCCCTTATGCTTCGGCTGTAGGATCGATCATGTACGCTATGACATGTACTCTCCATGATGTGTCCTTTTCTTTGAGCATGGTCAGTCGCTATCAAGGAAATCCTAGTAGAAGTCATTGGACAGCAGTTAAGAACATTCTCAAGTATTTGTGAAGGACAAAGGACATGGTTCTAGTCCATGGTGGCAGTGATACATTAAGAGTGACTGGGTATAGTGACGCCAGCTTTCAAATAGATAGAGACAACTTTTGTTCTCAATCTGGTCGGGTATTTAGTTTAAATGGAGGGGCAGTTACTTAGAAAAGTTCCAAGCAAGACACAGTGGCTGATTCTACATGTGAATCAGAGTACATAGCGACAAGTGAAGCATCAAAGGAGGCATCATGGTTGAAGAACTTCATCGGAGATCTTGGAGTTGTTCTGACCATTCAGGAACCAATGGAACTTCTCTGCGATAATGAAGGAGCGGCTTCTTTGACTAAAGAACCGAGAGATCATGGCAAATCAAAACATATCGACAGAAAGTACCATTATATCAGACATAGATTAGAAGAAGGTCACCTCATTGTGAAGAGGGTATCATCAAAAGAGAATCATGCAGATCCTTTGACGAAGGCTCTGAGTAGGTTTAAGCACAATCAGCATGCTAGGAGCATTGGATTGAGAGATGATATTAGTTTTAGTAGTTAGATGATTAGTTTGAAACTTGTAACAAAATAAATGTAATTGATTTTTGGTGATTAAATAATAGAGATTATTTAAAAGTTTGTTTACTGTCTTTGTTAATTATTTATTCTTGTGTTTCATTTTTGCATGTTTTACTTCCCGAATAATTTAATTATTCAAATTCCACAGTCGCTCATACTTTAGGAAGTAAGTGGTGAATTAAGACTGTCATGAATTGGATTGTAGATTATCTAAGGGAGTTAGGCATAGCAAGTGTATTGCTACAACATTCATGAGTACTTACAAATGGAGATTTAAGTATTGGATAAACCCACGCTCAGAGAATTACTTCATGGATTATATCACGAGTTATTATGAGATGATAATATCTTATATTCTTAAAACGGAGATATATGAGTTGTAATTTACAATTCGATTGTGAATTGGTACTGTGAAAACGCATCAGTGACATGATGTTATAAAACGCAATATCATGTATAATTTGGTGAGTAAAGGATGAAATCATATGAATCAAAGTTTATTCGTTCCTTTTACCCTAATGGTAAAAGTGATATATATGGGGCCCTCAGTGATTTGGTGTTGACCTACAGTGTTGGGCACAGCCAAGACTCAATTGATGTGTTCAATTTGAAGTCTTATGTCGTCATCACAAATCAAAAATCGAGAAACAAAACTTAGACAACGAGATTGATTCTAATACATGTCTCATGTCTGTATGATATCTAGAAGAACGAAGGAATATTGGATCACTTATCTATGGGCCAATGTATGTTTAAATTAGAGTTCGACTGTTTCTTCGGAAAGCACACTTTTCTGTTTAATTTGGAAGTTGCAATTTAGCTATAGACTTATCCAAGTGGGAGACTATTGGATTAGGTGTCTAAGCCATTAACTAAATTATTATAAACTTGAATTATTAGAAAAGTCATTTTGGGTTTCCCTCAAACCTAATAAGAGACTGGAATGCTATTTGGAGAGAGAGGCTGATTTATTAATTTATTATATGATTAATAAACTAATTAGAAATCAAAATAAATAATTTATTAATATGCTTTGAGAAAAATATATTAATTCAAAATTATATTGTTTAATTATAAACTAATCAGAAATTGATTGGAATTAATTTTGGGATTAATTGTAATAATTAAAAGTGGAAGGACTAAAGGTGACAATGTTTAAAAGATTGAGCATTGACCAATTCTAGAACCTCACAAGAGGGTTGGACGAATTCTAGAATGGTTCTAGAGCTTTTCTTGGGCTCTAAGGAAACTTGGGGGAAAACAAAAGGAATAAGGCTTATCCAAGGAACAGGCCTTATCTAAGCCCCTCTAGTTACCTATATAAACCCTATTTGGGGTTCATATTTTCAGCACTCGTATTCCTAAAAGGAATACCAGTAATTCCCTCATCTCCCCTCTCTCTTCAATAAGCCTCTAACTGCTAGGGTTTGGGTGTGAGCCATCAGAGGCACGAGATTTATGGTGTTGGCTTTCTGAAGTTCTACAAAGAAGGATTTTTAGTTTATTTACAATAATAAACTAAAAGGTAAGTTTTCTATTATCCCTTCTTAATTTCAAAAATAGAAATGTACTTTAGGGTTTATTGAATTCAAATTGTTGTTTGCAAATCATAGTGAGAACATAGATCCTTAGGGTGTATTCAAACTTAGGGTTTTATTTTTCCGCCTAAAATATGATTTTGTTATGTATAAAACCCATCAGACTCAAGGAACACAGTTGTGCTCACTGGACTCAGGAACAATAACATTTACATGCTCTAATTATATTTATGTTTGACATTACTGCTTTATGACTTCTTTACATTGCTTCTTGCTATCTTAAAATTTTGAACTTAAGCTGCTGATTTTTATTTTATTATAAAATGTTTTATGCTTCAAAAATCCTTTCTAGCTTTCCTTTTACCAAAGGAGTATACATTGTATATTGCTCTACTAGTTTTTACAATGTGTTATCTTCTCTTTCACTCTCTAGGTTTCAGGATCTTCTTCCTTCATCTTGATGTTGACCATCATTGATTTGTCCTTTGGGAAAGGATCAGCATGTCGTTCCTTACATGTAGTATCTTTTGAATAGACCTCATTGGATCTATCCCTATATCTTTGCTTTAGCACCAACTGCTCTCTCCCTAAAGCTGATGATCACGCTGAACGACATGAAGTATCCTGCTCACGAGTCAAGAAAAAGGAGAACTGCGTCTGAACTTGTTTTTCTAGACACATATTTATTCTTTCTCTTACAACCTATCTCTATTGCGATGGGATGTGAAGTTAGGTAAAGTGGTACGTCTATTTTTCATAAACTCTCTCACTACTGCACAATTTCCCATCGGAGATCCAAAGACCTCTTCAATAAAACAGTGCTCCTCATCTCTTATATCACAAATCACAATGAATGGAACCTTCGAGTCTTATCTAGGTTACTCTCATAACTCGAAGGTTACAAAGATTGGATCCTATTAACTCGTTGGTTACAAAGACTGGTTCTTGCTCTTCTTTTGTTCTTAGTGAACATGAAGTTTGGAATTTATCTACAATACTTCAATGATTAAAGGCATTTTCTCTCTTTGTTTGTTGTGAATTGTGTTTTATGTTGATGCAACTGATCCTGCTTGTGTATTCTTTTATAGACAATGTTGAGGGGAAGATATCTTGGAGTAAGGAAACTCGTTTATGGCCTTTCAATTAAAAAAATCTACTGAATCGGGTCTTTATCTCATTTCTGAAACAGTTGCGAAAAATTTAGCTTTTATAAAACTTCCTTGTTTGACTAACTCCTTTGTTTTATAATCTTATTGCTTTATTCATTCCATTCTTTATTATTTTATTATCTTGTACCATATTAAATGAATTTATGGTGATTTCTAAATTCTTGATTGCAACTTAACTTTATGATACATAAGATAAACCACTTCTCGTTGATAAGTTTACATTGTTTATGATTCACGCTGATTCCACCTCAGTGTGACTGAAACATTCCATTCTCTCCTTAAATTCTTCTTCATAAAACTTAACGATTCACTATGATATGACATACACTGATAAAAGTTTAAAACTCTATGTCGGTGGTTAGTCTATGTACCGTAGACTATCACACACACCAATCCGTTCTTGCCCTTAAAATCTTTTTAAAATATTTATGATTCAGCATAACATACCATACGATGATGAGAACTTTAAAAATATGTGTCAATGGTTAGGCTATGTACCATAGCCTATCATACGCACCAATCCATTCTCGCCATACATTCTTCTTTAGAATTTTATGATTCAACATATGAAACCATAAGCTAATGAGAATACGAAAACTCTTTGTCGATGGGTATATCACGTCCCGTGATGTATTACACGCACCTTCTCATTCTCCCCCAACAAATCTTCTATTAAACAAGTTGATGATTCATTTTATCTACCATACACTGATAAAACTTCGACACTCTTTGCCGATGGGTACATTTCGTACCGGAATGTACTACACGAATCATTCCTTTCACACCCTTTATTCTTCTAAGAAAAGAAGTTAATGATTCAACGTATAAAAACATACACTAATGATACCTCAAAATACTATGTTAGTGAATGATATTACAAACCTATGATATCAGGAGACATCACAATCTCACTCGTTTGTCAGCTGCAACTTTGATCCTCTGATAATGTATCTCTGATACACCGACTGCTTCCGCTGATGATTCATGTCGTTGATGCCTTGTCTCACTGATACATAATTCACTTATCTCAACGGTAACTTTTGGATGATGATTAAAAGATGTAACAACATCTTGGAATATGATACTTTTATAGCGCCGCTTTCTCCAATCATGATTACGTAAAAGGGAAGAAAATCCACGTATAAATTAGAAAAATTATCTCTCCTGGGTCACTTTTTCAACTCATCCAACTAGTTGAAGTTCTCTCTCAAAGGTTTTCTCGATCATCATCTTCTCCATCTCAAGTTACGCAAGACTTCATCATGTCGAAAGTTCTCTATGTCTTTGCTCATGATGCTAATCTAGTCAAAGGCCCTCATGCTTCTGACACTCCCATTGTTGTCCAAGAAAACAACGTTCCTTTGTTATATATCATGCTAAATCAATACAAGGATTCAGGGATTAAAGATTTAGTCAAATACGTTAACATATGCCCTATTCGCTATGCATTTTGTGACTTCCCGGAGCCATTATACCCTAAGAAAGTATGTGAGTTCTACTATTCTTGCACTGTTGATTCTAATGCTCAAACCATCACCGGAACCATTGGAGATGGTCATTATAGGTTTGTTATCAATGCAATATCTTTTCGACTTGCTCTACGTCTTCCCCAATCAGAAAACTATTCTTAAACCCCTTTTGAGGAAAAATGCATGTCTATTCGACCCTGATTAGGGTATAATTTCTCTCTTTAGGGTACTACTCATGACCCAACCAAATATACCCTTCGTCAATGCTATTTTGTTGGGTGGAAGTATTTAATAGGGGTGATCAGAAAGTGTCTTGGACATAAGACAGTAAGTTTAGACCAGTTGAAACTTTTTGAGCAACGAATTGTGTATGTTATGGCCTGCAACAAAAGATTTGATTTTGCATAACTCTTTTTTTGATCAACTGGTTGAATGCATCACTGGGAACAAGAAGCCAACCTATGTTCCATATCCTCATTGGCTTGCACTAATAATGGCTTGTACTGGATAGGGTTACAATGTCAATCATGGAGTCTCAGTTCCAATTCATGTTCTCTCATCAAAGATTATCAATGTTGGCCCCAATGATGGGGATATGCACATTACTTAGAACATGGAAAATTGGGTTGCAAATCCTTATGTTGTTAATACCTCTGACTCTGAAGAAGAAGAAGATGAGGGAAATAATGAAGATGAAGAAGATGACGCTGATGATGAAGAAGAAGATGATGACATTGATGATGAAGAAGAAGAATTAGACGCTGATATAGGAGAAGCCTCCAATCAGGGAATGACTAATTCTCCCCTAAGATTGAACCACTGCATTCGCCTTTCTTCAACTTATACTTAATCAGCTCCTTCTACAGAAGATATAACACATCGTGGATCATCCCCTCCTCAAGTGGAAACCATTGATCCACTGATTTAAGCTGTGAATTCTCCAAGATCAGCGTGTCGTTTTCCTCAAGCTACAACTGTCCCTCCAATTCCAACTCCTATACAACCTATTGCTACTTTTCAAGGAGAGTCTAGCTCAAATTTTGAAATGACTATGCTCTCTCAACTCTCCTTATTGGTTCAGATGACTCAGTCACTTGGAGAAAGACTGAAAAAAGTTGAGAGTGATGTGGCTGACATCAAACGCATAATGGCCCTGACTGATGATGATGATGTGACGATTAAAGACACTCCTCCTAGCTCTCCAAGCAATGATTAACCACCACCACCACCACCAAGTAATAATCCTCCACCACCACCACCACCACCAAGTAATAATCCTCCACCCCCACCACCACCATCAAATCCCCCTCCTCGCACTCCTTCCCCACCTCATGACTCCCCTCCCCAAACTGATGATGCCAAAAAGGGGGAGAATAATCAAGGATAGGCGATAATTACAGCAACTCAACTTCATCCTGATCAGGCTGAATCAGAAAGGGAAGATAATCAAGGAGAAATGGTTACTTTCCAGTCTGAAACAGTGGGTGATGACCAGCCTATCCCAGATGTTGATGATCAGTCTGAGACTGATTATGATGAGTATGAAGGGTTTCTTGATTTGGACTTCATGGCACAAACTTCTATTCCTCTAAGTGTTTTGTATCCTACTGCATGTTATGAGGGGGATATTACTAAAGGAACTCACAACGACATTGATTCTAATGATGATCAACTCAATCCAAGAAAAAGAAACGTTTCTTTCTCAAGGGGAGGAAATAACGTCGAAGCTGGAAGTTCCTCAGCTCCTCCTCCTTCCAAGAAAAGAAAGTTAACAGTTAATTTGGAAGAACTGGATGAGAACTAGCAACTTACCATTGATGAGGTTAGAGAGGTCATGCTGGAGCATAATGTTTCATTTTGAAAAAGAAGAGATGAACATCAATCCATCAAACTTGCTCAGATACTTGCCTCTGATGATGAAGGGATCAATGTTTAAGAGACAAAATTTCATCGGTTCAATATTGATGGTGCCAAACGAAACAAGGTCTCGGAGCTAAATGATAGAATCAACAGGAAGAAATTTGGATATGTTTTGGCTCGAAGATATCAACCAGATCCCATCATCAAGGTAAGGTGCTCCAAACCCAAGGATGAATCGCTTAAAGTTCATCTGGTCAGGAAGAAAGCAGAGTATAAATACATTGAAGTTGTCTTTTCTCGTGAGTTAGTTAAATACGGCTACAACGAGTGGATTCAGATTCAGGAGATAATTTCAAAACATAACGGTTTTCATGCTCAGGAGGTAAAATTAGCAATTCAACATTTGATTAACAAAGTTAAGAAGTTGAACTTTGTGCCCTAAGCTAGTCCATCTCAACCATCTACATCAGATAGACCAAGCAAGCCCAGGATATCTAAGTATACTAAGTTACTCCTTCCATGTGGCACTGAATCAACATGGTATCATCTACCTTGATAGTCAGAATCAAATGTGCTTTCAACACACTGAATTGTTGGATTAATGTCTAAGTCCATAACTATATTTGGTATGTACTTGACCCGACCCGGCATGGTCCATTTGGGTTGCACTTCACCGGCACAATTTATATGGATAGTCTTTTGAGAATAGTATATTTATGATTTATATTAATATATTATAAGTTCTAATATATTAATATGGAATCATATTATTTAATTAGTATTGATCAAGAATTAATTTAGAATTAATTAAGTGATCAAAAAGAACTAATTAAATATGGACTCTTATATATATGGAATGGGCCAAGTTCATTTAGGTTGGGCTAAGCTTTCATGGATGGTCGTTGGAGCTTTTAACCCATGGATCCTATGTAAATGAAAGGTCATGGGTATTAGGGTTTACATGGATGTAACCCTAATCCTCCATAATATATAAAGGGGTCATTGGCTCACAAAATTGGCACAAGTGTGTGAAAATAAGAGTGGGCCGATTTTAGTGTGCATACATATTCTCTCAAGTTCTTCCAAGGTGTTTTGGTGATTTGTGATTCCATTTGAGGCTTCCACACTATTGGGGCTAAGCTCTTAAAGCTTGAAGACATCAAGCTACATCAAAAGGTATGTCATCTAACTAGAACTTTGTAGTATAGGTGCTTCATAATATGCTAGTTAGGATGAAACCTTGGAATATTTAATATTTGCATGTATAATAGAGAAAACATAGATCCAAGGTTTATAGGGTTGCATGTACACCATAGGAGTGTTAGAATGCTCAAAACCCAACAGTGGTATCAGAGCCATGGGTTGTTTTTTGTTATATTGATGCAAATGTTTTATTTTCAAGTTGAAAAAAAGGAAAAAAAAACATGACGTTTGTCAAATTTTAAGATAATTACTTGTTTTGTGAAAAACGAATTATTTGTAAAATTTGAATCATTTGTTATATGAGTTGAATTAGGTCAAATTTAGTAAAAGATAAAATGATATGATTATTTTATTAGTTTTAAAAGTTTGATCTAAATGTTTTAAGGAGTTACATATTTTGTCATAAAATTTTGGAGCTCAAAAGTTTTTTTTAAAGTTGTGATCTTAAGGGTTTTTGAAACTTCCATAAGTTATGGATATGAAAGTTTTTTTTAAAAAAAAAAATTTGATTCAACGTTTTTATGGAGTTACAAAATTTGGTGTTAATGTTTTAAAGAATTCCATAACTTGTTCTTAAGTTATGGAACATGGAAAGTTTCATCATAAAACACCATTAATTCCATAAGTTATGGAATCCAAAGGTTTTCAAGAATTACAAAACTTGCCCTCAAGTTTTGGAATTTGAGAAAAGTTTTTTATGAAAAAAAGAATTGAATTCTAAAACTCTTGGGTTCATAACTTAAACAATTAATTAAATGATTTTAATTTTGAGTTTAACAATTGGAATTATGATGTTTTGTTGAATACTTCAAATTAACTCTTATGGACTTTATTAATAGTTAATTAAAGCGTTTAATTAAAAGAGTATTATTAATCCATAAATATATGGTTTGGGTTTAATTAAATTAAAAGTCTAGTTTAATTAATAGATTAAACCACCAAGTATTTTAAATGTCTAAAATACACCCTTATACTATTATAATATTAAAAGTTTAATATATTATATGTATAAGAGCAAGTCGTCTTACCATTAGTAGGCCTCATTCACGAAGCCGGTCTATAAGGGGGGTATAAGGTTGTTGCCTATAAAATGGCAGCTTAATGGGTGTCCACTCTCACCCACCGCTTCCTTGACTGGTGGAGGGTCGTTAGCCGAACAGGTAGGACAAGGACTATAATTCTCCCTTCATTATAAGTATAATGACAAATACTAAGTAACTAAACCTTTTATAAATTCCCAATCTTAGTTACTTAGGAAAATGTGAATAAGGTGCTAATCCATGAAATTACACTTTGCACTTTGTTTAAGCTGTTAGTGGAGCGTGTGTGGTTAACCGGCACACTAACCTGGACTTAACAAGGTAGGCAAAGGGTAACTTAATGTTTATCATAGTATCGTTGGAGCGTGTGTGGTTAACCGGCACATCGATTGAGGGGTAAATATTAAGGGTACCAAGTATATTTGCATGGTTACTTCACACCTTGTTTTGTGATCCTCGTCATCCCAGTCACAAAACCTGAAGGGCACACTCGAGATTGAAACATGTCATTAAAAAGTTCAATGAATCTCAAAAGAATCTAGGAGTTTCAAAACCAATTAAAACCTAATAATACATTTCGTTTATCTTGATGGAAATTGGTGAATCGTCATTCACCTACCTTCAAATATTTTATAGCTTGGATTACGACATCCCTCTTCCAAGTTATAAAATAGTTTGTTGGGTCCTAGCCTTAATATATCATATTGGGTGTTATATTAAGGACTTAAATCAACTTTACGTGAATTTCTCCCATTGTTGATGTCTGGTTTAGACAACAATGATCTTCCCAAACCAAGCTTTCCTAATGAATATGACTTCCCGAGTTTGGCTCATGGAAGTCATACTTCTCTTCCTCCACCTCCTCCAATTATTCTCCCTAACCCACAAGTTCAAGGTCACTCAAGCCCTAATGGCAAGCAAGGTCTATGTGTGATCACATCTTAGAGATGAAGTCACATATTGACAAGTCGGGAGAGTTTGGTGTCAAAGTCTTGAGAAAGTTGGATGTTCAATCACTTTCTAAGTCACATAGTGAGTTCCTTTGAGACTACTATGAAACAGATTATGACATGAACCTTAATGATCATATCTATTTGCTTGGTGCTGCTGAATCAGCAATGATTTGGAACGATAGTAAAGAAAATTTGATTAGAAGATCAACTTCCCAAAAACTTTATGGACAGTGACAATGGTGACACTGGAAATCCAGAAAAAGCATTCTCTTCCCAATGGAAAGGGATTGGCCATAGTCAACCCGGTTGACCAAATGGTAAAGAGAAAGGCTAAGTCTGAGATAGTCCCATTACCAAAGGGTCCATATGTTTATTTTGCCAAAGGAAGGGGCGTTGATTGCAAAGCTGCCAAATTTACCTAAGGATGTTAAAGTCAATAAGTTTGACTCTACATCAGGTAGAGCCCATTATCTAACTCTGTTAAGTTCTATTCTGAGATCCTCATTACATGATGTGACTGGGTCACATGTTGATGTGTTAAGAATAAAAGAATAGAGAGAAATCTTAAAGGAAGTATATGCTGATTCTGATCGCGAAGGTGGATTTCGATCGCATCAGAATTTTGAGCAGTTGCTTAAGAAGTTATGATATATTGCTAAGGAATAGATAACAACAATTTTCCATGTGGATTGTAAGGATAAGTTTTTCCGCAAAGTTTTAAAATAAAAGAAAATTTTTTAATTTTATTTATTTGAAGTATCCTTACAATGGAATTTGTGGAAAATTGTTGCTTATATGATTCCACTGACAGCAATATTGGAAAATGGATTTGATTCTTTCATTTGTGGTAGTGTCTAAATTTACCAAATCAGGAAAGTTCCTCATCACCCAAGTTTCAATTGGACCGAAACTTGGAATCATGCAAGTTGAATAGTATGATGAATGAGAACTTTCAAGCATTGGAAAATCAAGACTAATTACTTGTTCACATGGATGTGTGAGTCAAGTGAAGGACTAAAGGGATCGAGTACACATTCTTGTGCACTAGTCATGTCCACCATAAAGCTCGTTAAGACTATTTGATTTACTAAAGTTTAGTAAATATGGTTATACTTACAAGTTTAAGTATAATTCTAAAACATTGGAAAAGTCTCAATGTATGGCAGAACGAATGGAAAGAATCAAATTAGGCAGAAAGATAAAAGTTTCTCAAATCTGAAAAGATGCGAGAGTACTTTAGTATCATGTTTGTGATCGTCTTAATGATTTAGAAATCATATCACAATTAGTCCTCTAAAGGTCATCTTAGTGCATTCTTATGACTAAGAAGAGGAGTCATGAATTGTTGAAATGGTTAGATCAGGAAGATGAGTCATACTTCGTTCCAAAACAATTCTTAGAGTCATACTCCAAGATTGTAACTTGAGTGACATATCTTAAAGAAAGGTTTAAAACACTTGTCAAATGTAAGAGTAAAAGTGTCCTACTCTTGTACATTTGAAATTGGTAAGTTGTGATGTTTTGGATAAAACAAAGACCAACTAAGGCCAATTGTGTGAAGTGTTTGTCTTGATAAAGAATCCGCACTATCTCTTGAATATTTGGCAAGATAGTCTTATATGTCAAGAGGATAGTGGGAGTCTTAAAGATCCTAAAAAGAATTTCAAGAACTAATCAAGAATAAAACCTGAGGTTCTTCACTAGCACACGACTTGAGGTTTATAACCTATCGTGTTGACATATTCTGTGCCCATTCCAGTTAAAGTTGGCTTTGCATAGGAGTTCTGAAAGTTCTCAATTGGTTGCATAACAACTTGGAAGCAATGGCAGGCCCTGTAGTTGTTGGGTTTTGAGCATTCTAACACTCCTATGGTGTACATGCAACCCTATAAACCTTGGATCTATGTTTTCTCTATTATACATGCAAATATTAAATATTCCAAGGTTTCATCCTAACTAGCATATTATGAAGCACCTATACTACAAAGTTCTAGTTAGATGACATACCTTTTGATGTAGCTTGATGTCTTCAAGCTTTAAGAGCTTAACCCCAATAGTGTGGAAGCCTCAAGTGGAATCACAAATCACCAAAACACCTTGGAAAACCTTTAGAGAATATGGATACTTGGCTCACACTATGAAATCGGTTATTGCCCTCTTTAGTGTATCCACACTAGCCACTAGCCTAATTTCATGAACCATAAGACCCTTTATATAGTGTGGAGGATTAGGGTTAAACCCTAATACCCATGACCTTTCATTTCCTAGGATCCATGGGTTAAAGCTCCATGGACTATCCATGAAGACTTAGCCCAACCTAAATGAACTTGGCCCACTACACATATATATCTAAGAGTCCATATTTAACTAGTTCCTTTTGATCACTTGATCAATACTAATTAAATAATATGATTATATATTAATATATTAGAACTTATAATATATTAATATAAATCATAAATATACTATTCTCAAAAGACTATCCATATAAATTGTGCCGGTGAAGTGCAACCCAAATGGACCATGCCGGGTCGGGTCAAGTACATACCAAATATAGTTATGGACTTAGACATTAATCCAACAGTCTCCCACTTGGATAAGTCTAAAACTATTATTGAGTATGACTTCAAAAACCAACTGGCAATCGTAGCTCTTAAAGCCGCTGTCGAACTCTGATCTTGTCAACGACTTGTCCATTAGATAAGGGATCATATATTCCTCCATTCTAGATATCATATGGACTGAGACATGGATTATAATCATTCTCTCTGTCCATTTGTTGTTTCCTGATTTTCGATTTATGATGACTGACTGATTCATATCTACTTCCAACTTGGACCTCTACAAACCAACCCATGTCAGTCTTGATTCATATCTTCTTCCAACATATGACCGACTGTGGATGGTTTGAATAACTTAATCATTCAGGAAGAGCGACTTAGTTATTCTGGAAGTCAAAACATGCAAAGTGAAACACAAGAATAAATGAATCAAATATGGTATCAAACCCTATGAATATAAATAAACACTTTTATTTATCACCATACTGATTACTCATTATTCATTGTTTCGGTTTTATCAACTTTATACTTGAATTAAAAACACTAGTTGTCCCATGCTCCAAGCATGTACACTATGTTTTTCTTAAACAATAGCTTTGCCATTCACCAAGTATGCACTCTATGTTTGTCTATGATCCTTACTTTGTGAAAATAAACCAATTGAACATAATTTCAATGATTCTAATTTCACACTCCCAAATCCTTATCGAAAAATGTGAGAATTTCAAATTCCTATCATTTATCGAAATCTGTTTAGATTTTAAACTTATATGCACTGACCCTCCTGTAATGAATATGTACAAAGTCACAAAGACTTGTCAACAGTCATTATAAGGTATTCCAATGGAGATCAACTCCATGGAAACTAAGTCTCATATTCAAAGTACATTGCTTTGGACATGCTTCTTGCATTAAGTTTTCTAATCTTACACAGATAACTTCCACCTATGGAGACAACTCCATATTCTCATTTTGACTATCACTTCTGAATAAGAGATGCCTCTTTTCAGAATATATTAATATGGTCCTTCCAAAATTAGCATTATACTTCCAACTGTCCCTGAGCAACCAATCTTTGGTAAACCTCAGATTGTCCTCTACAATTGCTTAATCATTTTAGTCATATCCAATTCTAGCCCTTTTCCCTTCTTAATGCCTCTGGGCATTTGGAAAAATTTAGAAATGACAAATATTATAGCACATGCAATCGATCCTGTACCCAAAGCAAATGGTACACGATTCATGATGTCTCACATAAAGACATGATTCTAGACCAGTCTTTTGCTACAATATTTTTATTTGCCATGTTTTCAAAATTTGACTATGAAGAGGGATGTCGTAATCATAATCGAATTTTGAGAACGCAATATATAGAATTTCCTTAAGTTGAACCAATCCAACATGAAATTCATATATATATTCTTGACTAAAGATGATTAAGGTCTCAATCTAAGCCTTTAGAACTGAAATGAAGTATATCCTCTCCCTTAATTATAGCAAAACAACTTTGTTAATCCCTGCAGCCCCATGAATTGAAACTTTTGTTTTCTATAATTAACATTGCTAACTTGCAACACTAACAATAATTATCATGCTCCCACTAACATGATGATTATTAGCATAACACTAATGCTCCCACTAGCTTTGACATGTACTCAGAAATCAGCTGGACTTCTAGAAATCAATACTTTATTGACTTTCTTACCAAAGTTCAGATTTCTTATACGAGATGCTTTGATAAAACTTTATCAAAATCATACACCTTTCCTTAGATAGCATGCATGTGTGTCTAAACAATTTCAGAACTATGAAAAGGGATGCCGTAATCATAGTCTCAATTGTTTAGACCTTTTGCCATCTGCTTCAAATCTACTTGGTGGAAGTGTTTCCTCACCATCATTTTCATGAATCGGATAGAAACCTTATGACCCTTAGATTTTATGGTGTATGTGTTCTTATCCATGTGAATCGTCAAAACCATAGTCACAAGACAAGGATAATGACAAATCCAAACTCATATGGACTGAACTTATGCAATCTTAACTTCTTGCCACCTGGCAGTACAGGGCCTGCCATTGCTTCCAAGTCCATAACTATATTTGGTATGTACTATATTTGGTATGTACTTGACCCGACCCGGCATGGTCCATTTGGGTTGCACTTCACCGGCACAATTTATATGGATAGTCTTTTGAGAATAGTATATTTATGATTTATATTAATATATTATAAGTTCTAATATATTAATATATAATCATATTATTTAATTAGTATTGATCAAGTGATCAAAAGGAACTAATTAAATATGGACTCTTAGATATATATGTGTAGTGGGCCAAGTTCATTTAGGTTGGGCTAAGTCTTCATGGATAGTCCATGGAGCTTTAACCCATGGATCCTAGGAAATGAAAGGTCATGGGTATTAGGGTTTAACCCTAATCCTCCACACTATATAAAGGGTCTTATGGTTCATGAAATTAGGCTAGTGGCTAGTGTGGATACACTAAAGAGGGCAATAACCGATTTCATAGTGTGAGCCAAGTATCCATATTCTCTAAAGGTTTTCCAAGGTGTTTTGGTGATTTGTGATTCCACTTGAGGCTTCCACACTATTGGGGTTAAGCTCTTAAAGCTTGAAGACATCAAGCTACATCAAAAGGTATGTCATCTAACTAGAACTTTGTAGTATAGGTGCTTCATAATATGCTAGTTAGGATGAAACCTTGGAATATTTAATATTTGCATGTATAATAGAGAAAACATAGATCCAAGGTTTATAGGGTTGCATGTACACCATAGGAGTGTTAGAATGCTCAAAACCCAACAAGTACAGGGCCTGCCATTGCTTCCAAGTTGTTATGCAACCAATTGAGAACTTTCAGAACTCCTATGCAAGCCAACTTTAACTGGAATAGGCACAGAATATGTCAACACGATAGGTTATAAACCTCAAGTCGTGTGCTAGTGAAGAACCTCAGGTTTTATTCTTGATTAGTTCTTGAAATTCTTTTTAGGATCTTTAAGACTCCCACTATCCTCTTGACATATAAGACTATCTTGCCAAATATTCAAGAGATAGTGCGGATTCTTTATCAAGACAAACACTTCACACAATTGGCCTTAGTTGGTCTTTGTTTTATCCAAAACATCACAACTTACCAATTTCAAATGTACAAGAGTAGGACACTTTTACTCTTACATTTGACAAGTGTTTTAAACCTTTCTTTAAGATATGTCACTCAAGTTACACTCTTGGAGTATGACTCTAAGAATTGTTTTGGAACGAAGTATGACTCATCTTCCTGATCTAACCATTTCAACAATTCATGACTCCTCTTCTTAGTCATAAGAATGCACTAAGATGACCTTTAGAGGACTAATTGTGATATGATTTCTAAATCATTAAGATGATCACAAACATGATACTAAAGTACTCTTCCATCTTTTCAGATTTGAGAAACTTTTATCTTTCTGCCTAATTTGATTCTTCCCATTCGTTCTGCCATACATTGAGACTTTTCCAATGTTTCAGAATTATACTTAAACTTGTAACTATAACCATATTTACTAAACTTTAGTAAATCAAATAGTCTTAACGAACTTTGTGGTGGACATGACCAGTACACAAGAATGTGTACTCGATCCCTTTAGTCCTTCACTTGACTCACACATCCATGTGAACAAGTAATTAGTCTTGATTTTCCAATGCTTGAAAGTTCTCATTCATCATACTATTCAACTTGCATGATTCCAAGTTTCGGTCCAATTGAAACTTGGGTGATGAGGAACTTTCCTGATTTGGTAAATTTAGACACTACCACAAATGAAAGAATCAAATCCATTTTCCAATATTGCTGTCAGTGGAATCATATAAGCAACAATTTTCCACAAATGCCATTGTAAGGATACTTCAAATAAATAAAATTAAACAATTTTCTTTTATTTTAAAACTTTGCGGAAAAACTTATCCTTACAATCCACATGGAAAATTGTTGTTATCTATTCCTTAGCAATATATCATAACTTCTTAAGCAACTGCTCAAAATTCTGATGCGATCGAAATCCACCTTCGCGATCAGAATCAGCATATACTTCCTTTAAGATTTCTCTCTATTCTTTGATTCTTAAAACATCAACATGTGACCCAGTCACATCATGTAATGAGGATCTCAGAATAGAACTTAAAAGAGTTAGATAATGGGCTCTACCTGATGTAGAGTCAAACTTATTGACTTTAACATCCTTAGGTAAATTTGGCAGCTTTGCAATCAACGCCCCTTCCTTTGGCAAAATAAACATATGGACCCTTTGGTAATGGGACTATCTCAGACTTAGCCTTTCTCTTTACCATTTGGTCAACCGGGTTGACTATGGCCAATCCCTTTCCATTGGGAAGAGAATGCTTTTTCTGGATTTCCAGTGTCACCATTGTCACTGTCCATAAAGTTTTTGGGAAGTTGATCTTCTAATCAAATTTTCTTTACTATCGTTCCAAATCATTGCTGATTCAGCAGCACCAAGCAAATAGATATGATCATTAAGGTTCATGTCATAGTCTGTTTCATAGTAGTCTCAAAGGAACTCACTATGTGACTTAGAAAGTGATTGAACATCCAACTTTCTCAAGACTTTGACACCAAACTCTCCCGGCTTGTCAATATGTGACTTCATCTCTAAGATGTGATCACACATAGACCTTGCTTGCCATTAGGGCTTGAGTGACCTTGAACTTATGGGTTAGGGAGAATAATTGGAGGAGGTGGAGGAAGAGAAGTATGACTTCCATGAGCCAAACTCGGGAAGTCATATTCATTAGGAAAGCTTGGTTTGGGAAGATCATTGTTGTCTAAACCAGACATCAACAATGGGAGAAATTCACGTAAAGTTGATTTAAGTCCTTAATATAACACCCAATATGATATATTAAGGCTAGGACCCAACAAACTATTTTATAACTTGGAAGAGGGATGTCGTAATCCAAGCTATAAAATATTTGAAGGTAGGTGAATGACGATTCACCAATTTCCATCAAGATAAACGAAATGTATTATTAGGTTTTAATTGGTTTTGAAACTCCTAGATTCTTTTGAAATTCATTGAACTTTTCAATGACATGTTTCAATCTCGAGTGTGCCCTTCAGGTTTTGTGACTGGGATGCCGAGGATCACAAAACAAGGTGTGAAGTAACCATGCAAATATACTTGGTACCCTTAATATTTACCCCTCAATCGATGTGCCGGTTAACCACACACGCTCCAACGATACTATAATAAACATTAAGTTACCCTTTGCCTACCTTGTTAAGTCCAGGTTAGTGTGCCGGTTAACCACACACGCTCCACTAACAGCTTAAACAAAGTGCAAAGTGTAATTTCATGGATTAGCACCTTATTCACATTTTCCTAAGTAACTAAGATTGGGAATTTATAAAAGGTTTAGTTACTTAGTATTTATCATTAATACTTTTAATGAAGGGAGAATTATAGTCCTTGTCCTACCTGTTCGGCTAACGACCATCCACCAGTCAAGGAAGCGGTGGGTGAGAGTGGACACCCATTAAACTGCCATTTTATAGGCAGTAACCTTATACCCCCCATATAGACCGACTTCGTGAATGAGGCCTACTAATGGTAAGACGACTTGCTCTTATACATATAATATATTAAACTTTTAATATTATAATAGTATAAGGGTGTATTTTAGACATTTAAAATAGTTGGTGGTTTAATCTATTAATTAAACTATACTCTTAATTTAATTAAATTTAAACCATGTCAGTATGGAATTATTAATTCTCTTTTAATTAAACACTTTAATTATCTATTAATAAAGTCCATAAGAGTTAATTGAATTATTCAATAAAAACATCATAATTCCAATTACTAAATTCAAAATTAAAACCATTTAATTAATTGTTTAAGTTATGAACCCAAGAGTTTTAGAATTCAATTCTTTTTTTTTATCATAAAAAAACTTTTTCCAAATTCCAAAACTTGAGGGCAAGTTTTGTAACTCTTGAAAACTTTTGGATTCCATAACTTATGGAGTTAAATATTTGTTTTATGATGAAACTTTTCATGTTCCATAACTTACGAACAAGTTATGGAATTCTTTAAAACATTAAGACTAAGTTTTGTAACTCCATAAAAAACTTTGAATCAATTTTTTTTAAAACCTTTTCATATCCATAACTTATGGAGGTTTCAAAAAACTCTTTAGATCAAACTTTTAAAACTAATAAAATAATCATATCATTTTATCTTTTACTAAATTTGACCTAATTCAACTCATATAGCAAATGATTCAAATTTTACAAATAATTAGTTTTTCACAAAAATAAGTAATTATCTTAAAATTTGACAAACGTCATGTTTTTTTCCTTTTTTTTCTAACTTTGAAAATAAAACATTTGCATCAATATAACAGAAAACAACCCATGGCTCTGATACCACTGTTGGGTTTTGAGCATTCTAACACTCCTATGGTGTACATGCAACCCTATAAACCTTGGATCTATGTTTTCTCTATTATACATGCAAATATTAAATATTCCAAGGTTTCATCCTAACTAGCATATTATGAAGCACCTATACTACAAAGTTCTAGTTAGATGACATACCTTTTGATGTAGCTTGATGTCTTCAAGCTTTAAGAGCTTAGCCCCAATAGTGTGGAAGCCTCAAGTGGAATCACAAATCACCAAAACACCTTGGAAAACCTTTAGAGAATATGGATACTTGGCTCACACTATGAAATCGATTATTGCCCTCTTTAGTGTATCCATACTAGCCACTAGCCTAATTTCATGAACCATAAGACCCTTTATATAATGTGGAGGATTAGGGTTAAACCCTAATACCCATGACCTTTCATTTCCTAGGATCCATGGGTTAAAGCTCCATGGACTATCCATGAAGACTTAGCCCAACCTAAATGAACTTGGCCCACTACATATATATATATATATCTAAGAGTCCATATTTAATTAGTTCCTTTTGATCACTTGATCAATACTAATTAAATAATATGATTATATATTAATATATTAGAACTTATAATATATTAATATAAATCATAAATATACTATTCTCAAAAGACTATCCATATAAATTGTGCCGGTGAAGTGCAACCCAAATGGACCATGCCGGGTCGGGTCAAGTACATACCAAATATAGTACATACCAAATATAGTTATGGACTTGGAAGCAATGGCAGGCCCTGTACTGCCAGGTGGCAAGAAGTTAAGATTGCATAAGTTCAGTCCATATGGTTTGGATTTGTCATTATCCTTGTCTTGTGACTATGGTTTTGACGATTCACATGGATAAGAACACATACACCATAAAATCTAAGGGTCATAAGGTTTCTATCCGATTCATGAAAATGATGGTGAGGAAACACTTCCACCAAGTAGATTTGAATCAGATGGCAAAAGGTCTAAACAATTGAGACTATGATTACGGCATCCCTTTTCATAGTTCTGAAATTCTTTAGACACACACGCATGCTATCTAAGGAAAGGTGTATGATTTTGATAAAGTTTTATTAAAGCATCTCGTATCAGAAATCTGAACTTTGGTAAGAAAGTCAATAAAGTATTGATTTCTAGAAGTCCAGCTGATTTCTGAGTACATGTCAAAGCTATGGGAGCATAAGTGTTATGATAATAATCATCATGTTAGTGGGAGCATGATAATTATTGTTAGTGTTGCAAGTTAGCAATGTTAATTATAGAAAACAAAAGTTTCAATTCGTGAGGCTGCAGGGATTGAAAAAGTTGTTTTGCTATAATTAAGGGAGAGGATATACTTCATTTCAGTTCTAAAGGCTTAGATTGAGACCTTAATCATCTTTAGTCAAGAATATATATATGAATTTCATGTTGGATTGGTTCAACTTAAGGAAATTCTATATATTGCGTTCTCAAAATTCGATTATGATTACGACATCCCTCTTCATAGTCAAATTTTGAAAACATGGCAAATAAAAATCTTGTAGCAAAAGACTGGTCTAGAATCATGTCTTTATGTGAGACATCATGAATCGTGTACCATTTGCTTTGGGTACAGGATCGATTGCATGTGCTATAATATTTGTCATTTCTAAATTTTTCCAAATGCCCAGAGGCATTAAGAAGGGAAAAGGTCTAGAATTGGATATGACTAAAATGATTAAGCAATTGTAGAGGACAATCTGAGGTTTACCAAAGATTGGTTGCTCAGGGACAGTTGGAAGTATAGTGCTAATTTTGGAAGGACCATATTAACATATTCTGAAAAGAGGCATCTCTTATTCAGAAGTGGTAGTCAAAATGAGAATATGGAGTTGTCTCCATAGGTGGAAGTTATCTGTGTAAGATTAGAAAACTTAATGCAAGAAGCATGTCCAAAGCAATGTACTTTGAATATGAGACTTAGTTTCCATGGAGTTGATCTCCATTGGAATACCTTATAATGACTGTTGACAAGTCTTTGTGACTTTGTACATATTCATTACAGGAGGGTCAGTGCATATAAGTTTAAAATCTAAACAGATTTCGATAAATGATAGGAATTTGAAATTCTCACATTTTTCGATAAGGATTTAGGAGTGTGAAATTAGAATCATTGAAATTATGTTCAATTGGTTTATTTAGGAGTGATCATGAGACGATAATATCTTATATTATTAAAACCTTGAGATATGAGTTGTTACTATGAGTTGGTTATACATTGATTGCACGAAAACGCATTTGTAACTCGATGTTATAAAACGTGCCTTTGTGTATGATTCATCAAGTAGTAGAACAGGCCATATGAGTCGAAGTTTATCCATTCCTTTTACCTTCGGGATAAAAGCGATATATGTGGGCCCCTCGCTGATTTAGCGATGACACATGTGAGTGCTTGGCCAAGCCAGGACTGATTTGATTTGTTCAATCAGTCAGTCATCATAAATCGAAAATCGGGAAACAACAAATGGACAGAGAGAATGATTATAATCCATGTCTCAGTCCATATGATATCTAGAATGGAGGAATATATGATCCATTATCTAATGGACAAGTCGTTGACAAGATCAGAGTTCGACAGCGGCTTTAAGAGCTACGATTGCCAGTTGGTTTTTGAAGTCATACTCAATAATAGTTTTAGACTTATCCAAGTGGGAGACTGTTGGATTAATGTCTAAGTCCATAACTATATTTGGTATGTACTTGACCCGACCCGGCATGGTCCATTTGGGTTGCACTTCACCGGCACAATTTATATGGATAGTCTTTTGAGAATATTATATTTATGATTTATATTAATATATTATAAGTTGTAATATATTAATATGGAATCATATTATTTAATTAGTATTGATCAAGAATTAATTTAGAATTAATTAAGTGATCAAAAAGAACTAATTAAATATGGACTCTTATATATATGGAATGGGCCAAGTTCATTTAGGTTGGGCTAAGCTTTCATGGATGGTCCATGGAGCTTTTAACCCATGGATCCTATGTAAATGAAAGGTCATGGGTATTAGGGTTTACATGGATGTAACCCTAATCCTCCATAATATATAAAGGGGTCCTTGGCTCACAAAATTGGCACAAGTGTGTGAAAATAAGAGTGGGCCGATTTTAGTGTGCATACATATTCTCTCAAGTTCTTCCAAGGTGTTTTGGTGATTTGTGATTCCATTTGAGGCTTCCACACTATTGGGGCTAAGCTCTTAAAGCTTGAAGACATCAAGCTACATCAAAAGGTATGTCATCTAACTAGAACTTTGTAGTATAGGTGCTTCATAATATGCTAGTTAGGATGAAACCTTGGAATATTTAATATTTGCATGTATAATAGAGAAAACATAGATCCAAGGTTTATAGGGTTGCATGTACACCATAGGAGTTTTAGAATGCTCAAAACCCAACATGAATATCTTCCTGTTGTGTCCACTGAGCATTTGTTCAATATTCATTTAGAGATCATACGACATACATAACTAGAACGAGGCTATCATGTGCTAATCTCTCTTGAACTCAGTAAACACTTAACTGATCTTCAGCTTGATGACTTTTAGTGGATGAAACCAGATATCTTGACAGAAGCTGAAAAGTTATCCAATGATGATTTTGATGATTCCTTTGAAGATGAGTTTTGACATCATTAAATAGGGGGAGATTGTAAGGTCACACCTTATGATCTGATGAGTCAAACACTACACACTGTCCACTAGCACCAGCGCCAACATCAGCATGACTAGCGACAACGTGAACTCATTGATCTTAGTGATCATATGTATATTAGGTAGTTATACGTTCTATATATAGAATAGATGTCTGATCCGTAATCTTAGTGATTAGGATCATACCTTTACATAGATTAGTATACATCCCCTAAATAGTGGGATCTCCATTTTTGTAATTGTTATAATGTACTATTAAGGTTAAACCCTAATAGTGTTTGGTGTCATCTTTGTGACATGTTCTATTTGTCAGAACCCCCTTTCTTAGTGAAAGTATCTTTGTGATCATCTTGTTCTTTGTTCTTTGTTTTTCTTCATTATTCATACTTGAGTGTATCCGATCGATACAAACCTTTAACTTCATAGGTGACCTTGGAGTTTTTTCGAGCAATAAAGATCCATTGGAGATATTCTATGATAACAAAGGTGTAATCGCTCTGACAAAGAACCTAGGGATCACGGAAGGTCGAGGCATATAAAGAGGAAATACCACAACATTCGAGATAGAGTCAAGGACGGAGATCTAGTTGTGAAGAGAGTATCATCAAAGGAGAATCCATCTGATCCATTCACAAAAGGGATGACCAAGGAAAGACATAATATGAATGCTAAGAGAATAGGCATGAGAGATGATGTAAAGTTTAGTAGTTAGTTGATTAATTTGAAACATTTAGAACAATGAAATAAATTTTGTAATTGCTATGGTGATTAAATAATAGAGATTTATTAATATTCAAGTGTGTTACCATCTACAATTAATTTATTATTGTGTTTCATTTTTTGCATGTTTAGATCCCCACTCCCCGAGTATTAATATACTCAAACTCTACAATTGATCATACTTTTGGGAGTAAGTATTAAATTAAGATTGTCATGAAGTGTTAATAGATTGTCTGTAGTAATTAAAAATTACATGGGGATTGTTGCTAACATCTCATGAGTGCTTAATAGTGACTTAAGTATTGGATAAACCCGCACTCAGAGAGATTGCTTCATGGATTACGAATGATTATAAGACAATAATATCTTTTATTCTTAAAATGGAGAAAAATTTGAGTTCTTTGGATACGATTTGGTTGTGTATTAGTTTACCTAAACGCTATTCATAACTGATGGTCATAACGGGTAAGTCAATGCATGATTTGATGAGTATACAAAATCTATGTAGTCGATGTTTATTTTTTCCTTTTTTCCTTGGTGGTAAAAGCGATATCCTTGGTCCCTCGGTGATTTAACGAAGACATTAAAGTCCTAGGCTTGGCTCGGACTGAATTTATGTGTTTGATTAGTAGTCTAATTTGATCATCATAAATCAGAAACTGAGAAACTAACAGTTGAACTGTTAGTTTGATTCACTATCCATGACTCAGTTCACAATGATATCTTGTAGAACAAAGGAATAATTGATCACTTATCTAAGGGTTGGATTTTGATTAGATCAGAGTTCGACAGTTGCTATGGAAAACACGCTTTGTAGGTTATTCAAAGATTATTTGACCAATAGTAGTTAATGACTTGTCCAAGTGGAAGATTGTTGGAAATAGGTGTCCAATGTCATAAATAATTTGTATAACTGTGGGAATAATAACAAAGTCTTTTTTAGGTTTCCCACAAGAGCTAAAATAACTAGAATTAATTAGGCAGGTTGAGATAAATAGTTTATTGATTTATTACAAGTTAATAAATTAATTAGAAACTAGTTAAAATTAATTAGAATTAATTTGGAATTAATTAGATTTAATCTAAAGGTACATGGGTTGAATGGTAATTGTTAAATAATTTAGCAACAAGAATATTCTAGATGGTCCATAGGGTGGACGGTTTATGGAGGTTCCAGAAACCTTCCAGAAGCTATCCAGGTAACAAATAAGAAAAAAAAATAAATCAAGATTAAATGTGATTATTTAATTGATTCAAACCATGGTTATCTGGAAAATACAACAACTATATATAGACCCTTTTAGCCCTTAGAAAACCATCCATACTCTTTATAATGTTGAGAAAACTGAATTTATGACCTCTTTCCTCCCTCTCTCTCTCTCTCTCTATCTCTCTTAAAGTTATAGGGTTTTTAGTCTTTTGTGTGTGAGCCATTAGAGGCATTCTACTTTGGGTGCTAGACTTTCCAAGAGAAACAAGGAGATCAAAATCATCAAGTGTTTAAGCGGAAAATTTGAATTTTTCAAGAGGTTAGTAAACCAATCCTTTTCTTTAGTTTATATTGGTAGTTTGAAAGTATGTTGTCATAATTGTAAAACCTAGATCTTAGGGTGCGTGTACACTTAGGGTTTATTATGAATGCTTATGTTGCCTAATTTATATGTATAGATGCCTAGTAAACCCATCAGATTGTTACTAGTAATGCTTTTTGGTGACTAAGTTCAGAAAAAGGGTCATAGTATTATCATATAAGTGTATAAGATCGCTTTCTTGCCTAACATGTTGCTTTACTCTTTGTGATTTATATACCTCCAGAATATTACGTGTGGGACGAGTCGAGTACCATCGATGATATTTGTTTAAGAAAGGCTTTGTATTACTAATGTTATGAGCACTTATTAAATAATAGTAAATTTGGTCCTTATAGAGATGGATTAGAGGGATTTGGTTGGTCATGTTAAGATCTTCATTCTATTTGGTTTAACCGATCGGTAGACTATGTGATTTGCTTTGTTGTCATGGTAACATTTACCGTATAGATACTAATCAACGTATAGTACCCGATTAAATGTATCTGGAAGCGTTTATCTAGATATTCCGGGTAGGGTATCCCATTAAGCCCCCAGTTTGAATACACAATGTGGATGCTCGGTATTTAGTATTTAGACTTAATGGAATACGATGTCATTACAATACTTTTGCCAAACTTTAATTCAGGCGTCCTTGGATGCTTTCCCCTATGAACCGTCTCGTATTTTTAGTATTTTCTACTTTTGATAGAGTCATTTATAACATTCCCCTATCCCACCTTGTTCTTCGACGGTTACTCTTTTATTTTCTATTTCCTAACACATTCTTATTCTGCTGTGCTTTTAGTAACAATGGCGGGGAGGCTGGATATGCTCCTTCTATTTTCTACTATATCTTAATCGAATTAAGGCTTTGATTTAGACATACTATTTTCTTCAGGAAGATGGTGTAATTACGTCGACATGGTCGGTGAGTACTAATAGCCCTCCTCCTATCAAGGTGGGTTTATATATGTACTTCTTTAACGTGGGACTTCATATTTGTCCTTCTTCATTCTTCGCTCGAGTGATAGAACATTATAACTCACTTGGCTCAATTGAAGTCGAATTTTGTTTCGAAACTTATTTGTTTTGAATTTTGTGTGTTGTTGTCAATGTTGTTCCCATAGTTGGCTTATTCTGGTGCTATTATTGTATTTACAGTAACGGTGGTTGGTTTATTTTCCTGGTCCGTGGTTCTAGGCTTGTGGATGGTTTTCCTGATTCCATTAAACATTGTAAGAACTAGTTTATCTGTGTCAATGAAGATCACTTTCATTTTACCAACCGCTTCTGTGCCTTTGGTTGTATTCGTGACGATGCTTCTCGTGATACTGTTGATGCTCAGAAGATTGTTATCAAGATTTATCATGTGCTTGTTAATAGCTGGAAGTTTCTGGACTCGGTCATAGGTTTAGAAGGGATGAGTCCTTATTAATGACATTATGGATGGGTTTTGAATTTATTCATTGATACTCGGGGGTATAGCTTTACACACTTCTTGTATTTGATCTTTCTTTTATGGTATGTTGTTTTGGTATTTTGTTTACTTGTGGTCGTCCTAGACTCCTAAGTGGTGAGTGTGTCCATATTCAGCTCAAAGATTGTTTTTTAGGGGGGGTGTCTCTAAGGGTATATTGGTTTCTAATGAAGATTTGATTGGGTTGGAGGTTGATGTGTTAGGAAACCAAGAACATGTTAATGAAAGAAGTAGTGATGGCAAGAGAGAAATATGATTGTATTGCATAGCGTTCCCTCAAATGCTTGTCTTTTGACTCTAATTTTTGGGTTTTTAATTGTCTGACATTGATATGTGCTACTCGTCACAAAGGTGAAATGTGCTTGTGATTAGTAATAACTTGTCTGGCATGCCATTTTACATTATTATTTTGTGTTGATATGTGGTATCTAGCTAAACAACATTTCATTTTGTAACTTGTATCAAACGTGATATTTTCTTGTTTTAAGTATCTACATGTCTGGTGTGCTATCTTACACTCACTTATTTTGCGTAAAGTGTGGGTATTCGGCTTATCGGTGTGCCAATGTGTAATTCGTAACAAATAGGATATTTTCATGTGATGGGTATTTAGATTCCCGGAGTCCCATCTTACACTTACTTATTTTGCATTGAAATGTAGGTATCCAGTTGACCAACATGCCATTGTGTAAATCATAGCAAATGTGATATTTCTCATGAAAGGTATTTGGATACTCGATGTGCCATCTTACACTTACTTATTTTGCATCAAATAATAGGTATCCGAACGATGCGTCATGCCACAATGTAATTCATAGCAAATGTTATATTTTCTTGTGATGGGTATCTAGATTCCCGATGTGCCATCTTACACTCACTTATTTTGCATTGAACTATGGGTATCCAGCTGACCAACGTGTCACTGTGTAATTCATAGAAAAAGGTCATCTTTTCCTATAATGGGTATTCCGATGTCCGATGTATCATCTTACACGTACTTATTTTGCAATGAAATGTGTGGTATCCGACTGACAGGCGTACCACTTTGTAATTTATAACAAAGGTGATATTTTCTTATGATGGGTATCCGAATGCCTGACATGTCATATTACACTTAATTATTTTTCATTAAATTATGGGTATCCGACTGACCAAAGTGTCATTGTGTAATTCGTAGAAAAGGTGATCTTTTCTTGTGATGGGTATCTAGATGCCCAACGTACCACCTTACACTTTATTATATTTCATTGATATGTAGGTATCTACTGGACCTGCATGTCACTTGATGGGTTTTATACATAACAAAATCATATTTTAGGCGGAAAAATAAAACCCTAAGTTTTCATACACCCTAAAGGATCTATGTTCTCACTATGATTTGCAAACAACAATTTGAATTCAAGAAACCCTAAAGTACATTTCTATTTTCGAAATTGAGAAGGGTTATTAGAAAAAACATACCTTTAAGTTTATTGTTGTAAATAAACTTCAATTCCTTCTTTGTAGAACTTCAGAAAGCCAGCACCAGAAATCCCGTGCCTCTGATGGCTCACACCCAAACACTAGAAGTTAGAGGCTATTGAAGAGAGATGGGAGAGGGGGGGAATTTTCATTTTTCCTTTGAGGAATGTGATGGCTGGAAATTAGAGCCTTAAGGACCCTTTATATAGGTGACTAGAAGGAGTTTGGATAAGGCAAGTTTCCTTGGATAAGCCTTATCCATTTTCTTTCCCTACAAGTTTCCTTAGAGCCCAAGAAAGGCTCTAGAAACTATCTAGAACACCTCCTAGATTTCGTCCAACCCTAGGAGATCCTAGAATTTGTCCAATGCTCAACTTTTGAATATTGTCACCTTTAGTCCTTCCACTTTTAATTATTCCAATTAATCCCAAAATTAATTCCAATTAGTTTCTGATTATTTATAATTAAACAATATAATTTCTAATTAATATATTTTTCTCAAAACATATTAATAAATTATTTATTTTGATTTCTAATTAATCTATTAATCATATAATAAATTAATAAATCACTCTCTCTCCCTCCAAATAGCATTCCAGTTTCTTACTAGGTTTGAGGGCAACCTAAAAGGACTTTGCTAATAATTTAAGTTTAGGATAATTTAGTTAATGACTTAGAAACCTAATCCAACAGTCTCCCACTTGGATAAGTCTATAATTAAATTACAACTTCCAAATTAAACAGCAAAGTGTGCTTTCCAAAGCAACTGTCGAACTTTGATTTAAACAGATATTGATCCTTAGATAAGTGATCAAATATTCCTCTGTTCTACTAGATATCATACATACATTAGACATGGATTAGAATCAATCTCATTGTCCAAATTTTGTTTCCCAACTTCTTGATTTGTGATGACGACATAAGACTTCAAATTAAACACATCAATTGAGTCTTGGTTAGGCCCAGCACTAAAATTCAACACCAAATCACCAAGGGGCCAAAAGATATCGCTTTTCCCGTTAGGGAAAAAGGATCGAATAAACTTTGACTTATATGCTTGTATCCTTTACTCACCAAATCATACATGGCACTGTGTTTTATAACATCATGTTACTGATGTGTTTACCCAACACCAATGCACAACCGATTTGTAAACTACAACGCATATATCTCCGTTTCAAGAATATAAAATATTATCGCCTCAGAATTACTCGTGATATAATCCTTGGAGTAATTCTCTGATCGTGGGTTTATCCAATACTTAAATCTCCATTTCTAAGTACTCATGAATGTTGTAGCAATAAAATTATTATGTCTAACTCCCTTAGACAATCTACAATCGAATTCATGACAGTATTAATTCACTACCTACTTCCCAAAGTATGAGCGACTGTGTAATTTGAATAATTAAATTATTCGGGAAGTAAAACATGAAAAAAGAAACACAAGAATAAATAATTGACAAAGGCAGTAACCAAACTCATAAATAATCTCTATTATTCAATCACCAAAAGTCAATTACATTTATTTTGTTACAAGTTTCTAACTAATCATCTAACTACTAAAACTAATGTCATCTCTCATTCCAATGCTCCAAACATGTTGTTTATGCTTAATCCTACTCGTAACCTTTGTGAGAGGATCTGTAGGATCATTTTCTGACGAGACTCTTTTCACTATGAGATGGCCTTATTCAACTCTATGTCTGATATAATGGAACTTTCTTTCGATATGTCTTGATTTTCCATGATCTCTCGGCTCTTTGGTCAAAGCAACCACTCATTCATTATCGAAGAAAAGTTCCATTGGTTCCTGAATGGTCGGAAAAACTCCAAGATATCCGATAAAGTTCTTCAACCATGCTGCCTCCTTTGATGCTTCACTTGCCGCAATGTACTCTGATTCACAGGTAGAATCAGCCACTGTGTATTTCTTGGAACTTTTCCAAGTAACTGCCCCTCCATTTAAAGTAAATACCCAGCCAGATTGAGAATGAAAGTTGTCTCTATCTGTTTGAAAGTTGGTGTCACAATACCCAATCACTCTCAATGTATCAGGGCCACCAAGGACTAGAACCATGTCCTTTGTCCTTCGCAAATACTTGATAATGTTCTTAACTGCTGTCCAATGAGCTTTGTCAGGATTTCCCTTATAGCAACTGACCATTCTCAAAGCAAATGACACATCGGGGCGAGTACATGTCCTAGCGTACATGATCGATCCTACAACTGAAGCATAAGGGACTCGACTGATGTCAGTGAACTCTTCATCCGTACTTGGGCTTTGAGTCTTACTCAATTTGACATTGCTCTGAATAGGTAGCTCTCCTTTTTTGGAATTTTCCATACTAAATCATTTTAGTACCTTGTCCAAGTATGTACTTTGACTAAGTCAAATTAGCCTGTTCTTTCTATCTCTCAAAATTCTTATCCCGAGCATATAGGTAGCCTTTCCTAGATCCTTCGTAGCAAAACACTTTCCAAACCAATATTTTACTTCTTGTAAGGTTGGAATATCGTTTCCCATGAGTCGTATGTCATCAACATACAACACTAAAAAAGTTAGTATACTCCCACTATCTTTGACATATACGTAAGACTCATCCTCACTCCTAGAAAAACCAAATTTTTTTACTTTTTCATGGAAGCAAAGATTTCGGCTGCGAGACGCTTGTTTCAATCCATAAATGGATTTCTCAAGCTTACACACTCTATTGGGAAACTTTGTATCAACAAAAACCTCTGGATGGCTCATGTAAACATCTTCAGCCAACTTCCCATTAAGGAAAGCGGTTAATACATCCATCTGCCAAATTTCATAATTATGAAAGGCAGCTATGGCGAGCATTATCCTAATAGATTTAATCTTAGCCACTGGTGAGAAGTTCTCATCATGGTCAATCCCTTGGGTTTGAGCAAAGCCCTTCGCAACTAGTCGTACCTTGAATCTGTGCACATTTCCATCCATGTCAGTCTTCTTTTTGAAGATCCATTTGCAACTAACTGTCTTTCGACCATGTTGTTGATCTACCAAATTCCAAACTTGGTTGTCATACATGGACTTGAGCTCGTTGTCCATTGCCTCTTTCCATTTAGCAGCCTCAGGGCCTTCCATTACTTCCTTGTAGTTAGCTGCTCATCCAAATTTATCAGTGTTTGATCACTGATAAATGTATCACCATCTGAAGTTATATGGAAACCATAGAACTCAGGTAGCATGATAACTCTACTGGAACGACAAAGAGGTAATGAGTTGTCAACTGGCTCAACTGGAATTTCTTCCTCTGGTTGAGAGCTAGTGTCTTCTAAGGTTCTTTCATTGGTTGACTCTTGAATCTCTTCAAGGTAAATTGTGCTCCCATTGTCCTCTTTGCATATGAGCTCTCTCTCACGAAAGACTCCTCTTCGTGCTATAAAGACCATGTTTTCACTAGGCCTATAGAACAAATATCCAAAAGAATTTTATGGGTAGCCAATGAAAATACATCTCTCACTTATAGCTTCTAGCTTCTCATGAGTCTCTCGTCTAACAAAAGCTTCACAACCCCAGACTTTGATATGTGCTAATGAGGGAACTTTCCCTGTCCACATCTCGTGAGGTGTTTTGGAAACCTTTTTAGTAGGGACAAGATTGAGTATATGGGTGGTTGTCTCCAAGGCATACCCCCATAAGGAAATGGAAAGACTGGCTTGACTCATCATGGAACGAACCATGTCCAACAAGGTTCGATTGCGCCTCTCAGCCACACCATTAAGTTGTGGTGTCCTAGGAGGAGTCAATTGTGAAACTATTCCAGATTTCTTGAGGTAGTCGTGGAACTTGATACTAAGATACTCCCCTCCTCTATCAGATCAGAGCATCTTTATCTTCCTACCTAATTGATTTTCTACTTCATGCTTAAACTCTTTGAAATTTTTAAAGGTTTCTGATTTATGTTTGATCAAGTAGATATAACCATATCTACTATAATCATCTGTAAATGTTATATAAAACCGATTAGCATCTCTAGTGGTAGATCTGAAGGGTACACACACCTAAGATATCAACACAAGTCACAGTTTCATACACGCCATTACAAGGTAAAGCTTCAAATATAAAAACACCATTTTTATAAACTAGAATTGAACCATTCAAATCATCAAAAGAGTAGCAAAAACCTGGTCTAAAAAATGCATGAAAAGAAATAATGTTTCATGTCATTTCTGACGAGTAGAAACAATCAATTAAACTAATCCTAACATCACTACGAAGCACAAGCTGATAAGTCCCAATCTTGGTAACAGGAGAGGATCGCCAATTTCCCATGATCATATTCATCTTCCCATGCTCCACCTCCTCGCCTTCTTTTAGCCCCTGCAAATCAGAACAAATGTGAAATCCACATCCTGTATCAAGGACCCAAGAATGAGTAGATGGTGAGTTATTAGTTTGAATAGTGTATATACCTGCTGACAATGGCTTCACCTTGCCATCCTTGATGTCCTGCATGTATTTGGGGCAACTCCTCTTCTAATGGCCCTTGTCATTGAAATAGTAACAAGTGGCCTCTTTGGGGTCACTAGCAGCTGGAATGTCTTAGTTGGGCTTCGCCTTTTGCCCATTGCTTGATGACCCTGCATGGGCCTTGTTCTTCCAGTTAGCTTTGGGAGCAACCTTCCTTTTCTTCCCTTTGCCCTTTTTAATGGCGAGAACGGGATCATTAGTAGGAGGGGTTGAATTCTTCCCCTTTAATCCCGACTCAACAGTCTGTAGCTAGTTGTGGAGTTGGGCCAATCTGGTTTCCCGTGTTGTTCAAATGATAAGCTAATATAAACTGATCAGAACAACTTCACAAGGAGTTTAAGACCATGTCAATGGACAACTCCTCATCAAAATGCACATTGAGCTTGACCATGCGCTCCACATATCTTTGCTTTCTCTGCACGTGGTTTCAGACAGACTCTCCCTCTTTCATCTTGCAAGCCATGAGGGACTTGACCACTTCAAATTTCTACAGACGAGCTCCCTTGTGGTACTTTTCCACAAGGTCATTGTTCGTCTCAAAAGGTCAGTGGTCCTCATAGAATCTATGCAATTCAAGAGTCATTGTGGCGACCATGATGCAATCAGCTTTTTTGCATCGTCGTAGTGTTTTCTGTAGGAGGCTAGTTGTTCAGGAGTAGTAGTGTTTTCATCGACTTCAACGGGTTTCTCTTCAAGGTCATATTCTTTTCCCTCGAATTAAAAATCCATTCTGATGTTGCGCATCTAATCATTGTAATTGGAGCCATCAAAAGTTACTTTTGACATGATGGAGAGAAGAGAGAAACGGGAGTGGTCTGTAGAAGATGATAGAGCAGAAGCATCAACAGGACTAGACATCTATAGATAAAAAGAATAGTTTTAGTTAGATGACAATTATCCTTAAAATTTTAACCCATGATAAATGATTAAGGCTATGATCCAAAATAACAATTCACAACTAAGAAGAGGGATACCGTAATCTTATTGCGAATTTATGAAGGTATGTAAAAGCAATTCACAAATTTCGAACTATGAAATTCCTAGATCTTTTGAGATGCATTGAATCTATCAATGACATGCTTAATCTTAGATTACGCTCTACTATTTGTGACTGGGATACCAGGGATCACAAACTAGATGTGAATAACCATACAAATATGCTTAGCACTCTCAATGTTATTTATCATCTCATTTTAATGTGTCGGTTAACCACACGCGCTCCATTAACCAATGATAATTTTTTAGATGCCTAAAGGATCTATGTTCTCACTATGATTTGCAAACAACAATTTGAATTCAAGAAACCCTAGAGTACATTGCTGTTTTCGAAATTGAGAAGGGTTATTAGAAAAAACATATCTTTAAGTTTATTGTTGTAAATAAACTTGAATTCCTTCTTTGTAGAACTTCAGAAAGCCAGCACCAGAAATCTCGTGCCTCTGATGGCTCACACCCAAACACTAGAAGTTAGAGGCTATTGAAGAGAGAGGGGAGAAGAGGGAATTTTCGGTTTTCCTTTGAGGAATGTGCTGACCGAAAATTAGAGCGTTAAGGACCCTTTATATAGGTGACTAGAATGGGTTTGGATAAGGCAGGTTTCCTTGGATAAACCTTATCCCTTTTCTTTCCCCACAAGTTTCCTTAAAGTCCAAGAAAGGCTCTAGAAACTATCTAAAACACCTCCTATATTTCATCCAACCATAGGAGGTTCTAGAATTTGTCTAATGCTCAACTTTTGAAAATTGTCACATTTAGTCCTTCCACTTTTAATTGTTCTAGTTAATCCCAAAATTAATTCCAATGAATTTCAAATAAATTTATAACTAAACAATATAATTTCTAATTAATATATTTTTCTCAAAAAATATTAATAAATTATTTATTTTGATTTCTAATTAATTTATTAATCATATTATAAATTAATAAATCAGTCTCTCTCTCCAAATAACATTTCAGTCATTTACTAAGTGGTAAGAAGGATACGAAAGTATGATGATACGATATTACAAGTGATCACAACATTCTCGAGGCTGAGTAAGAACAACATGTAGTGCTTGGGATTATGAGTGATATGAACAAACCAATCACACTCAAGTATAACTGAGTATTGGGTTTGAGTATTGCTGCTAATCTGGATCCAACAACCGGAAAAAGAGCGACAAAACTAATGGTAATGGAATCTTCTATGATGAGTTCATATAACTTTATCTGTCCAAGTGGTAATCGATCCGGATGGAATCTCATACAGCCATTTTCTTGTTGAATCTTGAACTGAAAAGGGGAATGCCCTTAACTTTATCTGATCTTCAGTAACAGCATGCAGCTTCATTCCTAAACAAACCACATGAAATTCATTAAGAAATTTATGTGGGACTTCGTTTTCTAGACCTCAGAATGTAGGAAGAAGATGTATCAGCCCAGATTTAAGTTCGAAGTTATGGGCTTTTGGAAATGTAATGTAGAGGGGATGCTGATTAACTTCTTGAGTGGCCCACTCTCTGAGAGGATTTTCTGCTTCTTCTCCATATATGACTGATTTTCCATATTTGGTTTCTGAAGAGTCTGTGGTTTCATATTTCACTAATAGTGGTGGGAGTATGTTTTAAAAGGATTGTTTGAAGGTGAAGTTGGGGGTACTTTTGGAAAAAACGGATCTAGTTCGTTCCACAAGGGAGTGCCTTGTGGTGTGGTGATTTCTGGAGTTACTGAAGCGGATGAACCAAAGAAATTAGCTGATTGTTTTCTCTTTGCTGCTTCTTTCTTCAGTTTCCTTGCAGTTCTTTCGACTTCCGGATCAAAAGCTAGAGGTGTACCTGTATGAAAATTTCTTCGCATAAAACTATTAGAAGCACCATGTCCCCGACAACGGCGCCAATTTGTTAACATGTTGTCGCGGACGTATTAAACAAATAAAATTTCACTGCTGGTTGCACTAAAAATATAGCACATGGAAGCAGGGTCGAATCCTCAGGGACACAGCCTAACGGTCAATGCCTTTTTGCATCAGACACATTCTATTCAAAACATAAATTATTAAAAAGGGGGTTTAGATTTAAATTAAAAACTAAAATTGCAGTGAAAATAAATTAAACGAAAATCAATAATAAAAACGATTTTAGTTCTGCTGCAACTTTCCTAATCATGCATTCAGTTCATATCAGGTTATTCAGAATGTATTCTATCTAAGCTGGTACTGAGAAAAACTAACAAGATCTAGTATAATCTCTTTTTACCTAAATTATTTAACCAAAACAAACTCTTTGAATTAACCCTAACTTTTTACTGTTCAATTAAACAAACTCTTAATTAAATCAGAAAAAGCTGCTTTATGATCTGTGTAAAATTCCCAGCAATACCCAATACTTCTCACATGCTCGGAAGCGTAAATATATGATTTTTCAGTTTATACCAGAGTTAAATCCTAAGCATGGAATCAATCTGATACATGTTACTAATTACCAGTTGACAAGAACAATAACGGATTCTATTAATTGATTAACTGGAATGATAAAACCCTAGCTAGATGATCAGACTAACAAGAATTTAAAATCAAACATTCGTTAAGTTCAAAATGGAAAAATCTAGATAAAAGCACAGAAAGAAAATCAGATCTGAAAACTAATCACGTGAAAAGTGTTGGTCTATGGAGAACTGAAAACTAGAGTTTCAGCCAGAAATTGCTAAAAACGAAACTAAATTAGTAAAAAGAAACATTTACTAATAAATCTAGATAAACTAAATGTGCGATATGAATCACATCCTTCAGATATTCAGAAATCGCTGAAAGGTATCAAAAATTGCCTTCAGAAGTGTCTTCTGTAGTCTGAAACCGTCTAACCCTCTAATTTGATAATGAGGGTCGTATTTATACGTAATACGTAAGATTTTGGAGAAAGAAACCGAAAAATGTGATCGTAGTTTTCAAATTTGCAATCGTAGATTTTAAGATAAATTCCAGAAAATGCCCTTAAATGATGTACGATGTTATTTTCAACGTTTATAGAGCTTTAGGACAAAAATGAAATCGCGGAAGGGCTTTATGAAATCACAAATTTGACAATTTCTTCCAGGATTGCGTTTGAATGAAGTACGAAGCCATTTCTGAACTTTTTGGGACTTCGACATGTTTATGCGATCGCAAAAAAAAAATACGATCACTTCGACGATCGCATTTTTGGCTTATGAGATCGCAGATTTGGCCTTTTCCACAAACATGAAATTCGTTCAAAATTTTGTCTAGTTTTCGTAACATTTTTAATCTTGTCAATCGGAGTTACGAGTCATGAGATATGGTCAAAATACTGATAGTGTTCAAAGCTGCCAACAACATCCTTTAGGCTTCAGATTGTTGCAATCTGTCTTCGTATGATCAATTCTATCAAACTTTTCTTGACCAAAACATCTTCCAAGAATTCCTCATAATCCTTAATAATTTCCAAGCTCCATTTTAACTCCAATGCTCCATCAAACGCATCCAAAGTTGCTCCCAAAGTAGTGCCCCACTCGAACTATCTGAAAACGACACAAAAATGCAAGCAGTACGGGAATTTTGACAAAAGACATGAGTTGAACATTATTTAAACAAATGACATGCAAATGTACAAAATATGATGTTAAATGCTAATAAAACTACCCTAAAAGATGCATAAAATGGCATCTATCAGTATTCATGCCATACGAGATGTCAGTATGTAGACGATGCAAATAATGTTTTTGATAGGTGTTTAGGTAAAGTTAAATATACTACGTTATGTTGAGGCTGTGATACCCGAGGAGGTTAAAAAGGACAAGATGAAAAGATATTTCGGAAGCTAAGTCTGGGTAATGATTTACTAATGGAATTAGTAGAGAATGGAATATTAGTGATGTGCTTGAGTACGAAGGGACATACTTAGGCAAATTGGGACCTAAGTAAGGATATAGAAGAATGTTGACTGAATGTTGGATAACCTTATTGCATGATGTTGTTAAAAGTCCAAAAATGGACAAAGGGGTAAAAGTGTCGAAGAGGATTAATAACCTCTAATGATGTATTAATAATTACTAGAACAGATTGCAATTGTGACAAAATCTACCAAAGTGATATGGCCATCGAAGAAATTAGAAAGTGACGGGTCGAAAATCTAATGAGATGGCTCACGATTTGATTCTGAGGACGAAATCCTTTTAAGGGTTAGATAATTATAACATCCTAAAATTTAAAACTATGTTCTTAAATTAATAAAGTAATAAAGGAAAAATGATTTATTTAATTAAATCATTAAGGAATAATCATATCATTAGTTTATGCGAAGTGTAGAAAGTTAAAAGTGAAAATAATAACATTTTTAAAAGTTAAAAGGTCAAAAGTGTCAAAATTGGCAAAGTGAGTTGACCAAAGGGTTGACTCAATTAATGGAAGGGACAATAAAAGTTAAATAATGTGTAGAGAGGGACTCTAGATGTCCATTCTCAATGAAAATCCTCACATATTGGAAGTGTGGACCATTTTTCCAAATATGTGAAATTAGAGGGTAGGAGGTATAAAATCGGAAAATATGAACACAATCTCTTCTCATTTCAGAACTTGGATCGATTGGAGAGGAAGAACAAGGAGGAAATGTTGATTTAACTCTTCTTCATCATCTAGAGTTTGATTCAAGTGGGGAATTGAGCATCAGAGCAAGAAAGGGAAGAACAATGGCTTGTAAGGTAAAATCTCTTCTCCTTCAACCTAGAAATTCGAATTTATGAAGTGGGTTAAACCTAATGTCGATTCTTATGTGATTGAATGACTAGGGTTTGGTTTTTTAACCTCCCTTGAGTGATTTCCATGGTTCTAAGCTCAAACCAATCATTCTATTGATGGTTTTGGATGATTTGGGTGAAAACCCACATGAACCCTAGAAAACCCAAATTGGGGATATTTCAATAGATGGTGAAATTATTATGGATTCAATGACCTATATTATGTTTGATAAAAATAAATCCAATTGGAATGCTCAAACACATCCATGATGATAAATCCAATTGGAATGCTCAAACACATCCATGATGATAACAATAAGCATAGATTTGTATTGATTTTTGGTGAAATTAGAATGAAAACAATGGAATTCTTGGTACGTGAGCATTTTATAAGTATATGATTCTCATAAGCATGAGATGATACTAATAACATGATTCGAATGAAAAAACATGAGGACTTGAATGATGTTTAGTTGAATTAATGAAACATTTGGCCATAGGGGCATTTTGGGAAATATATGGATAACTACATTATGATTTACATATTAGAAGTGAATGACATTAATAAACATGAATTAACACTCTATAAATGATATTGGAACATAAACATGAAGGGATTCTAGTGAAGTTTTAACTCTAGTGATTGTTTTGACTTAAATGGTAATTTGAGAAACATAATTGATGATTCCATGGTTAGTTTATGTAATTACAATGAGATTAATGGTGGTATTATATGCTTGACAACTTTTATATGAGTGTTCAATAAGTTGGGAACAAACTTTTTGAGCTTTGGAATGTTCAAGTGAACAATAGATTAGTAAACCCTTCTTATGGAACTTGAGGATTTATATCTTCTTAAATGGTTTCAATGAGAACTTAATGGGTTAATTAGAGTGTTTTAAGGTGATAAACACCTCCTAGTAATGTGTGAGAACCTAAATAAATGGTACAAAGTGATTTGGAAGAGAGTCTTCAAAAACTATGCAAAGTAGAGTGTCATTTTGAGAAAAAAAAAGACGAGATGTGTGTGTGTAGACATGAAAACACGGGTCACGGAAATTCCATGCCTTAGTTTACATGGGCCGTGTAACACTATGATAAGGATCCAAACATTTTCCTAACTTGAGTTTGGCTTATCCGTTTGACCTGATTCTAATTGCAGTAGTTAGGGATGGATGAAAAATGATGTTTTGAAGAGTTTATTATATTTATGACCCCCACGGGTATTCTGGTCATTTTGTTGACCTTATTCTATATTGTATAAGTTGTGTCTAAGAGGTCATTACTGTTGGATTAGGTGTTTAACCCCATAACTATTTTGGTATGTACTTGACCCGATTGTGAGCATGGTCCTTTTGGGTTGCCTTCACCATAGCAACTGATAGGATGAACTAAGGAGAAAGAGGATTAATTATGATTTATTAATATATTATGTGAATAATATATTAAAAGAGAAATCATATTGTTTAATTAATTTTAGTCAAGAATTAATTTTGTGGCTAAAAGATATTAATTAAATAAAGGGGACTGATATTGCAATTATATTGTCACACCCCAAAACCGGAACGGCGGAATCGTTCAGGGGTGGAGGACGTCATGTTTAGTATCACGAGATATGTATATGGTAAGCAAGTAATGAACAACCATTTCATTTCGAAAGAAAGTGTTTACAATGTGTGTGTTCACAAAACATAGAATTCATACACAAATAACAAAACAAGACTTGAAGCTATAATGCTTCATCTTCTGAATCCCCAGCACGAGCACCTGTCTAATAGTCTCCTGAGAATACAAGTTATTTGAAAGAGTTGATCAGCAATTAAGCTGGTGAGTTCATAAGATTTTAGTGATGTGAGTAAATTGTAAAGTGTTGTTGAAAATGTAGATGTAAAATGGTGTTGAAAATGTAGTTGTAAAATGTTGTAAGTTGTAAGTTTTGTTTTGAAAAGTTCGCATGTTCCTCTAGAAAATCCTATATTTCCTACTTTGATGGAAGTTTAAGTAAAATGTCACTACAACCCTTTCTATGGGTACTAAGTGGGTACAAGTTATATAAGACTCAGAGTAAACAAACAATCGATTGTGCGCATCTGCCCCAAGCTCACAACCAAACGAGGAACAGAAATTAAGGCGGATAGCACACATCTCATTGGTTGTTAGATCATCGTCATATATAACCCTGGTGTATTCACTTGTTACTCATGGAGTTAATTGTAATGGTTCCTTTATATCTAATGAAAAGTTCTTTAAGAAAAACCCATATTTCTTATAATAAAATGGTGACCACAGTGACTACTTTTATAATAGCTTAGTTTATACTGCTATATATAATCTAATATTGGATAGAAAGTTAATTGAGTGAATCTGCCCTAAGCCCACAACCAAACGAGGAACAGGGAGTAAGGCGAAAAGCACACATCCAACTACCTATTGGGTATTAGTTTTATATATAAACATGGTGTATAAACTAAGGTATTATAGAGTTACACACCTAAGGTCCTTTAAATTGTACTGGTTTAATAAAATGGATTAAAGCCTTTACTGGGAAGTTTCTAGTTTTGAAAACCAAAAGTACTGATTTTGGAAAGTATGTTTTGTACTAGAAAAATTGTGCTTTAACTCTGTGTCCTATAACCTGACCCATACCTGGTACCCTTATGATGACTTAATGTATACTAAGCATACATATATATAGAATCGGATAGAAAATAGATTGGGCGAATTCGTTCCAAGCCCACAACCAAACAAGGAACAGGAAATGAAGCGGAGAGCACACATCCTATTACCTGTCGGACCCTATTGGTATATATATATATCATGTGATGTATACATTAAGGAATCATAAGACTAGCATTATGGTCCTTTCTTTTAAACGTAGCCTTCTACCAAGGCATCTTCTGTTAAACGTAGCCTTCTACCAAGGCATCTACCGATATGTGTTAGACTCGGCTGTTCTGTTTGTCGTTTGTAAAAATGTATGTTTTCCCTAGTTTATAACTATCTTAACTCGAAAATAGTTTGAGTTTGACTTCCAAGTGGTACTGTCACTTTATGAAAGAAATGGGAAATGTAAGTACACAGTTTTCGTTTATAATGACATGCGGATGTACTAATGACCTAGAAACATGTTTGTTTTATTATGGTCATAATGTGAAGGCTAGAACCCCTACTATACGTTCTCCCTGTCTAGAGATTAAGGGAACCAAACGCGACCTCTGCAAATTCTTGCAAGCCGTGTAATTCAAATTTGCTATATGATCATGTATACCTAATATAACTATCACCTTTTGTTTAAAACAATGAGTTAGTGATCAATTGGTATAATTAGATCTTGTGTGTGTTCTCATGCTATAGCAACCTAACTTGTTTGTTTTGTACTGTATATTGTATGGTCTGTTTGTTTCTCATAATTGTGTGTTCTCTCTATATGGTATTGTTTGTTTCTCTTCACTTTGTATTTGACTCATGTATGAACTGACTCTTTGTGTGCTTCATTGTACTAGAAGTAATGAATAGCATTCTCCTAAACTATACCTATTATAGTTTACTAATGTTCTACTTGGACTGTTATTGAAAAGACTTATTTATCTACTAAGTTATGCTTGTACTTTAAAAACAGAGTTTTGTATAACTATAAAGTAACATAACTTTAAAAGAGTTTTTGAAATGTTTTGACAACTTATAAATGACATAAGTAACATCTTGAAAGATGTTTATAACAAACATTTACACAATTATCATTGTGTTCAACTTGTATCCCCCCCCCCCTTAAAACATTTAAAACAGTTAAAAGATTCATTACGGGGTATGAACTCACCTATAGTGAGTGGTTTGGATGAACGGATGGTATAGGATGATAAGTGTCAAGTGAAGACTTGAACACACACTCGGTTCCTATTTAACATATAATGACACATATATGTATCCAATTAATGTTTATTCAACTAATCAGGTAAAAAATAACACCTTAAGGACTAAGAAATCCTTAAATGGTAGTGTTATAATCATTTAGGATTGCATAAGAGGGTTGTAAAGCCACTTAAGGGAGTTTTCGGTCCAAGTGGTATGTTTCTTGGAGCTTTCGGTTCTTGTGGTTTTCGGTCCATATGGTTTTCGGTCCATATGGTTTTCGGTCCAAATGGTTTTGACCGAAAACCCATAGTCTTTAATGCATAAGGTGATTTCCAAGGGCTTTCAACAATTAATGAAGTGTTCTAGATTCATGACTAAGCTTTAAGAAAGGTTTAAAGTCATATTGCACCCTTCATAAGGGTTTTCGGTCTAAGGAGATGTACTAGACCAAAAACACCTTTTGTTCTTGGATAAATGATGATTTCAAGGCCCTAAATCAAGAATTTCAACTAGATAACAAGTATAGGGAGCAATACTTACGATTTATAGGCTAGTAGAGTTGATTTTTGGACCAAAACACTAGTATGTGTTCTTGATGTTCTTGGTGTTCTTGAAGATCAAACCCAAAAGATGAAGTTAATGGATGAAATCGAATGGTGTTACTAGTTAGGAAGATCTAATAACAAATCAAGGGGAAAGAAACACTTACATTTTCGAGAATTTGCAAGAAGATCTTATGATACTTGAGAGAGAATGGAAGTTTTCTTGACTTGGAACTTAGAATAATGAATAAAATGAGGAATACTCATGCTTATGGGATGAGTTTTCGGTCCACATGAGCTTTGACCGAAAACTCATATGTGGTGGCCGAAAACTCCACATGAAGGGTTTATAGCTTGATTTTTATACTTATAACTCAAGCAAACACTTCCTAACACTCGATCCTTGAATGTACAATGCTTAGAACACCCCAAATAGACTCCAAACAATGCCAAAAGGTAGCAAAATGGGTCTAAAACCAAAAAAAATTCGGGTTGTCACATATATGATAGTTGCAAATTGGGCTATGGATTCCTAATGGAAAGGGCATTGGACGAAATCTATGGGAAGCCCATATGATTTTCGTCCAAGGGCTTTCTAGGGGAACTCCATGGGTTGCTTAAGGCCTAAGCAGAGAATTAGGGTTTCGTCTGAAACCCTAGCAGCCCACACAAGTATATAAAGACCCCTAAGGCTCCCAAAAACGTGGCTAAGTGATCTCTAAGGGTTCTTGGACGTTTTTGGTGCTCCTCCTCCCTCTCCTAAGTTATCTTGTTGCTCATGGTGTTTGTGACTCCATTAGAGGAGCAACATTTGAGGCACTAGGCTTTCCAAAGTCAAGATCAAGAGGAATTGAGATTGTTATTGCTATATAACAATCAAGGTAAGATCCAAACCCTTTTTATTATGATAATATCGATTATTATATGCTAGATCTAAGGTTTATGGGCTTTGGATGATTATTGCATGTTCATTAGACAAACTAGATCCAAAGCTTTAGGGTTTGCATGTACACCATAGGATTGATGTAGTGCTCAAAATCCATCAGTGGTATCAGAGTCTGGGCTGTTTGTTTGATGCATTTGATGCTTTACATGATTATTCAAAGCTGGAAATCGAAAAATTTTGGATCTGGAGGTTGGACTCGCCGAGTCCATATACGAATTCGCTGAGTTCACTGGCAACTCGACGAGTCCAATGTTGGCTCGACGAGTCGGAGTATCAGATGCCAGATTTTTCGGGTTTTTGACCTATTTTGTTGTGGGATAATTACCAAAAACGTTTTTAATTGATAAATCCGATTTTTATTGATTTGGAGTGATTATCCTTACCAAAATAAAAGATAATTGTCAATTATATATATAATCATTGCCTTATATGATTAACTTGATTTATTTGAATTATTTGACTGGATTATCTTGCCATAAAATTGAATTAGATCAAATTTAGATAATTATCAATTATTTGATTAATTAAATTATTTTGTAATTTGATCTAGAAAGTATTGAAAAGTTTCAAAACTTGCCCTCGAGTTTTGGAATTTAAATTTTTTGATTAAAAGTTTAATTTTGAAATATTTAAATTCTAAAACCTTAGTAATTTGAAATGTTTCAAAAATGTACCTCTTGGTTTTGTAATTTAAAATTTAATTAAATAGCTTTAATTTTGAAATCTTAAATTTAGAACCTTGATGTTTTGAATAAGTTCAAATTGCACCATTGTGGTTTTATTGAGTTGATTAAAAAGTTTAATTAAAAGAGAAATTTAATAAAACCACCTAGTATTTTAAAAGTGTAAAATACACCCTTATACTATATATAAAATTAAATGTCTAATATTATATATGTATGAGTAAAAACTCAGTCATACCGTTAGTAGGCCTCATTCACGAAGCTGGTCTATAAGGGGTGTTTAAGGAAGTGGCCTATAAAATGACCGCCATTGGGTATCCACTCTTACCCATCGCACTCTTGACTAGTGGAGGGTCGTTAGCCGAACGGGTAGGGTAGGATGCCACCTTCCATTATAAGTATAATAAATTACAAAGTAACTAAGTGTTTTTATAAATTCACAAATCTTAGTTACTTTAGGAAAAAGGTGGAATTGATGCTATTCCATGAAATTACACTTTGTACCCTTTCCCATACATTAGTGGAGCGTGTGTGGTTAACCGACACACTAATTTGAGTCTAGCGAAGGGGGAAAAGGGTGACCCGATGCTTGTCATAGATCAATGGAGCGTGTGTGGCTAACCGGCACATTGATTAGGTGACTGTAACATTGGGGGCACCAAGTATATTTGCATGGTTATCCACACCTCGTTTGTGATCCTCGGCATCCCAGTCACAAACTTGAAGGGCATAATCGAGATTAGACATGCCATTGAAAAGTTCAATGAATCTTAAAAGATATAGGAGTTTCAATTCATTTAAAACCTAAACTTCCTTTTCGTTTTTCATGGTGGAAATTGGTAAGTAGTCATTCCTTTTCGTTTTTCATGGTGGAAATTGGTAAGTAGTCATTTACCTACCTTCAAATGTTCTGCAACTGGATTACGGCATCCCTCTTCCAAGTTGTAGAACATTATGTTGGGTCCTAGCCTTAATATCTCATTTGGGTGTTTTATTAAGGACTCAATCAACTGACTTGAATTTTCTCCTGTTTTGTAGATGTCTGATTCTAACTATGATCTTCCCGAATCCTTTGGAAAAAGCTTTCCACATGAAGATGATGTTCCACGATTGGATTGTGGAAATGGAAATCATGCTACACTTCCTCCACTTCCTCCAATAATTCTCCCTGACCCACGTGTTCGAAGACTTGAAAAGTTCAAGGTCACTCAAGCCCTATTGGCAAACAAACACGAAGATGGAAAGTCTGTATGTGCTCATGTCTTGGATATGAAGTTGCATATTGACAGAATGGGAATGTTGGGAGTCGAAGTCTCTAGGAAGCTGACTGTTGACTTGGTTCATCAATCACTTCCTGACTCATATAGTGAGTTCATCAGAGAGTACTATATGATGGACAACGACGTGGCCCTCATTGATTTGACTTATTTTCTTATTGCTACTGAATCAGAAATGATTTGGCGGACTGATCAAGCAAATTTGTCTGGTAAATCAATATCTCAACCTTCTATGGACAATGGCAACATTGGAAGTCCAGAAAAGTTCTCTCTACGCAAGAGAAAGGCTGAGTCTGAGATAGTCCCTTGTGCCATTCCCAAAGAGTCTGTGTGTTTCTACTGCCAAAAGAAGGGGCATTGGTTACGAAGCTGTCCTAACTACCTGAGAGATCTAAGAGATGGGAGAGTCAAAATGTATGACTCTACTTTAGGTAAAATCCACTATCTAACTCTATTAAGTTCCTATTTGTAGATTCTTAATACATGATGTGATATGGTTACATTTTGATGTTTTGTAGGATCGAATAAAAGAAAAGAAGCTTAAAGGAAAAGTGAGCTGAGTCTGATCACGAAGAAATGGATTTTGATCGCATAATTCGAAGATCGGATTTTTTGAGCTGTTGTTTAAAGAGTTAGGATAGATTGCTTAGGAATATTTAATAAGCATAATTTTCATTTGAATTGCGTTGTAAGGACAAGTTTTTTCCGCGTTTTATAAATAAATGAAATTTTGAGTTTTATCTTATTTATTTATCCTTGCAATGTTATTTGTGAAAATTGATGTTTGTTTATTTCTATTGTTAGCAATATTGAAATGGATATGATTCTTAGTGGTAATGTCAGAAATTTACCAAATAAGGAAAGATTCTCATGCAACTAGTATTGTATGATGAATGAGAATGTTCGTATTTGGGAAATTAAGACTAATTACTTATTCACATAAGTATGTGAGTCAAGAGAAGGACTAGGAGATCTAGTGTGCATTGTTGTGCACTGAGCCAGGTCCGCCACAAAGAACGATAATAATATTCGTCATGATTTGCTAAAAGTTAGGCAAATATGGTTATACTTACGAGATTAAGTTTGATTATGAATCATTGGAAAAGTTTCAATGAATAACAGAACGAATAAGAAGAATTAATTAGGCAGAAAGATAAAAGTTTCTCCAATCTGAAAAGATGAGAGAGTACTTAAGTATCTATTTCATGATTAACTTAGTGATTATGAAACCGTATCATAATTGATCCTATAGGTAAACCTTAGTGCACTAGTATGGCTAGGAAGAGGAATCGGAAATTGTTGAAATGGTTAAGTCAAAAGGTGAATCATACTTCGTTCCAAAATCAAGTCTTAGAGTCATACTCCAAGATTGTGACTTGAGTGACACATCTTAAGAATTTTTAACACACTCATCAAATGTGGAGTAGAAAATTGTTTTTCTTACTCTTCCACGTTTGAAATTGGTAAGTTGTGATGTCTTGGATAAGACAGAGACCAACTAAGACCAATTGTGTGTAGTGGTTTGTCTTGATAAGAATCCGCACTAACTCTTGAATATTTGTTTGTCAAGAAATGTTTCTTGACAAGAGAGTCTTATATGTCAAGAGGTCAGTGGGAGTCTAAATGATCTTGAAAAGGTTCAAGAGCTAATCAAGAGTAAAACTATTAGACACTAGCACACGACTTGAGGTTTGTAACCTATCGTGCTGACACATTCTTGTTTCTGTGTTGTTCCAGTAAAGTTACTTATGCACATGAGTTCTACGAGTTCTCAATAAACTGTATAAATGCAAGCACCTTGTTCAATGAAAGTACATTGACTAGTATAGGTGAGCTGCTAAATAACTTGGAAGCAATGGTGGGACCCTTGATGGCAAGAAATTAAGAATGAACAAGTTTTGTCAATAATAGTTTGGATTTGTCACAAACATTATCTTATGATTATGGTTATGACAAATTCACATGGATAAGAGCCATACACCATACAATCTAAGTGTCATAAGGTTTCTCTCCTTCATGAAAATGATTGTGAGGAAACGCTTTCACTAGAAAGATTTTAAGGAGTTAGCTGTTGTGTAAATTGCATTCTCAAATTCGATTATGATTACGGCATCCCTCTTCATAGTTAGAATTGTGAGATTTGGAAATTAGTTTAAACATTTAAGACTTATTTCTATAAGTGTTGAAATTGTTTAGACACACATATAAGCTATCTAAGGAAAGGTGTATGAGCTTTAGAAGCTTAGATAAAGGCTTATTGAAGCATATCATATTAGAAATATGAACTTTGGAAGTCAATAAGTGTTGCTTTCTAGAAGTCCAAATGTTTTCTGAATACGTGTCAAAGCTAGTGGGAGCATAAATGTTATGCTGGTATGGATATAATTATCATGTTAGTGGGAGCATGATTATTATTTTAAGTGTTGCAAGTTAGCAATATTAGTTATAGAAAACAAAGTTTCAATTCGCAAAGTTGCAGAGGTTGAATAGTTGTTTTGTTATAATTAAGGGAGAGAATATTATACTTCGTTTCGAAATCTAAAAGCTTGGGTCGAGAAATTTTAATCAAATTTAGTCAAAGGACATATATGGATGTTATGTTGAAAAGATTCAACTTAAAAGGATTCTATATATGGCAACATTATAGCAAGGAACTGGTAAAGTATCACGTTTTTCATTATGAATCGTGTCCCATACGCTTCGGGTCTAGGATCGATTGCATATGATGTAATATTCGACCGTTATAAAATTTTCCAAATGCCTAGGGCATTAAAAGGGAAAAAGGGACTAGAACCAGTTTGACTAAAATAATTGAACTACTGTCAACGACAATCTAAGGTTCGCTAAGGATTGGTCGCTTATGAGCAGTTGGAAGTATAGTAATGAATGGACCATATCGACATCATTATGAATAGATAAGACTCTATTCACAATAAGTTGTCATATGGCAAACTAAGAATTTATATGTAACGCCCCGTTCCTGGTATGCATTTAAAACATTATTTTTTCTTTTATTTTAGAAGCTACTCGACGAGTCAGTGGCCCTAACTCGTCGAGTAGCAGCGAATTAGCACGTGGAGTAGGCGTGGCGACTCGACGAGTCCATAGTTCCCGACTCGGCGAGTCTGCCAGTCTGGATGAAACCCTAATTCTTAGGGTTTGTACCTTATTTAAACGTCCTTATAGCCCCCATCCCAACCTCCAACACTTCTAGAGCGTTCCCCCTCAAAACCCTAGCCCTCCATTGGTGAGTTGAGTGATTCCTTCTTGATTTTGAGTGTTTTGGTGTATTCTTGGAAGTGTAGAAGAGAAGGAAGGAGAGAAGGTGCAAAGGAGAAGAAGGAGATCCATAAACTAGCTTCCATTTGCTACTTCATCTGGTAATAAAGCCTCTACCTTGTTTATTTTCCTAGTAGATCTTCATATATGCTTGTTTTGCCACTTTTGGGACATTTCAAGGTCCAAACTCGAGATTGGAGCTCCCTTAGGGTAGTGAACTATAGATTTGGACATCATTGAGCTCCAGGAGCTCAAAGTAGCTACCTTTATGCAAAGCAAGGCCTTGTTCCAAACCCTAGGTTCCCATTTCTAGCTTATTTTGGTGTTTTAGCTTCATACCTCTATGCATGTACGTAAAGTTGGCAACTTTACGTGTTATATCAGCCCTAGAAGCTCAGATCTATGAATTTGATGCACTGGAATCGATTAGAATCAACTGTATAGTGAAGACATGCATAGGACTCGACGAGTCGTTCATTGGACTCGGCGAGTAGGAGTGCAAACTCCCGATTTCTCCGATTTAAGAGTTGCGAGTTGAATCAGTGATTGGAAGAGGACTCATTGAGTTAGAACAAGGATCTGACAGTAGAAGGACTCGACGAGTCTACGCCCCGACTCGGCGAGTCGAGTCGCGAGTTAGAGAATTGTGAGTTAGGGAACTCGGCGAGTCCATAGTAGGACTCGGCGAGTAGAGTCAACCTGGAAGTTGACTCTGACCAGGACTTTGACTTTGACCAGGGGGTAAATTGGTCATTTACTCCATGAGGAATCATCAGTTGATTCAGAATGTTATGTGATTGTAGCCGGGGAGTCGCCGGAGCAGCGGACAGGGATTTCTCACTCGAGATATCAGCAGCCAGTTATACGAGGTGAGTTCTCCTTCAGTAGGAACGGGTCTACGGCACCAAGGCCGGCCCGTAGTGTGATATGATAGTAGCTGAGTGTGGGCGGGGCCCGTATCCTATCCTAGCAGAGCATGGGCGAGGCCCGTATCTCATAGTAGTAGTTAAATATGATGTATGAGCAGTAGATTAGCCTTACATGTTTGTCTGTGTGATACTTGTATGTTGGGTTTAGTAGTTGAGTGTGGGCGAGGCCTGTACCTCATCATAGTCAAGTGTGGGCGAGGCCCGTATCTCGAAGTAGCTGAGCATGGGCGAGGCCCGTACCTCAGAGATAGTGGAGTGTGGGCGAGGCCCGTATCTCCTAGACAGTGGAGTGTGGGCGAGGCTCGTATCTCCTAGACAGTGGAGTGTGGGCGAGGCCCGTATCTCCTAGATAGCGGAGTGTGGGCGAGGCCCGTATCTCCACGAGTGTGGGTGAGGCCCGTATCTCCTAGTTGCATGCTATGTGTAGATGGTATGTGGTAGATTGGGGAGACTCACTAAGCTTTGTGCTTACTGTTTTCAGTTTTGGTTTCAGGTACTTCCACTAGCACTGGGAAGGGCTCGGGATGATCGCATGGCACACACCACAGTCTTCAGCCTGGGAGCTAGACTCTGATATTTGGATATGAGATTTGATTTGAGATAGATACTATGATGTTTATGATACACGATTATGATTTTACTTATGATGTTGGATGGTTGATGACTCTAATAATGTTTTGAGAAAGAAATTTTTGGGTTGTGTTTTTGGAATGTTACATTATGTCTAGATTAGAAACTTTTATGCAAGAAGGATGTTCAAAGGAATGTACTTTGAATGTGAGACTTCACATTTATGGAATTGTCTTGTAACAATCCTCAATAGAGTACTTTGTAATATCATTGGCAAAGTCTTGGTGACTTTGGTGCTGTGACATTACGAAAGGATCGTTGCATAAAATGTTAGAATCTAACATATTCTAGTAGTGGCGAGAATTTTGTGTTCTTACACTAACGATAAGTATTATGAGTTGTGAAATGAGTATCATTGGAAATGTTTTCAATTAATCTATTTCACAAAGTATGGACCATAGGAAAACAGAGTGTGCATGCTCGGAGCATGGGACAATTGTTGTTATATTTCAAGTGACAAGTTGATTATTCGAAACATTATACAATGAATAATGTGTAATCAATATGGTGAGTAAATAAAAGGTGTTTTTATTTATACTCACAAGTTTGAGGCCATGTTGGATTCGATTATTCTTGTGTTTCACTTTGCATGTTTTGACTTCCCGAATAATAAGATTATTCAAACCATCCACATTCGATAAATACTTTGGAAGTAGGTATTGAAGCTAGACTGTCGTAAATTGGTTTGTAGATTGTCTAAAGTGTATTAGACATAGCAAAAGTTTGCTACAACGTTCATGAGTGCTTATGAATTAAGATTTGAGCATTGGATTAAACCCACGCTCACTTGAATCACTTCATGGATTTTATCACGAGTGATTAGTGAGACAATAATATCTTATATTCTTGAAACCGAGACATGTGAGTTGTAATTTACAAGTCGGTTGCACATTGATGATATGTAAACGCACCAGTAACTTGGTGTTATAAAACATATTGTTGTGTGTGATTTGATGAGTAAGTACAAGCGAGCATTTGAGTCGAAGTTTATCCGTTCCTTTTTACCCAAAGTGGGATAAAAGCGATATATGTGGGCCCCTCGATGATTTAGTGATGACACCCTAAGCGCTTGGCCAAGCCGGGACTAAGTTGATGTGTTCAATTGTATTCTGTTGACAGTCATCATAAATCGGAAATCGGGAAACAACACATGAACAGAGAGTATGATTAAAATCCATGTCTCAGTTCATACGATATCTAGAATGGAGGAATATATGATCCATTATCTAAAGGACGCGCTTCTGATAAGATCAGAGTTGACAGCGGCTTTTGAAAGCTACGATTGCTGATCAGGTTCTGAAGTCATATGCAAAATAGTTATTAGATTTATCCAAGTGGGAGACTGTTGGATTAGGTGTCTAAGCCCATAACTATTTTGGTATGTACTTGACCCGATTGTGAGCATGGTCCTTTTGGGTTGCCTTCACCATAGCAACTGATAGGATGAACTAAGGAGAAAGAGGATTAATTATGACTTATTAATATATTATATGAATAATATATTAAAAGAGAAATCATATTGTTTAATTAATATTAGTCAAGAATTAATTAAGAATTAATTTTGTGGCTAAAAAAGATTAATTAAATAAAGGGGACTGATATTGCAATTATATGATAGTTGCAAATTGGGCTATGGATTCCTAATGGAAAGGGCATTGGACGAAATCTATGGGAAGCCCATATGATTTTCGTCCAAGGGCTTTCTAGGGGAACTCCATGGGTTGCTTAAGGCCTAAGCAGAGAATTAGGGTTTCGCCTGAAACCCTAGCAGCCCACACAAGTATATAAAGACCCCTAAGGCTCCCAAAAACGTGGCTAAGTGATCTCTAAGGGTTCTTGGACGTTTTTGGTTCTCCTCCTCCCTCTCCTAAGTCATCTTGTTGCTCATGGTGTTTGTGACTCCATTAGAGGTGCAACATTTGAGGCACTAGGCTTTCAAAAGTCAAGATCAAGAGGAATTGAGATTGTTATTGCTACATAACAATCAAGGTAAGATCCAAACCTTTTTTATTATGATAATATCGATTATTATATGCTAGATCTAGGGTTTATGGGCTTTGGATGATTATTGCATGTTCATTAGACAAACTAGATCCAAAGCTTTAGGGTTTGCATGTACACCATAGGATTGATGCAGTGCTCAAAATCCATCAATTACTTGTGAAGTTGAGCTAGAAGAGTGTGGCAATCTACATTTGAGAACTAGGTGAGTACGTGTTGGAACTTTTCCCACTTTGGGGTACATGGAAAAATGATTTTATGATAATGAAATGCAATGTTTTGATATATGAAATGTTTTGAAATGAAGGTTTTAAATGTTTTTAAAAAGAATGCTTTGAAAGTAAGAATGTTTTGAAAGCAAAGAATATTTTGGAAGAACGAACGTTTGATATGTGAAAGGTGTCTTTTCAAAGTATATCTTCCTAATAACCTATGATATTGTAAATGATGATATGATTACTTTTAATGTGAAAAGTGAAAGCTAAGAAGAAATTAAAAAGGAAAGATAGTAAAGAATGAATGAAAGATGCTCGGGTCATGATGCCTTATAAGAGGTCTAGAGGAATCTACCGGGGTGGCGCCTCCCCTTCGCGAAGTAGATGTCCTAGTTAGCACGATGCCTTGGTGGATTGATTTGTTCTTTCCACCTCAGTCTAGACTTGGGGTTACCCTAAGTATAAAACATGGCAACAATTTAATACTAGAATTAGCCTTGATAAAAGAGAAAGAAATGTAGAAAGATGTCGTTCGAAACGAAATGAAAAGAAATGAAATGATAAGATATGAAATGATATTTATGACATGTATGAAAAGAGTTTTTCTTGAAAAGGCTTGAAAATGTTTTATGGTCTAAAACTATGTTTTGCAAAGATGATATGTTTGTCATGCAAATGTGATAAATGTTTCGAGTCACAAACCCACGTAGCTCAGGAGACATTTTTGTCTTACATATCTCTTTTTAATGCCATGTATTCCAAGTTATATTCAAGGAGAAAGATGATAAATGGAAGTAGAAGTTATGAGATAGATGATGGAGTGGAACTTGTTAAGTTCCTTATTTATTATATTGATGTAATCCTTAATTTCTTGCTATGTTGTAATGATGCTTAATGGTAACACATAATGTTTTATTTGTAAATGTTTTTTTTTGTAGGATCGAGTTTTTATTAAATGTGGGTTAATACCCGAAAAGATTTTATAACCATAGCTTTGGAAAAAGTTTGAAAATTTTGGGGTGTTACATACACCACAAAAATTTCTCTGTCCCGTTTAAACTTTACAAAAAATAATCTTTGTGTACGATGGTACTCTGGAATACAAGAAGTTATCACAAGGATCATACTGGCATCAACTACAGGATCGAGTCAGGCGTCATAATAAACTACCTGCAAAATAGATCATCACAAAAATGTAAGCCTTGTGGCTTAGTGAATAATAACTACAATAACATAATCACATAGATCATATAAATCACATAATTCATATATGTACAAAGCAACTCATTATCTCGGAAATATAACAATTAATTTATATAAATTCATGGTATTCTCATAACCAACTTCTCAGTAATGATCTTCCACTCAATCGTAATATATCTCTCAATCGATAATCTAATTCTCATCGATGATCTATCTCTCAATCATCTGTCTTATCAAGAATCTATCTAAGGAATGATCTATCTCATTAAGGATCAATCTTATTAATAATCAATCACTTGACCGTGATCAATCTCTAAATCAGTGATATCTCTCTCAATCAAGATCAATCTCTCTATCATAATCAATCTATCAAATGTATTATATCTCTCAATCATAATCGATCTATCAATCAAGTATTAATCTCTCAAGATAATCAATCTCTCAATAATAATTTATTTCTCAACACTCATCAATCTCTCAATCAATAATCAATCATATAAATCAAATATATTACACATAATGAATAACACAAATATCACCACAACGGATGTTATAATAGTGTTACTCACCTGGTTAGTCATCAAACTACTAAATTTTTCATGAGCTTTTTAATTTTTTTTAAATATATTCTTAATTAATTATAAAACACACACTCTTTTTAAATGTCATTTTATATATCTTTCAGTTAGATTATCGGTTAGTTTCATCAAAGATTATTTTTATCAGCTATCGACAAGCTTTTCATGTAACAGATAGTTTTTCAGTTAAATGCTAATTTTTCAACTAATACGTTAAACATAACATATATATAAAAACATAAATAACTAATTAAAAATAATTAATTTAATAAGAAACTATAAAAAACACTTAAATTAACAAAATGATGTCATCAACAACATGATAAATAGTTTCACCAAGTTATAAATAAACAACTTTATATTTATCTATAGGGAAAATGACACATACCCCTATGAAGTTTCTAGGGTTTACCCTTTTAGTCACTTAACTTTTTAAGTGGCTTTATGAGGGAACGAAGTGTGTTGCAACCTAGCAATTTAGTCCCTATTACTTATTATACCCGGTAACAATGCCACATCATCCTAATTTGACACATCATCGATGACATGGCCAAATTGTACTTACGTCCAATGACCCAAACGACGTCGTTTTGGAATGTGAAAGGTAGAGGCCACGTTCGTACTGTTCCCCCTGCCTTCGTATAAAAGTTGAAGATTGTGCCCTAAAATGGCACAATTCGAAACCTGGTTACCCTAACTGCACCCTCAACTTCAATACCAATCGCAAAAACCATGCCTTCACGGTCATATCCAAATCACAGTTGGTCACCCAACTACAGTCGACACATGGCTAAAAATGTCTCCAATGGAGTCACCAATGAATACATGGCGATCAATCTGATGTAGACACAGTTGGAGGTGTCGCTTGTGAGGGAAAAGATTGCAAACGACCTTCATGTACTACGACACAACATCAGTAGAGACTTGGATGCCCTAAACCATGAAGTCGATGATGTTAGGGCAGGTCAACTCGATCTGTTAAACATGGTTGCTGATTTGAAGAAACATTTGTGCTCACTACAAGCGTCATATGTCAACATCGTCTTGGGTAAAAACAAGTGCAACAAAATCAAATGGGTTATTGGGGTTTTTGTTGTTGCTGTTGTGGGGGTGTTAACCTACAAGTTCTTAAAATGACTGAAGATCTTTAGGTTACAACATTTCTATCTTGGGTTTCTATTTTGTTTTGATATGCATGTGGTTTATTCTCCTTATTAGTAAGGCATTTTGTTCCTTGTGTTTTAGTTTCTGGTGGTAGTATTTGGTGGTCGTGGTTGGTGTTTTTGTGATCACGTTGTTGTGATGATCAGTTTTTTGATGGTAATCACAGGTGATGGTAGTCGTATGTAGTAAGATGCATGTACAAATCATGTTTTAACTTGTATAATAGATGTAAATATGTAACAGAAACACATGAATGAAATGTTGGTTAAGTTAAAATGTTATTGTTATATATCTACATCTATTATACAACAAAAGTACCCTTAAACTAACATTAACATGCCCTGCTGAAATATTTGTAATGACTAAAGTACCCCGTACACACTAATATAAATAAGATCATACATATTTTGTAAATACATACACAAATCCAAATATCAAACGTTAAGATTAGTATAACATACATGAACATAACAAACATAAATTCCCTTGTTCAATCCACATAACATACACACAATTAAAACTGTAATTAATTTAACTCCATTGGTGATCCAACATTACTACCTTCACCTTCAACTCTTTTAGCAAGATTTAGTTTAAGAATTCTCTTAGACTTTTTCCTCTTACTTGGTTGACCTGTAGTATACACATGCCCAACAACTTGATTAACCCTGCCCAGTTCCTCAGCTTCATTAATCCTCACCACTTGCTCAGATTCGTTTACCCTCATAACTTCCTCATCTTGTGGCTCAAGTGCATCACCCATAACAACATCTTCTCCACCCCCTTGCATATTCACTGATTCTTGTGTTTGCATGATCTTTTGTTTCTTTGTGACATTAGTTTTATGTGGCCTTGGCACTTGAGTGCAATTGGTCTTGTTGTGCCCTTTCCGTTTGTATATGCCACAAGAAACCTTTTTCCTTGCCTTTGAAACCATGTGTTTTCCATACCTTTCAGAAGCATCCCTTATTCTTTTCATGGTTGGCCTGCCTGACATTCTTCTTTTTTGGAGGCAATGGAGGTATAAAGTCTGTAGAATGCCACATGTTCATCCCATTCATGCCACTAATGGACTGTTTTAGGTATTATGGAAGAAGGCTCTCAGGTACAATGGTTCTACATATGGCCCATCAGGTGTGATGTTTAAATACGCTAATGTAGCTACTGAATGAACACAACCATACCCATTTAGTTTCCATAACCTGCAACTGCATTCCTTTTTTATGACATCAACAATGTACGACTCATCCATTTTTCGTTGTTTCAAACTTCATACCCTCACAAGACACAACCAGTCGATGCCTACATAATGTAATGCAAATGTTTAGAGTTGAGAGAGGTAAGGTATGTATGAATAAATAATTGTGTAAACCTTTGCTCATTTTGGAGAATATTCAATCTTGTTATGATGTTTGGACAAACAAAATAACGATTCCATCCTTGACCTGTTAGTTTCATAGTCACCATCCTTTGCATCACATATATACGAATGTCCTCTAACATGCTGATAATAGGTTTCTTCCTAGCATCCAAAATCACACTATTAAAGCTCTCTGAAAAGCCATTCTCCACATATTCACAAGATGAATTGTGAACTCTAAAAAAAGCTAGAGACCAAGTCTTTGTGTAACACCCCGTTTATTTAATACAAAATAAACAAGTTAATGAATGAATAGTAGCCCTAAAATCAATAATTATATAGCAAGGTGTTGGTCTCGAGGAGCTAACTATCACAATTTTAGAAGTCGGGGGTTAAAAGTGTAAGTTTCGGATTGGTTTCGTAAATATTTATGAAGGCAGGGACTACTTGGTAACTTCTGGGACTTCATTTGAAGAGATTTTGGAGCCTAGGGGGCTGTTTGGTAAATTACAGATTGGATTTGAAAGGAATTTCCGAAGCCAGGGTAGAAAGGGTAAATTAAGGACTTAGTTTGAAAAGAGGTTTCTGGGGAGGGACCATTTCTGCCATTATGGCAATAAGTTTTGTAGGGCATCGGGTATTTAACTTCCGTCCAAACCCTAACCCTAAGGAACTATTCCCAGCCTCCACCTCCATCCTTATGCCTCCCACCACCGGCCGCCACTCTCCCTTCAACCACCTCCGGCGCCGCCACCCCTCTCCACTGTCAAGGTCACAAGCACTGCTGCTGTATCTTCCCTTGTCGACGACGACAAGGCTGCCGCCTGCTGCCTCGTCGATGAGCGCCATCGTGACGTGGTTGTCGGAGACGTAAGCGAACCGTGAGGAGCCGCCGCCATTGGTTGAAGACGCCCACCGTTCCACTGTTTGTAGCGCTGCAAATGGCTTTCTTCCCTCCGTTGCATCCTGTCGTTGCTTCGTCGGTGCCACCTTCCAGCTCCATCCGCCGTCGCAGACGCCGATCCAAGCGTCGTTGTTGTCGGCTATTGTGTCACTGTCGTCGTCGCTCACCACCGCTGTTAAGTGATGGTGTATGCAATGCGTGTATGTGTGTGCGTGTGTGTTAGTTTCAGTCAATTGTTTGGTGTTCGTATGTGTTGTGTGTGGTTTGTTGGCCGGAAAAATCGAGAAAAGGCCACCACCACCACCGTGAGGTGGTGGCTGCCACCATCTACCACCACCGACCACCATAAGGGTGGTTGTGTGTGTGTTTGTATTAGTATGTATGTATGTGTTATTTGGGGTCTTGCTTTGTAATATTTGTATTCGGTGCTAGAATAATGAAAAGAAACTCATAACCACCACCATGAGGTGGTAGCTGCCGCCACCAGCCGCCGTGTTGGTTGGCAGTGTGCCTTGTTTGTGTTTTGATTCGTTTGGGATGCTTGGACAAAATGGACTAGAACCATAACCACCATCGTGAGGTGGTGGCCGTCGCCGTGAGCCGTCGTTGACCACCACTACCCGAGGTGGTAGTGGGTGGTGCCCAACTAGCGAAACCCTAATGGGCCTAGTGAAACCCTAATTGGCCTAATGAAACCCTAATGGATCTAAGGACTTAGATTTTGGGCCTATTGGGTTGGTATTGGGTTGGAAACCCTAATTAGGGTTTAGAAAACCCTAATTTTAGAATCATTGGCTTGGACTTATCGGGACCCGCATTTTGGGCCATTGGAATTGGACTATGTATTAAGCCCGATCACACCATATGATTTGTCTAGTAGAGTGATGGACTTAATGGATTAAGTCCTTAATGGGTTAAGTGAGAAACACTTAACCCTAATCGTCATTTTATGTGAAAAAACCCTAATTTCACTTGGGCCTTAAGTTGGGCCTTTCTATTGAGCTTTGGTGATTGGGCTATTGATGGGTCATCCAAGAATAATCATATAGACTAAGAATTATGGATGGGCTTTAGGGTAAGGCCTATGTGAAGGTTTGGGCCCAAAATGGAAAATTGGGCCATAGATGGGCCATAATTGGGCCTTTATGATTATGAGATATTGGGCCATTAGGAATGCCAAATGTTTGGACTGGACTAAATAGTTGGGCCTTAGAATAAGACCATGTGAAGGTTTGGGCCCAATTTGGAAAATTGGGCCATATGTTGGGCCTTGACTTATAGTTGACTTTTGCGCCTTTGGATTGGGCCTTGGGTTTGAGTCAAGCTAAGTTGGGGGTAGAGTAGTCTTTTACCCAAGCATGGACTTATGGATATGCATTGGAACCCAATTATTAATTGGGTGTTATTTTGATGATTGACAGTTCGGGATGCTGTCATCCAACAGCTAGAGTTTTGTCTGCGGGACTTCAGCAGTGCGAGGTGAGTTACCTTCCAGTAGAAGTGGGTCTACGGCCACAATGCCGACCCACTAGTAGGAGATGGTTGTTAGATAATTGTCTTTGTGATAATTATTTGGTATGTTATGTTTTATGTGATAGTATGCTATGATGTTATGTGATATGTGATAGGAGGGGTAGGATAGACCCCAGTACCGGTCAATAGGGCCGAAGGGGTATGCCAGCACCCAGACAAGCTAGGCAGTATATGGTTTATATGTTTATGCACTAGGATGCTATGGGGTAGAGTAGGGGTGAAATAGTCCCCAGTATCGGTCGAAAGGACCGAAGGGGTAGGCCAGCACCCTGATATGCGAGGCAAGTTACCGGTCGACAGGACCGAAGGGGTAGGCCACCACCCTGATATGCTAGGCAAGTTACCGGTGGAAAGAGACTGAAGGGGTAGCTAGTACTCGGATATGTTATACAATATGTGTTATGTATGGTATATGGTATGATGGGGGAACTCACTAAGCTTCGTGCTTACAATTTACAGTTTTGGTTTCAGGTACTTCGTTTTCAAAGGAAAGGAGTCGGCTCGATCGCAGCGCATCACACTATGATTTTCCGCACATGTGATCTTTGGGATTACCCTCTGATATTATTTTATGATAACATGTTTTGATTATTGACACTTTGGTCTTGACATGTGATGTTATTATGGATGTTTTATACTGTTGGTTTTATAATAACTTAATTAAAAATGAAATTTTTGGTCTTGAATTTTGGGATGTTACACTTTGGATCTCTATCCATAAGATGTTTAACGGCTTCAGGATTCAACTTTTCAATCTCTTTCATGACTATGTTAAAATGTGCTTCGGTTGTTGCCTAGCTTTTCCTCCAAAACAATTTTTCAAACTTGACTCCACTAAACTTCTTTCTAAAATTGGCATATATATGCATATCACACTGCCTATGTTCTGTTGATGGGAATACTTCTTTGACTGCCTCAACCAAACCCTGCATATGTATCAGAAATATGTGAAGTTAGAAATGTAAATATTTATTATACTATGTTTAATATTTTAGAAACATACCTTGTGTTGATCAGAAATTAAAACCAAACCACTTCCTTCATTCCGACACTGCAACTCTTCTGAAAGATTTTCAATGAACCATTTCCAATTCTCCTTGTTTTCCACACATACAACCGCCCAAGCAATTGGGAATATTCCATTGTTAGCATCCCTACCAACAACACAAAGCAACTCACCTTGGCAAAAACTTTTCAGGAAACAACCATCCAAGTTAATGATCCTTCTACACCCTCCCCTCCACCCCTCTTTGACTGCAGCAAAGCATATGTAAATCTTGCTGAAGTAATTCTTACCATCAGGCATTGCATCCACAAAAATTTTAACAGTGGATCCAGGATTTGATCTTTTAATCTCCTCACCGTATGACCATATTCTAGCATAATTTTCTGCAATCGTGCCTTCAGCTAGACTCAATGCATACTTCTTGGCTCTACTACACTGACTCATACTTACAACAATGCCAAAAGTAGTTTTCACCTTCTCTCTAAGTAATTTCACACTCATCTTTTGATTGTTAAAAAATTGTTGGCTAAAGTGGGTACCTATCCATTTATACGTGACAATTGATCCGAATTTGAAATTCTTTGCACAATTATGGTCACTAATAAGAGACTTGATTTGGAAAGACTTATCATCACTCATCCATGAACCCCAAACCCTAAATGTACATTATCCATCACAACATTTGGCTAGCAACCGTCTACTATCATTTTTCACAAAACATAATTGATAACCATTTGCAACAACATAGTTACAGAACATGTGTTTCAATTGTTTAGGACTCTCAAACCTCATACCTAACACAGGTTCCTGCTCCTTCCAGTGCAACTTTTCATTGAAAATATTTGGCAACTCAGGATAAACATCTTCATTGTCATCCATGGCTTCTTCCACAGGCTCACCCAAACCTGCATTCTCACCCATGTCGACATCAGGCCCATTATCCTTTTTGAAAAAATGAGGGATGATATGGTTATCCTCATCTCCATCATCATCCACATCCTCAGCCCCATGGTCACCCTCATCTGCATCCTCGTCTTCATCTTCATCCTCATCCTCATCCAAATGGCATGTCTCAATTTCCTTAATTAGTCATGCACCATCAATCACTTCTTCCACTATGTTATCAACAACCTCTTCTTTGTGTTCATCCAACCATTCCTGCATGTTACTATTACCAAAATGGTCAACATACATAGGGAGTATAACACCACATTCATAAGCTATTGCTATAAAATCGACATAATCCATCTCATTGGAAATTAAGGTTGAACCTTTGGGAAAATCAATATCTGGTTGGCAGTAATAGAGCTTCTTACACTTTTCTCCAGTGAACCTTTCAATAAACTCATAACACCCGCTCTTGTCCATGCCTACGAAATCGATGCCCGACAACCTCTGAGTAATCCCCCGGTGTAGTGTATGGGGTTTTTTGTGAAGATTCCTTGAAAGTGCACATCGACTTGGATGAATACAGGATCCATGTTTGAGGTTTGAGGAGACGAAAGCAAGTAAGGGTTTATCGAAAGATATGGAAGTGGTGAACAATCGACAGGAAAAATCCCGTTTAAGTAAAGCTATATAATGAACAGTGAGTGAACAAATTAATATGTGGCATTATTAAATGACATGACAATCGACAGTATACACAGTCAGCAGACTAAGGGGTTTAAGTAACACAAGTGGCATAAATATGACCGGCTGACCCCTTCATAAATGAAATAATGACGTAATCGACCCGACAAAATAAAGTTCGCTCCCTCATAAAATCACTTAAAAAATTAAATAACTAAAAAGATAAACCCTAAAATGTTTATAGGTCTTATGTGTAGACTTAAAAAAAACTCCACAATAGTTTAAGCTCAAAAACTATCTTTAGATACTCTTAGGCTATGTGGAGTGGTCACCACCAACTCACCGGAAAAGTGGTGCCACCTCTGTGTCATGTCACCTTCACCACCAACCCACTCCACTATGGAAATAGTCACCACTAACAACATTTACTTTTTTATTTTTTTAACATTATATTAAATAAATAACATATTAAATAAATAACATATTTTATATTAATTAAAACCACATTACATAATTTAAAACATAATTTAAAACATAGAAAATTAAAACTAAAATACTAAAAAAACATAATCCATACTTAGAAAATTAAACCTAAATTACTAAAAAACATCAAATCTAGTTGCGATATTGGTCGAGAACTTCTTGTTGAATTTTCAAAAACACCCTTAAATTTTCTGGGTCGAGATTTGGTTGCGGCACTGTGTTTACGATTTGAAGATTGGTGAGTGTCAATTGTTGCCGGCGTTGCTCCTCCGTTGAATCAAATTTTTTTTCTAAAAAATTTTGAGTTTTTTCGATTTTCTCCGATAATACGTCCTCGTTGGTTGATTTCCCGCTAGACGAAGCCCCCTTTCTCGCTTTATCCCTTCCCGGTGGTCGACGAAGATGGACGTCCGATGGACCCTCCCCCTCGGTGGCGTCGAACTCATCATTGAGGTCGAGGTTAGCACCGATGTCCGACTCGGACGTTCTCGGCCTTTTGTTGGAACCGGTGGTAGATCCCGAATGTGTCGTTTCCGGATAAAGGACCCATTTTGGGCCATTGCGACAAACTTCCCACGCTTTTTGGTTGCCAAAAGGTTTACCATTGTTGGTAATTTTGTATTGGTGCAACGCCGTTGACAAAATGTTGAAATCGTTGCTACCACTTCGATGCATATTTTTTAAATTGTCAAATACGCCATTAAATTTGGTACAAGTCGCTCTAAGATCACACCATTTAGTATTGACTGAATCATATGTCCGGCTCGTTTGCCTTCTTAATAACGCATGGAAGTGGTCTACAACACGATTCCAAAAGCTTTGTCCTGATTGCGCGTTGCCGACATCCCCGTCTTGTGATATGGCAATCCAAGCTTTAGCTAAAGCTGCCTCCTCCTCCTCGGTCCATTGGGTATTTTTCTTTTTTGTTGAATCTTTTGATTTTTTTTTTGCCTTCTACGACTTGGTTGTGTTTCTTGAACCCGTTCGTCGTCGTCTTCAATGTCGAGGTTTACGGGTTGAGATTGCGATAATGGAACTTGAGATGGTTGTGGATGTTGGGAAGTTTGGGGCTGAAATCGTGGAGCAGGTTGTTGTTGAAAGGGTTGAAATTGAGATTGAACAAATTGTGGTGGTGGTTGTTGTTGGTAGTAGTGTGAGTGGTATGAAAGATTGGTGAATAGAGGTTGTTGTTGAACGGGGGATGATAACAATTGCATATAGCCAATGTTCGCTAACGGATCATTTGGAGTGTTTGGGGTGTTCGGGGTGGATGAGTTATTTTGGTTTGGATCCATGGAGGAAAGTGTATTTTTTGAATGAGAATATATGTGTTTGTGTTCAAAGTTTGTTGTGTGTTTGAAATGTAAAAATATGTTGATATATATAGAGAAATGATTGTTAGTAATTAATTAATTAATTAAATTTTTTTTTTGTTTACAAACGGTCAAGAGCGCAGCAACGGTCAAAAAAGCAACCCCCAATCAAATCACCCGTCTTCGTCCGTCTCCAGCTCCACGGAACAAGAAACCCACCAGAAGATGGGGCGCTGTTCACACGTGAAGAGGGCTGACACGTCAGCTCCCACGCGTCTTTTTGCCCTCCACTCCTGGTAGCATTATTCGTTTAGTGTACTGATCCAAATCTCTTACCCGTACATATCATGTAAGAGTACAAGTACGACGTGGCAAGAGAGCTGTACAAGAGGCTCCACATCACCATAACAAAACTGGCATCATGGAGTGACGTGTGGTCCAGCATGCAAAGACAAAATTATTTAATAATTATCATAATGCCAGCCCTACCCTCTCGGATGCACATGATTTTTCCCCCAGTTTTTGACTTATTCCCACACAATTATTTAATTATATATTTTAAAAAGGCATAAAACAAGATGATTGGGCCATGTGTCAAGTCAATAGTTGTTTTGATCACTTTCCTAAAACACACGCTGCTTCCCTGGCGCGTGAAAAAACATACGATCAAATCCACATGGATTGCCATGAAAACCGGATACATACCCCACAATTGCTCCTGCTATAAATTTAGAACATTGGATAAATATGAATATTTTGAATAATAATTAATATTAAAAGAGATTGTAATAAGAATAAATAAAATATGTTGATTAAAAAAAGTAACTAACAATATACGATGATTATTGATGGAAAACTGAATTTTAGTAAATACCTAAGTGTAAAAGTTGAGATGATCATTTCTCTAAATTAGATTATTTAGCGTATCTTTGTATAATAATATGGTGTATGTTACTACAACATTAAAAGTAATTGTTATATATATATATATATATATATATATATATATATATATATTAAAAAATAAAACAATTATTTTTTAACGAAAATCCAACGCTTTCATATCGTCATATTTCTGATATCTAAAACCATACTTTTATTATTATTAAATAAAAAGTTATAGTTTTTATTGTAAATTGAATAGTTATTTAATAATGACAAATGGAAAATGCAATCTATTCCATTATGTTAGTTGTCTTTTAGATCAACAAGTAATTTTATATGACATGAGAGAAAGAGAATATTATTAAGCACATAAACAATCATTGTATTAAATTATGATGATTGAAACAAAATAATACCTATTTTTGACACTATAATTTCCTAGTTTCTAACATGTGACCACTAATGTTTGGTCTTTTAATGATGTCTAACAATTTCTCTCAACATGATGTTGAGTGAAAGAGTCCGAAGTGTAAACGAAAAGCTAATTGCATCCTTTTTTGTTTAATGGAGTATTACTTAAGCTAATGATACTTTGACCTCTTGGTCAACCCTTTTATTTGTTTTTAGAGAAAATAGATAATAGTGAATACTCAAAATATATATTTTGTCTACAATATACAATAGAATAAAAAAATATGTAAAATATTTTTTTTATTTATATTGTGATCTAATGCGTATTAAAAATGTCACCTTTTAAGCGTAAAATATGAACTATTATATTTAGAAAAGAAGACAAAATCTAATCGCTTATGCTTATAATTTGCCATAAAATAACTAAAGAATATTTTAAAGTCTTAAAATAGTCATAAATTTTACATATACCACTCCAAATGATAACTAAGTTTTATTAAAAAAAATAAAATAAAGTGTTGGCATAGTCACTACAAATTTGGTTCTTTTTATTTATTTTTTAAAACTTTTTCTTATTTTTATATAATTCTTTTTTGGAAAATATCTCCCTAAGGATTTCTCAATGTCTCAAAATAACACCATTGTTCACCCAAAAAGAATTCTTGTTTGTTCTGAAATGATTTATGAATATCATTACAACAACAAAAATCTTCATAAAAAGATTTTGATAAATAAAATTAAACATTTAGCAAAAATACAAAGACTAATTTCATAGTATCGACTAATATGAAAAATTATTATAATATTAAAATAAACGTTTTTAATATTTTTTAAATGGCTAAATCACACCCCCACTTATTGAAACTCACAAATATATATCTTTTATCTATCACGAGATTTGAATCCTCGACAATTTGCAGGATTTATCCATTTCAAATATATCTGATACCGTTGAATCGTTAGCCATTATTTTATTTTTTTGTTTTTAATTTGTTTACCTAAAAAATAGGATATCTTTTAACATGATTTTTTTTCAATTAAAATAAAATATAAAAATTAAAACACTTTTTTCAATAGATAAATCAAAATCATAAATGGGCAACAGTAGTTATTGCTAAAAATGATGTTATTGAGATTTCGTAGTTATATATACATATAAATATAAATATATATTAAGTGTGGGTACAAACGTCCACATGGATCTACCCGATTGGTTATGGATGACCCAAAACAAAGCTCTAGAATACAAGCATCAATAATTCATCATTCTCCTAATCCCCTCTGTATTCTTGCTGGCAACAACACTCTCTTCTCCATCTATTTCTATCTCTATATCTCCGATTCCCTTAAACCCTACACAAAAACATCCAAACACCTTGCAATTCCAGGTGTTATATTATATCATCATCATCATCATCAAACTTCATATGCCCTAAAAATCCAATCACAAAACATGTTTAATCTTCAACCACTTCTATCCCCAATTGTTTTTCTGCTCACAATTGCCACCGTTTTCTGCATTTCAACCTCCGAAGAAACTAAAACCATATACGAAGTTCTTAAATCAAACGGATTGCCCATGGGTTTGTTACCCAAAGGTGTCACCAATTTCACCATTGATGATTCCGGTCGATTCGAAGTGCATTTGGATCAAGCTTGTAATGCTAAGTTTGAGGACGAATTGCACTACGATCAGAATGTTTCCGGTACCTTGACGTATGGTCAGATCGATGGATTGTCGGGTATTTCCGCCCAGGATTTGTTTTTGTGGTTTCCTGTTAAGGAAATCCGGGTCGATATACCCAGTTCCGGATTGATTTACTTCGATGTCGGTGTTGTTTCTAAGCAATTTTCTCTATCTTCGTTTGAAACACCAAGGGAATGTTTGGCTTCTTCAAACGAGCTCATCGTTCAAACTGTATCCAAGGTAATTTAATATTCCAATCCAATCCAATCATCTTTAACTTTTTATTGTGTCAATTTCTTCTTAATCTCACCTTCTGTTATTGGGTTTCTGCTAGTCAGCTCAATAGACTAACTGTTTCATTCTGATATCAATGTAATTGGTGTTCATAAGAATTTTGGGGATCAGCAATGGTGATGAAAAAATTAATCTTTTTTTGTTCTTGATATGCTATGCAGACTCTATCAAGAAAGCTGGGAATCCAGAAAAGCAAGCATCAAGAACATTTGATGACACTTTTATGAAATTTGAAGCTTAAAGATGATTGGAAGTGGCACAATTTCTCAATCAAGTTATGGGTATTTCCATTTCTTGCATCTACACTTGTTCTTCAGGAAGTCAAAAAAAAAAACAAAAAAAAAAATCTTGTGTGCTTCCTTTTCCGGTTTTCTTTGTATAGTGTAGATTCTGCAAACTAGTCTCGAATGTCAGCTTCTGTCTATGCAACATTTTCACAATGGATTGAACTTGAAGAAAACACGATATATACATAAACACACCATATAAGCAAGTGACAAAATGACCTTGCTTCCATGATTCATTGAGATTCAGTCCTATCGGATTTACACAAGGAATGCAAGTTCTTATACAAGTGGAGCAAGGATCAAAGGTTACAAACCAGGTGATGACACGTGTTTATTTCACTTAAATTCATTAGGAATATGAACATAAAACATTTGTTGGCAAATCAGTTCTCTTTTTGTAGTCATAAGTTTCTTTGATAGAAGAAATAAAGGAATAAAATTGCATTCGTGTTGTCACCATGTCAATCTTTCACTCTTTCTTATTGCAATTCCCTTAAACCCAAAGCCAAATGTTATATATAATTTAAATATCGATTTACATTTATTTTACAAATTTAATACATTATTGTGGATTGTAGGTTGCTTGTAGATAATGTAGGAGTAGAGAAGGGAGGTGGGTAGTTAGTATATTTAGTCACCTACTTATGTTGGTGAATTAAGTAATAAATTTAAAGAAATACATTGTCAATATAATGGTAGGTTAGTAGGTCCATCTAACTTTTTATAGACCATTTGAATGTTTTTCTAATTATTTATAAGTTAAAAACTATAAATCATACATTTTGGACATTAAGGTTGTTTTTGTTAAAGGAGACGCGGTCAAGTATTTTAGGGTTATTTTCAATGAAGAAATTTAGGAGGGCATTCTTGTCATGTGTAAATAAATATATGTGTAATAGAATTTTGATCAACAATTTAAGATTATTTAAAAAGTAGTATTTGATTGGTAGGAGGAGATGGTTTAACTTTTGTTGTAATGTTTATATGTATCCAAATCATTAGTGAGATGTAGATGCTTGAAGTGTACTTGTTGTATCAATTATGACTTACTTTTGGTCCAAAAAAAATACTCTTTGTCTATGGAATATGTGAAAATGGCTACAAGCTTTATTTGGACCACTAAAATTTTGAAAACGGTTGCTCCCCAAACTTGTATATCAAATAAAAAATGATTAAAATTCAATAAATTTGATACTTTGATAAGATTCGGTTTTTGGAAAGAACTTGTTGATTTGTTAAGGTTCCATTCAAGCGTTTAATAATTATATTCGTTATTGATATTTTGTAGCTCCAAATCTCCAATAATTGATTTTGTAAATTACTGTTGTGCCCTTAACGTATCTCCAATAATCGACTTTGTAAATTACTATTATGCCCTTGACACTGAAAGTGAGATCAAGATTGAAGATTTCGACCATGTTCATATCGAACATGATCAAGTTCTCACTCAAAACAAATTAATTGTCATTTTTGTTCTATATCTTGCTTGAAGTTGCTAATAGTCGAGTTATGTCTCTCATGATTATGTTCATAAACCATCATCAAATTTATGTAAAATGTTACATTTATTGTCTTTAATGGATGCTCAAAACTTCTTAATATATACTACAAAATTTAAACACTAGATGCTTGTACATAAAAGTCCTTAGTAAAGCTATCTTCCAAATGATGATCACCAAAAACAATCTTGTTCCGATGTTATTAACAATGAGCTAGATGATCACCTTCTCTTTTCCTCTACTAATTCATGATAAACTCATAAAGTTGATCATGGGAAACACTAAAAAAACGAAAAGTCTAATATCTAAATCATGTAAAACAAGTGGATGATTACGCATGACATTCAAATTACATAAAATCAACATTTATCATGTGTAGTCGTCAAAACATGCTTTCACTAATCAATACTTATTTTTAGTTTTTAGTAAAAATAATAAAAGACATTGAAACCTCAGGTTGACATGTAATTTACAAATACAAATACGAAAAAAAAAAAAAAAAAAAAAAAAAAAAAAAAAAAAAAAAAAAAAACTACTTAAAGTCATCTAAGACGTAATGTGCAAGCATCCAACTTCAACATGCTAATATGTTTAGCAAAAACAATTTGGAAGTTGTTACTTTTATTTGTATAAAAATATTTGACAAAAGTAGTTTTAAATTTTTAAATATATAAAATTAGATAAAATGATATTTGAATAATAGATAAGTGGTTTATTTGGGTAACATACTAATTTTGTTATTATAGGTACGAACTTTTCTTTTAGGGCATGTTTAGTAACTGGCTTTTAGCTTTTAAACAAGCTCGGATTAAAGAATTTTTTTTGTCTGGAAGAGAGTTTAAACCTTTTATTTTATACCAAAAACCTTATAATCCACAAATTATTTGAAGGAGCGTTTAAGGAAAACATTATTCACTAAAATGACCTTGTAAGGAAAATATTATCCACATTAGTAACTGACATGTTTAGTAACTGGCTTTTAACTTTTAAACAAACTCGAATTAAAGAGAAAATTTTGTCTGGAAAAACGAGTTTAAACCTTTTATTTTATACCAAAAACCTTATAATCCACAAATTATTTCAAGGAGCATTTAAGGAAAACATTATTCACTAAAATGACCATGTAAGGAAAACATTATTCACATTAGTAACTGACTTTTAGCTTTTAAACAAGCTCGAATTAAAGAAAAAATTGTTTATAAGGATGAGTTTAAACCTTTGATTTTATACCAAAAACCTTATAATCCACAAATTATTTCAAGAAGCGGAAAACATTATTCACTAAACATTACCATCCAATGACCCACCTTTTTTAGAAAGAAAAAAAATGCAAATGACCACTAAACCTTTGAATTTCCATCATGAATTAGTGATATTAATGCTTTTTGGACAAATATACACACAAGTAATTCATGGTTTGCATACCTATTTTTTACCAACTACCCTAATTGTGTTCTTGCGAAGGATGCTTGTGAAATGAATTTAATCAATTTATACTCGTGAATTATAATGTAACACCCAGAATCTTGAGAATAATTGTTTGGAGTAAGCCCCTTTTAGGGTTGGACACGGCATGTTGGAGGAACCAACATGGTGTGTCTATATTTGAAGAAACACGGAGATTAATGGACCAACACGGAGTGTTGTGGTATCCTAACACGGCGTGTTGGTGGTTGGGAAGGAAACCCTATTAGGGGGTTGCACCCTATTTAAAAGGCCTTAAGTCCTCATGGATGGCCTCCTTACCAGCCTTCATTGCCACTCAAACCCTAATTCATTCCTTAAGCTTTCTTGGTGGTGTTATTGAGCCTTGAGTGGATTCTTGTGGTTTTCTTGCTCATTTCTAAAGGAAACTGTGAAGATTGAAGGTGCTTAGCTTGGAAGGAAGATCATAGATCCAGAATCTCTCCACTTCTTGCAGTCTCTTAGAGGTATCAAGTTTGCATCTTGTCTTGTGTTTGATTAGATCTCTTCATGGCTAGTTATTATGATTTTGGTCTCCTTTTCGGGTCTATGGATGAGTTGGGTTGTTTAAGGGATTGTTCTTTCAGATATGAGTTTGTTTTGGTATCCTTGAGCATAAAGGTGCAAGCTTTATGTGAAGAATGGTGTCATGCATGCTTTAAGCCCTCTATTAAGTCCCTTGTTAGCTTAGGAGCTTCATTTAGTCATGTAGGGAAATAAATTGGCAACTTTACGTGATAATCCAGCTCAAGGAGGTCAAATCTATGTTTTAGGGTCATGCCTTTATGGATTAAGTGCTTAATGGTTGAGCTGTTGAATCCCGGGCAAACACGACATGTTTGCAAGCCAACAGGGCATGTTGGCTAGGGATTTCCCGATTATCTGGATGGTGGAAGAGCACGGCGTGTCCAAGGGGCAACACGATGTGTTTGGTAAACATGGGTTGTTGACTTGACTTTGACCAGGAGTTTGATCAGGTTTGACCAGGAGTTATGTTGGGCTATGTTTAGGAATTAGGGTAAGGCCCATGTAAGGGGTTTGGGCCCAATTTGGAAAATTGGGCCAAGTATGAGCCTTGAGTGATTAATTGGTTTTGGGCCTTTTAGATTTTGAGTTTGGGCCTCCGTCTCAGACCAAGCTAGGATAGGGGTAAAATGGTCTTTTTACCCAAGTATGGATTTTTGGATTATGGACTGGAACCCAATTGTTAATTAGGTGATGTTTTGATGTTGACAGTTCAGGGATCTGTCGCCAGCAGCCAGGGATCGTCTATGTGATTCGGAAGTGTGAGGTGAGTCTTTTCACTAAGTTTAACGGGTTAAAGGCACCAATGTTGACACATGGATTGCTATGTAGAGTGCTAGATGTTTGTGTGACTCTTGCTTGTGTATGTGTTTGTATGCTTACTGGGCGAAGCCCAATGGTTATTCTGTATGCTAGTATCAGGTTATGCATATATGATCTGTATGTGGGCGGGGCCCGATGATTGTGCATTATGCTACTATCTTTGTGATCTTCGCATGTGTTTGAATGTCATATGATTATATGGTTATATGAGTGTGGGCGGGGCCCGTATCTCAGCGGGCGGGGCCTGTTATGCGAGTGTGGGCGGGGCCCGTTATGTGTTATGTTATGTATGATATGTGGTATCTTGGGCAACTCACTAAGCTTTGTGCTTACGGTTTTCAGTTTATGTTTTAGGTACTTTTGGTTTCAAAAAGGAAGAGTTCGGGTTGAATGCATGGCACACACACTTTATGTTCCGTATTTGACTTTTGCTCTGGGATTTATACTCTGATTGTAATGTATCGATTTTGAAACGAGTAATTAATTATACTTCTTCTATAATTAAAACAAAATTTTATGTCAATATTTTGGGGGTGTTTCAAGTTGGTATCAGAGCCTTGGTTTGAGGGATTCAGACATACTATCGGGTGTGTCTGAACTCAAACTAAGGATTTAGTAAAGTTTTCAAAAAGAATAGTATTTTTAAGAAAAGAGTTTTCTAAGATAAGAAAGGGTGTAGTGCGTGCAATCAGCCAAGCTCAAGTAAGTTTCTCCCAAATTACCCATACATGTTATCTGTTATGATTTGATTTATGAATCTGTGAATCCCATGCTAGTTAGGGCTAAGGATCTGCTCAGTTTTGCATGATAGAATGCAAGGAGAGATGCCTTGCATGCCTATTGTATGAGCTTGTAGACTTACATGCTAGTTCTGATTAACCAGTGATAGGTTGGCCTGATATGTGATACCTGGTAGTCTAGGAAGCATGGGATGCTGGTTTGCTATGATTTGTATGCGTAAGGCAATCAGTAGCGGGAGTGGGAGCTCCTAGTATGAGTTGTAGTATGTGGGATTAGATGCTTGAGATTATTCTATGGATTGGAGTGTTACTACACAAATGCTGCTTGCTTTGTGCTTTGTGGAACTCATAAGTGATGTGATTTAGCTATTGAGTGGATATGTCTAGTCACATGTGGCAAAGGTTGGATACTCTCAGAGTGACGGATTTGACCCTATTACGCAGCTCTCGTTTGAGTCTAACCGTTGTAAGGATGAGTATGTTACTCGAAGGATTATCTAAGCTTTGTTGCATGTGATTGTGTTCATAAGGTAGCTAACTGACATTATGAGGAGTTCTTCAGCAGCTGATGGCAGGGTGAGGTCGGGAACCTAGGAAGGACTAGGGATTATTTCAGTGGGTGCTGATTGCGCTGGTTAGCGAGTGTTTGATGTATGAATTTGAGAAGGTGACTTAGAGGATTTAGGAGGATTCTTGAGGAAAGTATGGATAGGTGTGGAAGGTAGTATTGGGCCCATACTACTGAAAGCACATGATCCATACTCGAATCGAGGAGAGTCTTGGAGAATCTAGGAAGCCTGTGGGATGAGGGTTATTGGGTGTATTCAGATCTTTTACATGTTGTTTCGGTATGGTGTTGAGTACTCAGGAATGGGGATTCAAATTCTGGCTCCGGCTCAGGAACAGGTACTGAGCCGATCGATGTGCGGTCGCAGGAGTTCATCTCATTGGAGATTACTCGTCGTGTTTTGGAATGGACCTCGGTGGTCTTAGGTTCAGCCAAGGAAGGGGTTTTGGAGCTCTTTGATTGTCATCCGGGGGCCTTTTGGGTCGGGATTGTGGTAAGGCAGTTGGGGGCACATCTGAAGCCCAAGGCTTGTGGATCCCTAGAATCCTTCAGGAAGGAGGATCCTATTGTTAGTTCTTTTCATTTGGGATTGGAGGGGAGTTCTGTATCATGTTCTCAGGATGGTCGTGGTAACTTAAGAGGAGGAGGTCAGGATTTCCTCAGATGCTTTTGCGGGTATGTATCTTCTGTTTTCTTCTGGGTTGTCATCAGGAATTTGTATTGCGTTGGAATTTTGCTTGGGTTTGGGTAAGTTATATCTCGGGTTGGTTCTCTGCTTTTTTCTGGGTTATCGAGGATTGTGAGATGGCATTCCACATGCCAAAATTCTTTAATAAATCAGTAGGGGGTCGTATCTTGTTGAGTGGGTTTCAGCGTGTTCAGTTGTTGTTCCGAGTTTTGTCGGGATCATTTCAGGGGTATTAATTGGAGGATCTTTGGGTTAGTGGGTTAGTTCTCCAGTGGAGTCAGGGTTTAGTGGTTTTATCATTTGTTTTGATATGATCGGCGGTCGTCTATGGAAGAACTTTTGGGGTTCAATCATTACCGTTGCTAGGAGATGAGCGGTAACAGGAAGACAGTGGTATCAGTTGCATGAGTTTTTTGTTCATTGGTTGTGTCAGGGGAGTATTCTTCTGGATTTCAGGAGTTAGGCGATCATTGAGATTGGCTAGTAATGGAACGCTAGTGTTGGTAAGCGTAGGTCATAAGCAGTTCTTGTTATATGAGGTTTGATGGGTTGGGAAATCCTTCAGATTTATAGGATAAGAGAGCTCCGTCAAATCCAAGTGGGGGAGAATCGATCAGAATCTTTGGGAGCAGAATCAAGTGTGGAGCTAGGGTAAGTTCCACATCCCAGTCAAGAGAGAAGCGACACAAATGGTTGTCTGGATTTAAGATGTGTAAGTTGGGAGTTCAGGAAACTTCCAACAGCTGGTCGGCGTCTCCTTGTTATGCATAACAGGTTTGAGGATGGATCCAGGTCTAGGGTTGTGTTAGAGCCTTGTTGCCTGTTCTTATCTGATGAAGGCTTTGGGGTTCGAAGCATGACCCGAACACTTGATTGGTTTCAGTTGAACGCGGGTTCGATTCAGGATAACTGGGGGTGAGATGGTTTGGTTGTGGTGAAACCAAGGGTGGTAATATTGGTTGGTTAGAAGTGATGTAAGACTGCGATGGGATCGTAGCATTCACCAGTTGAGGTAGCCTATCGATGAGGTGGTCGCGAGTTTAGAGAAGGATCAGTTCATGCCTTGGGCACGACGAACAAGATTGTTGAAGTACATTGCTCTGTCTTAGGTTGAGGACCATTGGGGTCCGAGGCGGAGTCGGGCCTGTGTAGCTCCTGATGGGTGGGACCCGTGGGAGAGGTCGTTCTGTGGTATAATTGGGTGGGACCCATGGGCGAGGCCCGCATGATTATGGTAATACATGTGGGACCTGGTAGAGACCGTTGGGTCCAGGGGTTGGATCTTAGGTTTCGCGATTGAGTGTATAGTCAGTATGTGACGCAAAGGGATTTATAGGCTGGGTAGCCTTGTTATTTGGATTCTTGGGAAACTGGTGGTTGGACCAGGTGCGAGACTGGTAGCTCAGTGTTGGGTTGGGAACCTTTACCTTCCTGTCTAGGGAGGAGTTGTTGTGAATCATAGGGTTTTGGGTGAAATGTCAGTGTAGATTTTTGGGTCTCGGATTATGAGTTGGGTACCGAGTTGGTTCTTAGTGGGAACTCGTGTTGGGAATCACAAGTGTTTATTTGTAAGTTCTTCTGTTCAGAAGGATATGAAATAAGGTATCAGTATTCTGAGGGCATCAATGTAAGGGTTCAGGGTTAATGAATGGTTTCAATTTCGTTGGCAGTTTGGGTTCTTGTGTCTCGGTATAGTTCCATTTGTATGGGGGTTCAGGCAAGTATGGGGTTTCAGAATTTCAGATGGATTTCATTATATGTTTGGTCATGGATTTCTTCAGAGGGATTAGACCAGGGTGGATCAGTTCGTAAGGTTGTGAGAAGACCACAACATGCATGGAACCAGGAAGTGGTAGGTCGTTGAAGGCCGGTTGTGATATAAGACTACAGTTGGTCTTGTAGCATTCACTTTTAGCATCTGATTTGGTGGCGTCATATTTGTCGGGCTGTTATGATCGGTTGGAGCCATAAGTGGCGTGATAGCTTGGGCGATTATTGCCAAAAGTGGCTTTCATTTGGAAGTCGCATGGGGCGACTGTGTGTGTCTTTTGTCTCAGCAACCGGGTGAGAATCTGGTGTTTTAGTTAACGGCAAACAAGTTGGGACCAGGGATGTCCCGGCTGCTTTTGGAAAGCAGCTAAGGGGCATCGATAGAAGTCAAGGTAGTGTTAGTGATTTGAGACTCATGTGTGGAGTTGATTGTCATTCAGAGGATGTGTAGGTCGCTTGCAGTATCTCAGATTAGATGAATTGACCCTGTTGCACAACTCTCGTTTGAATCTAACCGTTGTAGGGATGAATCTACTACTCGAAGGATTATCTGAGCCTTCTGTCAAGTATAAGTGTTCTTCAGCAGTTCATGATCAGTGATTTTGTTCCCACGGAAGCATCAAGATAATCAAGGGTTGGAAGCGTTTTGTTGGTATGGAATTCAATGAGGTTTTGGCATGGTAGCTATTCGGTATGGGCGGTCTGTCGGGGAGTCGGACCAAATTGAGACTTTAGAATTCGGGTTTCAGGTAAGGTAAATATGGTTTTCAACAAGGGATTAAAGATTCATTCATCATCGGATTTGGAGAGTTCTGCTAAGGATGGGTTCGGTAGCCTTGGAAAGGTTGTTGTATGTTTGGGGTTGTGGTTGCGTTCTTCAGGCTGTCTGGCGTGCCTGGGGATGGTAAGGAATGATTTCGAGGACGAAACCTAATTTAAGTGGGGGGGGAGTTGTAACACCCGGAATCTTGAGAATAATTGTTTGGAGTAAAGCCCCTTTTAGGGTTGGACACGACGTGTTGGAGGAACCAACACGACATGTCTAAGAAACGCGAAGATTAATGGACCAATACGACGTGTTGTGGTATCCTAACACGGCGTGTTGGCAGCTGATAAGGAAACCCTAATTTTAGGGTGTTGCACCCTATTTAAAGGCCTTAAGTCCTCATGGATGGCCTCCTTACCAGCCTCCATTGCCACTCAAACCCTAATTCATTCCTTAAGCTTTCTTGGTGGTGTTCTTGAGTCTTGAGTGGATTCTTGTGGTTATTTTGCTCATTTCTAAAGGAAGCTTTGAAGATTGAAGTTCCTTAGCTTGGAAGGAAGATCATAGACCCAAAATCTCTCCACTTCTTGCAGTCTCTTTGAGGTATCAAGTTTGAATCTTGTCTTGTGTTTGATTAGATCTCTTTATGGCTAGTTATTATGCTTTTGGTCTCCTTTTCGGGTCTATGGATGAGTTGGGTTGTTTAAGGGATTGTTCTTTCAGATATGAGTTTGTTTTGGTATCCTTGAGCATAAAGGTGCAAGCTTTATGTGAAGAATGGTGTCATGCATGCTTTAAGCCCTCTATTAAGTCCCTTGTTAGCTTAGGAGCTTCATTTAGTCATGTAGGGAAATAAATTGGCAACTTTACGTGATAATCCAGCTCAAGGAGGTCAAATCTATGTTTTAGGGTCATGCCTTTATGGATTAAGTGCTTAATGGTTGAGCTGTTGAATGCCGCTTGGACACGTCTATAATTGATGATACTGCTTCTATAATTAAAATGAAATTTTATGTCAATATTTTGGGGATGTTTTATATAAGTTGATAAGTTCATGTATATGTTTCACAAACAGTTGGTCACTCTTATATCTCTTTCTATTTAAGAATGTATTTCGAGTGTTATTGTTTAGAAAATTGTCTACTATACCATATTGAATGTCCGAAAAAGGGAAAGTATTTGTAAGTTCCCTTAATACCATCAACGGTGATTATCATTGGAAGACAAATAATGTCAGTGTTCCATTCTTTATCTCCATAATCATCCAAACTTGTATTGTGGTACCAAATGGTTTTTAGCCTAGCGGTAAGAAGTGACCCTTTCAAATAAGAGATCATGAGTTCAAGTCTCACTAGTAGACATATGTAATAATTAGAAGTATGTTAGTTTGCCGTTAAAAAAAAAAAAAAAAAAAAAAAAAAAAAAAAAAAAACCTTGTATTGTGGTTGACTATTTCCACCTAAGATCCATGATTGCATTTTTGAAATTATGCATTATTGTGAAGAAATCCAAGAAATGTACTCAAAAAGATATAGAAATAATTGCATGTATAGACAGTTAGACACTGATAATAGAGATTAAAAAAAATATTTTATGATGTTAAAAATAACAAATAAAAAATAAATAAAACATTGTGGAAAATAGATGTTCAATCCCAATATGGGAAAATTCAAACTTCTCCACGAGTTCCATCAATAAATTGATAGCTTATTAACATTTAACATTCAATATTCAAATCCATCCAATCTTTAGCCAATAATCAATCAACTTTAAGAAGTCAATTAAAATAGCCTTGGAAGGAACTAATTTTTCCAAGAACATGTCACCACAACCTTCTAAACTCAAATTGTCATAGATAGTTAAAGTCCAAAGTCTTCATGTTCATAACGCCACTTATCCAACAACTATAGTTAATAGGAACCAATAAATATACAATGATTTGAACATTAAATTATAAAGTATAAATTAATATTAAGCCCAACCTATGTAAGGAGGCTTGGACCCACTTGCAAACGGGACCGATTTTTCTCGTTAAAATATGTCATATAATAGATGAGCATAAACGTCCATTTTTCCTTGGAGAGCTCGCATCTAATAGTATAAGACTTCAATGGTGATATGTTGTTGCTAAATGGGTGAAGCTCGATTAGTCATCGATCTTATTGATATTTTTCAATTTAAAATGCATAAGATTACTTAGTGGTGTTTCTAGTGAGCCACGTTAATACTCATGATCATTATCACATGAAAGATGTGTCCAAAAGTCGAGGACTCATGTGATCATTTTCTTATCATCTTCCTTATTCGACTCAACATTTTTGACCACATACTAATAATATAATACAACTTATTAAATGTAATAAGAGTTATTCACTAAACATACAATATGAGAAAACTTTGCTTCCTTTTACCCTTGCTTATTGTCATCTCCCCTGAGTTGATCTTTTTTTTGAAACGGCGAATATATTAAAAAAGAAAAAAACCAATAGCAAGGAGCTATGGAAACAGTACAAGGAGAGCCATTAAAGAAGAAGTAGATTTATTTACAGACAAAGAAAAGGAAATTCAAAATGGGAAACAACTCCAATCAGTCCATGTTTTTCCAGATTTACCCATGTACTTGCACCATTGAAACGTCTATAGAATAATTAAATTTGCTGTTTTAGTGGGGGAGGGGTGTTTTTTGTGGAAGATTTTATCGTTACGGGCTAACCATATGTTCCAAACCGACGAATATAGGATTACGTTAAGCACCTGTCTTGTATTTGCACATTTCCTCCAAGAAGCTCCAAACTTGATGCATTCCTTAATGCCTTCAAATTGTATATCATATAAACCACACCAATTGAGGATCCAATACCAAACCTGTTTTGCGAAACTACACTAAAAAAGAAGATGATTCGGTGACTTCCCCACATAGCTGACAGTTTGGGGTTACAGGAATACCCCTGTGTATAAGCAGTTCTGAAACAGGTATTCGGTCGAGATTAGCCCTCCATACGAAGCATTTGACTTTGAGGGGGATAAGTTTTGACCAACATATCGATGTTTCTGTGAAATGATTACAGGAATCATCTATTAGCAGTGATGTCGTCCTCGATCTTGCTCGTACCTCTTGTCAGTTGCTATTTCATCTACACAAATCGCCAATAGATTTCTTTCCTAATTTGTGCAAAATCATTCATGATCATGGTCTGAGTGGCATGTAAACATTGTATTGTGGCCTCCTCGTATGTTGGACACAGGAGCATTTTTCCAACAAGAATTGGACACAATAGCCTTTTTCCTTGTGCCATAGACAATCTAATTTTTCCTTCATCGTCATGAACACCATCAACATGAGCAAATGAATTATGAGTTAAAACTAGAAAGTTAGTTGAAATAAAATTTTTTGTCAAATATAAAGATTTAAAAAAAAAAAATTTTAATCAACATTGCCAATTATGGTAAACTGCAATAGCTAAAAAAATTGAAAAAAAAAGTGAGGTTTAAAAAAAATAGAAAAATGGTTTGTTTAAGAAAGAAGAAATCCAAAAATGTAATTTTTTTAATAATATTAACTTTTTTGTGATAAACACCTTGGTGTCTCACTGACAGGGTCGTTCGACTGTTGAAATCCTAAGTCGATGAGGACTTGGAGACCAAACAATCTAATTTATGGAAAATTTAGTTTATGGCAAGTTGGTCGTAGGTTTCCTAGTCTAATACAAGTTGGTATGTTAGGCTATATATACATGTCCATAATCGAGTTTATGATTATGAGAACAGATTGTAAAACATTGGTTTTGAGTGATTTTCCAATTAATCAAAGAGTTATTTTGGTTATTTTGTTTTGCATTCTTGTTTTCTAAACTTTAATTGGTATCAGAGCTTAGGGCTTGTGAAAACGTAGGGCGGCCGGTTTGAGAGTCGGTTTCAAGAAAAGTGTAGCCCTTCGTTGCGGGGCAGACGCAGCAGGAACCGGGTTCAGTTTAAGGGGGTGTGGATTGTTTTTTAGCGCGAGTTGAAGCATCTCAATAGCAGCCCCGATTTTTCTTGATCGGACTTGTTCTAAGGTAGAGAGAGACTAACCGGAAACATGGAATAAACAGACGGGAAGATGTCAAAGCGGGTGGCTTTGATTCAGTTCGTTTTACGGGAGACGGAAGACGGTAAAGGTAGTCGTGACCTTATCTTGTTGTTCGGTGGAAAAGTGGTTTCAGAACAAGTTTGATTAGGTCGGGGTTGTCAAAAGGAGAATAAAATGTTGTTGGTTAAAGAAGGAGGTTCGATGACGTTTCAAGTTCCGGTTTTGACTCCAACGAATTATCTGGTGTGGGGAATCAAAGTCAAGTTGATTATGGATGCACACAACATATGCGAGAAGGATGAATCGAGGGCGTTCGGTGGAAGAATCTCTCAGAATTTGATGGATCAACAAAGTTATGACTGTCAAGACAAGAAAGGAATGTACAAACAACACGGTATGAACATTATGACGGTGGAAGTTCAAATCAGATGACTTTAGATCTGGCCGGGGAGAGGTTGTGAATCCAGGAAAAGTTAAGATGGTAATGAACGTATCCAACGGGATGACATGTTACATGTTACGTGTGTTGTGAACAATCAAAATGGTACGGATGACTTTAGACGTGACCGAGGTGGAGGTTGGGTGTCCGGAAAAGTCGAGAATCGAGATGGTTCGAAAAGAATGTGATTTTTCAGAATGTGACAACAACGACGAGCATGTATTTTAAATACGGATCGGGGTTGAAGAAATCTCTAGAAGGAATTAGAGATTCAGGGGTGATTATTGGAATCCTAAGTCGATGAGGACTTTGAGACCAAACAATCTAATTTATGGAAAGTTTAGTTTATGGCAAGTTGGTCATAAGTTTCCTAGTCTAATACAAGTTGGTTTGTTATGCTATATATACATGTCCATAATCGGGTTTATGATTATGAGAACAGATTGTAAAACATTGGTTTTGAGTGATTTTCCAATTAATCAAAGAGTTATTTTGGTTATTTTGTTTTGCATTCTTGTTTTCTAAACTTTAGCGACATCATCTTTTTGAACCGAGGAACGCCTCAAAATCTTTCATTATCTTCATCCTTGTGACTATTTTTTGGTTTAGATTCTCACAAACTGCCCATGGTCTCCAAATTTTTAGAACCCTATTTTTTTCATACCCTAATTAATTATTGTAGAGATTTTGTTTTTTTTTTTGTTTGATGTATTATCGTAATAAAGCGGCAAAACAAAAGAAAAATACCTGGAGCCAAAAAAAAATGTTGGAGGAAACTAAGCGACATGCCGACATCCACTTTAGCAGTGGTTTAAATATCCTCAAATGTTCTGGACGAGTTAGAAAAAATGATCATTATCGTTATTATAAATTTTTTATTTTTAAATAAATATATATACATATATAACTTAATAAATAAAAATTTGACCCTAAAAAAATTGGGTCCTATGTAGCTGCCAACTTTGCCCTTCCCTCAATGCCCCCATGCATATGATTCTTCAAAAAACTGATGAGACGATGAATTAAGAACCGAGAAATGCCTCAAAATCTTTCATCATCTTCATTTTTTTATTATTTTTTGGTTCAATTCTCACAAATCTGCACATGAATGATGTATCCTCGAATTGCTGCAATACTTGCAAACTAGAGGCAAGAGAAAATTTGAAGTCTAATTGAAATTTTACAATCACTAATTCAAGTAAGTTTCATTATTATGTGAAGGCTCCAAAGATATTCAAAGGGATCAATAAGTAATATTGATGTACGTGCATATAATTTTATTAATCAATTTGTCAATTAATGATTTTTAATTACTAGTTAGTGTGAGTCTGAAAATTAATATGGTTGTCTATTTCAATCATGGATACGATGCGAGGGGAATGGTGGATTGTGGTATGTGGTTCATGAAAACTTTCCAATATATAACTCTCTTAATCTATGTTACTGTTTATGATTTTCAGTTACTAGTTATGAATTTCGATTCCCAACAATGGATATGGTGGTTACATTTTAATCATGTATATTATGGTCATAAAGTTTGTATTTGACTGATGTTATTTTCTTACTTATGTTTAAAACCTTGATTTTTTATTACAAATCATTCTCATTGTGAAATTCAAATACCTAATTACAAATTATTCTCATTGTGAAATTCAATTACTTCTTCAAATACTTACGAAAATTAAATATTTTATGTTGTGATTGATAACTAAAGTGTTGTGATTAATGTTCTTTTATTGTTACTTAGATTGTTTCAGTTTAAGCGTTTTATTAGTAATAAATTAATGATGATAATTAGTTATATATTGTTGATTGTGAATTTTCATAAGTCTATATTTTGATTGTTTCTATATGATTATGCATTATGTTTCACATAATATATATATATATATATATATATATATATATATATATATATATATATATATATATATATATATGAAAATCTCCAGAAAAGTCCTAAAATTTTAGTATATATATATATATATATATATATATATATATATATATATATATATATATATATATATATATATATGAAAATCTCCAGAAAAGTCCTAAAATTTTAGTCTAATTTATGAAAAAGTCCCGAACTAATTTTTGTTTACAGAAAAGCACAGAATACCGGCTAAAACTTCGAAAAAACCCTTTTTGGCCGGTTTCGTAGATTTAGCCGGTATTCTGTCCTTTTTCGTTAGTTTGCTCAAAATATTAAGGCTTTTCTGAAAATTACCCGATAACCAAAATATTGGGACTTTTTTGAAAATTATTATGAAATTAATGGATATTATTATTAACAAATCATATATAAACATAAAAAACATTTTTTTATTATAAATAAAGGAAGTACATTTGTTGCTAATTTTTAGGAATATAATGGTCGACTATGTATTCTCTATTGTTTGTTGACCACTTCAAAGTCTATTTGTTCTTCCTATGTATCGTTGTGGGTGTGATAGTGAAAAATATTCTGTTAGGCGTGACCAATACAAGAGTTGATAATATTTCACAATCAATAAGTGTCTATTTGCTATTAGGCATGATGCTATATGATCACATGTTATTAGAAAATATCATTACACGAACATATAGATCTTTCATTATGTTATTTAACCTAACTACCACCTAACCTCCAAACATTACCCGGTAACAACCATAAAATTACAAACATCTATCGATAGTGAAAAGTAAACTTTGAACGACAATTTAAATAGATAATCACCCTTCACTTGTTTCCATATAAATTATCATTCACGGTTCACTTTTCATATTTTATAGACGTGTGTTAGCCGATGGTTGTTAACATGTGAGGTATGAATGTTGGTTTGTAGTTAGGTTAAACAACATAAGAGGAACACCAACATTAGAGGAATGCTAACTAAGTACATCTCACCATCATACCCACAACAATGCATAGGAAGAACGTAGAGAGTTTAAGTGGTCAGGAAGCAATAGAGAAGTACTTAGACCACCAATTTATTATTAGAAATTAGCAACAAATGTATTTCTTTTTTTTATAATAAAAATATTTTTTATGTTTATAAATGATTTGTTAATAATAATATCCTTTAATTTCATGGTAATTTTCAAAAAGTCCCAATATTTTGGTTATTATGTTATTTTTGGAAAAGTCCCAAAATTGTGAGCAAACTAACGAAAAATGACAGAATACCGGCAAAATCTGTGAAACCGGCCGAAAATGGTTTTTTCGAAGTTTTAACCGGTATTATGTGCTTTTCTGTAAACAAAATTTAGTTTGAGACTTTTTCATAAATTGGACTAAAATTTTAGGACTTTTCCTGTAGATTTCCCTATATATATATATATATATATATATATATATATATATATATATATATATATATATATATATATATATATATATATATATATATATATATATATATATATATATATATATAAGGTTAATACCCGTGGAAACCACGGATAAGAAAGAAAAATATTATTGATATTTTAAATCGTAATGAATAATCAAATATTTGTAAAAAGTTAATAATTTAAAAAGATATAAGTTTTGTCTATAAATTTATAATAACTAGCTAAAATTAATATATACATCGTTATGAATATCCGGTCTATGTTTAGTATGTGTAGATATTTGATAAAATAATGTTTTTGTACAATGCAATATAAATTTAAATGGAGTAAAAACACAATCAATCTTGGAATTATAAAATGATGGTAATATAATAAACATACATAAACACAACATAATAAATTACAAATTAAAATTATGAATGAAGTGTGAGTTACTGAAATTATATAAAAAATAATATTAAAAATTAAAATCTACAAATTGTATATAAAATTCTAAAAGCTTCTTCATCTAGAAATTGAATATACAACAACAATAATACTTCAAAAAATGTTTGAGAAAAAATTATGAATGTCGTACTAACATTAACATTTTTATATCAAATAAAGAACAATTTCATATTAAATATTTTTTTTTCAATTTAGAAAAAAAAATGTTTTTGGTGCTTATAAAAGAAAAAGAAATTTCAAAATAAAAACTTATTTTTAAATTATTCTATTGCAAAAATATGATTGTTTGTGTAAAAGTTAAAAAAAAATGATTGTTTTGTTAAAAGTTTTGCTCATTTTACTAATTTTGTGATTTTTTTAGACTATTTGTGTTATATTTCCCATTAAGAATAATGTCTTATAATTACTATATTTTCGCATCAACAAAATGTGATTGTTAATTTTAGAGAATAGAAAAACGAACACTTCATGAATATTAATATACCGGTAAGATGAGTCCTTGATGGTTAATCTAGAGGCTAATTTATCCATCGGTTTGAATTTCTATTGATATAAAAAGAAAATATGTATCTTGTAATTTGGATCAACCAATAAATAGTTTTATTTCCTTTAACTTTGATGCTAAAATAATAATTATTAATTACTATATACTTTTTTAGGGAAAATACCGGGTATAGACATTATTTGGGGTTTAATTCCAAAATATAGACACAAAAATTTGAATTTCCGGATATAGACATGGATTCCGCGGAGGTAGCTCAGCGGAGCTCCGCGAAATCCACTGTAGCTACGCGGAATGGCAAAATCGTAAATAAATGACGAAAAAAAAACTCCTCCAATGATTCTTTAATGTAATGATCTCTAATTAAAAGACCAATTTTTTTCCACCTCACATTCATTCCAAATATTGTCAAGAAAAATTCATACTATCATGAAAATAATTAGTTGGGGGAATGAATATAAACCCCGAAGAATCAATTTGAAAAAAAAAAAAAAAAAAAAAAACTGAATATCCATACATCGGAGCTACCTCCGCGGAGCTCCGCGGAATCCACTTTATCTCCGCGGAATGGATCTTGAGGTTTTTTTTTAATACACTAATTTATCTACGATTTTGCCATTCCGCGGAGCTACAGTAGATTCCGCGGAGCTACCTCCGCGGAATGCATGTCTATACCCGGAAATGTTCATTTTCATGTCTAAATTTTGAAAATACCCCCCATTTTTTTACTATTGCCGTTATTTTCCCTACTTTTTATTTGGCCTTTGATTTTTTTAATTTCTTATTTTTAGGAGGTAATGATTTGGATCAACAAACAAATGGTTTTATTTCCTTTGACTAAACTGCACAAATGGTCCCTGTGGTATGTCGAAAATTGCCACTTTGGTCCAAAAAGGTTTGGACTAGCACCAGAGGTCCAAAGTTTTCATTTTGTTGCGAGTTTGGTCCAATCTATTTTGAACTTTTTCATAATGACGATTTTGCCCTTATTTTTTCATTTTTCCTTTTTTCTATTTCATTAAATACTTTTCTAATTAAAAAAATAAATTTTTATAATTTTTTATAATATAAAAAAATACTCTCTCTCTCTCTCCACATCCCAAGAACACATACCACCATCATCTTCTTCAATCTTAGATCTTGAGGTCACACCCTTTCTTGCCCGCTCCTTTTTATTCTCTCTACAAACTTAATGCAACTAATTTCTCTCAGGATCTCTCGTGCTCATCCCCTCTGTTTGCGATCGACACATTGATGTGTGTGTGTGTGTCACTGCTTTCCGTTCGAACAAACCCACACACATGAGGGTTTTTGTGCGCCATTGATTAAATCACAGATACCTGTTGCTGTTCGAAGTCGATATGCAGGTGAGAGGAAAGGGCGAAGTCGATTTAGCACTCGATCTGTCGTCCAACAACCACCGAATTCGTCATCCTCTTTCTCCGGCCATCCTTCTTGTTTTGAGCTTGCAAACCCTCGTTTCAGATCTGGAACAACATCGTCTTCGTCCATGGATCATTCTTCCCCCATAGTTGATGTTCCCAAAAACAAAAACAAACCAGTAAACGCGGATCCGGAGCTCCAGATGGGGGTGATGACGGAGAGCCTTGCGGAGGCAATTGAGGTGAGATAGCCGGCGACCACGAATTCCAGTAGCAAGAGCATAAATAAGGCTTTCTTGTTTACCAAACCCGCCTCCAGATCTGAACCATTTGCGTTTGAGATCCAAACCGCAACAAGAAATCATATAGTTTTTGTTGTTGTTTTCTGAAGATACCAAACCATCAACCCTCAATCCATAGACCTAGGGGCTAAGGAAAAGAATTCATATTATTTCAAGTTGCAGAGAGGGACATTGGGGTTTACAGGAATATATGTAAGCTTGACGAACATTTTAATGGGAAGTGCTTGTGTGTTTGTTGGGTGTTTATGAAGGGATAATTTGACCTGCAAGTTTCCTTAAGAGAGAGAGAGAGAGAGAGAGAGATTTTATTTTTTGTTTTATTTTTAATTGTTTTATACAATGTTGTAATAAAAGAAAATTGAAAAATAAAATAATAAAGGGCAAATCCGTCATTATAGAAAGTTTTAAAATTTTTAGACCAAACTCGCAACAAAATGAAAACTTTTGACCTATGGTGCTAGTCCAAACCTTTTTGGACCAAAGTGGCAATTTTCGACATACCGCAGGGACCATTTGTGCAGTTTAGTCATTTCCTTTTACTTTGATGCTATAATCATTATTAATAATTATTATATACTTCTCATTTGGCCTTTGAACAGCCACCTCAAGAATAGAAGCAACTGATAGCTTTAGTGTTTAAATATTCGTATACATATTCAGTTTTTAGGAATGCCAAGTTAACTCTCAATTACAAATACATCATAACACATCAAAATAAATAAATGTCAAGATTAAAAGAAAAATGAACAATTATATACTCTTAAGTTAAAAAATAAACAATTATATACTCTTAAGTTCCTACAACAATGAAAATAAGATTAACCAATGTATATATAGCCCACTCTCTTTGTTTACACTACTTTGTTGTAATGTGAATATACCTTTAAGAAAAATACCATAAAAGTCCCCATGTTTATAGAAATGTGTATATGTGTAGAAAACTTTGTGGCAGACCGACCTGTAGACATACCAAAAAAGGATTCCTAAAAGAACTTCGATTTTTGAAATAACCATATCTCCATCCCCATCTCAATCTCCATCTCCATACTTAATAAAAACCTCTTTTATGTGCCACTTGTCATTTTTTTAAACTTCATTTTGCCACGTGTCATGTTTATGTTTACCCAAAATTTGTTTTCCCGCTCATCTTCCTTCCTTTGTTAACGAATGTCATCCCCAAAAAATCAGGGATCTTAATTTAAAACTTAGTTGTTATCCCAATAAATCAGGAATCCTAATTCATCTCTTAATTTCTATATTTTTATTATGCATTCCATTGATGCATCTCACCGTTTGCTATTCCCTATGTGATGCTGTAACGTCCCAATTTTCAGGTCGAAAAATTTCTTTTTAATTAACTGACTCATAAAAACATTCATAAGAAATCACTGTGAAAACACATCATCTCATAAACAATGTATCATGTCTGAAAACCCAAGTCATAAAATAATAACATATCAGAGTACAATCCCAGAAAGCTCCATGCGAAAATCATGTATGTGTGTGTGATGCGATGCTACGCCGCCGGCTCCTTCCCCTTAGACGAAGAGGTACCTGAAACCAAAACCAAAACCGTAAGCACAAAGCTTAGTGAGTTCCCCCATCATACCACATACTATACAATATCCTCGGTATCTTTCAACCGGTAATCATCGTCGGTATCTTTCAACCGGTAATCATCATTGGTATCTTTCAACCGGTAACTGTCATCGGTATCTTTCAACCGGTAACTGGGGACTATTCCACCCCCTACCACTAGCATACAACAACAAGATATAAACATACAGTCAGACATATCCGGGTACTGACCTACCCTTTGGTCCTAAGGACCGCTATCAGGGAAACCAATCCCTATCATACACGTAACATATCATACAAATAAAACTCATGACCAAAGCATGTAACCAGACCAAGATAATTATCACAAAGACAATCATCTTCTAAATACTCCTCTTTGGTGGGTCGGCATTGTGACCTTAGACCCACCCCTACTGGAAGGTAACTCACCTCGTACGAGAAACTGCTGATAAGCTGTGCGGGAAACTTCCGTCCGCTGCCGCTCTGGAAATCCTCCGGCTATAATCCCCACCAACCACTTAGTTAGAAACTGATATCTACTCTTAGGGTAAAATGATCATTTTACCCCTAACCAAGTCCAAGCCAAAGTCAACCTTCAGTTGACCCGACTCGCCGAGTTGGGCCGTAAACTCGTCGAGTCCATTCCCTTTACTCGTCCTTATCCACGACTCGACTCGTCGAGTTTGGCAACGACTCGACAAGTTCCCCTTCCTTACGAACATCAATGAACCTTCATCCGACTCGCCGAGTCGGATGAACACTCGCCGAGTTCACCTTCAACTGATGAACAAGTCCTGACCTTGACTCGCCGAGTTGTATGAACAACTCGTCGAGTTCATCTTCAAACATAAGGAGATTGCCTTGGACTCGCCGAGTCTGTTCTAGCACTCGTCGAGTCCCATGAACTCCAGGTCTAAAATTAAGTCCAATGTGTTGGGTCACTCTTTCTGTCCTGGTACAACCCTTCTAACACCCAACTGAGTCCTTCTTAGCCTCAACAGATATGGGACTCAAAGCCTTGGACTCGTCGAGTCCCAAGAACGGACTCGCCGAGTCGATAACATCCACACCCTAAATCCTCGATTTCTGATGTACAACACTTGACCAAAATTTAGATCTAAGCTCCTTCAATCGTTCTAGCACGTAAAGTTACAAACTTTACGTGCATGCATGGGACTTTGAGCTCAAAAGGACATAAAATAAGCTCTAGTGTTGCATGGGGCCTTCCTTGGGTGCAAAAGCAACCCAAATCTGCCTTGTGACCCCTATAAAGACCTGATTCCAAAGCCTCAACCCCAACCATGTTTGCAATCATGGTTGGTTACCAAAAATGGCTTATAAAAGCCCTAAATCTCCCCAAAAAGGGATCTATCAAATGAAAGAGCAAGGTACAGACTTTATACCTCTCTAAGACTGCAAATGATGAACCAAACTCGAATCCTTCAGTCTCCTCTTAATCCTTCTATGCTCTTCCTTCTTCCTTGAGGTCAAAACCCACAAAAATCACTCAAAAGCCTTAGATCTTGCACCAAAACACTTAGGGTTTGCTATGGAGGGTTTCTGGGAGCATAAAGGGGCGATGGAGGCTGCATAAGGTTGTTTAAATAGGGTACAAACCCTCAGATTAGGGTTTTGTCCAGTCAGAGCCTACTCGTCGAGTCCGGGACCCGACTCGACGAGTCCATCACTTAAATCCCACGCCTCATCCCGCTTCTACTCGGCGAGTCGGTCCTTCAACTCGCCGAGTCCAAGGCCAAAAATGCAAAATATTTAAATAAAAATACATACCAAGAACCAGGTGCTACAAATCTCCCCCACTTATTTTAGACTTCGTCCTCGAAGTCTGCTGCTCGATCCTGGAACAGCTCTGGGTAATGCTCCATCATCTCATCCACCGACTCCCAAGTCCATTCCGAGCCCTTCCGGTGCTGCCATTGCACCTTTACCAGCTCAACCCTCTTGTTCCTCAGATCCTTCGACTTCCGGTCGAGAATCACTACAGGCCGCTCGATGTAATTCAGGCTGTCATCACCTGAATATCCTCTAATGGTACCACTGCCGAGTCGTCCACCAGACATTTCCGTAACTGGGAGACATGAAAAGTGCTATGAATCTTACTGAGTTCGGTTGGCAGATCCAACCTATATGCCACCTTGCCCACCCGGGCTATAACCCTGAAAGGTCCAATATACCTGGGACCCAACTTGCCCCATTTCCTGAATCGGATGACGCCCTTCCGTGGCGACACCTTCAGGAGAACCATATCCCGGACCTGAAACTCCAGGTCCGATCGGCGCTTGTCGGCATAACTTTACTGCCGACTCTGAGCAGTCTGAAGTCTGCTTCGAACCTGTTGAATCCTCTCTGTCTTCTTGAGCACCACTTCGGTGCTTCCCATGACCCTCTGGCCAACCTCACCCCAACATATTGGGGTTCTGCACTTCCTCCCGTATAACATCTCGAAGGGAGGACGGTCAATACTCGCATGATAGCTATTATTATACAAGAACTCCGCCAACGGAAGGTAGGTATCCCAGCTACCTCCGAAGTCTAAAACACATGCCTGCAGCATATCCTCTAATGTCTGGATGGTCCGCTCGCTCTGGCCATCCGTCTGCGGGTGAAAGGCGGTGCTAAAATGCAGACGAGTACCCAGCTCGTCATGAAACTTCTTCCAAAACCTGGAAGTGAACCGCACATCCCTGTCTGAAATCACCGATACTGGCACCCCGTGTCGCGCCACTACCTCCCTGATATAGATATCGGCCAACCTTTCGGCCGAAATACTTTCCTGAATCGGGATAAAATGGGCGCTCTTGGTCAATCGATCAACGATGACCCAAATCGAATCCACTCCCCGCGCGGTCCTGGGAAGCTTTGTGATAAAATCCATCGTAATGTCCTCCCATTTCCACAGCGGAATATCCAATGGCTGCATCTTGCCGTGTGGCCTCTGGTGCTCGGCCTTGACCTTCCTGCAGGTCAAGCACCGCTCCACATACCATGCTACATCCCGCTTCATGCAGGGCCACCAATAGTCAGGACGAAGATCTCTATACATCTTCGTCGCTCCGGGATGGATAGAAAATCTGGATTTGTGTGCCTCCTCCATCAGGATCTGGCGCACGCCTCCATGATAAGGGACCCACACCCTATGGTGAAAGGTCAATAACCCTCGGCTATCATAGTCGAAGGAGGAAACCTGTCCCACAATCCGCTCGCTCTTCCGATGTTCCTCCTTCATGGCCTCCTGCTGGGCCTCCCGAATCTGCTCCAAAGGCGGAGTCACCACTGTCATCCTCAGACAGATATCCCTGATCGGCACTGCCTTGCGGCTAAGCGCGTCGGCCACCACATTGGCCTTCCTCGGGTGGTAGAGGATCTCACAGTCATAATCCTTTACCACATCAAGCCACCGACGCTGCCTCATATTCAGATTTGGCTGGTCCATGAGATACCTCAGGCTTTTGTGGTCCGTGTAAATCGTACAACGAACCCCATAGAGGTAATGACGCCAAATCTTGAGGGCGAACACAACAGCCCCCAGCTCCAAATCATGCGTCGGGTAGTTCGCCTCGTGAGGCTTCAGCTGCCTCGAAGCGTAAGCAATGACATCCCCTCTCTGCATCAATACTGCGCCCAAACCCGAGATGGGCACATCACAGTACACGACGAGATCCTCCATGCCCTCTGGCAGGGCTAAGATTGGCGCCTCGCATAATCTCTGCCTCAATGTCTTGAATGCAGCCTGCTGCTCAGGCCCCCAACGAAAGACCACGACCTTCCTCGTCAACCTGGTCAGGGGCACGACTATCTTGGAGAAGTCCTGAATGAATCTACGATAATAGTCTGCCAATCCCAGAAAGCTCCGAATCTCAGATGGAGACCTCGGAACCTCCCATATCATCACGGCCTCCACTTTGGCCGGATCTACCGAAATCCCGTTCTGGTTGACAAGGTGCCCAAGAAACTGCACCTCGTGCAACCAAAACTCACACTTGGAGAACTTAGCATATAAGTTCTCCCTTCTCAAAGTCTCCAGAACCTCTCGCAGATGCTCCTCATGCTGCTCTCGCGTCTTGGAGTAAACCAAGATATCATCAATAAACACTATCACAGACCGGTCTAACATCGGTCTACACACACGGTTCATGAGGTCCATGAACGCGGCAGGAGCATTGGTGAGCCCGAAAGGCATCACCACAAACTCATAGTAGCCATAGCGCGTCCGAAACGCAGTCTTCTGCACATCCTCCTCTCTGACCCTCATCTGGTGATACCCTGAACGCAGATCAATCTTGGAGAACCAAGACGCTCCCTGTAGCTGGTCAAAGAGGTCATCAATCCTCGGGAGTGGGTAACGGTTCTTCACCGTTACCTTATTCAGCTCGCGATAATCTATACACATCCGATACGACCCGTCCTTCTTCTTCACAAATAGAATCAGGGCTCCCCAGGGAGAACTACTCGGTCTAATGAATCCCTTGTCTAACAGCTCCTGCAGCTGTGTAGACAACTTCTGCATCTCAGGAGGAGCCAACCGATACGGTGCCTTGGCTATCAGAGCCGCACCAGGGACTAGGTCGATCTTGAACTCCACCTGTCGCTCCGGAGGTATCCCAGGCAACTCCTCAGGGAATACGTCCGCAAACTCTCGTACCACGGGCACATCGCCCACCGTCGCCCTACCCGCCTCCCGGGTATCCGTAACATAGGCGACATAACCTGCGCAACCCTGCTGGAGCCCTCGCTGCCGAACATAAAGCTGGTCCTCGTTGTGGCCTTTTGCCCTGAACCACCAGCTCTCCCCCACTAGGGGTCCTAATCCGCACTGACTGTTGCGCGCAGTCAATCACTGCCCCATTGGGGCTTAGCCAATCCATACCGATAATAAACTTGTTCCCCCGCAAAGGTATGGGAACCAGATCTACCAGATAACGTTCCTCAAACAGCCTCAAAACACAATCCCGGTAGACCTGTGACGTTCGTACCGACCGGTCGTCCGCAATCTCGACCTCTAGAGGGCAATCCAACATGCACGAAGACTCCGGAAACTTCTTGCTAAGCGCAAGAGAGACAAACGATCGGGTAGCACCCGAATCAAACAATACCTGAACTGGAATACCGTTCACATGGAACGATCCTAACCAGAACGCATACATAACATATCAACATCACAACAGCATATCATAAAAGCATAAACAAGAAGTCATACCCGTCACCACATAGGGTGCAGCGCGTGCCTCCTCGGCTGTCAGCTGAAACGCTCGGCTCCGAACCACTGGAGCCTCCAACTTGGCCTTCCGGCCATCCACAACCCGTGTTGTCGCTGGAGTCGGTGCCACTGCCGGCGTCGGTGCCACTGCCACTGTCAATCTAGGGCAATTGGCCTTTTTATGGCCCTTCTGATTGCAATGAAAGCAAATCAGGTCTGATATCTGAATCGTAGGAGTAGGGGCAGTGCAATCTCTGCCAAAATACGCAACCTTGCCACACTTATAGCAGCCTGAACCCGACCCAGTGCTACAAGCTCCCTCATGTGACCGACCGCATTTCCCACAGCGGTCCCGCCCTGACTGGCCTTTCGGCCTACCATCGGATCCCTTAGGCTTCTTCCCCGAAGCCCCCGTCATCAGCCCCTCCGCTGCCTTCCTCTTCCGGATGTGCTCCGGATCAATCTCCCTCTCCCTAGCCCTGGCAATCATGGAATCCAGGTTAGGGCAAGCTGAGAAACTGACATGCTCCCGGATGTCAGCTCGTAGCATGTCATGGTAGCGGGTCCTCCTCATGTCCTCATCACCCGCATACTGGGGAACCAGCAATGCCCTCTCCCGAAACTTGGCGGTGATCTCCGCCACAGTCTCCGTAGTCTGTCTCATGTCCAAGAAATCTGTGGCCAGCTGCTGAAGCTCCACAGCTGGCGCAAACTCCGCCCTGAATCTGGTCACAAAGTCTGACCAGGTCATAGCCTCAATAGCCGAGGCTCCCAATGAGTCACCAACAGACTCCCACCAATCTCTAGCTCTGTCTCTCAAACACCCTGCTGCATATCTCACCTTCGACCCCTCGGGGAAGAAGCTGGTCAGCTGCGCAGACTCGATGTCTGCGATCCATCTCCTAGCAGCAATGGGGTCTTTCACCCCGTGGAAATCCGACGCACCACTCCCACGGAAGTCCTTAAAGGACAGTGTGTGCGTACTCGTCTGGCTAGACGCCATATCACTCCTGAATGCCCTGAGGCGATCCTCCATCAGCTCAACAATCCCTTCCTTGATCGACCCGAAAATGACCGGGGTCGACTCAAGAATGCCTCTCGTGATCTCAGACGCGATGAACTTGCGCAGCCCGTCATCAACCTGCTCGGATCCTGCACCCGAGCCTAATCCTGATCCTGATCCGGAACCTCTTGCTCCATGACGCGTGGTCACCATGCTGAAAATGCACGCATAAACGTCAGGATCATACATACTCTCGAGAGGTCTAACACACTCTCCAGGGTTCCCGGTTCTGTCTCAACCTTCCTTGATTCGAGTATGGATCCTCTGCTTCCAGTAGTACGGGCCCATACTACCTTCCACATCTATCCATGCTTTCCTCAAGGACTGCTTCGACTTCACCAAGTCCCTTTCACCGATGCCCCTTTCCACTGACCTCATCCTAGGTTTTCCTAGGGTACTCTCCGACCTACTCTCCGCCATCAGCTGCACTAGGAGTCCCCACCACTTCCCCCTAACTAACTTGCGGATACTGTTACATATCCGTTCCTTAGCTAGTTGAAGGTGGCCAGAACCCCCATACCACAAAGCAAGCAGCATTCGAGCATTGGGTAACCAAATCAGGCATAACCTACACAGGCCATCCTACTGCTGACTAAACAGTCCTAGCATACAGCTCATACAACAGGCATATAAGGCATCCTCCAAGACCCTTAGCCCTAACTAGCATGCAATTCTCAGAATCATATATCAGGCACACAAGGCATCCTCCTAGATCCTTAGTCCTATTCTAGCATGCAGTTTTCTGAATCAAAACTATATAGCATAACATATCAAGTATGGGTATCTTGGGGAAAACTTACTTGAGCCCGGCCGGTCGCATGCATCACACACTTCGTCTTTCTTAAAATCCTTCCATTTAGATGTTAGAAAACCATTTTTCCTTGTAAAAACCTTTTAGCCCCTCAGTTTGAGTCCAGACACCCCCGAGGGTGTGTCCGAATCCCTCAAACCAGGGCTCTGATACCAACTTGTAACGTCCCAATTTTCAGGTCCAAAAATTTCTTTTTAATTAACTGACTCATAAAAACATTCATAAGAAATCACTGTGAAAACACATCATCTCATAAACAATGTATCATGTCTGAAAACCCAAGTCATAAAATAATAACATATCAGAGTACAATCCCAGAAAGCTCAATGCGGAAATCATGTATGTGTGTGTGATGCGATGCTACGCCGCCGACTCCTTCCCCTTAGACGAAGAGGTACCTGAAACCAAAACCGAAACCGTAAGTACAAAGCTTAGTGAGTTCCCCCATCATACCACATACTATACAATATCCTCGGTATCTTTCAACCGGTAATCATCGTCGGTATCTTTCAACCGGTAATCATCATCGGTATCTTTCAACCGGTAATCATCATTGGTATCTTTCAACCGGTAATCATCATCGGTATCTTTCAACCGATAATTATCATCGATATCTTTCAACCGGTAACTGTTATCGGTATCTTTCAACCGGTAACTGGGGACTATTCCACCCCCTACCACTAGCATACAACAACAAGATATAAACATACAGTCAGGCATATCCGGGTACTGACCTACCCTTTGGTCCTAAGGACCGCTATCAGGGAAATCAATCCCTATCATACACGTAACATATCATACAAATAAAACTCATGACCGAAGCATGTAACCAGAACAAGATAATTATCACAAAGACAATCATCTTCTAAATACTCCTCTTTGGTGGGCCGGCATTGTGGCCTTAGACCCACCCCTACTGGAAGGTAACTCACCTCGTACGAGAAACTGCTGATAAGCTGTGCGGGAAACTTCCGTCCGCTGCCGCTCCGGAAATCCTCCGGCTATAATCCCCACAAACCACTCAGTTAGAAACTGATATCTACTCTTAGGGTAAAATGACCATTTTACCCCTAACCAAGTCCAAGCCAAAGTCAACCTTCAGTTGACCCGACTCGCCGAGTTGGGCCATCAACTCGTCGAGTCCATTCCCTTTACTCGTCCTTATCCACGACTCGACTCGTCGAGTTTCGCAACGACTCGACGAGTTCCCCTTCCTTACGAACATCAATGAACCTTCATCCGAGTCGGATGAACACTCGCCGAGTTCACATTCAACTGATGAACAAGTCCTGACCTTGACTCGCCGAGTTGTATGAACAACTCGTCGAGTTCATCTTCAAACATAAGGAGATTGCCTTGGACTCGCCGAGTCTGTTCTAGCACTCGTCGAGTCCCATGAACTCCAGGTCTAAAATTAAGTCCAATGCGTTGGGTCACTCTTTCTGTCCTGGTACAACCCTTCTAACACCCAACTGAGTCCTTCTGACCCTCAACAGATATAGGACTCAAAGCCTTGGACTCGTCGAGTCCCAAGAACGGACTCGCCGAGTCGATAACATCCACACCCTAAATCCTCGATTTTTGATGTACAACACTTGACCAAAAGATAGATCTAAGCTCCTTCAATCGTTCTAGCATGTAAAGTTACAAACTTTACGTGCATGCATGGGACTTTGAGCTCAAAAGGACATAAAATAAGCTCTAGTGTTGCATGGGGCCTTCCTTGGGTGCAAAAGCAACCCAAATCTGCCTTGTGACCCCTATAAAGACCTGATTCCAAAGCCTTAACCCCCAACCATGTTTGCAATCATGGTTGGTTACCAAAAATGGCTTATAAAAGCCCTAAATCTCCCCAAAAAGGGATCTATCAAATGAAAGAGCAAGGTACAGACTTTATACCTCTCTAAGACTGCAAATGATGAACCAAACTCGAATCCTTCAGTCTCCTCTTGATCCTTCTATGCTCTTCCTTCTTCCTTGAGGTCAAAACCCACAAAAATCACTCAAAAGCCTTAGATCTTGCACCAAAACACTTAGGGTTTGCTATGGAGGGTTTCTGGGAGCATAAAGGGGCGATGGAGGCTGCATAAGGTTGTTTAAATAGAGTACAAACCCTCAGATTAGGGTTTTGTCCAGTCAGAGCCTACTCGTCGAGTCTGGGACCCGACTCGACGAGTCCATCACTTAAATCCCGCGCCTCATCCCGCTTCTACTCGGCGAGTCGGTCCTTCAACTCGCCGAGTCCAAGGCCAAAAATGCAAAATATTTAAATAAAAATACATACCAAGAACCAGGTGCTACAAATCTCCCCCACTTATTTTAGACTTCGTCCTCGAAGTCTGCTGCTCGATCCTGGAACAGCTCTGGGTAATGCTCCATCATCTCATCCACCGGCTCCCAAGTCCATTCCGAGCCCTTTTGGTGCTGCCATTGCACCTTTACCAGCTCAACCCTCTTGTTCCTCAGATCCTTCGACTTCCGGTCGAGAATCGCTACAGGCCGCTCGATGTAATTCAGGCTGTCATCGACCTGAATATCCTCTAATGGTACCACTGCCGAGTCGTCCACCAGACATTTCCGTAACTGGGAGACATGAAAAGTGCTATGAATCTTACTGAGTTCGGTTGGCAGATCCAACCTATATGCCAACTTGCCCACTCGGGCTATAACCCTGAAAGGTCCAATATACCTAGGACCCAACTTGCCCCGTTTCCTGAATCGGATGACGCCCTTCCATGGCGTATTACACTAAACTTAAATCAAATAATCTTTTTAGTTATTAACAATCTTGTGTTAATGATCATTAACAATCTTTTTAGTTATTAACAATCTTGTGTTAATGATCATTTTTTAGTTATTAACAATCTTGTGTTAATGATCATTTTTTATGTTTTGACGTATTACACTAAACTTAAATCAAATAATTTTTAATATAATGTCCAATTTATTTTATTAAAGTGATTCATCATATTTTTAATTTAAAATGGAGGCTAGAATATGTATTTTTTATAAGACATCGGGGTACCCTAAAAAGAATAAAGATTTCGTTATGAATTGTTGTAAACCCGATAAGATACCCAAAACCCGACGGGAAAACCCGAAACCCAATGGGGCGCCCCGATAAGATACCCGAAAAGATATCGGGGCGGGTTTGGGAAACCATGTCCCGCCCCGAACCCGCCCTGTTGCCATTCCTAAGCCTACTCGTCGAGTCCGGGACCCGACTCGACGAGTCCATCACTTAAATCCGGCGCCTCATCCCGCTTCTACTCGGCGAGTCGGTCCTTCAACTCGCCGAGTCCAAGGCCTAAAATGCAAAATATTTAAATAAAAATACATACCAAGAACCATGTGCTACAGATGCGTCGATTAAACTCTGGAATACACAGCTCTCTCCTACATCATTCTCTCTCGCCAACAGTCAGTTCCAGAAGAAAGCAAATATACTTCCGCCTTCGCCATGTATTCTCCCTGCAACAACTGCAACAACAGGTATACCACTTTGCCACCGTCGGTGATTAGGTTGTTCCTCCGGTAACCGGCCTTCCCACCAAGAAAACGCACGAGCCAAGATTCGTCGTTTTGGGTTCCGGTTGCACCTACCTGCATACTTGGACATCCGAGGCAAGATTCCCAAAGTCAAGCCCTATGCTTTCACGAAACCGCCAAGAATCATGCTTATATGTACTCCGACTGTGAACCCTAATCCTCTCCGGTAATCATCGAGTTTGAATTTTTCAAAATTTTACTTAGTTACACAACATCGATGAGGGGAAATGCTTATGCCATACATGTTTGGTGGATATGTTGTTTGTTTTTTAATGAATGGGTTTCAATTTCACTTTGTGTTTTGATTTCAATTTTTTTTGCCTTCTATTAATGGTGAGCTTTATAATTTCCAGTCACTATTCAGGTTCAGCAATCTTGAGCATGATTTTTTTTTTGCTAATGTGATTTCTTATAAGTAATGTAACATGCAAATACTTGCAAAGTTGGGGGGTGTTTGGATAGGGAAAAAATAGGCTGTTTATTGCTTATTGCTTAATCCCACCGCAATAAGCAAATTTAAGTGTTTGGATATGAGTCTTTAAAAATCAGCTTATTGCGGTAGGAATAAGCAAAATAAGCTGATTTTAATAAGCAAGGGGGGGAATGCTTATTGCTTATTGCTTATTGCTTATTGGTCATTTTACTCATATAAGCTGTTTTATTTTGCCAAACACTTAAATGCTTATTGCTTATTGCTTATTCCCACCGCAATAAGCTAATCCAAACACATTTTTAAAAAATGCTTATTCTCACCACAATAAGCAAATAAGCAATAAGCTAATAAGCTAAAAACTATTTATCCAAACACCCTCTTGGTATGCATAATGATATGTTATACATGAGCTTTGTTTTTTATTCAATTTACCTTTTTGATTAATTAACAAAGATTTTGTGTTAATTGGACAGGTGGTTTTAATTGGTTTGGCGAAAAACTTTTTTTTTCTTCTAAAAGTGAAGAAAGCAAACCTTTTTTACTGTTGTATATAAACAAACTTCATTTTTTAACATCCCATGGTTTTACCTCCTCGGTTTCCTCTTTTGAATCTTACAATCAAAATAATATTGAAGGTTGATAATCATCATTTTATTCAACATGTTCCGGTCAGATGAGATTTTTTTCTACTAAATTTTTTGGCATCTAAGTTGCATCTTCTGTTTTGTTATTATCATTTGAGATAAATGGATAAAGTTGGTTTTGTTTAAAGGGGCGATGGAGTGTACCATTAAGAAAGTAAGAGAAAGCAACATAAACTAGACGACTTGAAAAAAGGGTGGAGCTGCAAAAGGAGCTTTTTTCCGTCTTATCTAAGGCATTACAGGTAATAGGCTTGTATGTTTAGTCTTTAGTTATGGTTGAACAGTGTATTTGTGCTAAAAATTGGTTAAACTTTTTGGACATGGTAAATCTTCTTTTATGATAGCAATTGTGATACTAACACAGACAGGAGACAGGAGACAGAAAATGGAACTATCATTGTGGTCATTTTCTAAATCATTGATTATTCACTCTTTTAGACACATTTTTGGTTGAGAGTTTGGTAATGGGGTAATTAGTTATTTCTAAATGGTTACTAAATTGAAAATAATTTTTTCTTTTTTACTTAATCTTTTTTTCATATTGATACTGGAATGATATGTCAGTTTGTTTGGTTTCTATTACTCAAAATGGAATTTAAATTTATTTTTCTAAAATTGTGTTTGATTTGTATAATATAACATCTTACTATCACCTCTTTTGCCACGTGTCATGTTGAGAAAGCATCATGGGTTGTTTTTTCCCAAGTAAAATGCATAAACTAGCAATGTATTTTCTATTGTCCTCTTATTATGGCAATGTACTTTCATTTCCTTATTACAACAATATAATTTGAAGATTAATTTGTTAGAGCTTAGTACTTTATCACATATTGCTTTATTTAATGGTATTAAGACCTACAATAGTATTGTGTGTGGATTGGAATACAAAAAGACTTGAAAATTTATGTGTTCTCTTTTAATGTTATCTATCTTGCACGTTTTACTACATAAAGTTCTGAACTACATAATTTCCCATTCATGAAACTAATTTTTCAAAAACTCAAAGGTAAATGCTATATTAGAAACAAAAGTTAATATTTAGAAAATAGTTAATTTCAAAACTCGATATAATCTTTGTTCTGACATTAACTCCATCAAAAGTTAATTTTAACAAAATAGCAATGTACTTTTAGTTTTATGTCAAATATTGCATCATACTTTAATTTTTTTATTTCTATTTAAACATTACTTTTTTACAAGGATCATTAAAGACCTCTGTTTGATTAATTATTTTCCTACAAGGATCGTTTATGTACACTACTATTTAGTTAATATTATTCTTTATGCATCTCTCTTACAAAATTTTACGCTCTATCCCATATTAATTAAGCCTTTATTTTTTTTCTTTTTCATATATTATTTTAATGTCTAAGAATGATTTTAGAGACTTAAAATTTAACTATAAAATTTTCACACGACCATATAAGTGGTATTTATGAATACCTATTATATATTGTGGAGGCTAACCTTCAAAATTATAAATAAAAATCTTGTGAATGAAAAAGCACATGCATAATGTCCCATGTATCTTAAAACAATTACTTATTTATTAACATAGTAATAATTATGTTTTTCAAGTACCAAAATTAATTTAATTTTTTAACCGTGGATCCCACGGGTTGTACCCAGTTTGTGTGTTACATCATCCCACTCCCAAATAATTACCGTACAACAGAGGTGGTCATGGGAGGTTAACCGAAATGATATCACTTTGATGAATCACAACATGTTACTTACATTTCTTTCTACACCCCTCGCCCCAATTTACTGGTGAATTAAAGTCGTAATGCTACTTCATGTTTCTTATTGCAAGAAAAAGAAAATTGTCGTGTTTCTTTGTGCTTCTACAATGGCCATAGAAACTTAACACATATCAGTTGCACTTACTCTTTGCTTCCTCTAACAAAATCACAAATATGAAAAAAATCAATCCCTTATTATAAAAGATCACAAAATGGAAGATATAAACATAATGGTTGTTCTTGAAAAACAAAACATATTACCAAAATGGACATACATAAGTAACCTAATAAAAACCGTAAATTTGGTCATCTATTTGTAGCATTGTTGGCAAATAAAACTCATAGAAAGTAACTTTTAGACTAATTGCAGCAGGAAAGCATGAGAAGCTCATTTTTTCCTTTAAACATGACCATCCTAGGAAAGTTGAAAAAAAAAGTATACAGTAGGATTGTCTTTAGGGTTGTAAAGACAATAATACATGTAAAAGAAAACTTCATCAATTACAGTTACAGATTCATCAATTACAATCGAAAGAAAGAGAGAATTTTGCTTCGTGATTTATTGGGATTATTGATTTGTTGAGATTTTTTTTATTACTGATTATACGCAATATCATTTGGTATTTTAAGGGATTTGAAATGTGATTTCTGATTATCCATGTATATTCGGTTTTTAAAGGCCTAAGGGCATTTTTGGGAGTTCACTTGGAATTTTTTTTGGTTGTAGAGATGACATGTGGCAAAAATGTATTTTTTTTTATTAGAATAGGGGATATATTAAGGGTTCCCTTGTGAACATTTCACCCTCGCTATTGGTCCATTTTTTTATCTATTTTCTATTTTTGCCCCACGTTAAGTTTTTAGGTTTATGACTTTTGCCACTTTAGTTTACCACGTTTTATCGTCCTTCTTCTCCAATCATATTCAATCACCGACCCAAATGCTTTTACAACCTTTTCATGCACCCCACCAACTCTTCTCCACCGCCTTATCTCATCTATTTGATACTTTCTCTCCACCACCTCCATCAAAATGCCTGAACATTACATAATCGTCTGCTTAGCCACAACGTCACCACCATCAAAGAACGACCACCTATCGCCCCCTTTCTGTCTTCACTGCTACCAACACTCCTAGATTTCTCATGCCGACGATGTTGTTTATATTATTTATAAGAAAAATGGAAGGAAAAATTACTTTACTTATAAAGTCCTTAAACTTCTAGCAAAATATACTAATGGTAAGTTTTTTCTTTTTTTTAAAATTTTTTTTAGCAATTTGACTAAAAAACATAAGGGTTGTTTGGTTGGCCGAAATCCTACGAAATTATGAAGAATTGGAATTTAATTAAATCATTTTTATATGTTTGGTTCAGTTTTTAAGAATGAATTGGAACCGTGAATGAGATGAACTTTTCATCAAGAGGGAAAGTTCATTTCATTAAGAGGATGAACGAATTAAAATCCAATTAATGATGGAAAATATAAGATTACCATATTATCTTTTTTATTTTTAACTACATATGAAAACCCTATTTGCTAAAATCAATCGACCTTCACTACCTCTGTTATTGCCGCCACCGTCATCACCACCACAACCACTACCGCCATCACCGTCCCCCACCACAACTGTCGATACCACCACCATCACCCATCACAATGTTAGCACCACAAATTCCGTCACTACTAGCCACAAATTCCAAGAAGCATTACAACAAAATAAAGTTGCAGACACCTTAGGAGCACGAATAAGCATATTAAAAGCATGGATGCAGAAAAAATGTTTAGAACAAAAAACAGCACAAGATGCAAAAATTGATTTATGCTGTGACATCCTTTCTAACAAAGTAAATCAATATGGTTGTAAAGAAAAACAACAAAGTAAAAAGAAAATTTGGAAAAAAACAAACTTATAACCCAAATATAAAGAATATTATAAACAAGGGGAAAGAAAATATTTCCGAAATAGAAAACAATATAAACAAAAATATCAATCCAAAACAAATTATTGCCCATCGAATAAAAAAGACTTTAAATGTTGGATATGTCAAGAAGAAGGACACAAAGCTTATGAATGCCCGAAAAAGACTAAAAAAGAAAAAGAAACAAATATATTAAAAATTGCATACGACCTTGGATACGAACCCATAGAAGATTCAGATATAAATTCAGATATAGATATTTATGCATATACAACTGATTCTGATTCAGATGCAGGTACATAATCCTATGGAAAAAGTATTACTAGAATTAGAACTTGAGGGAAACCTCATATCTAATCTATCTGGAATATACATTGCTAAAGCATACAATGGTATGAAAGTACCATCTGAAGTAAACAATAATAAAGTATACAGTGATATGAATATATCACCAAAAACATACAGTGATATGAATATATCACCAAAAGCATACAGTGATATGAATATATCACCAAAAACATACATTGATATGAAAATTTTCATATCATCATTTGAAACAAACAAAAATCAGCAATTATTCAGGTACCCAAGAGACGCAAATATTCAAACCACAGATATATTGAAATGGAAGCAATCATGAAGCAAATCAAACACCAGTTCAAACAAAAAGAAGAGCAAGAAGCATCATTAGTCAGACAACTCGAAGCAGTCAGACGAGAAAAAGAACAACTACGACAAACAATACAAATTCTATCATCCCAATCAGTACCTAAAGAAGAAGCAGCTAGCAGTTCAACAACGAAACAACCAAAAGAAGACATTCAAGAAATTTCATCCGATGATAGTAAGCCACAAACAATGCTCAAGTCAGAAAAACAACCTATAATACAAAATCCAGAAGAATATCCACCACTTCAAGCAGATCAAAATATAAAGAAATGGTACGTAATTTTCAACGGAGAAAACAAAGGAGTATATGACAATTGGGGAATTGCCAGTTCATATATTCTTGGAAGAAATATTATTCACAAAAGTTACAAAACAAAAAATGAAGCAGAAGCCGCATACAACGAAGCATACAAAGCAGTAATAAAAGATAACGTAGAATGTTCAAAAACAGTTCTCCTAACACCACAAAAACCTATGACCAGCTTCACACCACAAAAACATGTATCCATCCCAAGATCCCTTAACCAATTAAATGCAAAAATTGCCCTTGAAACCATTCTATCAACCAAAGAAAAAGAAGCCATGAAAAAACCATCTGCCAAAAAATTCGCTGAATTATGGGACAGCCTAATCTCATACACCGAAGTCCATTCTCTGATGGGCTTTTACCCAGTAGCCAGACGACCAGGTCCTAAAGCAGTTTTCTTAGCCGACTTATCAGATCCTATGACTTTATGGGATTATTTTATTCATGGGTTCATCGACACCATCTATCTAGAAGGCACCAATCTACACTGCATCAGCGAATTCCCTTCTGCTGTGCAAACTATCATCATAAATTATAAAATACGCTTTGCAAAACAAGAAAGAGGATTATTCATCAAAATGCATTCTAGCTACCCAATTTTTGATGAAGAATCTCAACTAATTGTCCCAAGTATTACTTTTGCAAACATGGGAATAAGCAACGGCTCAAAACCAACAAAAGATGATCTACCCCGTGAATCCCCAACACAAGAGCATCTAATCTTTGCACTTGCCGGTGTTTATTTAGCATCATCACGCATTGGCAACGGTAAAGATCAAAGGTCAAGAATCAGAGTAAATTATGCTAGTAAAACTTTCATTATCTACTCTTTAACAGACAATGAAATCACTCCGGAAGCAATGAAAGCAATTGAAACATTCGAACAACCTTTCGAAAATTTTTCTCATCAACTGGCTGAATTACCCGATGATATCAAGAAACAACTTTGCAAACATATTATGCATGCTCCAAGACACAATTGCAGTCACTGTTCAGAAAACACAGAAGAAACACCATTCATGGAAGATTAACATCAGCCATGACACAAGCAAACATTATTCAAAAACATGTCTTTTCGGAGGCGGGAGGAATGACCTAAGCAATGACATAAGAAGCCATTATTGAAGAAGACACATTATTGAAGACATGTGGCCTTTCAATATGGAAAGGAATTTGTAATTATTTATGGTTTTGTCTTTTATAATTATTATATGCAAAGTGTCGGTAGCATAGTAAAATAAAGTATGTAAGACCTTCAATACTCTAGGGGGCATTAATGTAACTAGGTTTGTCATATTGCAATCAACCGATTGCAGTTCTATTATTGTACTCGGCTCCTTTGAGCCTATAAATAGGGCCTTTGCCCATATGAAATAAAGAAGCTAAGTTTGAGTGTTTAAGATTTGAGTTGATCTCAATCTTCTTCTGTTGAAATAGCTCGTCTATTTCTGAATAGCAGAACCCTATCCAAACATATCCATATATTCATATAAACATATCAAACCCAGACAATCAATCCATTCCGACGCATCATTCAGGTATATTCTGTCTTAATTTTATTAATTCCGCCATGTTTTTCAATTTGTTGCCACCAACCACCACTACCGCCTCCGTCGCGACCCCCTCCCCCACCCCCCACCCACCACCATTTACACTATATATATATATATATATATATATATATATATATATATATATATTATCATATAGCTTTATATATAAGTTAAAAGAAAGTAAAATAAAAAAACAAGATGTCAATTTTGCCATTTACAATATTGAAATTAAATTAATCTAACATGTCTAGGAACCAAACCGAATATGAAATTGGATTCCAATTTCATTTCAGCCAATCAAACAAAATATGAAATTGGATTCCAATTCTTGATAGATTTCAATTCCTTGATAAATTTAATTTCTTCTAAAATATTTTGCAAACTAAACGTTACCTTCGTAATTTGAAGGGCCTCTTTCACACTTTTGTCATGGGCCTCAAATTTTGTTGGACCGGCGCTCCTCACCACGTAACACTTAAGCATCCCATATGGGAGGTTTTAAGTTGAAAGAGCGAGCGGTTCAATCAATGATTAGACATTAGAATTGTAATCCATGTAATTCTCAAAAGGATGTTTAGTATCATTGCTAAAATACCATCTCCTACAAACTTTGGAATCTCTTGGAGCTATTGTAAGATTATTATTATTATTATAGCAAAAAAAACTTATTGGTTATTACTTATAAGCTAATAAGTAACTGATTTATTAGAGGTTTTCTATCTACATAAAGGGGATGTTTGGCTTAGCTTTTCACAGCCCAAAAGTCCTTTTTGAAAAGTTACAAAAAGTCAGGTTTTTCTCACTTTTTCAAAAAGTTTCTTTTCCTTGTATCAAAACTCCAAAAGTAGCTTTTAAAACTAGTTTTGTCAAACATCTTTTGCTTTTTTTTTCTTTTCCAAAATGGACTTTTGGCTGTGAAAAACTAAGTCAAACACCCCCAAATTATTTTTATCCAAACATCTTTTTAACTCATAAGGATATGTAACCACTGCAAGGCCGAAACAATATGAAACCACTGCAAGGCCGAAACAATATGAAACCACTATAAGCTAGCTAACAAGTTGTTTTAATAAACACCCTTTTATTTTTATGAATCTAGGTAGATAACTTAACATTTTGAATTAAACGAAACAAAATTTGTTTGCTGTTCTGTTTCTCGTGGCTACCCTGAAAGGCTGAAACAAAATTTAAGGGTTTTGGCAACCCTGAAAAGAGAGAAGAAATGGTTTAGGTTTTTCTTGGTCTTCTTTAATTCCAAACACCTGCAAATAAGTATATCAGTCTCAAATGTTCCTTTGAACACGAAGACAACAGCTGATCGCTGATGCCATCATTTCCAATGGTGTGGAGGCGCTTCCTTTGCACCCAGACATCTAACTTCTCTTTCTTCAACCAAAAACCCGCCGCCGTGCGCCGTCCTCAATGGCCTATAAAACAGGTCACCAAGTCCAATTTCGTAGATTCACTCGATGAAATTAAGAACCACATATCGGAATCAGATTTTGTGGCGGTTTCGTTGAAGAACACCGGTTCCTACTCGTCCCCATGGCATCGAATTCTGCCCTTCGACACCGCTGAAACCGCATACCTGAAGGCCAAGTATGCCGCCGAGAGGTTTCAGATTCTTCAGTTTGCTGTTTGCCCTTTTTCTATTAGGGCTTCCAATAAGCTTACAGCTCACCCGTAAGTCTGCAATAATCCTATCTCACTATTTACATGCATACATCTAATTCGTATACATCGAAATATCCTTGAACTTGAATTGATATTTGAGAATATATTGATCGCCTCAATAACACTTATCAGAACGATAGTAACAACAGATTGATGATCAACACTGTTTTCTCAATTCATCTGTAGGTTCAACTTCCATTTATTCCCGAGGGATGAACTGAAAATAGGGATGCCCTGTTACAGTTTTTCATGTCAACCATCGTATTTAGCTTCAATGGCTCGAGATGATTTTGACTTCAATCTCTGCATATATGATGGTAACCCCCATCTCTTCTTCTTCCTCAAAATGGTCCGGTTTCTGATCAACATGCTTCTATCTGAATTCCCTTTTCTTTACTCTCCCCTTTAAGGTATATCTTACTTGTCCAGAGCACAAGAATCAGCAGCAAAAATTCAAATCGAGAATCAAGTTTCAAGTGATTACGAGACCCAGTCTCCTTCATCTCGTTCAGTTGCAGATAATGTATTTGTTGAAAGGATTAAATCTAAAGTTGGACACTGGATAAGTGCTTGTACACGTTCAGATACAAAAACTGATGGTAAATAAAGAAACACTGAATACTGATATATAGTTTTCCAGATTAAGTTCTGTCCACATTAAGTCGAAAACCAAAAGAATCTTATTATTATTAATCACTTGTTGTTTGCAGATGCTTTAGTTAATTCTCTCAGGAAACTTATATTAGGAGGTGAAGATTATGGATCAAGACCTTCTTTGAATATAGATGTTTGCAGTGAACGTCAAGTGCAACTTGTATTTGAGGTCTATTCTTGTTAATGCAATAATTTCAATACTTTTTTTAATGCTTTACTTTTTACCTATAATAGCAATGTATTGGGCATGCTACAGATGGTGAAATCCCAGTATGAAAATGTTGTACCATTAACAATACCTGCAAAAGGAGGAGGAACCCAAGCTGTTCGAGTTGTTTTAACAAGTTCAAAAGAAGATAGAGATCTTTTTAAGGTATTATACATCGGTAAATTATTAATGTTTTACTTTCAATGATTCAATTTTGACTTCCAAATTGTAGAAAGAGCTTCAAGATATAGAAGAGGAACAAAGCAAACGTATTCGTGGGTTTCGGGAGGTGATCGATTTGATTTCTGCTTCTCGGAAACCCATCATTGCTCACAACTCTCTTAACGGTCTGTCTCCATATCAACAATTTACGATTATGCCCCTTGTATTGTCCCACCTTGTTTCATCTTTTTGAATGGGACAAAAAGTTGCAGCTTTTTGAGTGTCCTGGTCCAATGCATGCCAAACACAGTACAACATGTTCTTTTGTTTTTAGCTTTTTGTCTTGTTTTGTGCAGATTTTGCATTTATTTATTCCAAATTCTTGTCTCCACTCCCACCCACAATGGATGAATTCAAAAGCTCATTGCACTCGGCTTTCCCTGATGTACTTGACATCAATCATCTAATGAAGGAAGTGGGCCCTCTAAGTAAATACAACAATTTACCTTCAGCTATTTCCTACTTGAAAAGAAACTTTTTTGCACCTATAGAAATCGAAATACCTCAAAAAGGTTAGTCACATTCTAATTTCCAGGGTAATTTGTACATATAAATAAAAAGCTTTCTAAGGAAATTTTTTATGATAAGGATGAGAAGGGCATTTACGTCTTTTGCACAAACGAGATATCGAGAACAAGTCTCTGTCTCACCTTTTTGGGTGGGACAAAAAAATTCAATTTTTGTCCCATTGACATTGGTCACACAGTCTTAGTCCAGTGCATACCAAACACAGGACTACAGTAGAATATGTTTTGTCATGCGTAACAAGTGGGGCTGTAGGCCCCATGTATTGCGTATGCCAGGACAAACTATGCAGGTTGTACTGCATTTGGTATGTATTGGACTGAGACTGTGTAACCGATGTCAACAGGACAAAAATTGAACTTTTTTGTCCTACCCAAAAAGGTGAGACAGAGGCTTGTTCTCGATATCTCGTTTGTGCAAAAGACGTAAATGCCCTTCTCATCCTTATCATAAAATATTTCCTTAGAAAGCTTGTAAGATCTAATTACTTTTATCTTTGAACAGCTAGCATGGAGGAAAACAAGAATCATGGTCTTGATGCTGTGAGAATAAGCGAATTATTTGCTAAACTATGCTCTATCCTAAAAATCACCCACGATAACGGGCCTTCATTACTTAAACGCCACTCAAATGTGTTCAACCAGGGCTCTAATGGCTTCCTAGATGAGGGCGATGACATCAGCGTATGGACTCATAATCCAAGAAAAATCAGCATCAACAATCTAGTATTCATATGGGGTTTCAGAGGCGGCATATCCGCCGGAAAGTTGAAGAACTTGCTTTGTAATTCCCACGAAAGGTTATCGGAAGATGATCTTTTTGATGTCCGATTAGTGGACAAGAATTGTGCGGTTGTTGTGTTCTGGAAAAGTGGAGTATCAGAGTGGTTTCTTGGCGCCATTGATTCCGGTGAGGAGCTCCGGGAACTGGCGGCGGAAGGGGTGATGGGGGCAAGCTATGAAGCTTATAGAAGGGTCTGTAAATTTGATATTTTAGGGGCGGATTTGGCGGATTCGTTAGCGGAGTGTAGGGTATTGGAGGGTGATACAGTGGAGTCTGATGAAGTGTATTGGAACAGTGAGCTGATGATTAATTTTGATGATCTTTGATTCGTTTGACTTTTGAAGTCAAACAAAAGCCAATTTTGATGATGTATTTTACACTGGTAACTTTCTAATTATTGTAGTTGTGTAGATGATTTATTGATAACCTTTGAGATAATATAACAAGAAAAAGGAAAGTGTTGGTAATAAATGATTTTAATGTAGAGAAAAAGACTAACAACTAAATTCTTTTATTTAACAAATTCAAAGATTCATACATTAAAGACTAGTAAGGAGCTATATAAACCATGACATAAAAATAGTCCAAATTGGGTTTTGTAACCAGTATATCTAATTGATCTACACTTTGTTGTTTCTAGAGACAAATCAACTAATAAAATATAAGAACTATTTATTTTATAGAAGTCAAGTGTCTTTCATCAATCCATGTAAGAAGCTTAAGTACAGCTATACCATTTTGGAAAAACAATATCCATACAATGACCTACCATATCCCAAAGAGACCTCGCCAATGTACAATCAAATAAATGATTGGAAGTATGCTCTATATGGTCTTCACAAAGAGGGCATAAAATAGATTCCAAATCAATACCTTGATTTTATCAAATTGATTCTAGTTTGCAATCTATTATGAAGTAATCTCCAAATGAAAACATTGATCTTCTTTGGAGCATACCTATTCCAATGGGTGTTCAACGAGCAGTCAGAAGAGTAGCATCATCAATATGAGCTCACATTGCACAAACTGAAAACTCACCCTTTTCATCCAACACCAATGTCCAAGTATTTGTTATATCCATAAGTTGAATAGGGTCGATAAGCCTCTCTAATTCGTTGAATTTGAGAGCGTCTCCGATCCCAATTGCCCACAATTTCATTTCATATTTTTTGAATGTTACAATTTTCATTATTCACTAACCCGAATAATCTGGGGATTTTTTTTAAGAATGTATCAACTAATATTCATTCCATTATCAACTTTCTTTCTCAATGTTATAACTAATAATAAATACATTTTTCATGAACTTTTTACATGGTTTGGCTAGCCCACACTTTGGAACCTTTCACTTGATGATCAATCAAAATAGTATCCCATCATCATCCCCATCAATCAAAATAGATCCATTAAGCTTTTACCAATATCTAAATAAAATTTAAATGTTTTCTAAAAATAACCATCAATTTTATAGGTTACACTTGCAATATTGTAGTTTTGTCCATCGGAAATGATAAAAAAGGTCTTAGAGAAAATTTTGCAAGTATGACCTGCGAAATGCAAAAATCATAAGATTTTAGTCGAAAAATATTTATTTTTTGATGTTTTTTGTTGTAGGAATTTTCAAAGACCATTTCATATCAAAATAGTGTTTTAAATGTTGTAAAAATTAAGTTTTTTTTAGATAATTTTCACAAAAAAAAAAGTGTAAAATGAAGAAAAAAATGTGAGTGACATAGTTGCAATAAAGTAGTATGAGGGCATTTACGACTTTGAAAATTGTGGAGCTCATAAAAAGATCAACTTTTGAAAATGTCATTTTATTTTGATGTGATTGTCTTTTATGTAAAATGAGAGGATTGATCATCTCTTTCTATATTGTTCAGTGACTTTTTTTTAATAATTTTTTTAATTTTTTTTTTAATCTGAAGCCAAATTGGTATGGGACATTGACATTTTTTTATAAAGTTGAATTGTTTGACTTTACAACCATGTTTATGTTGATTCTGCTTTGTGATATGACTTTTCTTTAGCATTTTTTTGGTTGTAATACAACCCATGCCGTTAAAAAATGACTTAAAATCCAGTTTTGCACCCGTATATACTAATTGGAAGTTATAGTTTTATAAAATGACTTAAAATGGTAACTCTGTAGCTGCTATTTGTCTCAACGAATTCATTAAAGAAAATAAAAAAGAGTATGAAAGAAATTAGTTTTGGAATGAGTAGAGAGGCATCCCACATCGGTGTTGGGATAGAAGTTATGAAGAGGCGGTGATGCATAAAATGGGTTAATGGTCCGAAGTAAAAAGCATGATCCTTCAGGCAAGTTTTGATGGGATATGATGAGTGGTCAATGCTCGCACTTAAAAATGCGAGAAGGGATGTCCGCCTAAAGCCTGTTACGACAATTGGGCATCTCAACTTAGTACCATCTGATCCCTATTAAAAAAAAAACAATTTTCATTTCTTTTATTTTTCAATTTTTTCTCTATTTTTTTTTTAAAAAAATTTAAAAAATGTTACTGTATTACTATTATTTATCTTTATTGTAAAAAGAAAGCAAAATTTAGAGAATTCCAACATATTTTTATATTTATATGATTTTTAAACAATTACTAAAATATATTATATTAAAACTCTTATATATATATATATATATATATATATATATATATATATATATATATATATATATGCTAGGTTATAATGTGGATGGACAACTATTGTGTAGACAGTGCTATTTTATGAGAATTAATAAGCGAATAGGTTGTTTAGTAATGTGAATACGTTCAACCTCACAAAAATATGTCATTTTCATGCATTCTCACTAATTCTTATTCATTTTTATTCTCACGCATCGTTTTTCACTGAGTTTCATTCTTACAGAATATGATTCAGTAAATATTCTAACAGAATGAGAATAATAATAAAAAATATATAATAACCTTATAGACGATTTAATTAGTGAGAATGTGTGATAATGACAATAATTATGTAAGATTGAGCGTATTTATACATATTTTCTTTGTCATTCTCACAGAATAGCACTGTCCACATGTCCACACAATAGATGTCAATCCACATTTGAACCTAGCACTCTCTCTCTCTCTCTCTCTATATATATATATATATATATATATATATATATATATATATATATATATATATTAAAGGCTAATTTGCATGTTAGAGAAACTCTATCTAATTTCATGAAAATATTAAAAATGGGATCACTATATTTTTTTTAGTGTGATCAAACCTCTATATTTTATAAAACTAAAAGATTGTAACCATCAAACCCTTGAGAGTCGGTTAAATCGTATTTGTGGTTGTCTAGGACTGACGGTCATTAAACTTCAAATTAGACAATTTCAATATATATAGAGATTTTAACACAAAAATTAATATAATGTTTTTTTATTAAGAATAAGATAAAGATATCTTGAGTTTTTCTAAAGTTTGTCCAAAAATAAATTATGTATCCTTAGCTTTTTAAGTTGAGAAAACTACAAAAAAGTCATTTTTTTGAGGTTTTGATCTTAATGTACTTAAAATACTTTTGTGTCATTTTAGTTATATATATATATATATATATATATATATATATATATATATATATATATATATATATATATATATATATATATATATATATATATCAAAAAAATATAAAAAAGAACCCACCCCACCCCTAATTCACTATACCCCCTCTCCATCTCCATCTCATAAACTCATTACCAAACCTATAGATCAAGTCAATACAAACACACAAAAAGATTTTTGGGGTTGCAGGTTGAAATTCAACACATACACAAAATTGACACTCTCCAACCCTAACAAGACTCGACCTGAAAGTCGTAAATTTAGAAGGGCAGAAGGGGGGGGGGGATCGAGGGGTTGGAAAATAGATATAGACAACAAAAACAATATGGAGATGACTATGTTCTATCTATCGTTCTTTCTTTCCCGTGCATGCAAATTTTATTTAAGGTGGAGGGGAGATGAACATATACAAATACATGTATCGATTTCTTTTTGGTCCAAACACACAACCATTGTTCTTCATTTCTTTTTGGCCTCGTTTTTTTCATCGATTTTGTTTGAACCAACATAGGGCTCGAATGAAGAAGGGGGAAGGGTGTGTTGCGATATTTTGTGCATGCATGTAGTGACGCCATAGATGAATGCACCCTTTATTGAGAAGATTAGATATGGTGCAACACTTGAGGCAATAACACAATAGATGAATGCACCAAACCTTCCTTGATATGTGTCGTTTTTTGCTAACGTTCACTCGATGTTTTCATGTTTTATGAGTTACACTTTCTATTAGTATAGTGTATACTTTGTATAATTATTGATTTTGGAACTAGCCCATAGTTGATGTATTATGGTAGCTAGTCTGATCTGAGGCCTCTCTATCGTGTACAATGTATGTATTGTGTACATTATCTCTTTTGATTGGAAAGGAAATAAATCTGTAAAATGGTAACAAATCCAATAAACACATCATCCTAAACTCACTCCCTTATTTCATCATTTCTCTTTTCTCTCCCACTGACAACTTTGTGAATTCTGAACCCTAATCCTCCATCATAGTCTTCATTATCTTTCTTATTCAATGTATGCAAATCAATCCCTCCTCACAAAGCCTTTGGAATCACCAACATAAAGTCTTATATAACGACTTATAAAGGCTAAACAATGACTATTGGAGAGAGTTATTCTCTACTCTTTGTGAATGATATGACGTGAGCGATCATATTGATACAAAATACGCTGATCCGATACTCAAACCGACGAATCCCGAATAGAAGAAGGTGGCCTAAATAGTCAAAATATGGTTATTCTTAAGTCTTTCTTAAGGATTTCTTCACATGGTACTCAAAAGGAACAAGTTTGGTTAGATATTGAAAAATTATTCCAGGACAAAAAGAATGCATGAATTATGCAACTTGACAATGAATTGCGATCCATCATAATGGATGATATCTACGTTAGTTCCTATTGCTCGAAGATAAAAGATATTGCCAACTCACTAGATAATCTTGGTTCTGACTCCAAAGTGGTGGACAAACACCTAGTAATCTATATCATCAATAAAAATTTCCTCCCGGTTCGATTACATAGCTAACATCATTCGACGTTGTTGTAACACCCAAAATTTTTCATATATATTATAATGTTATTTTCTGGGAATTTATCAGAGTATTATACAATATCATTTAGAAACCAGAGTTTCAAAAACCATATAACGTTTTCCCAAAAAGTTATCGGGTGTACAAACCATATCAAAACCATAATTAAAGCAATAAGATTATAATGTACACAATCTATATCCAATCCATACTCTTGCTGCCACTATCATCACTCGTACTAAAGTTTTGTACCTGAACCTCGAGCACATGGCAAATAGCCATTATCAGACAACATGTCTGGTGAGTTATAATTCAATACAATATTTAAATTACTATAAACCATGGCGACCGAAATATGGTCTCATCAATAACTACGACTATCCATACTATGAACCTTTCAATAATTTACGACTATCCATATTATGGTCCCGTCAATAAATTATGGCGATCCGTACTGGAGAAAAAATTATCAAAATGGCCCCGTGTTGGTCCATAAGGACCCTTGGGTAAGCTTGCAATCTATTTTCTCTTTATCTTTTCTTTATGTTACCTAATATTTATGTAACAACACAATAAATTTTACAATCAATTGAACAATACCTTTCAAATTCCAACAAGTTTAATAAGTACTTATTTCATTAAGCACAACATACAAGTTATGTATTCCTACTTTACAAGGCTCTATATGTTGGATTAGGTGTCTAAGTCCATAACTATTTTGGTATGTACTTGACCCGATTGTGAGCATGGTCCTTTTGAGTTGCCTTCACTATATCAACTGATAGGATGAATTAAGGAGAAAAAGGATTAATTATGATTTATTAATATATTATATTAAGAGAGAAATCATATTGTTTAATTAATATTAGTCAATAATTAATTCTGTGGCTAAAAGACATTAATTAAATAAAGGGGACTAGAACTGTCAATTGTGTGATAGTTGAATATTGGGCTAATGGACTCCATAGAAGTTGGAGTGGACGAAATCTATGGGAAAACCCATTAGAATTCGTCCAAGGCTTCTAAGGAGGAAGTCTATGGGCTGCTTAGGGCCTAAGCAGTCAGATTAGGGTTTCCTGGTTGAAAACCCTAATAGCCTAAGTATAAAAGGAACCCTTGGCAAGCCAAAAAACGTCCCTAACCTTCTAAGAGAAACCCTAGGACGTTTTTGGTGCCTCCTCCCTTTCTCCTAGGTCATCTTGTTGCTCATGGTGTTTGTGACTCCATTAGAGGTGCAACATTTGAGGCACTAGGCTTTCAGATGTCAATTATAAGAAGGAATAGATTGTTATTGCTACATAACAATCAAGGTAAGATCTAAACTCTATTCTTTTGTCAATTTCGATTATTGTATGCTAGAATTAAGATTTATGAGCCTTGGATGATTATTGCATGTATATTAGACAAACTAGATCCAAAGCTTTAGGGTTTGCATGTACACCATAGGATTGATGTAGTGCTCAAACCCCATCAGTGGTATCAGAGCCTAGGCTGTTTGTTTGATGTATTTGATGCTTTACATAATCGTTCAAGCTGAAAATCGCGAAAATCTGCTTTCTGGAGCCTAAACTCGCCGAGTTCACTACGAACTCGACGAGTCCGTCCCTGACTCGACGAGTTTGTAGGTCTGATTGCTGATTTTGCAGGATTTTGACCTGTTTTGGCTGTGGATAATTACAAAAAACGTTTTTTATTAATAAAATCCGATTTTTATTGATATTGTGTGATTATCCTTACCAAAATAGAAGATACTTGTCAAATTAATTAGATATTCATTGCCTTATGTGATAAACTTTATTTATTTGAATTATTAGATGAATTATCTTGCAAGTAATTGAATTAGGTCAAATTTAGATAATCACCAATTATTTGAATTATTTGTAATTTGATCTAGATAGTTTTGAAAAGTTTCAAAACTTGCCCTCAAGTTTTGGAATTTAAATTTTTTGATTAAAAGTTTAATTTTGAAATGTTTAAATTCTAATCCCTAAGGTTTTGAAAAGTTTCAAAACTTGCCCTCAAGTTTTGGAATTTAAAATTTTGATTAAAAGTTTAATTTTGAAATATTAAATTCTAAAACCCTAGCTTTTTTGAAAAAGTTCAAATTACACCCTTATGGTTTTATTAAGTTAATTAAATGTATAATTAAAAGAGAGTTAATAAATCCATATTGATATGGTTTATATTTAATTAAATTAAAATTATAGTTTATTAAATTAGACTACCTAGTATTTTAAAGTGTAAAATACACCCTTATACTATATATAAAATTAAAGGTCTAATATTATATATGTATGAATAAAGAGTCAGTCTTACCGTTAATGGCGTCATTCATGAAGCTGGTCTATAAGGGGTGTTTAAGGAAGCGGCCTGTAAAATGACCGCCATTGGGTATCCACTCTTACCCACCGCACTCTTGACTAGTGGAGGGTCGTTAGCCGAACGGGTAAGATAATACACAACCTTCCATTATAAGTATAATGAAGTACGAAGTAACTAAACATTTTTATAAATTCCCAAATCTTAGTTACTTTAGGAAAAATGTGGAGTTGGTGCTATTCCATGAAATTACACTTTGTACCCTTGCTAAGACGTTAGTAGAGCGCGTATGGTTAACCGACACACTAATTGGGCTCTAAGCAAAGGTGGAAAAGGGTGACTCGATGTTTGTCATAGATCGATGGAGCGTGTGTGGTTAACTGGCACGTCGATTAGGTGACTGTAACATTGGGGGCGCCATGTATATTTGCATGGTTATCCACAAATTGTCTGTGATCCTCGTCATCCCAGTCACAAACGAAGGCCACACTCGAGATTTAAACATGCCATTGAAAAGTTCAATGAATCTCAAAAGATCTAGGAGTTTCAGTTCATTTAAAACTTAAATCTTCAATTTTCGTTTTTAATGGTGGAAATTGGTAAATCGTCATTTACTTACCTTCAAATGTTCTACAATTTAGATTACGACATCCCTCTTCCAAGTTGTAGAATGTTGTGTTGGGTCCTAGCCTTAATATCTCATTTGGGTGTTTTATTAAGGACTCAATCAACTAACTTGAATTTCTCCCGTTTTGTAGATGTCAAAGTCTGACAACTATGGTGTTCCCGAATCCTTAGGAAAAAGTTTTTCACATGAAGATTGTGAAAATGGAAATCATGCTTCACTTCCTCCACCTCCTCAAATAATTCTCCCTGACCCACGTGTTCGAAGACTTGAAAAGTTCAAGGTCACTCAAGCCCTATTGGCAAAAAGACACAAAGATGGAAAGTCTGTATGTGCTCATGTCTTGGATATGAAGTTGCATATCGATAGATTGGGAATGTTGGGTGTCCTTGTCTCAAGGAAGTTGGCTGTTGACTTGGTTCTTTAGTCACTTCCCGAATCATATAGTAAGTTCATTAGAGAGTACTATATGATGGAACACGACGTGACCCTCATTGATTTGACTTATTTTGCTTATTGTTGCTGAATCAGAGATGATTTGGCGCACTGGTCAAGCAAATTTGTCTGGAAAATCAATGTCCCACCCTTCTATGGGAAATGGAAACATTGGAAGTCCAGGAAAGTTTTCTCTACGCAAGAGAAAGGCTGAATCTGAGATAGTCCCGTGTACCATCCCAGAAGAATCCATATGTTTCTACTGCCAAAAGAGGGGGCATTGGTTACAAAGCTGTCCTGATTACCTGAGAGATCTAAGAGATGGGAAAGTCAAGATGTATGACTCTGCTTCAGGTAAAAATCCACTATCTAACTCTATTAAGTTCCTATTTATAGATTCTTAAAACATGATGTGATATGATTACATTTGGTGTTTTGTAGGATCAAAGAAAAAGGAAACTTAAAAGATAGAAGTGAGCTGAATCTGGTCATGAAGAAATTGATTCCGATCGCATGATTCAAAGATCGTATTTTTAGCTGCTGCTTTAGAGTTAGGACAGATTTCTAAATAATATTTACATAGTTTTCATTTGTAATCACATTGTAAGGACAAAATTTTTCCGCAATAAAATAAATTTTGTTTTTGTCTTATTTATGTTTCCTTGCGATGAATTTTATGAAAATTAGTGTTTGAATGTTTCTATTGTTAGCAATATTGTGAATGGATTTGATTCTTAGTTATGTTATTTGTGGTAATGTCAGAAATTTACCAAATAAGGAAAGATTCTCATCGCCCAAGTTTCGATTGGACAGAAACTTGGAATCATACAACTCGTATTATGTGATGAATGAGAACCTTCGTATTTGGGAAATTAAGACTAATTCCTTGTTCACATAAGTATGTGAGTTAAGTGAAGGACTAGGAGATCTGTTACACAATGTTGTGCACTGGTCAAGTGTAACGACCCAAAAATCAAGGGTAAAAATTTCATTTTTAATATAGCCAAAACTTAGATATCATTTATTCCAAACATTCCAAAATATCGTTAGTTAAAACAATTATCAGAGTTTATCCCAAAACCATTTATTGCGGAAAACATGGGTGTGCGCATTGCGATCAATTCGAGCCCTTCTTTTCCAAATCAATGATACCTGAAACCAATAAACAAAACTGTAAGCACGAAGCTTAGTGAGTTCCCCAGAGCATACCCCACACAGTCCACATAATCACATAATCCATATTAGCTATCAAAGCTACACAACCATATCAATCACATATCTATGCATATAAACATATATGGATGCCGTGGGCTCGTCCCCAGGTCTTACTCCAGGATGCCATGGGCTCTCCACATGGTCTTACACCTAAGTGCCATGAGCTCTCCCATGGTCTTTGATAGGAAATCCATGGGCTCTCCACATGGTCTTACATCCAGGTGCCATGGGCTCTCCCATGGTTTTCCATGCAAGTATCACAAAGACAACTAGCATACCACATAATCACTAGCATACCACCTATACATGCATACCTGACATATCAGTAGTGAATATACACTAACACTACAACATAGTAGGAAAGCCATGGGCTCTCCACACGGTCTTACATCCAGGTGCCATGGGCTCTCCCATGGTCTTCCATACAAACATACCACATATACCACTAGCATACTTCCTAGCACATAACCAACTAACATGACACATAATACAAATTCAGATAATATACTACATATCATAAAATGGGCCGGCCTTGGTGCCTTAGACTCATTGGTATGGTAAGGAGACTCACCTCGCACTGCAGAAGCTTCCCGCATGAATTCCCTTAGCTGCCGCCCCGCCATCTTCCCGAGCTGTCACTACCAGTCAATATACCCAATTAGTAATTGGGTCCCATACCATAATCCTTAATCCTTGCATGGGGTAAAATTACCATTCTACCCCTGGCCCAGTACGATCCAAAACTAAGGCCCAAACCCAAAACAAAAGCCCAACACTAGGTAGGCTTTCCAAGCCCACTGGTGGCCCAATTTGCTAATTTGGGCCCAATCCCTCTAATGGGCCTTACCTTAAGCCCAAACATATTCCTGGCCCAAAACATCTGACTTCAGATGGTCCACTAAGGTCCAAAGGCCCAAAGTCCACTGCTTGGCCCAACTTGAGGCCCAAAACAGTCCAAGCCCACAATTGATGAGTACGCGAGGCGTACTCCCTTGTACCTTAAGCGTACTGGCTGAAGGTGGTGTACGTTGTGCGTACCTACATGTACGCCCAACGTACTCCTCTGTTAAGCTACTTTTTCATTAAGTGCTTAATACTCCATTCCAGCAGCTACAATTACAGATCCAAGTCCTCTTCGACATCTTAATCCATAAAGTCGAATGCTTTAAGCCTTTGCATGGCTTAATGACTCCCAAACACCAAAGATGAATTCCTAAAGATCAAAATCACTCCCAAAATGTCTCAAAACTTCTTAATAGCTTAAGACCTTAGTCCAAACTCCCAGATCTAATTTCAAGGGACCTCTTAAGTCATAAAGTTTCCAACTTTATGACTTAGCATAACTCAATGGGGTTCAAACCAAAACCCTAAGTCCCAAACTTCATCAAATTACCACTAAATGATGCATGGAAGGTTTATACCCATCAAGATCCAAACTTTGTGACTCCATAACCTTAATAAGGACCAAATATAGAGCTTCAAAGGTTCTGGAGTAACTTCTACTCACAAGAACCACCACAAAGGGACCAAAAACATAACCAAAAACCACCTAGCTAGATCTACATGAAAGAGTTGTCAAGGTTGAGACTTTATACCTCCAAAAGCTTGCAAAGTTGATGAAGGTTCTGGATCTAGAAGCTTGACTCCAACCATAGCTTGATCACCAAGTTCCTTCTTCTTCAAGGTCCAAACATAACAAGTCATAACCCAACTAGATCCACATGAGAAAGCCACCAAGATCCAAACTTTATACTTTCTGGAGTTAGATCAATATGATTAGGTCTTGGATCCACAAGCTTCAAGCCAAGAAATGCTTCCTCAAGGAACTCCTTCTTCCACAATAAGCACCAAAAACCCACTAAATCACCAAAAAGCTCAAGAATCACTCAAATGGATGCTAATGGTAGATTTCTAGGGTTTAAAGGGATGGAGGCTGAAGATATTAGGGTTAGGTTATGAGATAAGGAGCTTAAATAGGCTCCAAGACCCTAAAATAGGGTTCTGATCTGACTGAAGTACGCCCAGTGTACATATGGTATGCCAGCGTACTCCTGGGAACCTTCGCGACCATCCTGGTCAGTACGCCCAGAATACTCCAAGGTACGCCCAATGTACTGCCTTTTTCATTAGCACGCCCCGTGTACGCTTTGTGTACGCCCCACGTACTCGGCTAAGCCTGAAAACCATGAAACTTCCGAAGGCCATAACTTCTTCGTTATAAACCCGATTCTGACGATCTTTATATCCACAGAAAGGTGACGAGAAGCCCTACACTTCTAACAACTCAAACCTTTCTTAATACCTTCCGAAAAAAATCCATTTTCCACAAAAGCCCAAACTGACACATTACCGAAATGCCCCTAGGCTCCCAAAATACGAACCAAACACCCGGATCACTTCTAATGCATCACCCGCACCCAAATGGGCCTAGAACTTACCTTCCCAAGAGCCAGAATCCTAATAATGACCGACATTCGAGCCACAGCCTCAGACCAGGAGTCAATTCGGAATAGAGCGTTACAACTCTCCCCCACTTAAATTAGATTTCATCCTCGAAATCATGCATCACGACCCCCAACATCCCATACAACCTGAGCAACACGGCCACAAACCCGAGAATACCACAACCTTCCCAAGGAAACTGAAACCAACCCTCGTAGGGTTCTAGAACCCGAAGATGAACGAAGTCCTTGCAACCTGATCACATCTGCTCCATCTAAAATCTGAAGTTTCGAGATGGTCTGTCTCCCTGACAGACTGCCCACATCGAATCATCATCGAACTAATTCTATAAGAAAACCATCCTAAATAGAATACTTTCCACCCGTAATACCTTGAGGCTTCCAAAAGAGCAAAATCACCGGTCAACTGCGACTACCGAAAGAAAAAAAACCAGCAATTCCACACACAGACCCCAAATCACTGAAGTCGCTCCTACTCCTCTTGCTGTCACACGATTGCTTTCCTGGAGAACCCCCGAGGACCTCCCTGGTCCCAACCTATCTACCAACTATCCGGAACACCGTACACGTACCCGATTGCTGAGCCCAAAACACACTCAGCAGTCCCCTACGACCTCCGAAGGATACCTCGTCTAACCAAAACTGCCCTATCTCCTTCAATCCATTTGATCCATCTGATCGAGATAGGCTGACAACCTGTCGCCACTGAATCCGACGTAAAAAGGTGAATGCTACCAAAATAATTGTATTCTTATATCATACCCGGTCTCCTTCGACCTACCGTTCCCTGATTCAAATTATGTTGTGACCTACTCACAACCTCGCGAACTGGCCCACCCTGGCCTAAGTCATCTAAACGAATATGTGAACGCTATAGCTACACCTGCAGGCTTACATCACTTCCAACACTATCCAACAACCTCGTAAATGCTACGGCTACACCCGCAAACTTACAACACTTCCACCCTAACTGAACATTAGTGAATTCTACGGTTCCCCCGTAGTCTTACAACACTTTCACCCTTGCTTCTATCCTGGATACCTGAATGGTTCTCCCCCACTTAGATTCAACTAATCCGCTCGGCACATAAAAATTGAAGGATTCCCAATCCTCCTTACGTTCCAATACTCACCCTGCTGACGACCGGTTCTTACCAAAGCTAGCGCACCAAAAGTAACTCTTCCCAAAACAACACAACTTCTGAAAACCAACTAACACTTCTTGAATCCCAACCACGTCAATGACTCCAGATGCTAAAAAAATGATATCACACTCAAATCTCAAAGTCCAAAGGACGGATGGTCTAACCAAAACCTCAACAACAACTCTCTCTTCCCTCGGCAATCCCGATGGCTCTTCCAAACAAAAATACTAAGGCTTCTGGAACTAGTTATGATTCCCTCGCACAAGCCCTTGATCCAATCCCGACTACACCCAAGATGACATTCGAATACTGGGTATCTGTTCTATATAAGGAGGCGACCTCGTGCTACTCCACCAAAGATCCATGGTATGCAGATGGCACATGACTCTTCTTGAACATAATCAACTCAACCACTAACGAAGATAACAACCCCAAAATAACTGGAGCATATGTACTCACTGCTCCTCTCTGATCATCAGACAGTCGACCTCCTTGTCGCCCACTTGATCACAATGAGAATATAATGGGCTTGCCCCCTGTGAGCAATCCCTGCTGACGTGGCCGAAACTGCTACACCTGTAGCACCCCAGATCACTAAACAAATTCTGACAATGACCCAGAGCAATCACAGTACCCGCGGAACCCGATCTGCGAGGTACTTCCGTCTGAAGATTCCTCAAAGATTCCTTGGCATGTTGACTGGCATCTGAAAACTCTTTCTAACTCAGACAATAGCAGATAACCGACCCGAGTTCCAACTTATCACAATTCCAAAGTGATGCAAATTCCCGACATCCACGTGAAGTGGCAGAAGATAGCATATCCGTAAACATCTGAAGGAATCCCGACCACCTACTCATGTGTTACCTCGACCACACTGAGAACATGATGTAACCCTTCATTCCAGTCTCAACGACAATCCCAACCCTTGGAACGAAACTCCATCGTGCATTTTCCACAAGCGTTGCACTGAACTCGGACTACTAGCCTCTCAAAAGTGGATCCGAAATTCATGGGTCTCCACCCGAGATCCTCCACTAGATTCATCTGACCTGAACCTCTCTCATCGAGGTTCTCCCAATTACTTTCCGCCCTAGGATCTGGGATCCATATCATTCAGGGTCTCGCACCCCGACGCGCTCACCCACTCAATCTTCACGGCTGGACTGCAATTGCTAGTGCAACCTCTGCTCTAAAACGGCTACAAACCACTCCCAAGACACGGTCTCCAATCCCAAAGCACCATAAATCGCACAATCAATCCTTGCCGCATGATATAAGAGATCCTAGGCAAACTCGAAACCCTGGCAGTCCTTCCGCTAACTGGCTCACCACCGGAGCTGGGACCAAACCCTGGTCCTACCCATGCGTGTTCATCCTCATCTTGGCAAAGCAGCTATCCCCACTATCAAAGCATAACTAAGAATTCTCCTTCCCAGGCTTCTTAGATTCTCCAAGAATTTCCCCGATTCGAGTATGGATCCTGTGCTTTCAGTAGTACGGGCCAATACTACCTTCCACACCTATCCATACTTTCCTCCGGAATCATCCCGAATCCTCTAAGTCACCTACTCCCATGATGTACCAAATATCTGCTAAACAACAACACAATATCCGCCGAAGCACCTCCTAGGCTCCCCCTAGGTTCCCAACCCACCCAGTCCTCAGCTGCTGAAAGATTCCCGGTAATGTCAACTAGCTACCTTATGAATATAGCCACATGTAGCAGAGATCAGATAATCCTTCAAGTAAAAGACTCAATCCTAGAACGGTTAGACTCAAACAAGAGTTGCGCAATAGGTCCAAATCCACCACTCTGAGATTATCCAGCCTGTGACACATGTGACCTAGCATATTCACTTAGTAGCTAGCTCACATTGCTAGAAGTCCCACAAAGCATAAAGCAAGCAACATTCGGACAACGGAAAACTAACCAACATATTCCAATCAAACAATTCTACATATACATACAATTCACAATCAGGTGACTCATGTCACTAATCTCATCCAGGGCTTACCCTAGGGTAATCCCCGACCCACAAACTATCATAGAACATTCAGACCATAAACCACGACCCATGCTGTCCACATCCACCCTCGTTGTCGGCTGCCTTATGCATGCAAATTATACACAGAACAGGATCTAATAGACTGTCGAATAATAGACTCTACCCTAGGACCACAACCAGACGAGGAACAGGAAATAAGGCCAAATAAATTATTCTAAGGCTATAAGATCCTAACCGTATATAATTTTAAAACATACACTTAGCAGTTACAAATACCACTAATCCTTCTCATTCAAGCATGGCATACAATATTACCAAAGCTACCAGCATCACATATCAGGCCAATCTATCGCTGACTACTCAGCACTAGCATGCAAGTCTACCATCTCATACAACATGTAAAGGCATCTCTCCTAGCCCTAACTAGCATGCGATTCTCAAATTCATAAACCAAATCATAACAGATAACATATACGGGTATTCTGGGGAAACTTACTTGAGCTCGACTGATTGCATGCACCACACCCTTTTCTTTTCTTAGAATACTTTTCCTTGAAAACATTTTTTCTTTTAAAAACTTTATAGATCCTCAGTTTGAGTTCAGACACATCCGAAAATGTGTCTGAATCCCTCAAACCGAGGCTCAGATACCAACTTGTAACGACCCAAAAATCAAGGGTAAAAATTTCATTTTTAATATAGCCAAAACATAGATATCATTTATTCCAAACATTCCAAAACATCATTAATTAAAACATTTATCAGAGTTTATCCCAAAATCATTTATTGCGGGAAAACATGGGTGTGCGCATTGCGATCAATCCGAGCCCTTCTTTTCCAAATCAATGATACCTGAAACCAATAAACAAAACTGTAAGCACGAAGCTTAGTGAGTTCCCCAGAGCATACCCCACATAGTCCACATAATCACATAATCCATATTAGCTATAAAAGCTACACAACCATATCAATCACATATCCATGCATATAAACATATACGAATGTCGTGGGCTCGTCCCCAGGGTCTTACTCCAGGATGCCATGGGCTCTCCACATGGTCTTACACCTAAGTGCCATGAGCTCTCCCATGGTCTTTGATAGGAAAGCCATGGGCTCTCCACATGGTCTTACATCCAGGTGCCATGGGCTCTCCCATGGTCTTCCATGCAAGTATCACAAAGACAACTAGCATACCACATAATCACTAGCATACCACCTATACATGCATACCTGACCTATCAGTAGTGAATATACACTAACACTTCAACATAGTAGGAAAGCCATGGGCTCTCCACATGGTCTTACATCCAGGTGCCATGGGCTCTCCCATGGTCTTCCATACAAACATACCACATATACCACTAGCATACTTCCTAGCACATAACCAGCTAACATGACACATAATACAACTTCAGCTAATATACCACATATCATAAAATGGGCCGGCCTTGGTGCCTTAGACTCATTGGTATGGTAAGGAGACTCACCTCGCACTGCAGAAGCTTCCCGCATGAATTTCCTTAGCTGCCGCCCCGCCATATTCCCGAGCTATCACTACCAATCAATATACTCAATTAGCAATTGGGTCCCATACCATAATCCTTAATCCTTGTATGGGGTAAAATTACCATTCTACCCCTGGCCCTGTATGATCCAAAACTAAGGCCCAAACCCAAAACAAAATCCCAACACTAGGTAGGCTTTCCAAGCCCACTGGTGGCCCACTAATGGCCCAAATTTCTAATTTGGGCCCAATCCCTCTAATGGGCCTTACCTTAAGCCCAAACATATTCCTGGCCCAAAACATCTGACTTCAGATGGTCCACTAAGGTCCAACGGCCCAAAGTCCACTGCTTGGCCCAACTTGAGGCCCAAAACAGTCCAAGCCCACAATTGATGAGTACGCGAGGCGTACTCCCTTGTACCTTAAGCGTACTGGCTGAAGGTGGTGTACGTTGTGCGTACCTACATGTACGCCCAACGTACTCCTCTGTTAAGCTACTTTTTCATTAAGTGCTTAATACTCCATTCCAGCAGCTACAATTACAGATCCAAGTCCTCTTCGACATCTTAATCCATAAAATCAAATGCTTTAAGCCTTTGCATGGCTTAATGACTCCCAAGAATTCCTAAAGATCAAAATCACTCCCAAAATGTCTCAAAACTTCTTAATACCTTAAGACCTCAGTCCAAACTCCCAGATCTGATTTCAAGGGACCTCTTAAGTCATAAAGTTTCCAACTTTATGACTTAGCATAACTCAATGGGGTTCAAACCAAAACCCTAAGTCCCAAACTTCATCAAATGACCACTAAATCATGCATGGAAGGTTTATACCCATCAAGATCCAAACTTTGTGACTCCATAACCTCAATAAGGACCAAATATAGAGCTTCAAAGGTTCTGGAGTAACTTCTACTCACAAGAACCACCACAAAGGGACCAAAACCATAACCAAAAACCACCTAGCTAGATCTACATGAAAGAGTTGTCAAGGTTGATACTTTATACCTCTAAAAGCTTGCAAAGTTGATGAAGGTTCTGGATCTAGAAGCTTGACTCCAACCATAGCTTGATCACTAAGTTCCTTCTTCTTCAAGGTCCAAACATAACAAGTAATAACCCAACTAGATCCACATGAGAAAGCCACCAAGATCCAAACTTTATACTTTCTGGAGTTAGATCAATATGATTAGGTCTTGGATCCACAAGCTTCAAGCCAAGCAATGCTTCCTCAAGGAACTCCTTCTTCCACAATAAGCACCAAAAACCCACTAAATCACCAAAAAGCTCAAGAATCACTCAAATGGAGGCTAAGGGTAGATTTCTAGGGTTTAGAGGGATGGAGGCTGAAGATATTAGGGTTAGGTTATGAGATAAGGAGCTTAAATTGGCTCTAAGACCCTAAAATAGGGTTCTGATCTAACTGGAGTACGCCCAGCGTACTCCTGCGAACCTTCGCGACCATCCTGGTCAGTACGACCAACGTACTCCAAGGTACGCCCAGCGTACTGCCTTCTTTATTAGTACGCCCGCGTATGCTTTGTGTACGCCCCACGTATTCGGCTAAGCCTGAAAACCATGAAACTTCCGAAGGCCATAACTTCTTCGTTATAAACCCGATTCTGACGATATTTATATCCACGGAAAGGTGACGAGAAGCCCTACACTTGTAACAAATCAAACCTTTCTTAAGACCTTCCGAACAAAAATCCATTTTCCACAAAAGCCCGTACTGACACTTTACCGAAATACCCCTAGGCTCCCAAAATACGAACCGAACACCCGGATCACTTCTAATGTATCACCCGCACCCAAATGGGCCTAGACCTTACCTTCCCAAGAGCCAGAATCCTAATAATGACCGACCTTCAAGCCACAGCCTCAGACTAGGAGTCAATTCGGAACAGAGCGTTACATCAAGTCCGCCACAAAGAACCGTAAAATATTCGTCATGATTTGCTAAAAGATTAGTAAATATGGTTATACTTAAAAGATTAAGTATGATTCTGAATCATTGGAAAAGTTTCACTGAATAGCAGAACGAATAAAAGGAATCTGTCAGGCAGAAAGATAAAAGTTTCTCCAATCTGAAAAGATGGGAGAGTACTTAAGTATCTGTTTTATGATTAACTTAGTGATTATATAACCGTGTCACAATTGATCCTCTAAGTACACCTTAGTGCACCGGTATGACTAAGAAGAGGAATCGAAAATTGTTGAAATGGTTAAATCAAAAAGGATGAGTCATACTTCGTTCCAAAATCAAGTCTTAGAGTCATACTCCAAGATTGTGACTTGAGTAACACATCTTAAGAAGTTCTAACACACTCATCAAATGTGAAGTAGAAAATTGTTTTCTTACTATTGCACGTTTGAAGTTGGTAAATTGTGATGTCTTGGGTAAGACAAAGACCAACTAAGACCAATTGTGTGTAGTGGTTTTTCTTGATAAGAATCCACACTAACTCTTGAATATTTGTTTGTCAAGAAATGTTTCTTGACAAGAGAATCTTATATGCCAAGAGGTCAGTGGGAGTCTAAATGATCTTGAAAAGGTTTAAGAACTAATCAAGAGTAAAACTATTGTTAAACACTAGCACACAACTTGAGGTTTGTAACCTATCGTGTTGACATATTTTTGTTTCTATGCCATTCCAGTTTGAGTCAACTATGCATATGAGTTCTATGAGTTCTCAATTGATTGCATAGAGGCAAGGCATCCTGATCAATGGAAAGTACATTGATAGGTAGGGGTGAGCTGCTCGAAGACTTGGAAGCAATGGTGGGACCCTTGATGGCAAGAAATAAAGAATGAACAAGTTCTGTCCATAAGAGTTTGGATTTGTCACAAACATTATCTTATGATTATGGTTATGACAAATCCACATGGATAGGAACACATACACCATAAAATCTAAGTGTCATAAGGTTTCTCTCATTCATAAAAATGATTGTGAGGAAACGCTTTCACTAAGAGAGATTTTAAGGAGATAGCGATTGTGTAAATTGCATTCTCAAATTCGATTATGATTACGACATCCCTCTTCATAGTTCAAATTGTGAGATTTGGCAATTAGTTTGAACATTCGAGACTTATTGCTGTAAGTTCTAGAATTGTTTAGACACACATGTGAATTATCTAAGGAGAGGTGTATGAGAAGCTTAGATAAAGGCTTTTCGAAGCATATCGTATTAGAAATATGAACTTTGGAAGTCAATAAGTATTGCCTTCTAGAAGTCCAATGGTTTTCTGAATACGTGTCAAAGCTAGTGGGAGCATAAATGTTATGCTGGTATGGATATAATCATCATGTTAGTGGGAGCATGATTATTATTTTAAGTGTTGCAAGTTAGCAATGTTAGTTATAGAAAACAAAAGGTTCACTTTGCAAAGTTGCAGGGGTTGAAAAGTTGTTTTGCTATAATTAAGGGAGAGAATATTATACTTCGTTACAAAATCTAAAAGTATGAGAATATCGCAACTAGAAATATTATAGAAGGAGACTGGTAAAGTATCACATCTTGATGTAAGACATTATGAATCGCGTCCCATACACTTTGGGTATAGGATCGATTGCATATGCTATAATATCCGACCGCTCTGATTTTCCAAATGCTTAGGGCATTAAAAGGAAAAAGGGATCAGAACCGGATTTGACTAATTTGATTAAACAACTGTCAAGGACAATCTGAGGTTCGCTAAGGATTGGTCGCTTGTGCGCAGTTGGAAGTAAAGTATTGAATGGAACATATTGACGTTATTATGAATAGATAAGATTCTATTAAGAATGAGTAGTCATATGGAAAATATGGAAATGTTTCCATATTGGGAGTTAGACGTTAAGAATTTATGTCTAGATTAGAAACTTTTATGCAAGAAGGATGTTCAAAAGAATGTACTTTGAATGTGAGACTTCAAATCTATGGAATTGTCTTGTAACAATCTCCAATAGAACACTTTGTAATTGCATTGGCAAAGTCTTGGTGACTTTTGTGCAATAAGATTACAAAAGGAACATTGCATAGAATGTTAGAATCTAACATATTCTAGTAGTGGCGAGAATTTTGTGTTCTTACACTAACGATAAGGATTAGGAGTTGTGAAATGAGCATCATTGGAAATGTCTTCAATTGTTCTATTTTCACAAAGTATGGACCATAGGTAAACAGAGTGTGCATGCTTGGTGCATGGGACAACTGCTATTATAATTCAAGTAATAAATTGATTATCTGAAACATAATACAATGAATAATGTGTAATCAATATAGTGACTAAATAAAAGGAGTTTTATTTATACTCAAAAGTTTGGGGCCATATTGGATTCGATTATTATTGCGTTTCACTTTACATGTTTTGACTTCCCGAATAATAAGATTATTCAAACCATCCACAGTCGCTCATACTTTGGAAGTAGGTATGAAAGAAGACTGTCGTGAATTGGCTTGTAGAATGTCTAAAGCATATTAGACATAGAAAAAGTTTGCTACAACGTTCATGAGTGCTTATGAATTAAGATTTGAGCATTGGATTAAACCCACACTCACTTGGATTGCTTCATGGATTTTATCACGAGTGATTGGTGAGACGATAATATCTTATATTCTTGAAACCGAGACGTGTGAGTTGTATTCTGCAAGTTGGTTGCACTTTGATAATATGTAAACGCACCAGTAACTTGGTGTTATAAAACATGTTGTTGTGTGTGATTTGATGAGTAGGTACAAGCGAGCATTAAGTCAAAGTTTATCCATTCCTTTTACCCAAAGTGGGATAAAAGCGATATCTGTGGGCCCCTCGATGATTTAGTGATGGCACCCTAAGTGCTTGGCCAAGCCTGGACTAAGTTGATGTGTTCAATTGTAGTCTGTTGTCAGTCGTCATAAATTGGAAGTCGTGAAACAACACATAGACTGAGAGAATGATTATAATCCATGTCTCATGTCTATACGATATCTAGTATGGAGGAATATATGATCCCTTATCTAAAGGACGCGTTACTGATAATATCAGAGTTCGACAACAGCTTTTGAAAGCTACGATTGCTGATCAGGTTCCGAAGTCATACGCAATATAGTTATTAGACTTATCCAAGTGGGAGACTGTTGGATTAGGTGTCTAAGCCCATAACTATTTTGGTATGTACTTGACCCGATTGTGAGCATGGTCCTTTTGGGTTGCCTTCACCATAGCAACTGATAGGATGAATTAAGGAGAAAAAGGATTAATTATGATTTATTAATATATTATATTAAGAGAGAAATCATATTGTTTAATTAATATTAGTCAAGAATTAATAAGAATTAATTCTGTGGATAAAAGACATTAAGTAAATAAAGGGGACTAGAACTGTTAATTGTGTGATAGTGGAATATTCAGATAATGGACTCCATAGAAGTTGGAGTGGACGAAATCTATGGGGAAACCCATTAGAATTCGCCCAAGGCTTCTAAGGAGGAAGTCCATGGGCTGCTTAGGGCCTAAACAGTCACATTAGGGTTTCTTGGTTGAAAACCCTAATAGCCTAAGTATAAAAGGAACCCTTGGCAAGCCAAAAAAGTCCCTAACCTTCTAAGAGATACCCTAGGACATTTTTGGTACCTCCTCCCTCTCTCCTAGGTCATCTTGTTGCTCATGGTGTTTGTGACTCCATTAGAGGTGCAACATTTGAGGCACTAGGCTTTCAGAAGTCAATTACAAGAATGAATAGATTGTTATTGCTACATAACAATCAAGGTAAGATCTAAACTCTATTCGTTTGTCAATTTTGATTATTGTATGCTAGAATTAGGGTTTATGAGCTTTGGATGATTATTGCATGTATATTAGACAAACTAGATCCAAAGCTTTAGGGTTTGCATGTACACTATATGATTGATGTAGTGCTCAAAACCCATCACTATAACCCACCTATGAAATTAGAAATCACTAGTTTCCAACTTTATTTAACTCCCACTTTGGTTCTCCTTCTCTTTTCGTTGTTCCAAGTCTATCAAAATTTCACAGTAATCTCTCTTTAGAACATATCTGAATCCCTTAAGAGCTTAATAACACTTAAAATTCAACATAATCACTCTTTGACTAATATATCAATTTGACAAAATTCTGTTAAGGAACTATTTAAACTTCATGAATTAAGTTCCTCCATGAATTATTTCATCAAGTTATTAGTTTAATTTCTTCAACCTATCATCTTCCCCAATTCAGGTTTGAAACCCTAATAACTAAATCTGTGAACTGGACCATGAAATCACCAAATTAAGTTTGTTTCTAGCTTCCATATACTCACTATAACATCAAAATTAAGTTATCTATCAAATATTTCAAGCTTTTAAGTTGGATTACACAACTGCCATGGAAGCTCATAAGCATGGAAGAAGAAGAAGATACTACCTTTTGATGCAATTAGAGGCTGATTCTTGATACCCTTTGTTCAAATCGCATTTAGACTTTCCTCTGCCTTTAAAATCGCTTGAAGACCGTTCTAGAATCGTTGGGGAAGAATAATGGTTGAATAAATCTGTTTTACAGCTTAAATATGGACTTGATTTCGGCGTAGGCGCAGCACTCCCTTTGTATTTTCAGCTCAATTTTTCTTCAACTTCGGATAACCATAATTTCCTTATACGGGCTCCAATTTTTGTAAACTTTATATCCACACAACCGTCTCGCAGTGAACTACGATTTATATTAATTACTTTTATGCATAAACATTATACATTTTTATGTTATTATACAATAACTACAATGATATACATGTTAAGTTATGAAAAACATTATCATTTCACTACTCAAGTTCAAATTTACATATATTTAGACAAAATACATGTTGTAACACATAATTTGAGTTTTTACGGTCGTTAAAATTGCTCCCTTTTTTGATCATTTGAGGAAACTCGCTCTATGCTCTATTTGAAAAAAACAACGTACGACATCTTGTTTGTCTTTTTTTTTCATCTCATGCTAAGAAGTCATCCTCACCAATAGTTCTTCATGTAAATTCTAAGAAAATTTATTGTGATAACAATTGTTGCAATGACCACCACAATAAGTCATAATGTCACCGCCGATAACAGCCCGCCAACGAACGACAACCCCTTCCTTATGTCGAAAATCAACAACTTTCTCTTGGTGGTTCACCAACATTCTAGCAGCCATACAAAATTTTCCTATCATCGAACCAACAACAACGTTGGAATTATTAGCCCAACAAGAGCCTCCAAACAAGCCCTCATGACAGATCTTCCAGGCCCATAAATGGATTGCTCGGTTTTCTTTGAGCCATGATAGGGCTCAATTGAATAAAGGGAAGGGTGATTGAAGATGGGGAAGTGTGTATTGCGTTCTTTGTGCTTGTAGGCAAGGACATTATAGATGAATGCACCCTTTAAAGAGAAGATTGGATATGGAGAAACAACTGTAAGAAAGGATGTCATGGATGAATGCACCACACTTACTTTCATCTAGGTCGTTGTCTACTGAAGTTCATCTTACTGGTTTCATGTGTTCTGAGTTACACTTTGGAGTCTGAGTATTTTGTTATTTCTTTGCATCAAAACTGGTGGTGGAGTTCATGTAGTTTTGCGATTGCTTCTGTTGGTCTGGCATGCTTCAAGATATCATCTTGAGGTCATTTAATTTTAGGGATAATGGGATTTAGAGGAAATGTGATTTTTTTTTGTATTTAAATTGTTAACATAGATCCAGTCGTCACTTTTTGATGTTGGGGGTGGGGTTCTTAGAGGTCTTCCGATGGATTGGGGAGAGAGGAAAAGAAGGGGAAATGGTATAGCGGGTTGGCCCTCATTTTATTTTTTAATTAATTAAAAACATTAAAATAAATAAATGAAAAACAAACATAAAGGGTATAATCGTCATTTCAGGTTGGGTGTGGACCAAATTCACAAAAAAATAAAGTTTGGCAGGGACCAAAACGACAAAAGGTAACCAATTTTGGACCATTGATCCAAGTCTGAACTTTTTTAAACTAAAACCACATTGTTGCAATTTTCTCTTAAGCTTTTAAAATAAGTAAACAAGGAATCTAGGTTTAGTTTGTTGAAAATTATACATAAAATCTATTTTTTTTTAACTTGTACCAGTGATTCAAAACCATCACAAAACCTGAAACCGTTTATGAATATGGTTACTAGTAAACTTGAAAAGACTATTTAGCATTTTTTTAAGTAAACTATAGTTTTGGTCCTATTATACATTTATACACCTTTCTACATGATAGTTTCATTTTATTTACTTCTTTTTATAGTTTATTTTAGCATTTTTTTCATTCATAGTTTAGCTAATCTTCATGCATATTTTCCTTTTTGTTATTTTATGACTATTTTTGGTACTTTCTAGTTTCGTGAGCATAATTGTAGATTTTAAGGAGACTAGTGGAGTGGGATCTTTGGGAGGAAAATGGAATTGGAGGACAATGAAGAATCATGGGCTAGAAGACTGATGAAGATGAAGCAAATTGTAACACCTGAAATCTGGAGTTCTAATGAAGGAAAGATACTTTGCACTTTGAAGGTCTACTCGTCGAGTCCAAGGGGGATAACTCGACGAGTAGGGGCCAGTTTGGGACGCGGGTGGAGGGACCTACTCGACGAGTTGGGGAGAACCAACTCGACGAATTGGTCTGGGTTTGGGAAACCCTAAATCCAAGTCTTGCACCCTATTTAAGGATCCTAATCTCCATCTATCAGCCTCATTTTCAGCGTCTAAGTCCCAAACCCTAATTCTTGAAACCATAATCCATTTTGAGAGCTTGTGAGCCATTTTTTGAGTGAATCTTGGGTGCTTTGGATCTTAAGCAAGAAAGAGAAGCGTGGGATCCAAGAAGAGGCTAGTAGATCCATAAACACCTTGCTTTTCTCATCGTTTATGGGTAAGAAAGTTAACACCTTGTTCAATGAGTACTTAGATCTTCTTATCACCTTTTCTAGTGGGTTTTGGTCCAAGAAACTTGACCCTTGGGGATTAAACGTCCCAAGTGTACATTTTTCCAGATCTAGAGCCATAGAGGGCTTTCATGGCATAAAGGTGCAAACTTTATGGCCATTGAAGCCCCATGCAAGCTATAGGTGGTTATTTTGGCCTTTTAAGCTCCAAAAGGCCATGCATAAGAGGGAAAGTCAGAAGCTTTACGAATAATACAGTGCTTAGAGTCTAGATCTCAGTTTATATGCCTTGATTTACAGTAAAGATGGATTGTGGACCAAGATCTAGGTCTTAAGGAGTTAAGGTTTGAGCTAAACCCGTTAAGTGAAGGTATTAACGGGTAAAGTTGGAAACTTTAAACTTAAAAGGAAATTTTCAGGGTATATGAGAAGTATGGAGTTTGGATCTGAAGTATAGGGCCTTAATCCATTAAGATGGCCCAAACAGACTAAGGAACTTGTCGAGTCCATAGAGGAACTCGACGAGTTGAGTCGATTTGTCCAGATTCTGTACCAGGTAGAACTCGACGAGTGTGACAACCCGAAATTTCTATCTTGTACAACATATAAACTTAATCAAAGTCAGACTCATTTTTGCTATCTTCTAGCACTGTTTAGAGTCTGTCTGAGTGTTTTAATAATAGTACATCCAAGGATCGGGTGTTAGGAAGTATCTGCTTGAGTCCATTGTGCACCAAGTAAGCCATAACTTCATCATGTGGAGTTTACGGCCACACCATATGAGTTTACGGCCGTAAACTCAAGGTGGCCATAAACTCACCCTATAAACATGATATTCCAACCTTATTCTTCATTATTCACCATTTCAACCTCAAAAACTCGAATTCTCTCTCAAGTATCATAAGGATCTTCATTTTGTTCTTCAAAAATGTAAGTGTTTCATCCTTTGTTTAGTTGATACATCTCATTATCTAGTATCAACCTTTGATTTCATCCATTAACTTATTCTTTTTGGGTTTGATCTTCAAGATCACTAAGAACACCAAGAACACACACTAGTGTTTTGGGCCGAAATCAACTCTATTTGCTTCCATATTGTAAGTATCTTCTTCCTATACATGCTATCTAGTAGGAACCCTCGATTTGCACCTTGAAAAACATCCTTTTTCCCAAGAAAATAGGAGTTTACGGCCAAAGAGAATCTCCCTTGGCCGTAAACCCATGTTAAAGGTGCATTTGTTGGACATAAACCTCCCTTAAGCTAAGCATCGAGTCTAGAACACTTCCTTGATGTTTGCAAGGCCTTGACAACAATTTTTGGCACAAAACTTCTTGATTTTACGACCGTAAACACAAAGGACCGTGAACACAAGGCCGTAAACTCATGAGGCCGTGAACACATGGCCGTAATCTCTAAGGTCGTAAACCCCATGGCCGTAAACACCAATGTTTGGCCCTACACTCCTTAGATGCAATACTTTGTGATTATAACACTTCCATATAAGTGTTTCCTAGTTCCTAAGGTGTGTTCCTTTCATGATTAGTTGTTAAACACTAATAAAATACATATATGTGTCATTATATGCTTATTAGGATCCGTTGTGCTCAAGGATTCACTTGGCACTTAGCATCCTTCAAACCGATCTTTCATTCGTATCACTCACTACAGGTGAGTTCATACCCCTTTAACTTACCTTTTAAATGATTTTAAATACTTTTATTGGGGGGGGGGGGGTACAAGTAGAAACATTATAGTTATTATATCAATCACATGTGATTAATAACTATCAAACAATGGATTTCTTACACTTCAAACCGTGCTTTCAATCAAATTGATTCAAATTGTTTTACAAACTCTTTTAAACTTATACTTTGTCAAAAGCATATCCATATATATATATATATATATATATATATATATATATATATAGTTATATAAGTAGGATTGAAAGGACTTAGGACTGATAACTCGCCTTACTTCCTGTTCCTTATTTGGTTGTGGACTTAGGGTGTCGGTTGTTTGTCCGAAGGTCGTTTGAATCTTAGTTATATATTATGTGTATGTGTATAAATATGAAAGTTCTTCTTTCAGTTCAATCCCTTTGGGTAGCAAAGGTGTACAAACTTGTTCATACATACAAACAACATTGCTAGTAAACTATAATAGGTATAGTTTAGGAAGTCACTAATACTATTACTAGAACAATGAAACATACAAAGAGTCGGTTCATACATGAGTCAGAACATACTATAACGAGAGACAATACTCACTATAAAGAGAAACAAATAGAGAATACTATAACGAGAAACAATACATACTATAATGAGAATCAATACATACTACACACTATACACTAGAGAACATACTACATACTAGACAGAGAGACACTACACTAGTACATACTATACAAATACAAGAATACTATAACATTAATGTGAGATACTACTTCATGGCGCTGCATATACTATTGTGTCATGTTTTGTACCAGAGTCTCCTGGAGGGAGAGCGTGAATTTATGTATAGATCTATACGAGACTGAACCTCCTACACCTTGCTGCTATCTACAGTGGGACCTGCAGGTCTACGGGTGACGAATGTCATATCACTTCGACATCTCGAACATCGTGTTATACCGGTCGATCAAGTATGGTTACAATCTTATCACATTTTACCTTAATTAAACTAACAAGTTTAAGTGTAGTTAGTACAATAGTAGTTACCTAGATAAAACTACTAGTACATCTTTATTTTCCCATTTCATATAGATTGTGATCTTCTCACATAACCGGTAATGAAAAACTATATTTTGATAATGATAGTCATACATTGGGAAAATACACACTTTCACAAAAGAACAAACATAGAGAACAGTTGAGTCTTGGTAGAAGACTACTTTAGTAGAAAATATAGGATTTTCTAAGAAGTATACAAACATTTACATCAAACACTTACAAACTCTTACATCAAACATTTACTAACACTTTCTTCAAACTTATACAAACATTGACACTAAAATACTTATGAACTCACCAGCTTAAATGCTAATCTACGCTTTCAAAATAACTTGTATTCTCAGGTCGCCAGTAGACAGGTACCGATGACCAGGTTTTGAGAAGATGGAGCACATTCAAGACTCATCTCTTCTTGTGATATTCATTTTTGGTGTGTTATAAACTTCAGAACACACTTGTATAAAAACTATTACTATTAATGCAATGGATGATATTGTTACTTGTTTACTATTATGCATTGTTGTGATACTGTACATGACGTCCTCCGCCCCCGAACGTTTCCGCCGTTCAGGTTTTCGGGTGTGACAGATTGGTATCAGAGCATTGTTTATAGTGAATTGAGTATATCAACCTATAAAAGATATACAACTATAAACACATCGGGATTAAAATACTCTGACCAAGAGTTTATACTTTGAAATAATAAAATATTTAACCAAAGTATGCATACCTGCATTCATACTAAAATCAGTGTCACTAGGACAGAACAAAAGTATTACGATTGTTGAACAGCACGAGTAGTCTTGGGGACATATAATCAGATCTGGGAGTGATATAGCCTGATCAACTATATCGTTTTGAGAAGTGATTAGCATGTGTCCAGGAATGTTTGTGATGTTGCAACAAGTCTAAAAACTTACCAACACTACTACAATGAAAACATTAGAACAGAACATAAACTTAAAATACTATAGGAGTATTTTGTGTTACTATAATTACTTAAGTGCAAACTAAAAAGATCTTTATTAGTATGTCAATAGTTGCTGAGTGGATACGCTAAGGTTATATGTGACTAGGTTGTTATAGACATACAATCTGTGATCTTTGCTTTACTTCCTGTTCCTTGTTTGGTTGCGGACTTAGAGTTAGGATCAATTATTCGAAGGTCTATCCTGTTTTGGTTACATGTGGCTGGTATGCACTATGCAAATGTTGGAGTAGCTGGTAAAGATCATCTTATAATTATCTTAATTTAGTACGTCTATTAATTATTTCTTTTACCCCTATTCTCGCGTAGATAACATGGTTGGATTCCATATCCCCGGAGACCCGTACTTTCTCGACAACGGCAATGGAGGATGGCTCGGTGATGAGCCAGAGGAGAACCATGAAATCCCATATGACGACGACTTCGCAGAAAACATTCCGGGGGATTCTGACTCCGAGCCCGAAGTCAATGATCAACCCCTGATAGCTCCAAACCCAAATCCAAAACCATGTCCGGCTTTTCAAGGCCCGACGCCTATGTGGGTGGAAAGTCTGGAGACATGGAGTCAGGAACAAGGCCAACCCATCCTGTACAATGGAGACCGAAATTTCTACAATGTGAGCGAAGGAGGCTCAGCGGACAGAGTCCTGCCTATTCTGGTCCGCAGGGTTGCTCGTAACGAAATTCAGGGAAGGACAGCCCTCAACCGAATTGCGGAGCTTGATGCCAATACAGGGATCAAAACTGTCCGCATTTTTCGGTTGGAAGATGCTCGTGAGAGATCTGAAAGAGACCGTGAGTCTCTACTTCAAGCACTAGCTGAGACTAGGGCTGAAGTCATAGAGCATCGCGTACACCAGCGAGTGTACGAGCGATGCCTTCTCGACATGGAGCGCCAGCTGGCTGACTTAAGGGTTCGCCCCAGGGGTTCCCGTCGCCAGTAGGGGATGCTCTGATCATCCTTTCGTTTGATTAAGGAATAGCCTTCTTAGCTATGCTCTAAGTAGCATTTCTCCCTGTAATTTCTTGTTATCTTAAGACTTTGAACTTTCGTTCGATAAGTCTTTATTCTGTCAAAATTTTCTAATCTTGGTTTGATGTAGGACCTAATTTTAGGTCATTTTTCCGAACTTATTACATCTGTAATACCAATATTATTGGCATATATCTAATCTCTTAGAATTTGGTATTCAATCATGCTTTTTAATGTGTTGTTGGGCTATGGAGAGTTAGTCCATGAGTCACTCTCATCATACTCTCTATTAAATTCTTATCAACATCTTTATCTTTTTGATTTTATAGCTTCAAGATGCCTCCGCGGAGATCAAACAGACGCACTACTCCAATCACTCCAATTCCAACTCCTCGTCCTCAATACAATCCAGCGGCTATTCAAGCTGCTGTGAATGCGGCTGTTACGGCAGCCCTAACCCAATTCAACTCAACCGGTACTAGTGGGAGTGGGACTAATGTGCCTCCCACTATTGTCGTGACTCCAGTGCGCTCTAGGGAGTGCTCGTACAAGGACTTCACCAGCTGCAAACCCAGGGCCTTCAATGGTACTGGCGGAATCATTGCCCTCTCGTAATGGTTCGAGAAGACGGAGTCGATCTTTGAGATCTGCTCCTGTCCGGAAGGGAGCAAGGTAAAATTTGCCGCTTGCACCTTCGCGGACCGAGCTATGACGTGGTGGAACAACCATGTCAAGTCACTATCTCTTATAGTGGCAAATGCTATCGGCTGGGAAGCTATTAAGGAGCTTATGATCGAGGAGTACTGCCCGAGGGGCTAAGTACAGAAGTTAGAGCAGGAGCTCTGGAGCCTAACCATGAAGGGCTCCGACATAGTCTCCATTAAACACTCAGTTCGAAAATACCTGATGAACACATAAGTTCAAAACATCTGGTGAACACTTAGTTCAAAATACTTAATGAACACCTAGTTCAAAAACAGCTAGTGAACACTTAGTTCAAAATGCTTAATGAACACCTAGTTCAAAAACAATGTGATAATAATGTATATCTAAATCCAGCAAGACCACTATTATTAATTAACACATATATATCATATTTTCTAAAACTATCTATCCCATCCCGTCGATCCCCACATACTGACCCTACACAATGATCTTACGAGATCTAGTCTAAGGAGTCGATATGAAAAACGAACTGACGAAGCTGCTTCGGAAATTCCCTGGCAGCAAACGAGGATCAATAGAGGCATCAAATGAGGGGAATGAAATAAGTTTCGCCACGAACCTCCGTTCGTAAAAAGGACCACAAGACAATTAAGTCAGGGGTAGTTATCTAGATAAAAATGCCTAGCCGTGGTTCGAATATCGTGAGATATTTTACCCCCAGACTCACCCTATCCAGCATCGAACATTTCCTAGCAGTGGTCTGAATATCATGAGGTATTTTACCCCCAGACTCACCCTATCCAGCAATATAACACCAGACATACCTATTAGTGGTCTATTACCGACACACTTTATTAGGCAGTCTACGAAGTTCCCTCAATTACTTAGTGAAAAGAAACGTTGACATACGAAGCTCGTTCGATCACTTCATAAAAGAAAGAAACGATGACTCCAAAGCTCTTTCAAAATAAAAGTATGGGGAAATACTAATAGAGTACTCCCGTATGCTCCCGTAACCGACACACAATAGTGTCAAAAAGACTTTGTACATGATAGTACTTCTGGCACATTATAGTACTCTGGTATGCGTAGGACTCGTACCCGAGAACATAATAATACCTCGGCACAAGCAGCACCAAAGAGACATGGCTTTGAAAAGGACTTCGTACATAAAATGTACTTTTGTACGTAAGACATACTCCACCGATCATCGATCTCACCACACACGTACTCTTAATAAGAGGCTACCCAATGTCCAAACTAAATTGAACTAAACATCCCTTTTGAAGTATTAATCCATCACTAGGCAAACCTACGAAGTTTATAATCAATTTTCGATACTATCTCCGTTTAGGCAACACTAATTAGTGTATACTTATCACAGAGTTTTAAGTAATAATATCATATATTCACATCTTAACACATATTGAACCATAACTGATTCGCACGTTGCATATCATCAAATATATCTAGCACGTATTTCGGGCAATAACAAATACTTCAAATACATATATATTTAATACTTTAATCAATACTTGTATTAAAATCATGTCCATGAAAGGGACTATGCACATGATACCTTATTAGATAAACGTATATTTCAAAAATACATAATCCGTACTCCCGGATCTAAAACTAACCTCCTGATATGATCTATACTCCCGGATCTAAAACTAACCTCTTCACCCTTTTATCTCATTATCCAACTCATATTTTATCACACACCAACAATCTCATCTACCTATGTTCTACCCAACATATTTGTAGATACAAAATACATATACAGTTTAACTCATTTAAAACCTATATAAAACATTCATTCCACACCATCTCAAATAAACAAACAATATATAAACACATAGCATGTATTTCATAGCAAATACTTCATATTTATGTGTTAGAAGAAAGTAACTACACACTCACCTGAATAAGCGATTATCGGAGAGCACTACAACTCTCCAAGTAGTAACTCCTCGGTGAAATCGGGATATCTTCACACACCAGGATTCTCGTGGGCAGAGCTTCGGCTCGGAAACTATTTTCTTCTCGGGATCTTCGGAGCTTCGGGACTCGCTTCGGGTCTCGGGATGATACCGGGGCTTCGGGGGTACTTCTTTGCACGTAAATCGAGGTAATATGGGTGAGAGAATAGTAAATTAGCAACCTTGGCCGGCTGCCCCTTCAACTCTATTTATAGGGCTGTTTTCATGAAATTCACGTCGTGAACAGTACGCCCACGTCGTGGGCTTGATCGTCACTGCATTCGTCATCACAGGTTGCGTCTGACAGGCTCTGAAAGGTCAAATCATTGAGTTCACGTCGTGGGCCCTCTGTTCACGTTGTAGACCCTGACACAGCTTTGGGGTTCGCGCCCCGAACTTCAGAAATTCAAAACTTTCGCATACGAGCTCCGTTTTCAACGTTATTTATATCGACGCGTAGGTGAGATTATGATCTACAACTCTCGTTTAGACTTCGTCGGCTAATTTTGACTTTATTTTTATTATATTATTTTTAGCAGGCTGGGACAGGAAAACTCCGTTAGAAAATCATAACTCCTTCGTCTGACGTCCGTTTTCGTCTGTCTTTTCACCGTTGGACTACTATCGACGAGATCTTCAATTCTCATTTAGATTGTTTCGGCTAAATATCGCTCGATCTCATATTCGAACTTTGGGTTGTACACTGCTAAGCCGAAACTTCGAAAAATCATAACTTCCTCATACGAAGTCAGATATGGGCGTTCTTTTCATGCACGCTCTCGGTTTAACGTATTCTACGACTTTCGTTTAGATCGCTAAATCCAAATATCGCTCTATCGTAAATTCACTATTTACGTCGCACTGAGTCGTGTCGGTTCTGTCGCGAAACTTCGACAGGTCATAACTTCTTCGTTATAACTCGGATTTCGGCGTTCTTTATATTTTCGGAAACCTTGTGACATATACTACAACTTGGTTAAGATTAATCCTTATAAATAATCTTCCATCAAAAATTCATTTTTGATGCTTATTGACTCTAAATTGACTAGCCCGGATCTACGGTCGTTACAATTATCTCCCCCTTAGGATGATTACGTCCCGAAATCATCAACGAAAATAGGACTTGCATAATGATTCCATACGTTATATTCCATCTTAAGTAATAACCATGATGCTCAATCTTGCACCTGCTCTTCGTACTAGGCTGGACTTTCAATCGTAACATACAAGTTACAAAATAAATCCTTATTGAGGACTCCTTCTTCTTCTTAGGATAAGTACTTCTCCTTATCTATTGTAACAGATCGACGGGTCATGTTCTAATGACCTTCATCGGATGATGCAACGTCTAGACTCAAGTCTCTTTGAGTCAAATTCCAGAATGGAATATACATTCCTTCGTATCTTAATGTGATATAATCACATTTTAGCATATAGCATTTCTGGCTACAAGCTTCATTAACAACGAGCGCGATGCTATTGATCGAATTGATTTTAATCTTCTGACTTAAGTCAGATGTTACATCGAACTTGGTTCTCTGAACCACGTAACAAACTCATCGTAGTCGGACTCAATTTGATATGACCACTAGGGTCAGAATATCAATCATCTTTCAATCATCAATTCTACTTCGACTCGGTTGGTGATGGAAATTCCATATGATGGGACAACTTCAAGAATTACACTAATCGTTCCATCATCCTGCCAATCGAAGGTGTACTTCAGACGTACCATACTCCTCTAAACGTTCCACTATTTTATCAGACGTATTCTAAAGGCAAGATACCACTCTTACGATATCTCCCGATAGGTGTCATTCACTATCATAAGCCTTTCATTTCCTCCCTTTACTCAATTCTCTATGAGTCTCCACCATAACATTTTGTACACCCAAACAGACGCTCGGTGTACCTAGCGAGAATTTAAGATAAGAAAGCTTTATTTACGATAGACGTATAAATCTCCTTATCACTCCGAAACGTTTACATGCTAGTTCTAATACCGTAGGCGTACGCTTAGAATCCTAAACACATAAGTTTCCAGGCCCGGTCGGCAACACACCATTGATCCGAACAAATAATATCATATATGGCAAACATATAACATTTAGCACATAAAAGCATTTTAGGCATCTTTCCTAAAATAAACTAGTGCTTGTGTCTAAAATCTGGTAGACACTCATCTCACAATCATCGCTTAGCATTCTAAGTTTAAGTCTAGCAATTCTACAAATTCCTAGTTCGCTTAAACTAATGCTCTGATACCAACTGTGACATCCCCAATTTCATGGCCGGAAAAGACCGATTTGTTTATGCTTTGTTTTAAAATCAGAGTAATCTTTTAAAGAAAACAGTTGCGGAATTTTTTCCCAAACAAAATATGATAAAACTTTATCAAAACATTTCTCAAAGAGAATGTACTTTTCATTAAATAATAAAACCTCGGGATGTCATGTTCCGATACAGACCAAAAAGCATAAACAGTACAATTTAACATTACAGCAGTTATTTACAACTACTGGTCTATAATCCAGAATCTCTCGTCAAGTCAACCAACTTATACTCTTGTGCCTTTACCTGTAATGCAAAGAAAACTGAGTGGGTCAGGCTTGGGAGCCTGGTGAGCATATAGGGTTTTCGACCCACAATAATATATTTATTATATTCAATCATTAATCAATCCAAAACACTCATCCCCATTATCTCTTTTATTTCTTAAGGATTTACCCTAAAAATCAACTATCCTTTTTTCATTTATTCCTAAGGATTGACCTAAGGAATTGACACAAAGCCCACCACTGCCCAGGTCCTCAAATTACAACTGGTAAACACTTTATTAGGCAGTCTACGAAGTTTCCTAAATTAATTCGTGAAAAGAAACGCTGACATATGAAGCTCGTTCGATCACTTCATAAAAGAAAGAAACGATGACTCCAAAGCTCTTTCAAAATAAAAGTATGGGGAAATACTAATAGAGTACTCCCGTATGCTCCCGTAACCGACACACAATAGTGTCAAAAAGACTTTGTACATGATAGTACTTCTGGCACATTATAGTACTCTGGTATGCGTAGGACTCATACCCGAGAACATTATAATACCTCGGCGCAAGCAGCACCAAAGACACATGGATTTGAAAAGGACTCCGTACATAAAATGTACTTTTATACGTAAGACATACTCCACCGATCATCGATCTCACCACACACGTACTCTTAATAAGAGGCTACCCAATGTCCAAACTAAATTGAACTAAACATCCATTTTTAAGTCTTAATCCATCACTAGGCAAACCTACGAAGTTTATAATCAATTTTCGATACTATCTCCGTTTAGGCAACACTAATTAGTGTATACTTATCACAAAGTTTTAAGTAATAATATCATATATTCACATCTTAACACATATTGAACCATAACTGATTCGCACGTTGCATATCATCAAATATATCTAGCACGTATTTCGGGAAATAACAAATACTTCACATACATATATATTTAATACTTTAATCAATACTAGTATTAAAATCATGTCCATGAAAGGGACTATGCACATGATACCTTATCAGATGAAAGTATATTTCAAAAATACATAATCTGTACTCCCGGATCTAAAACTAACCTCCTGATCTGATCCATACTCCCGGATCTAAAACTAACCTTTTCACCCTTTTATCTCATTATCCAACTCATCTTTTATTACACACCAACAATCTCATCTACCTATGTTCTACCCAACATATTTGTAGATACAAAATACATATACAGTTTAACTCATTTAAAACCTATATAAAACATTCATTCCACACCATCTCAAATAAACAAACAATATATAAACACATAGCACGTATTTCATAGCAAATACTTCATATTTATGTGTTAGAAGAAAGTAACTACACACTCACCTGAATAAGCGATTATCGGACATCACTACGACTCTCTAAGTAGTAACTCCTCGGCGAGATCGGGATATCTTCACACATCGGGCTTCTCGCGGGCAGAGCTTCAGCTCGGAAACTCTTTTCTTCTCGGGATCTTCGGAGCTTCGGGACTCGCTTCGGGTCTTGGGATGATACCGGGGCTTCGGGGGTACTTCTTTTCACGTAAATCGAGGTAATATGGGTGAGAGCAGAGTGAATTAGCAACCTTGGCAGGCTGCCCCTTCAACTCTATTTATAAGGATGTTTTCATGAAATTCACTTCGTGAACAGTACTCCCACGTCGTGGGAATACTGTTCCGTTTTTTTTGACTTTCGCATAGACATCCCCAAAATCACGGCCAGAAAAGACCGGTTTCATTTATGCTTTTAAAATAATTTCAGAGTAATCCATTGATTTAAAAGAGTTGCGGAATTTGTCCCCAAAACAATACATGATAAAATAAAGTTTATCAAAACATTTCTTAAAGAAATGTATTTTCATTATATATTAAAACTCGGGATGTCATGTTCCGATACAGACAAAAGCATAAACAATAAAACATAGACCTTACACAGTTATATATAACTACTGGTCTATAAACAAAAACATATTCACAAGTTCTCCAAATTATGCTTTCGCGCCACTACCTGTAATACAAAGAAACTGAGTGGGTCAGGCTTGGGAGCCTGGTGAGCATATAGGGTTTTCAACCCACAATAAATAATTATATTTAATTTCACCAACCAACAATAACCCGATTACCCATTCCCGTTATCCTCACTTTACGTCCCTAAAACAACAACTATCACAAGGCACCTAATCTAGGATTTTCATCGGGACAGACAATACTGCAAAGGGGTTTCCTCAGCAATGAATGTCCTAAAGCAACCATGAGGGGGATAGAATACAACAAATGAACACCCAAGTTCACCAACACCTACAGGTTATGAGCCTGCCAGCATTCCACAGGACAGTCTAGAAAGAGTCCGTGGTCGTCATCTATATTCTGCTGAATGACTAGATCACAATCACATTGAGGCCTCTCATCAGTTTATCACACATCAACTATCTACCCAAGTTCTACCCAACATTTTTGTAGATAACAACATACATATGCATTCATATGCAACTTAAAAACTGATAAGATACTCATTCAATACTCATCCCAAATAAACATATAACATATATATATATATATATATATATATATATATATATATATATATATATATATATATATATACACACGTATATTTATACACACGTAACACGTATTCTAAAGTAGATACTTCATATCTATGTGTTAGAAGAAAGGGAATATACACTCACTTGATCAGAAGATGATCGGACAGCACTACGGCTCTAAAAGTAGTATTCTTCGGTGAAACCGGGAGATCTTCACACACTGGGCTTCTTGCGGGCAGAGCTTCGGCTCGGAAACTCTTTTCTTCTCGGGATCTTCGGAGCTTCGGGACTTGCTTCGGGTCTCGGGATGATACCGGAGCTTTGGGGGTACTTCAAGATGGCTAGAGAGAGTATCGGGAGTGAGAGAGAAGAGATAGAGCAACCAAAATCGGCTGACCCTCGATTTCTATTTATAGGGTCATTTTTCAGCTATCACGTCGTGAGTTTTAAGTTCTCACATCGTGAGCTTTAGTCGTCACTGCGTGCGTCATCACAGGTTGCGTCTGACAGGCTCTGAAAGGTCAAATCATTGAGTTCACATCGTGAACACTGTATTCACGTCGTGAACTCTGACACAGTATCGGGGTTCGCGCCCCGAACTTCAGAAATTCATAACTTTCACATACGAGCTCCGTTTTCGACGTTCTTTATATCGATGCGTAGGTGAGACTATGCTCTACAACTCTCGTTTAGACTCCGTCGGCTAATTTTGAATTTATTTTTATTATATTATTATTATATTATTTTTAGTAGGCCGGGACAGGAAAACTCCGTTATTAATTCATAACTCCTTCATCTGAAGTCCGTTTTCGTCTGTCTTTTTACCGTTGGACTACTATCGACGAGATCTTCGATTCTCGTTTAGATTTTTTGGCTAGAAATCACTAGATCTCATATTCGAACTTCGGGCTGCATACTGCTAAGCTGAAACTTCGAAAAATCATAACTTCCTCATACGAAGTCAGATTTAGACGTTCTTTTGATGCACGCTATCGGTTTAACGTATTCTACGACTTTCGTTTAGATCACTAAGGCTAAATATCTCTCTATCTCAAATTCATATTTTACGTCATTCAGCGTCGTGCCGGTTCTGTCGCGAAACTTCGACATGTCATAACTTCTTCGTTATAACTCGGATTTCGGCATTCTTTATATATTCGAAAACCTCGTCACGACCACTACCTTCGGCAGTGCCAAGCGATTGGCACAAAGGATCATTGACCATGGGGTTCGTACCCCGTCAGCAACAACAACCCTATCCATCTCAGAACGCTCCCAAGCCGCTGATAACAAGCGGAAATTTTGGGATGACAAAAAGAAGAAGAAGGCTACCAAAAAGCAGCAGGTCGTAGCTGTCCATGCTGCGATAGCACCTGCCGCTGGTGCACCGGTAAAGCAGTACGCAGGAAGCTTGCCGAAGTGCAAAAAATGCAGCTTCCACCACAATGGACCCTGCCGGGAAATGCAGTGCTCTAACTACAACAGGAAGGGGCACAATGTCCGTTTCTGCAAAGCTCCGGTGAAGCCAATCACCCAGGTCCCCGACACTGGTGTGGGCCAGGCTTGCTACGGTTGTGGCGAGGCGGGCCACTACAAAAGGAACTGCCCTAAGGTAGGGAACGCCGGCAGAGTGGGAAGAGTTTTGGCTATAGGCCACGAGGAAGCGGTTGCCGACTCCATAGTGGTCACTGGTACGTTTCTCCTCTATAACTCATATGCATGCATACTGTTTGATGGTGGAGCGGAGAGGAGTTTCGTGAACCAGAAATTTGCTCACTTGCTTAAACATAAATCACATTCACTTAAAGAACCGTTCACTGTAGAAATGGCTAACGGGAAAACAGAGAGCACTAGCTGCATATACATAGGATGTACACTAACTCTAGATAGCCATTCATTTCCAATCGACCTCATGCCGATCTCAATTAAAAGTTTCGACAATCGACATGGATTGGTTGAGTTCTCATCGTGCCGACATTATGTGTTACGAAAAGGCTGTTCGCCTTAATCTGCCGTCTAGCGAAACTCTAGTTATCTACGGCGACAAACCCGACACCAACATTCGCCTCATCTCGAGTATACAAGCGCATAAATTCTTGCGAAAGGAATGTCGTGCATTCCTTGCTCATTTTGTCGATGTGAGCCAAGAGACGAAAGACCTAAAGAACATTCAAGTAGTACGCGATTTTACCGACATTTTTCCAGAAGAACTCCCAGGATTACCTCTGCAACGTCAAGTCGAGTTCAGAATCGACTTAGTCCTAGGGGCTACCCCAGTAGCCAAATCGCCCTATCGTCTAGCACCAGCTGAGATGCAGGAGCTATCCAGTCAACTTAATGAATTGCTCAGCAAGGTCTTCATTAGACCAAGCTTCTCACCATCGGGAGCACCGGTCTTATTCGTCAAGAAGAAATACGGATCGTTCCGTATGTGCATCGACTACAGAGAGCTGAACAAACTGACCGTCAAAAATCGTTACCCTCTGCCGCGCATAGACAATTTGTTTGACCAACTTCAAGGGGCGAACTTCTTTTCAAAAATTGACTTGAGATCTGGGTATCACCAGTTACGAGTGTTAGGGGAGGATGTTCCGAAGACAGCCTTCCGAACTCGTTATGCACACTACGAATTTGTAGTGATGCCGTTTGGATTGACCAATGCGCCCGCAATATTCATGGATTTAATGAATAGGGTGTTCCGCCCTTACTTGGATCAGTTCTTCATTGTATTCATTGATTACATACTTATCTACTCTCGTAGTAAGGAGGAGCATAATCAGAATCTGCGACAGGTCTTAGAAACGTTGCGATCAGAGAAGCTCTATGCGAAGTTCTCGAAATGCGAATTTTGGATCCGAAGAGTCGAATTCTTAGGACACGTGGTTTACGAAGAGGGAATACACGTGGATCCTTCCAAAATCAAGGCCATTGAGAACTGGTCAGCACCAAGGACGCCTACAGAAATTCGTCAATTTCTAGGCCTAGTTGGCTACTATCGCAGGTTCATTAAGAACTTCTCGCGGATTGCGAAACCGCTTACAACACTGACCCAGAAGGGCGTGGCCTTTGACTGGGAAGAGAGACAAGAGAAAGCGTTTCAAACTTTAAAAAGGGCCTTATACACCGCACCGATACTATCCCTCCCCGAAGGGATAGAAGACTTCGTGGTTTATTGCGATGCATCCAATCAAGGGCTCGACTGTGTTCTGATGCACCGAGGTAAGGTCATCTCCTATGCCTCAAGGCAGCTGAAGACACATGAGGTCAACTACACCACACACGATCTGGAGTTAGGAGCAGTGGTATTTGCTCTAAAGATCTGGAGACACTACCTGTACGGTACAAAAAGCACTATCTTTACAGACCACAAAAGCCTTCAACACATATTCAACCAGAAGGAGCTCAACATGAGACAACAACGGCGGGTCGAGCTAATCAGTGATTACGAATGCGAAATCCGTTATCATCCTGGCAAGGCCAACGTAGTAGCTGACGCCCTAAGTCGGAAAGAATACTCTGGTCGTAGAGTCAAATCATTGACTTTGACTATCCATTCACACTTGTCCACACAAATTAAGGAAGCTCAGCTCGAAGCTTTGAAACCTGAAAATATGGCAGGTGAATCCCTGAGAGGGATGGATAAAAATTTGGAAGTCAAGGGTGGCGGAGCCTTATATCTCATGGATCGGATCTGGACACCGAAACACGGTGGTTTCAGAGACTTGGTCATGACCGAAGCGCACAACACTCGATATTCCGTCCACCCGGGTTCAGATAAAATGTATCTGGATCTTAAAAAGTTATACTGGTGGCCTAACATGAAAACAGAGATTGCTACCTTCGTGAGTAAATGCCTTACTTGCGCCAAGGTTAAGGTCGAATACCAGAAACCATCAGGTTTACTCCAGCAACCGTAGATACCTGAATGGAAGTGGGAGCGAATAACGATGGACTTCATAACCAAGTTGCCCAAGACAACGGGTGGTCTCGATACCATATGGGTAATCGTAGACAGGTTAACAAAGTCCGCACACTTCCTGCCGATCAAAGAAACTGACAAGATGGAGAAGCTAACAAGAACATACATTAGGGAGATCGTACGACTGCATGGTGTTCCCATATCCATTATCTCCGATAGAGATAGTAGATTCACTTCGAGGTTCTGGCAGTCGCTACAAAGTTCCCTAGGAACTAGGCTGGACATGAGTACAACCTACCATCCACAAACCGACAGACAAAGTGAGAGGACTATTCAAACTTTAGAAGATATGTTGCGAGCCTGCGTGATAGACTTTGGGAAGGCATGGGATACTCATTTACCCCTTGTCGAGTTCTCCTACAACAATAGCTATCACACGAGCATAAAGGCTGCTCCATTTGAAGCTGTCTATGGCCGTAAGTGCAGATCCCCTCTGTGCTGGGCTGAGGTGGGCGACACGCAGTTATGGCACCGAAGGCTCGCCTTCTCTCCAAAGCTGTTCCTGACGTTAGTTGGTTATGGCATCGAAGGCTCGCACATCTGAACTTTCGGTACATGAATGATCTTGTCTCAGGTGAAATGGTAAGATGTTTACCTCTTCTCAAGTTCGAAAATGATCATTTATGTGCTGCATGCGAGTATGGTAAGCAATCAAAGAAGGGTCATCCTGTTATCATCGAAAAATCCATTTCGGATCCCTTAGAACTCCTACACATTGATCTTTGTGGACCATTCACTGTAGAAAGTCTTCATCATAAGAAATACATTCTTGTGATTGTTGACGATTTTACAAGGTTCACATGGGTCTTCTTCCTAAGGCTGAAATCCGAAACAGCCTCTGAGCTCATCAATTTTATCAGAGGAATAGAAGTTCTTATCAAACTCCCGGTCAGAAGAATCCGAAGTGATAATGGTTCGGAATTTGTTAATTCCACCATTGAGAATTTCCTCATAGAAAAAGGAATCGATCACAACTTCTCAACTCCATACACTCCACAACAAAATGGTGTAGTTGAAAGACGTAATAGAACACTCGTTGAAGCTGCTCGATCCATGCTGAACTATGCAAACCTTCCACTCTATCTTTGGGCTGAAGCTGTATCTACTGTTTGCTTCACTCAAAACCGAAGTATTATCAATCGACACCTCAACATGAAACCATACGAAGCAATGAATGGTCGAAAGCCAACAATCTCATTTCTACATGTCTTCGGATGCAGATGCTTCATCAAAAACAACCTCGATCAGCTTACAAAGTTCCAACCTAAAGCTGATGAAGCTATCTTTCTCGGGTACTCTTCCAAATCCAAAGCTTACAGAGTTCTCAACCGAAGAACTCGTGTTCTGGAAGAAAGCTTCGATATTACCTTTGATGACAACTTTGTTCGGAATTCTGGCCCCACTCACATCGCAACTCACATCATGGAGTCTGATGCTCCTCCGCCAGAATGCCCGAACCCTCAAACCATTCTTGAGGTTGACTTTGAAACCCTCTTTGGTCCTTCCGAAACAGCTCTTGATTCCGAATCTCGATCACGACCATCTCTGATTCCCATTCCTCCTTCGGAAGCCCCAATTTCTCACAACCTCTCCGGTCCTCTTCCGAGCCTACCTCCATTTGATTCCGAACTGTTTCAACCTTCTCAGGTTGAGGGGGAGAATAATGCAAATCCCTCTCTTGAATCAAATTTGGATGGCTTCCAAGATGCAGCTGCTGATTTCGATGACTCAAATCCTCTCAACATTGATGAAAACGAAAATTTCTTTGAGTTTCCTTCTGATGATGATGTCAACCTCTCCGGTTCAGAAGTTCAGGGGGAGCATCATCCCAATATTCAAATCATTCAGGGGGAGCAAATCAATTCTACTATTGATGTAGGATCCTCCGCTGCACAAGAACTCCCTCGATTGCATGTTTGGACGAAGGATCATCCTCCAAACCAAGTGATAGGCAATCCGAATGTTGGTGTACAAACTCGCTCAGCTACCAACATCCAAAATGAATGCCATTTTTCAGCTTTTATATCCATGGTTGAACCCAAATCCATCAAGGATGCATTAGAGCATGCTGATTGGATTACAGCCATGCAAGAAGAACTGACAGAATTTGACCGAAATGAAGTATGGACTCTTGTACCTCCTCCTCAACATCACCCCATTGTCGGTACAAGATGGGTATTTCGCAACAAGCTAGACGATGTAGGAGTTATCATCCGAAATAAGGCAAGATTGGTAGCTAAAGGTTTTACTCAAATTGAAGGTCTTGACTACGATGAGACATTTTCTCCTGTTGCACGACTTGAAGCTATCAGAATCTTTCTTGCTTATGCTGCTCACAAAGGCTTCAAAGTTTACCAAATGGATGTTAAGAGTGCCTTTCTTAATGGTGAACTTGACACTGAAGTATACCTTCAACAGCCCCCCGGATTTATTAATCTTTCCTTTTCCGAACTACTGTTATAAACTCCGAAAGGCTGTCTACGGACTCAAGCAAGCTCCTCGGGCTTGGTACGAGACACTCACTGATTTTCTCAAGCGCTCAGGTTTTCAAAGAGGTATACTGGATCCCACTTTGTTTCAAAGATCAAATGGAAAACATCTCATGCTGGTACAAATTTATGTGGACGGCATCATTTTTGGATCCACGGATTCATCTATGGTTGCTGATTTTGCCAAACTGATGGTCAGTCGTTTTCAAATGAGCATGAATCGAGAATTAAGCTTCTTTCTTGGCCTTCAAGTCAAACAGACTAACAAAGGTATTTTCATTCACCAAGAAAAGTACATTTCTGAGCTTCTCAAGAAATACTCTATGGACACCTGTGCCTCAACCAAGGTACCTATGGGCTTCGGTCACAAAATCTTTGCCGACCCTTCGGGTGTTTCAATAGATGAAAAGAAGTACCGTGGAATGATTGGATCCTTACTCTATCTCACTGCAAGTCGTCCGGACATAATGTTCTCAACATGCTTATGTGCCAGATTTCAAGTCAATCCGAAGATGTCTCATCTTCTGGCTGTGAAACAAATATTCCGGTACCTCAAAGGTACAAAGAACCTCGGAATCTGGTATCCAGCAAATGAAAGTTTCCTTCTGCAAGCTTACTCTGATTCGAACTATGGTGGTCTTCAACTCGATAGGAAATGTACATCAGGAGGATGTCAATTCCTAGGTGGTCGTTTAGTCAGCTGGTTATCCAAGAAACAGAACTACATTGCTCTCTCTACAGCCGAAGCTGAATACATTGCTGCTGCCAGCTGTACCTCTCAAGTTCTCTGGATGAAATCTCAACTCTTGGATTATGGTTACCGATTTCAACACATTCCTATCTACTGTGATTCTCAAAGTGCCATTGCAATCTCACACAATCCAATTCAACACTCCATGACGAAGCACATTGACATTCGGTACCACTTTATTAAAGATCATGTTCTAAATGGTAACATCGAACTTATTTTTGTTCCATCTAACGATGAAATTGCTGATGTCTTTACTAAGGCATTAGACGAAACCAAATTTAATGGTTTTCTGAACAAAATGGGTATGATGATCCCCGATCCTCAATTCTTTCAGGAGACATGTTCTCTTTGATAGAAGTATTCAGACGAAAAATATGCTCCGAACTCATTTAGTTTTGCTTCGGAACTGTTTTCCCTCTAAATACATAGGATCCTTTTACCTGTCTTTTATACTAATTATCCCTTGAGTTTCTTAAGCTATACAGTTTATTCTCTTCTTCACGACGATCTAGATCGACCATGATCAAGATCACCATTTCGGAACTCATTCCAGAAATTGACTCCGAAATTTCAAATCTGCTCCGGAATTTTCAAAAACTGCTCCGGAATTTTAAACTTGCTCCGGAATTTCAACTTGCTCCGGAATTTTTCAAATTTGTTTCGGAATTTCAAATCTGCTCCGGAAATTCAAATCTGCTCCAGAATTTTAAACTTGCTCCGAAATTTCAATATGCTCCGGAATTTCAAAATTTGCTCCGGAATTTTCAAAATTGCTCCGGAAACCTTTTTTTATAATATATATTCCGAAACATTTCTTTTATCTTCCGGATCATGCGTTGTCCGGAACAATTCATCCGGAATACCAAGAGGCAATAAGGTGAAACATTTTTTTCTCAACGGTTACTTTTTAGGAAGATCCTTATCCAATCTTCATTGATTTGCGTGACACGATTGCACGCCCTCTAAAATGGAAAACGAATTGACGGTTACATTCCCCTCTTTTAGACCAATTGCCTTGCCCTTTCACTTCACTTGTCTAATCTCATTTTCCCCACATTAAATGCGACCCGATGGATCTCGGATCCCCATCATTACCTTTTTCGACCCGACCCGACTTTTCCTACCTATATTTACCTTTTCACTTTTACCTTTACCACTTTACGATCTCTCAATTCTCAAACTCTCTAAAACCCTCACAGTTCTTCGTGTTCTTCAAGCCTTCATCATCTTCAACAATGGAGTCCTCCAAGAACCAGGCCGCTACTGCTCAAACTCCAAAGAAATCCATTGTCAGGAAGAAATCATCGAAAGGATCGAAAGGATCATCATCGTCGGCAGATCAAGAATCCTTTCTTAGGGACACTACCCAACTGTTTTCCTTAAACCCCCTTGACTACGACGAATCAATCAGGATCATGATTGAGTTCCTTGCTCATCATCCTCTTTCCATTCCACTTACCAAAATTCCAAATCCTCCCCTCCCTCTTTCTCATCTTCATCGTGCATTCACTAGCATCAAACTTGAAGATGATGTTCTGTTAGCCTCCATCATCGATGATCGCACCATTCCCGTTTACAAAGCGACCTTTCTCAAGGCCATTGGAATTTCACCCAACCCTGCTGGTTTCAAAGTTGTTGAACCAACTGCTGAAGAGTTCCAGACATTTCTTAACTTCATCGGGTACAATCAAGACTATCGGGCAAAAGATTTTAAGAAGACTGCAGTTTCAGGGCTCTGGACCGTCCTTATGCACTTTATCATCCGTGGATTATCGGGCAAGCACATCGGCACTGATACCCTCAGCAAGGACTGGCTGAATGTTGTATTCAGCGTCTATTCCGGACGCAACAATGTTGTCGACCTTCCGGAAGTGTTATGGCAAGACTTTTACAAGTTTGCCATCAAGAGGAAACCGAATGAGATTTCGAGCCCTAGATTTTGGGCCCTGACGATTGAACAGATTTTCAAGGAACTTAACGTCCCCATTCCGGTGAGCACCATTCCTCCGGAGGTATGTGTATCTTTCAAACTTGTTAACTCTTACAGAATTCCGGACCAATCATCTTTTGGTCCGGTCAGACGACTTCCGGACAATATGTTGGCCCTCATTCCTTCCGGATCTCCCTTTCTGAAACACCATCTTGAGACCTCGGTTGTGTTCGACCCAACACATCCTGCCCCGGTCTCAGTTGAGCCTATTCCGGAAGAGGTCACTCATACTAAGTCCGGACCCAAGGTTAAGCAACCGGCCAAACGAAAGGCCTCACCCACCAAACCCAAGGCCATAAAGAAATCCAAAGTCAGTGCCCCCTCTCAACAGGAGGGCACCCATGACATTCCAGCTGATTCTGGCCGTCCGCACACCCCTCCTGCCCACTCATCTGAGGTACCCCTCAATGTTTCATCATCACAAGCACACACTCACGGGGAGTCTACACATATTCCACCCTCTCCCTCCCAAAAGGGTGATTCCGGTGTTGAACATAGTTCCTTGCAGCCCCCTGGAACACACCCACGTGTCACTTTTGATTTTCCCATTATCTCTTCAACACGCACACACTTCGGAACCACTGTTCCGGAACCTAAGCATCCCGAAGGAGGAGCAGTCTCTCCAACTTCCGATGCCAAAACTGGTCTGATACCCGGAAGGCGTACAGGACGACCAGGTTCTAATGATCCTTTGTGGGTTATGTAAACAGGGCTGCATCAAGGCGTCCGGACCTGACTCGTGCTCAAGTTGAATCCACTCTCATCTCCATGAGGAACCGGGCTATCCAAAGCAATATGCCCTATGTCCATCCCTCCGACGAAGACGCCATCAATGAACTCACTACGGAGCTACCCCCAATCATCACTCATCAAAGTATCTTCCACACTGATCCGGAAAAAGAAGTATCTGAGGAAGTCATGTTGGAAGAAGAGGCAAGAACTGTTCCGAATGCCCATCTCATGACCTCCGTTAACTTCCTATCCAAAGCATCCAAATCTAAGTCTGCTTTTGACTTCGGATCCTCTTCCTCTACCACTCCGGACGCTAGTTCCCACTCCAATCCTCAAGAAGATGATGACACAACCAAACCAGGTCCCTCCTCAAATCCGGATGCACACCAGCCTCCTCCGCAACACTCAGACTCCGATTCCGAATCCTCCGCTGGTGATCATGTTGACCCATTCGCCCTACTGGAGATCCGCACCAATGTCTCTGACACTATGACTAAAGTGTCATCTGTAGAGACTTCTGTAACAGAGCTGAATTCGAAACTGGATCAAAAAGTCTCCGAACTTGATTCAAAACTTGATGCCATCCTTCAGTCTCTTTCCCACCAATCCGGACCATCCATTGCAGAGAGAGAAGCCCATCTTGACCAGCTGATCTCCATCCGGCTGAAACACACCGTTGAGCAGATTGATTGCAAGTACGATGCTCTTGTCGACAACTACCTCAACACCATCTCTTCCATGCTCAAGGTTCATGACGATCTTGTGTCTGCTACCAACGATCTAATCAAGCACACTCATGTTCGTCATGAGAAACAAATTCAACGATTGGAGAAGGAGATCCGAAAGAAGGATGAGATGAATCTGATCATCCAACAAGTCCTCATCAAATTCCTGCGCTCAACTTGAAACATTGTTGATGTTCCGAACAGGAAGTTTGATGAGATGATTGAAATCCTTAGCAGCACCTTCAAGCATTTATCCGAACAAGCTCCCACTTCTGAAGCCTATGACACCCTGACCCTTCAACTCTCCACCGGTCTTCAGAAGGTGTTCTCCCGGCTTGATGATATTAAGGAAGACTTATCGCTTGCACCGGTCTCCAGGGTCACCGATGCAAGAGGGGGATAAGGCCCAAGCAGGAGATGGAAGCCAGCCTCGGAATTCTCACTCCGGGATGAGGACATTGATTCCGAAGAAGATGTCCAATTTGTCTCTGGAATCCTGGGTATTACTGAAGGAAACGAAGAAGATGAAGACTATGATATTTACATCCCGGATGAAGCTCCCAAAGGGATTCTCGGTCTTCAAGCCCCAAAGCTGACTGCTCCGAAAGTATTATCAGAAGAACAGAAGAGGATCTGGTCCGCCGTCTCATGGCCATCCTCTCTTCCAGATGCTTTTGAAATGGCCGTGAAAATGGCTAAGGCAAAATCCTTCCTTACCGCTCAAGCATTCCAAGCCACTCCCTCCATGATACCTCCTGCTCCTATTCCGGAACCAAAAATAGCCCCAATTGATCAAGGCTCTCCTCTCCATACTCCAGATGAAATTCCGGAAGAACCGCTTCCAATTCCTACTCCGGAATTCGTCATTGACGAAAACATGAAGATGGTTATTGATGCTCCTCAGAGAGACAAAGGGAAGAAACCGATGACTTCCGAACAACAAGCCTTTCATTCCGGACCTCCCCTTAAACAAAAATTTGGATGGTATGAGGAAGAAATTCACAAGGCATTGGAGGATAGCATCTTGATTCAAGCATTAAAAGATCATCCCTATCCGATGCGTGACATTTCTCCTCTGTGTCGAGAAGGCATCTTTCAAGCCAAGGATATCATCCCAGCTCTCTATTATGACCTTCCCTCACAAGACACTGATCAACTGGATCTTCCTCTCTCTCCCTTCAGCAATTTCTACACAAAGTTTGCTCCGCTCCACCTAAACAACAATCCGGAAGTGATCATCCGGACCGAACGTGAAAGGCTCAAAACCTTTTCGCCAAGAATGCTCTACCCTTCAAGGAGGTATGGACAAGAAAGAGGATCACTAAGGTTCATGGCTTCGGAAGAAAAATCTTGGTAAAATTTAAGCTGAACTGTCCTCTGTTCCGTTTCCATCTTCTCCGGAACAAACCAACTCCAAAGACTGTTACTGATGCGGATTTTCCTTCTATGAATCCGAACGACATCCTTACTCTTGCTGCGCACTTCAGAGAAAATCAAAAGGATGACATCAGTATGGGTGCCTATCACGCATCTCTCAGCTTTCTCAAAGACTATGTTGCTGAGTTTTGCAGATGTGATTACGAACTTGCTCACCTCTACGGAGCCGAACAATTCGTGGCAAAGATCGAATTTGTTCTTCTGGAAGCTGAAATTCTTGCAGATGGTCCGATCGAAGAACCGGTTCTAGGGTTTGTCTACACCATCAGAAGAACAAACAAAAAGGACTTCTTCCGAGTCCTTGACAAACACCTGGTTCCTACCAAAGCTCTGCAGAAATTCATATCCCGGGCATCCAAGTCTGATGCTCCGGAATAGGTTAAGGCAAAGTTTATAAGTCAACCGACTTGGTACATCGCAGTGCGTGAATGGTTGTTCCGAGCATACACCTTCATCAAGGAAGAAATGAACTAAGCTCGATGGGTTGCTAAGTTCACTTAGGGGGAGATTGTTGGAACCTGAAAGTGAACCTGTAGCAATCCTAACTACATATTCCGAAGGCTGTTGGTTCCGAAGGAAGATGTGATCCAGCACCTGTCCGGAGCTGAAGAAAAGGAGTGAAGTATTTTGAAGAGGAACGCATTCCAGAACTGATCCTGAAGTCCGGAATGCATGCTGATCCGGACCAAACTTTCATCTCCGGAACATCACTTGTCCGGAATGAAGTTATTTTGTCTCTTATGCATTTATTACTTTTGTCTTGTATTTTGATGTAACGTTCCATAGGACTTAGTCTAAAGTTGATTTAGGACAATCAGAATGTCAGATTTGTATCTTTTGTCCGGTCCTTTGTAAACACTTAGGTTAATTCGCTGTAACATTCTCTCCTTTATATAGGAGCATTCAATACAAGTCAACTACGGATCTTTCTCTCACTTTTGGCATTTACTCTTATCACATTTAAAACATTCTTCTTGTTCCTCATTTATTAACTTTACCTTGATCACTATTTACTTGTTCTAAATTAATATCTTGATCATTTGTTGAATTGATTATCTAAGACTTGACTGGTCTTTCCAGTCTCGACTTGAACATCCATTATTAAGCAGACATTGATCTCAAGCATTCACTCAAGGTTTGAGTTCTTAAACCTTGTCCCTGCGCAAAGATCTTGTTCTCACATCAACTTCGTGGAAGAACCTGTAGAGATCATGGACCGAGAGCTCAAGCAAACGAAGCAAAGCCATATCCCGATAGTGAAGGTTCGCTGGAACGTCAAGCGAGGACCTGAATTCAGTTGGGAGTGCGAGGATCAAATGAAACTGAAATATCCTCATCTTTTCGCTTAATTATTTGTAATTGCTTAAACTCTAATTTCGGGACGAAATTCTCTCTAACGGGGGATGATGTGACAACCCGAAATTTCTATCTTGTACAACATATAAACTTAATCAAAGTCAGACTCGTTTCTGCTATCTTCTAGCACTGTTTAGAGTCTGTCTGAGTGTTTTAATAATAGTACATCCAAGGATCGGGTGTTAGGAAGTACCTGCTTGAGTCCATTGTGCCCAAGTAAGCCATAAACTTCATCATGTGGAGTTTATGGCCACACCATATGAGTTTACGGCCGTAAACTCAAGGTGGCCGTAAACTCACCCTATAAACATGATATTCCATCCTTATTCTTCATTATTCACCATTTCAACCTCAAAAACTCGAATTCTCTCTCAAGTATCATAAGGATCTTCATTTTGTTCTTAAAAAATGTAAGTGTTTCATCCTTTATTTAGTTCATACATCTCATTATCTAGTATCAACCTTTGATTTCATCCATTAACTTCTTCTTTTTGGGTTTGATCTTCAAGATCACTAAGAACACCAAGAACACACACTAGTGTTTTGGGCCGAAATCAACTCTATTTGCTTCCATATTGTAAGTATCTTCTTCCTATACATGCTATCTAGTAGGAACCCTCGATTTGCACCTTGAAAAACATCCTTTTTTCCAAGAAAATAGGAGTTTACGGCCAAAGAGCATCTCCCTTAGCCGTAAACCCTTGTATTTGGTTGTGGACTTAGGGTATCGGTTGTTTGTCCGAAAGTCATTTGAATCTTAGTTATATATTATGTGTATGTGTATAGATATGAAAGTTCTTCTTTCAGTTCAATCCCTTTGGGTAGAAAAGGTGTACAAACTTGTTCATACATACAAACAACATTGCTAGTAAACTATAATAGGTATAGTTTAGGAAGTCACTAATACTATTACTAGAACAATGAAACATACAGAGAGTCAGTTCGTACATGAGTCAGAACATACTATAACGAGAGACAATACTCACTATAAAGAGAAACAGATAGAGAATACTATAACGAGAAACAATACATACTATAACGAGAATCAATACATACTACACACTATACACTAGAGAACATACTACATACTAGACAGAGAGACACTACACTAGTACATAGTATACAAATACAAGAATACTATAACATTAATGTGAGATACTACTTCATGGCGCTGCATATACTGCTGTGTCACGTTTTGTACCAGAGTCTCCTGGAGGGAGAGCGTGAATTTGTGTATAGATCTATACGGGACTGACCCTCCTACACCTTGCTGCTAGCTACAGTGGGACCTGCAGGTCTACGGGTGACGAATGTCATATCAATTCGACGTCTCGAACGTCGTGTTATACCGGTCGATCAAGTATGGTTACAATCATATCACATTTACCTTAATTAAACTAACAAGTTTAAGGGTAGTTAGTACAATAGTAGTTACCTAGATAAAACTACTAGTATATCTTTATTTTCCCATTTCATATAGATTGTGATCTTCTCACATAACCGGTAATGAAAAACTATATTTTGATAATGATAGTCATACATTGGGAAAATACACACTTTCACAAAAGAACAAACATAAAGAACAGTTGAGTCTTGGTAGAAGACTACTTTAGTAGAAAATATAGGATTTTCTAGGACGTATACAAACATTTACATCAAACACTTACAAACTCTTACATCAAACATTTACAAACACTTTCTTCAAACTTATACAAACATTGACACTAAAATACTTATGAACTCACCAGCTTAAATGCTGATCTACGCTTTCAAAATAACTTGTATTCTCAGGTCGCCAGTAGACAGGTACCGATGACCAGGTTTTGAGAAGATGGAGCACATTCAAGACTCATCTCTTATTTTGATATTCATTTTTGGTGTCTTATAAAATTCAGAACACACTTGTATTAAAACTATTACTATTAATGCAATGGATGATATTGTTGCTTATTTACTATTATGCATTGTTGTGATACTGTACATGACGTCCTCCGCCCCTGAACGTTTCTGACGTTCAGGTTTTGAGGTGTGACAACGAGTCCAGGGAGGGAATCGATGAGTTGACTCGTTATGTCATGACTGTGAGTAACATGGGAACTCGACGAGTCAGGGGGATGACTCGACGAGTTGAGTCAACTCAGGGTTGACTTTGACTTTGACTAGGATTTGACAATGACCAAGTTTGATCCGTGAAGGGGTCTTGAGAAAGGAATGATATCTAAGGGAATATGGGATTTTGACTAAGTATTATGTTGGTAATGATAGCTCGGGAAGTCAGGAGATCAGCAGTTCGGGGATTTGCCAGTTAGCAGCCAGAGGATTATCTGCAGGACTTCAACAATGCAAGGTGAGTCTCCTCACTGTTTGCATGGGTCTACGACCACAATGCCGGCCCATTTAGTTTATGTATGGTAGGAAGACTCGGGGGTTATCCCTTGGAATTAGTTATGTTATATGCTTCCGGACTTCGGTCCGATGCCGGGGTAGGCCCGAGGAAGGTTTATATGTATGTTATTCCTGACTAAGGTTCGATGTCGGGGCAAGCCCGAGAAATGTTTGCATGTTAGATTATACTTGTTGTCTGTGTGATACTTATATGTGCCTGGTAGGGAGGTGAGTGTGGGAGAGGTCCCATATCTCATCACTAGCTGAGTATGGATGGGGTTCTATATCTTATCATTAGCAGAGTAGGGGCGGGGCCTGTGATAGGAGATAAGTGAGTGTGGGCGGGGGCCCGTATCTCACTACCAACAGGAGTGTGGACGGGGTTCCATGACTCATCAGTAGCAGGACAGGGGCGGGGCCAAAGATATGCGAGGCCTTAGGACATGAAATACATCTAAAGTATGTTTCTTTATGTGCTAGTATGATTACGTGAGATTGTTGTATATGTATAGCGGGCGAGGCCCAGAGACAGATGGGGCCTAAGAGAAACATATCTGTATACTGAGCGGGGCTTGATGCCAGGCGGGGCCTGATGTCGAGCGGGGCCCGATGCCGGATAGAGTTCGATGCCGGGCGGGGCCCGATGTAGGGGTGGGGGCCCAGTATATGTGGTTATGTGTATGGTATGATGTAGTATGGGGAACTCACTAAGCTTCGTGCTTACGGTTTACAGTTTTGGTTTCAGGTACTTCTAGAGGCAAGGAGAAGAGCTCGGGATGACTGCATCACATACACCATTATGTTTAGCCTGGGATGTTTACTCTGATGTTTTGATATGATACTCTTATTGATGTTTGGAATGCTATGACTTGTGTTTTTGAGGAAATGATTTTAATAACTATGGTTTTTTTAATGGTTTAAAAACGAAACTTTTGGTCATGATTTTTGGGATGTTTCACAAATCGTGGGCTTGTTGATTTTTTTGGAAGGCTTGAAGCGAATGGACTTTTAATTTAGAAGAAAACGAAAGAATATTCGAGCATGTGGAGATTATTGATCGGGCGAATACGTGAGCTATGGGTGATCTGGAGAAGCCAAATCAGGCTTAAATTGAAGAAAACTTGAAGAAAAATGGGTTAGGAGCTGATTGGACTCGATCTAGGCTAGTGGGCTAAGCTTTGGAGGCCCAAAATTCAAATTAGCCCACATCAGGAGCCACCTGCGCAAGGCACCCGCGTAGTGCTGCGCGACCCGCGCACGGACAACCAGGGGCAGCTTCAGAAATTTGTCTTTGGTGCTAAATGGGGAAGGTTGGTGTGCAACTTTTCCACACTTCTTCACATCCGAAAATTGGAGTATTCTCTAGAGTTTTTGGAGGTCTTGGATCTCTTGATGAACATCAAAATATCATCTTTTTGCTCTTGATTCTTGCTAAATGTTTGGTACTCTAAACTTTTACTTTGTTTTCTTGAGTTTAGTCATGCTAGGCTAAACTAATCTTGGTTGACTTTGGTGAAATCACTTGAATATTTGGTTGAATGTTGAAGAACTCCATGAACTTGTTCTTAAATCTTTATAAGAATGTTTTATATTTTAACATCTTCTTGCTACTTGTATGTTTTTATTCATGAGTTTAAATTTATTTGTAGTGATTAGTTGGCTAATTTCTTGATTAAGTAATGGATCCTCAAATTTCAAGCAACAAGTGATTCTTGTGTTAGTTTTCACTTCACACAATCACAAAAACATTTTCTCCAACATGGTAGTGAAAACATTTGACTCCTCTTGGATTTGATGACTTTTTGGTTCTTAATGCTAGTTAATTTTCACTAATTACATGCTTAATGGAAATTGTGACTTTAACTAAGGAAATATGTTATGAGCTTCTCTAACTATTTTAATAACTAAGAAAAGTATGAGTAATCTCAAGCTTCTTGGTAGGGATGAGCATTTAGACCGGGGAACCGACCGGAACAGAAACCGGATAAAACCGATCGGGCCGGGACCGGGACGATATTCTTGTGGATTTTTGGAACCGGGAACCGGCAAAAACCAAAACCGTAACCAAAATATTTCTTAAAATATGTTGCTATTTCTCGAGAACCAGCTCCAACATTGAAGACCCGACAAGAACCGGTAGGAACCGGAACCGGTAGAACCGATGGTCCAGTTCGGTTCCTATTTTCCACCAAGTTCGGTTCCTAGGCCGGTTCCGGTTCGGGTCGGCTCGGGCTGGGTTAGTTCCGATGCTCATCCCTACTTCTTGGATTACTATAGCCAAATTAGAGATTTAAAACAAGTATTGCACCTTGGATTCTAATGATATGTTCATCAAATGTTCAAGTAAGGAAACCTTAAGTCAACCATCTTTCTCTTATTGATTTTACACCAAAACTTTTGCTTTTATTGAATTGTTTGCTTAAATCTTAGTTTAACTCTAAATTTCTTTCAAGTATTTCAAAAGACCAAAACCCCTATTTTTACTTTTATTGTCATTTTACAAGTATTTTTACAAAGAGATTTTCGTAGAGTTATAAATTGAACCAATCTCCGTGGATACGATCCCTTTACCAATATACACTATTTTAGTGTACAAGATTTAGGGTTATTTAATTTGTTGGACCCGACAACCACCGTTACATGTTTGATCATAGTTTTGAAAATTTTAAACCACTTATCATCACAAATCTATTAGCTTTGGTCTTTATGCTAGTTATGGTTATTGTCATTCCATTTAAGGACATATGGAATAAAACAAATGCCTTTTGTTTTTTTCTTTTTTTAGAATTATTATTATTATTATTATTAAATTAATTAGTAGGCCTAATTTAAGCTCTTCAACACCTCTAAACACTATATCCCTAACACCCATTCTAGATTTGACGACTTTGGTTGTGTAGTTTCCACTCAAATTCAAACTATTTGCAAACATACATAGATGTATAAAGAAATATAAAGAGAGATAAGAGTCGGACTATTACGAGAGAGAGAGAGAAAGAGAGAGAGAGGCGTTTCTAAAAAATTGAAAGTGATTACTTTTTAGGAGGCGATAATATATTAGAGAAAATGATGAAACACCTCTGACTAGGCTTTAAAAGACTTTATAAAATTAGTTGATTTTATATCAAAAAGTTTTTAGTTTAAAAATTACAAAATAATGGCCCCAAATACCAAAAGAAAAGTTATTAGTCTTAAAGAACGAGGTTGTGGCAATTCAATATCATAACATACTTCAAAGTTCAAATGTTACCACACAAACTGTGACCTTCAAAATATCCTCACTATCCTCTACATATCATTCATAGGCCTTCAATCTAATCATAGTGAAAATACCTAAAGTTAACTAATTTAGAGTAAATAATTCTGACAATCATTATTAGGAGTGGCAATAGTAAGACATGATATACCATACTAACATCCGAAACTAAAAAATGTACTCATACGATCATACCCGATACCCGACGAGTTTCTTATCCGAATGCCCCCATCGTTTACACATAAGTTAACACGTAGAAAATAGTGAATTATAAAGGTCAAAATTTAAGGTGAGATAACCATAAAATAATGAATTTTAAGGCTAGAATTCAGTTTTAATTTGATCCGAAGACTAAGAAATGACATGTATACAAATATAATTGTTAAATTAAAGGAATAATGACTTAAAAAGGTAATATATTTTTCGATTTTTACAATTTTGGTCACTGAGTTTTGTCGTCTATATTTACCCCTCCAACGTGTTAAACTGTACACATTCATTCCTTAAACTGTACACATTCGATTTTTACACTTTTGGTCCCTGAGTTTTTTTTTGCACATTTAATCCTTAATATATTTTTTTGATGCAAAATAAGTTCTGTTTTGTTTTTGTATTCGCATGATTTCTTTAGGTTTTTCTCACGACATTTTAAGTGAGGCAATCATTAACGAGGTGTTTGGGGCTGTTGATGCTTATATCCATCGCGATCTCGACTGCTTGGTTGCTTAGATCTTGTGGTTTAGCTTAGGTTTTGTGTTCTAAACGTCGTAACTTTTTCATATGATATCGGATTTTAACGATCTTTATATCCACGTGTTCGTTTTTTGAGTCTACTACAATTTTCGTTGAACTTACTCTCACTAATATGTAATATATTTTTACTTACGATTTTATAAAAAAAGCATTCATATATGCATTTATAAAAAAAACGAATGGATATAAAGATTATAAGTAAAAATATATTATTTTTTAATGGGAATAATCTTAATGAAAATACGAATGTATGTATATAAAGATCGTTAAAATCCGAGATCGTATGAAGAAGTTACGACATTCAGAACACAAGACCTAAATCAAACCACAAGACCTAAGCAACAAAACAGTTGAGACTACGATGAACATAAGCATCAATAACCCCAAACGCTTCATTAATGATTGTCCCACCTATGATGTCGTGAGAAAAATCCAAAAAAATTAATCATAAGTACTAATGTGTACAAAAACAAAAATGACTTATTTTGCAACAAAAAAATATTAAGGACTAAATGTGTAAAAAATAAGAAATATATTACCCTATTAAGTTATTTTTCCCAGCTAATTTGGAGTAACGGATCATAATGACTGAATGTGTAAAGTTTAAATATAAAAAAAAGTTTAACAAGTTGAAAAAATAAATATAAAAAAAAAAACTAATAACCAAATATATATATAAATCAAAAAATATATTAAAGTCAATTCTCCCGAATTAAATTTGAAACCGAAAAAATGTCCGACTAGACATCCATTTAACGTTGTACTGTACAATGAATAAGCTGACATCATCTACAAGTTTCGCCACTTTTCGCCACTGTCAATCCCTATTGAAAAATAGATCGTTGTTGCACTACCGGACGTGAAACCGGAGGAAGCATCTTCCCAATCAGCATATAGTCAAGCCTACCGGAATAAACAATTAGCAAGTAGCAAACAAAAAGCTTAAAGAATGGCGTCTCTTTCACTTTCGATTTCACCAAACCCTGACCGCTTAATCGACGGTATCTTCGTCTCCCCTCGGAGGCAGTTGCTCCGTCGTGTTGCTATCAATTCAAGTCCCTCCGGCTTCAATTTTCTCACGAAGTTAACGTCATCTGAGAAAAACAGGAGAAACAAAGTAGCCGCCGTCCGAATGTCGTCAATATCTCCTGCTTCGCACTCGTATGACGTCGTCGTAGTTGGCGCTGGAATAATTGGATTGAGTATCGCCCGGCAGCTTCTCATTGGTTCGCATTTGTCCGTCGCCGTGGTTGACGCCGCCGTACCTTGTTCCGGCGCTACTGGTGCAGGTGCATTAACTGATTAACCCCTCCGTGATCTGTTAGTCTAGTTTATATCGTTTTAAGCACTGTTGATTATATACATCCGTTTGCTGCTTTCTGTTACTGCCAACTTATTGAGCTTGGAATGAGTTAAATTTTTTGAATTAAAGCATTTTCTTCTGTATGAGATCTGATAACAGTTTGAAATTCATCGTTATAAGAACATACCAATCCTAAACGTTAACAGATTATAAAGAAACGAACCAGAGTTTAATTACCTCGATTATAGCTTATACTAACATCTCAGCATCAAAGAGCTAATTGCTTCCAAAAGCTTCTATGCAAATTTGATGCCACTTTCTCGAATTCCAATCCCACTGTTGTTGCATATTGGATTTAAATAACCAGTAATGATGGTGATGAACTTGGGTTGCTATTTACTAAAGCATTTATAATACTTTGGTACTAATGGACCTTATAAGAAGAAAGAATACTTCAATTTTATGTGCTTGTGGAAATAACAACATTCGCCATAATTTTTCTTCCTAAACCATGATTCATATTATGATCTCATCACCATTGCAATTGGCATTTGCATTGGCTTTAGGACAGGGCTATATATGGATGGTGCATAAGGTTCCAGGAAGTGAGAAATGGGAGCTAGCAATGAGAAGCCGTGAACTATGGGAGAAGTTTGCAGAGGATATAAAGTATCAAGGAATGGATCCTCAAGAAGTTCTTGGCTGGAAGAAGACAGGTACACTAACCCAAACACTCCCCTATCTTCTCATTTTCAAAGGGTATTTAAGACATTTGACAAACTGTCAAACTCGAACACTTCCCCTCTATATTAACACAATATTAATAGATTGGTATACACACAAACAGGAAGCTTGTTGGTTGGTAAAACCTCAGGTGAAATGGCAGTATTGAAAGAGAAGGTAGATCAGCTATCTAAAGCTGGACTCAAGGCAGAGCTCTTGTCTACCATTGATTTGAAGGAAATTGAACCTGTTCTTGTAGTTGGAGAAGAAGGTGGGGCCACCTTTCTACCCAATGATTACCAACTTGATGCTCGGCGTTCAGTTGCATATATAGAAAAGGTAAGCATCACTTCTTCACAGAGGGTAAATTGGTCATTTCTTTTATTCAAACAATTCATTCAGTCCAAAAAAGAAACAAAACATTTTAAGTTAACTGTTCCTCAACAAATGTGTAATACAATTCAATTACTAAAAGAATCACTGAAAATATCACACAGGAGAACAGAAAGTATGCAACTGAAGGAAGATATGGGGAGTATTACAATCAGCCAGTAACTGGTTTATTAAGGTAACACACTATATATTTTTGCTGAAGTTAAGTTACAAAGCTCATTTTTTTGAAGGGGTAAAGATGTCTTTTTTATAGATGATTCATCTTTTTAGGTCTGGCAATGGGGAGGTTGAAGCTGTTCAGACTCCAAAATATTCATTGTATAGCAAGAAAGCCATAGTAATTTCCACTGGATGCTGGACAGGGTCTTTGATGCAAGACCTCATAAGGGATTCAGATATTAAATTAAATATCCCTGTAAAGCCTCGAAAGGTCCACTTTTTTTTTATAAAATTTTGATCTTTATAACAAGTTATATGTGTCCATATCAAGGTTTCCAAAATCTTGGAAAAGTAAATAACATTCAAGCTGAAAGATTGATTTAATTTTTTTTTTTTTTTTGGGTTAACAGGGTCACCTATTGGTGATAGAGAATTTTAATTCCTTTAAATTAAACCATGGTTTAATGGAGGTAGGCTACATTGGTCATCAAGATGCAATTTTGCAACCTAATAATCTTGATTCTGGAGCTGAAACTTCATCCATTTCAATGACTGCAACTATGGATACACTTGGAAATCTTGTTCTTGGTAAGGACATTGTAAATGCAAGAAATAGCAACATACTTTTTTATTATTTATTTTTCATATCAAGGCATTTTGAAAGTAGATTTTTCAAAGTATAATGCTGTAATATAAAGTAATGAAAGTAGGATGCTATAATAAACAAATCACCTTTTGATTATAATTTTGTTGTTTGCAGGAAGCAGCCGACAATTTGTTGGATTTAATACGGAAATAAATGAAGAAATTATTAATAAAATATGGGAACGTGCCAAAGAGTTCTTTCCTTCTTTAAGAGAATTATCACTAAAAGATTTGGAGAAAAACAGAGAAGTCAGAGTTGGGTTAAGACCCTATAGTAAGCATAATAACCATAACGTATTAAAATTCTTAACAGCTTAAATTGATTTAAATATTTTATTATTGGTTTCAGTGCCAGGTGGAAAGCCTATGATTGGGCCTGTTCCCGGATTGTCAAATGTATTTCTTGCTGCAGGACATGAGGGAGAAGGATTGACTCTGGTATTTAATTCATTTTATATTTTAATAGACTATTTTTTATGATCTGTTCATTTCTAGGGATTCAGATGTATGTGATTTAGATATAATGAAACTTATATTTTTGGTTGTTAATTACAGGCCCTTGGAACTGCTGAAATGGTTGCTGATATGGTTTTGGGTAATCCTAGCAAAGTTGATAATGCACCTTATGCATTACATGCTCATTGTTCTTGATAGCAGGTGATATCTTGTTAATGGGTATGAAGTTAAATGCAATAAATATTAAATAGCAATGTAATTTTGTTGTTTTGTTTATTATACTGAATTCTAGTTTCACTTCTTTCTGTTACAACATTGTACTTTGAAAATTTACCCAATTGTAGCAATGTTGTTTTTTGATACTTTTCTGCTACTAACACAACCTATTTAAATAGAAAAAAATAATTATTGAATATATCTAGACTATACCCATAAGGTCATAATTCTAGGAAAAGTATGGGATGTAATCCCTCAATTCTCAAAGTGGACAAAATCATATTTGGGCAGAAAGTAATAAACATGGTTGACTTTTGAGGAGGTTTAATCATCACATGTTTTGTATTTGATTATTGGTTGGGGATTTGTGTCTTGTTTGTACTAGAAAAGAACTCATGTATTTTCTGATATGGTGCCAGTGGATTGGTTTACGGACTTGGTCCTCTGGTTTATTACTCATTGTTTTGAGGATGCTTTCCACCTTTAAAATCTTAAGTTCATCATTTTTGTTTTATCGTTTGCTAGAATATTTGGAAGTATTTTTTTATTAGGTTCAGGGTTCAAACCCCTGAACCATGACATGTCCAGATATTGTTACTGTTCCGTGATTGACTTTTCACATGGGCTTTAGGGTAGGTTTTATTTGGGCCGTTCAGATGGTGCGGTTTACCATTTTTTTTATTTAATATTTGGTTATTCCATTGACTCGGAATCTCTCTCATCATGTGGAAGTGTGTAGACAAAGAAAGAGCATCTTGAACAACTTTTGATTAATGAAAAGTTGTAAAGGCAATTGCCAATTTTGGAGAAATGGAGGGGGGTTGTTGGAATTGGGGGCAACCTATTTGAGGTGGTGAAGAAATGTGACAACTCACGTGGTTGTTTGAATGCTTGGGTGAGGTATATTTGTCTGATTTAAATGATACGTGGGTTTAGAATATCAGAGATGATGAGAATTTCACAGTTAGTGATGCTAGAAGATGGATTGACGGGACCATTCTCCCTAGTTCAAGTATGACTACTAGATGGAGCTCTTTTATACCTAGAAAAGTAAATATCTTCATCTGTTGTGTGATCTTTTATACCTAGAAAAGTAAATATCTTCATACACTACAAGAAAAATCCTAAATAGCTACGGAAAGTTGTTACAGAATCAAAATTTGTAGCTATTCTATTACGGAATGTGCTACAAAATGGTTTTTCGTAGCTACTTTGCTATGAAAATGGCTACGGAGTTACATTCCGTAGCTAAATTAAGAATAACTACAAAAAGTTGCTACGCAATCAAAATTTGTAGATATTATACTACGGAATATGCTACAAAATGGTTGGCTGTAGCTATTTTTCTACGGAAATTGCTACGGAGTTGCATTTCCGTAGCTAAATCTCAAATTGTTGCTACAAAATAAAAATTTGTAGCTATTTTACTACAGAATATACTACAGGGTTGTTGGTTGTAGCTAGTTTGCTACAAAACTTGTTACATAATCCATTTTCGTAGTTAGTTGGCTACAAAAATCAGTGACGAAATAAAAATCCATAGCTAGTTGACTACACAATAGAAATACGTAGCTATTTTGTGACGAAAATTTTCTACACAATAAAAATCTATAGCTAATCTACACGGAACTTGTAACGGAAAGGTTAACTGTTGTTATTTGTTTATCTAAGTTGTTTTTGAATTTGCAAAATAGCTACAAAATTTAAATCCGTAGCTATGTGGCTACGGAATATTCCGTAGTTAACTAGCCACGGAATATGCTTCCGTAGTAAAGAACCGAAAAATATTTTACCAACAAAAATATATTATTGATTTTAATTGTGTTATGATTTTAATTATAATTTAATTATGATTAATAAATCTCTTTACGTATTCTTATAAGTTTTTTCTTTATTCTTATTATCATTATTTTGTTAGATACAATATTATTTTTAATAGGGATAGGCTTTGCGAATTTCAAAAGGACGAGGGGTATAAGTGCATGTTTTCCTTTTTGTTCGATCCAAATCTGTTCACGGTTCACCAAGTTAGACGGCTAGATTAAAATCACCCATAGTTTCAACGGAGTTCTGATGTCGTTGACTACTACCGACATTACACAGATCTCCGGCGGTGTAATTAGGCAAAATTGTTCAACAACAGTGTACCGATTCGGTGACGCATGTAACACCCGGGTTTCAGGGCTAAACATTTTTAGACGATGTAATAGTATAGGTCAACTATTGTAACTCTTTTTGATGTAATAAATATTAAATATTTGAGTACTATGTGAATTATGTGTATTTGTGTGCTTATTATTTAATTATAAAGATATAATTAATAAAGAATAAAAATAAGCGTCAAAATTAAAGTGTGATATTAACCTGATATCTTTACATAAAGTTGTAGTGGTCGAAACAAGCATTCCGGATATATAAAGAACGCCGAAATCCGAGCTATAACGAAGAAGTTATGACCTGTCGAAGTTTCGCGGCAGAACCGGCACGACACCGGGAGACGTAAAAAAGTGAATTTACGATAGAAGACTTTTTGGCCTTAGTAATCTAAACCAAAGTCGTAGAATATGTTAAACTGAGAACATCCATAAAAAGAACACCCAAATCTGACTTCGTATGAGGAAATTATGAATTTTCTAAGATTTGACTTATTAGTGCACGACCCGAAACTCGAATTTTAGTTCGAGCGGTTTTTGGCCTACGCGACCTAAATGAGAGTTGAAGATCTCATTAATAGGAACTCAACGGTAAAAAGACAGACAAAGACGGAGTCCGTATGAAGGAGTTACGAATTCTTCGCGGTCATTTAGCTGTCTAATCTCCTCGTCCTGTTAAATTTAAGATCGGTCGAGAATTAGCCGACGGAGTCTAAACGAAAGTTGTAGATATTATTTTTACCTACGCGTGAAAAAAAATAACGTCGAAAACGAAGCTCGTATGCGAAAGTTATGAATTTTTGAAAATCGGCTGATTTCCACCCTGTGTGCGATGCCACGTGTCAGCACCAGGCTGCGCCTGGCTGTAGCCAGCCTGGCTCACGACGTGAATATCAAAATTTCACGACGTGAACCTTCCTCCAGCCTCCTATAAATAAGAGGTGAAGCCCTCTTCATTCCTCACACCTCCCCTCACTTCCCTCTCTCTCTAGAACTTCTCTCTAGCCCCCGAAACCCCCCGAAAAGCCTAGGGAACCTCCCTAGCACGAGGCGGAAGCCCCGGAGTGCCCGACGGCTCCGAGAAGAAGAGCCTTTCGGCTCGGGAACGCTGCTCCAGCGGCGCCCGGTTTTGAGAAAAACCCGCTGTAAGTGAGCTACACCTACGCTATTTTTAATATAGCTTTTATTTAATTATAGTAACGTTATTAGGAACTTATAATAAATACTTGGGCTATTATTATGGGTTATATAAGTATTGTTTAAGGCTTATATAATAGTAATAATAGCTAGACTATTAATTAGTCTCGGTGAATATTAAACTAAACTCTAGTGGTAATGATACTAGGTTTTGTCGAGGGAAATTGTTTTAAGAGTAACGAAGCGCTGTCTGAATTCAGAGTCACCACCTTATCAGGTGAGTGCATAGTTACTTTCATCTTACACATAGATATGAAGTATTTTATATAAACTACGTGCTATGTGTGTATATTGTCTGAATACTTGCTGTCTGTGCTGGGTGAAAGATTTTCATACATGTTTTAAATTATTTAAACTGTATATGTATTTTATATCTACAAAATGTGTTGGGTAAAACATGGGTAGATGTAATAGTTGCTGTGTGACAAAATAAATTAATGAGAGGCCTCGTTATAGATGTTATTGATGATCCAGTCATCTAGCGGAGTATAGATGACGACCACAGACTATTCTAGACAGTCCAGTGGAATGCTAGCAGGCTCGCAACCTGTAGGTGTTTATTTGAACTGTGTGTTTATTTGAACTGTGTGCTCACCGGGTGTACTCCATCCCCCTCACGGTTGCCTTAAGTACATTTATTGCTGAGGAATCCTCTTAGCATTAGTGTCCATCCCGATGTTGACCCTTAGTCTAGGTCCCTTATGATAGGTGTTTTAGGGACGTAATGTGAGGATAACGGGAACGGGTAATCGGGTTATTGTTGGTTGATGAAATTAATAAACTTATTTATTGTGGGTTGAAAACCCTATGTGCTCACCAGGCTCCCAAGCCTGACCCACTCAGTTTCTTGTATTACAGGTAGTGGCGCATGAGCATAGATGTGATGTCTTGGGATGAGAGATTAAGGGATTTTAGGCCTGTAAATACAGAATAATGTAGTAAGGCCTATGTTGTATTGTTTATGCTTATGATCTGTATCGAACATGACATCCCGAGTCTTTTTAATGAAATACATTTCTATGGAAATGCTTTTGATAAATCTTTATCATATTTTGTTTTGGGACAATTTCCGCAACACTTTTATTTAAAATGTTACTCTGATTTTCAAACAAAGCATAAACAAAATCAGTCTTTTCTGGCCGTGAAAATGGGGATGTCACAACGCACGACCTTCCCGATGAATTCGGCGTCAAGATGCGGTCCCGACCACGAAGAAAGCAAGAAAGTTGGAGTTCCGAGGGAAAGTGAGTTAGCATCTAACGCGATGGTGGCCGGTTTTGCTTATTGATGCGGAAGTGCTACTTCTTCTTTTCGAGGCTTTGGAATTTTGCTGGAGATCGAGTACGATCAAATCGGGACTTGGTGTTCATGAAAAAAACCTAATGTAGTAGCATCCCGGCTAAGAAATCGGAGGGAACTTAAATCATTTAGATGCTCCATGTAAGTCACTCATAATATCTTCTAGCGTTTGAATTGCATTTATTAGGATTATACGCACGTAGGTCTTGTTCCTTGAGCAAGGTTTGATTGATTTAATTAGACGACAAGTTGTTTCTCGCTTTGGTTGGATTGGTAAAAGGCTGAAATTTTTTCTAGATTAGTGATACGAACAATCCATGGTAAAAATCAATGATTAAATTGTGAAACTCTTTAGTTCATGTTTACTATACTATGACCTCAAAGTTAATGGTTGTAACGTTATTCTGACTAGAGTATTAAGATGAATATTAACATATATGCCCCTCCCAAACTCCATGAATCTGGAGTATATCATTTTCAGATTGATAATATGAATATGATGGGCAATATTCAACACATGAATTAAAAAAAAAGACAGAAGAAGTACAGTATTGAGTATTGACAAGCTAAAAAAGATGATATGAATATGATGATACGGCATACTATTACTAGGTATGATTAATTAGCAATGAAAGAATAGAGTTAGGGTTTGAGAACAAATTGTAATTAGGATTTTGTATGCCTTCTTTTTATTCAGCTTTGCAACAGATTGGAAGGACATTTCTATTCACTTTATGACAAACTTTCACATATGGTATCAGGTTGCTTAAAGATTCTACCTCCTGAATAAATTCAACATATGGATTAACGACATCAAATGAAGACAAAACTTTCATGAAAACATGAAAAAGTATAGTTTCTACTTGCACATTTGGTGGTGGGATGATCTTTATCAGCCGATTGGGATATCAGATGCCTCACTTGAAAAGGTCTGCACTCTGCATATTAATATGCATAATTTGAATTAATTTATGAGTACTTAATTCTAATGATATCACACTTACATATAGGTCTGTATTTTGGGACGAAACTACCCTTGCAACATAGGAAGCTCAGGGACATATATTTAATGAGGACGATTTATTGGAAAGTGGCCGATTGTGATTGTTAGAAATCTTCCCTTCATATATCAAAGATTGATTGGAAGAACCCCAAAGGTAAAAAACTTGTTTCTTATTTACTTTGAATTATATTTAAGTCTAATTAATAATAATAAAGTTCTGACAGAGTGTTTTCATAATCTGTTTCCATTATGGTCTATTTCTATTAGGGATGTTCCAGTAAACACTATGACAACAACTTGGGCTTTAAACATTTTTAAAGAATTACACTTCAGATCTAGATTTTTTTCACATATAATTTCAATCTTGAAGTCTCTTAATCATCCATAAATCATTATGATTTCATGTTCCATCATGTTTTATGTTCATTTTGATGTGTTGCTATTATCTTTAAGTGAGACATTGTAGCTTGTATGATGCGATAAATGGATCATTCATACCATTACAATATGCTTTAAATGTTTCCTCTTGAATAGTTATTATCTCACAAGATATAATCATTAGTTCTTCTGAAAGGGTAAAGTTTTTGAGGGGTAAAAGGGTTAAGTTGCTTTAAGGATTAACATTACATATGTCCTGAAACTTTTTTCTTTACTTTATGGGCCAAATTGGCCCCCAAATGGCAAGGGTACTCTTATTCCAAAGCTTTTGCCACTAAGAATAGGGGAAATGCATATTTTTCTTACCCTTTCAAAATCTTTTGTTTATAACTTCATTTCAAGAATCTTTGATCTCATCTTTTATTGTTTTTTTCATATGTTCAACCGTTCATTTTTTCCATGTGTAGGCACACTATTTTGTATCCATGTTCGTGTCCATGTAATGGATGTAATCATGGCTTGTTGGGAGCTAGAAAAATCTCTATACAGCTTAACATGTAATCACTCATTACCACACAATCCCGTCAGTTGATGGTAAAAATTAAAGAAAACAAAGTCCAACTATAATATTCAATTTAATAATTTGTGATATATTGGTTTTTTGGAATTAGGTAGCAATATCAATAATAAGATCATAAACAACTCCTGCCACTACCATTAAAAAATTTCAGTATGCAAATTTGGTTTTTTTGCAATCAGCTGTGATTATATTGCAGATACGAAAGCACACAAAAACTTAAACATCTAAATCTTTAATTACTAGATTACCTTTTATAATAGACAATCAAGTTTTGTTTTATAAAAACAAGTTAATATCTAGGTGTCTAGGATCATTGTATTGTCATTTTGTTTTAACTTTATTTCAAATCCTTTTGGCAACATGCTAACGTTGGATCTGATGGTGCTCAAAAGGTGATTCATTTTGTTTCTTGTGTATATGGTAATAGTGTATCAAATTGAAGAGTTGGATTGTTTTTTCTATTTTTTGTTTATTTCCAAAATTTTAAATCTCTAGTTGGTCAAAAACTAGAAATATAATGAGATTTCATACGATAGATTTTAATGTTAATCTGTTGTTTATAAATTTGATTTTGCAGGTTGTGCCATTTTTGTTGAGCATCTGTGACTGTTGTTTGTGTGTTTGTGATGGTTCGAGTCTGAACTGTGTGACAATATTTGTAATGAATATTTAGTTTTGATAATTAGGGAACCATGTAAAAGGATTTTCAGTTATGTAATATATCTATAAAAATCTATGTAACTATTAAAATTATATTTATTGGATTTTTATATATTTCAATGAATATTATAAATGGAAATTGGATTTTGTTGAATATTTTTATCATTATGAATTTGCTTTGGAACCTATTTTTGCTATGAAACAATTGGCTATGAAATTTGAAACATAACATATAGCTATGAAATTTGTTATTGAAAAATTAGCTACAGAATTTGCTACTGCACAAATGGCTACGGAATTTGCTACGGAACAAATGGCTATGGAATTTGGTACGGAACAAACGGCTACGGAATTTGTTACGGAACAAACGGCTACGGAATTTGTTACGCAACAAATGACTACAGAATTTGCTACGCACCTCATTGTTACGGAATTGTTATGGAAGTGTGGTGTAGTTAAATTGCTACAAAATAAACGTCGTAGCTGCAATGGAACTATAATTCTGTAGCTAAACAGTTTGCTACAAGAAATATATCTACGGAATCTCATTGACAAATTCCGTAGCAACTTTTGTAGTTATTCAGGTTTAGCTATAGAATTGAGGTTTTAGCTACAGAATTTTTTCTTAGCTAAATCGAAATTTTCTTGTAGTGATATGTTGTGTGATGGATGATAGGATTCCTATGAGATTAAATATGTCGATCATTGGAATGGATGTTCCTACCATTCTTTATCCTATATGTGCATCCTTTATCCTATATGTGCGTTGGAGGTTGAGAAACTTGACCCCTTGTTTGTAAAATGTGAAGTTGCTGCTAGGATTTGGAAGGCCATATTTAACTCGTTAGAGATATCTAAACAACTTGTTTCGATTGTTAGAGTTTTTTTGGCTCGTTGATCAATCGGCTATTTCTTCAAAAAAGATATTGGTGGATGCAGTTGTTTGTACTACTATTTGGTATATCTGGAGGTTTAGAAACAACATGGTGTTTAATGGAGGGAAGCTGAATCAAAGTGACAGTGTTGACTCTAAATAATTTTCCTTAATTTGGTTTTTTAATATGAATACAAAATGTTAGATAGATAGGATTAACCGGCTTAAAACCCCACAAACTTGATGTAATGTTTGGCTCTAGCTTCTTGCTAGTGCGTGTTTTCTTTCTCTCTTAATATATGGTTGACTGTTTAGAAAAAATAATTACTATACATTGTTAGAAAATATATGTTCTCTAATAGGTGTATTGTTGGTTTCTTATTAAGCTTCAATGAAATTACTACACTTTATGTTCGGTAATATTAGTTCATGCGGTTGTTTAAAGATAAAAATTCGTTCATTAACCTTTGTGTTCATCAACAAAGAATTCAACGATGAAAATTTTCATACACAAATATTCCTTTACCAACAAGTTCATACATATTATAAAAAACGATAAAAACAATAGTATTGGTTTTTTCATTTTCTTAGCTTTGCACCTTTTCGTTTGCAGACGTTACTTGACCTGTTTAAGAGAGGTAATGATGTTGTAGGGTTTGTAATGACTCTGAAGCGTAATGCCCGAGCCACAATAGGTATTTTGAGAACAATATTTGCAAATATAATCAATATACTTATATTGTCGCTCATTGTTTGCAACACCCCTAGTTCTTCCAACATGATTTTGAGATGCATTATGGTCAATGTTTTGTTTATCAACTTGAAGTGACAATGGCCAGACGGTGCAAATGATGCAATCATCATAACCAAAGCTCAAGAACTTTTCCAAAAAGAGAAGAAGAGTGTTTTAAAAGATGTTGAGTTCTGGATTGTTGTGGAGGATTCAGAAAAATGGCTTCAAGTAAATACATCGGAAGATTCACTACCCGTGGTTTTGAAAGGACCAAAACCTCCGAAACTATCCATAACCAATCATATGATGGCCATGTCGGGTTAGACCTCAACCTAGACGAACCAATTAAGGTTCAAAGGCCTAGCCGTCCATGAGAGAAAATCAAACAAAAAGAAAGCAAAAAAGTGTCATAGATGGTTCAAGTCAATGTGGTGATATGAAATTGGGGCTCTTAATGAAATATAGTTTTTATAAAATTTAATTGTTTAAATAAGAAAAAACAAAAAAAAAACTTCCAAGTTAACACATCCATCTAAATGGCAAGTTGAACATCTTGTATGACAAAATGAGATGCTGGTTCTTGGAGTGTGGCACATAAAAGTAGAGGGACATCATACTATATTATAAAGGAAGCATTTTTCCTTTCACCACATTCATTTGAAACTCCCATGCATTTTTTTCTTTCACCACATTCATTTCAAACTCCCATGACTTTTCAATTTCTTTCTAATAATAATTATAAGTTGGTTAATAAGGTTAAATAAATATCAAATTTAAAGTGTAATCATAAATAAACTAAATTTCAATATTAAAATAATATATTTACTTATACTTATAAAGTTATGTTTTTTAACTTTTAACATATTATACTTAATTTATTAGTTTTAATATATTGTTGGATGTAAAACATTATCATTTTAAAGATACGATTTTGGAACAATTTGTATAAAAGATTTAAATTATTAATGTGAATATAACATTACATGGTCAACTTAAATATAAACTTTAGTTTAACTTAAACAACCCGAAGAATATTTTGTAAATAGTTAAAAGTGATTAATTGTAGTGTTTTTCTAATAATGATTATAAGTTGGTTAATAAGGTTAAATAAATATCAAACCTAAAGTGTACTCATAAATATACTAAATTTCAATTTTAAAATAATATCTTTACTTCTACTTATAAAGTTATGTCTTTAACTTTTAACATATTATACTTAATTTATTAGATTTATTATGTTGTTGTATGTAAACCATTATCAGTTCAAAGCTACAACTTTTGAATAGTCTGGACAAAATACTAAAATAGTTAAGTTAAAAATAACATTACAATGTCAACTTAAATATAAATTTCAGTTCCACTTAAAAAACCAAAGAATATTTTATAAATAGCTAAAACTGATAAATTGTAGTGATAAATGCAAAAACTAAATTGTAATATCAATTTAACTAAAATATTTTTATAATCGTTAAAAATTTTCAAATAAAGAGCTTAAAATAACTTACAATAACAATAGTTAAAAATAACTCTATATTAATGATTATATTGTTACCTTTAAAATATAAAAACAATGTTTGATGTTTTTAATAATTATAATGATAGAAATTAAAACATTAAGCAAATAAATTTTGAAAAAGAATTAACAATAAAAACAACTATAAATAACATTAAACCATATATTATATTTAATTTGATTCATGTGTAACTTGCGGATAGAAGTCATTCAAGCGATTAAGATTATGCAGTTATAATAGATGTATATATATATTATCATATAATTTAAAATAATCAATATATTATATCAATTTAGTATACGAATTATTATATCAAATTTAACAACAACGTTATTGCTATATTTAAAAAAACATATATTTGTAAAGACTTCAACTATATAGGTGTTTCTGCGCAACGCGCGGACATTCGCCTAGTAATTATATAATTTTCTTCAAAATTGCAATAAATCAACAAGGTAATTGTATCCAAATTTGAATGACTACTCAAGAAAATCTAAATATGAATTCGATGGACAAGCGTTTCAATTCGCTTCATATATATACATGGAACGAATATTTTCATGTATTACATATACACCTCCAACGAAGCAACCCATTATCGATTTCAAGAGTTTTTGCCTCATTTGATTTATGTATGTGATTGATGTTGGTCTTTAATTCTCCAAAACAATATTTTCCAAAAAAATGATTTCCTTTTCCAGTATTGCAATATGATTTCTTGTGTGTCCATTGATGTTGCACTGAACTCAAAAAAGTTGTTGATTCTGTGTCTTTTGTGTTTGATTTAGGCATAAGTTTATGTTTTGCTTTAGGTTTATGTTTTTTATTTATGCTTTGTTGTTTGTTTAAAATTATGTGGTTAGCTGTGAGCATCTTGTTGAGGTTAAAGGAAAAAGTTCTCGTGTTTCCACCAGGTATAATTGTTTAAAATGTGTACTTAATTTATTTTTCATCCATATATACTTTAGACAAAATTGCAAGAATGGTTCCTGTGGTTAGCTGAAAATTGACACTTTGGTCCAAACAAGTATGGACTAGAATTAGAGGTCCAAAACTTTTTATTTTGTTGCGAGTTTGGTCTAAAATGTTTTAAACTTTTTTATATTGACGGATTTTCCCATTATTATTTTATTTTCCATTATTCTTTTATTACAACAATTAAAAAACAAATAAAAATAAAACAAAAATAAAATACCCCCATCCTCTCTCTCTCTCTGGGTTTGTCTTTGATAAACACCCAAGAACATCTTCATAAATTCAAGAACACTCAAGAACATCTTCATGAACTCAAGAACATATTCTGCTACCACCACCATTCGACCACCGCCCGCCATTACCACAGTCCGCCACTACCACCCACCTCCATCTCCACTTAAACATCATCCACGAAACCAAAACAATACATAAAATTTGGGTTTGTTCTTGAGTTTTCCCCAAAGAATCATTATAGATCGAAGCCACATTTATGAACCCCATATCTGATGAACACATACACACATGAAATCAAATTTGATGAAGACACACACTTACACACAAAATCAAATCTGATGCACACACACATACGAAATCAGATCCGATGAACACACGCACGTATGAAATTAGATCCGATGAACACACACATACACAAATCAAATCTGATAAAGGGTATTTAGATCGCGTTCAGAGGTTCTCGGGTTCTTCATCTGAACACACACATGGTAAATCTGAAGACGAAATGACGGATGACAAAACCCTAAATCAAAATCCGTCTACATCGTCTCTCTGACGACACTTTTCATCCCCACCACCGATGCCAAACACCATTCAATGTTTTTCAGATCAATCGCGAGTTTACATCGCTGATCTCTTCCTCAGATGACGAGCTCCTCCTAATTAAGACAAATCGCCTTCGAGTCACACACGATGGAGCCGGAGCCGCCTGTTAAAGCAAGCCATAGTGCTGCCGAAGAAATGCTTGTCTCCAAAATCGGGTCACGTCTCCGATCTTCTCCCTGAAAGCGAAAAAATTTGTGTGTGTGTGTGTGGAGGTGATGAAGAAGAGAGGGATGTAAAATGATTGTCTCCAATGTTTATTTTTTCAGGAGAGAGAGAGAGAGAGAGAGAGAGAGAGAGAGAGAGAGAGAGAGAGAGAGAGAGAGAGAGAGAGAGAGAGAGAGAGAGAGAGAGATTTTTAATTGTTTTTTAATCGTTGCAATAGAAGAAAAATGGTAAATAAAATAATAAGGGGCAAATTCGTCATTATAAAAAAGTAAATTACAAAAATCGTCCATTGGTTAGGTACCAAAAAACACGTTTAGTCCATATTTTCAAAAATTAACTCGAACCGTCCCTATGTTTCTATTTCCTTGCACGGTTAGTCCTTATCACCGATAACCGTTAGAGGTTTCCATTGAAGTACCACAAATGCACGTTTAGTCCCTTGTTTCTTTTAAATTTATCATTTCAGTTCCTCGTTTCTTTTTAAAATACTATATTGCCATTTTTTATTTTTTCTTCGATTATTAATAATTTATCAATTAAATTAGATTAATTATAAATTTTAAAAACTTTATATCATTTTCATCTCTCTCTCTCTCTCTCTCTCTATATATATATATATATATATATATATATATATATATATATATATATATATATATATATATATATATATCCTTTTCTCTTTATTCCCTATCCTTTTTCTCAATTTGGGCAACCACCTCATATCATTAGTGGCAACAATATCCTTTTACCGTTGGCACCTTCTCCAACCACCACCCGCCACCATGGCTAGTTTAAATTTGCATGTTTTATCCGTTACCAAACATAAAATGACTATACTGAGAGAGGCTCAATAATTTAAGTTAATATCATGGATCTTAGAGAGGCTCAATAATAATAAGTCCGCAGAATTATAAATGAAACATAGCAACAAAATACATCAATAAATATACGCAAGCTTAAAGATACTTGTTGAATTGTAACATGGTTTGCGTTAAAAAACAAGTTAGTAAGTGATGAACAACACATTACAAGATAATGGAGATAAGGAGACTATTTCAATATTGAGAAAATTACAAGGAAGATGAGACGAGAGACACAGATCAACAGTATCATCTATTTATAGCACAAAAGGTATAAGTCTACAACTAGATAATATAAAAGAAATGTTGGAATAGTAGACCATGCCTCCCACACTTGGATCTGACAATACCAACCAAACACTCTTTGTCAGCACAGGTGATCATTGCTCTAACTCTCCGGTATCACAAAAATACAAATAGTTAGAAACTCTTCGTTAAATCTCCTTCTGTATCTCCGATATTCATAAGCTCTCGGGTACAAAAAAAAAACAACTCTCCGCATCAACTCAACTCAAACTCTTCGCATCTTCTCAAAAACTCATTTAGCTGACGAGGGTCACTTTCATGTATCAACAGACTATATTGCGCTCATTTTTTTTAATCTAATTAATTTATTTTGTATTAACCATAAATTAGATTCCACCCACCCTACCTACCCACACACCCTAAAATTCTAACATAATATATCTTTATCCCTATTTTTTCTTTAAGATCAACTCCCAAAAAGCACCGACATCAAAACTACTGTCGGACCACCACCGACAGACCACTAATCGTCAGCGATGTTAATTTCACCATAGAAAAGAAACACAAAACATACATACCTTGTATGTGTGTGATGGTATGATACAAAGAGAGAGGGAAAAAGAGACGAGAATCTATATTCTAAAAATAACTTCGTTCGGATCTACGATTTAGGGTACGCCAATAACAATTCCCTTCGTTTTCGTCCTTTTTTGTCTTCTCTGTTCAAATATGATTTAGGGCATACCATCAACAACCCTTTTACATCTAGATTTCATATCTATGCTCCATTCACATATCTATATTTTGACAACTCTTCTCTCTTCTCTGATGGTGATAATTGGCGGTTGCAAGAGCTAAGAAAGAAGATAGGACACAAATCTAGGGTTTCGATTCTATATCTCACCCCCTTTGGATTTTACATTGATGTAGGGATTTCTTGATTGATTTTAGGATTGGGGACTTCATCTCGAAAATCAATGTTGATTAAAGGATTTAGATTAAGATTTGGTGTTGATTATAAGTTCCAGATTATAAGTTCCAGATTCTGGTTCTAGTCTCTGATTTAGGTTTCAAGTTTAGATTTTGGTTATAGTATCAAATTTGGTGTTGAAGGGTGGTGGTTAGTGAAGGTGCCAACGGTGAAAGGAGATGGTTGCCGGCTATGATATGAGATAATTGCCGGAATTGAGAAAGAGCACATGGAATAGAGAGAAAATGAGAGAGAGAGAGAGAGAGAGAGAGAGAGAGATAGATAGATAGATGGATGAAAATGATATAAGTTTCTAAAAATTATAATTAATCTAATTTAATTGATAAATTATAAATAAATGAAAAAAAAATAAAAAAAATGGCAATATGGTCTTTTAAAAAGAAACGAGGAACTGAAATGATAAATTTAAAAGAAACGAGGGACTAAACATGCTTTTGGGGCACTTAAGCGGAAACCATTAACAGCTAACGACGATAGGGACTAACCGTCCAAGGAAATGAAAACATAGGGACGGTCCGAGTTAATTTTTAAAAATAGCGAGTAACGTGCTTTTTGATATCTAACTGAGGGACGATTCGCGTAATTTACTCAAAAAGTTTAAAACATTTTGGACCAAACTCGCAACAAAATAAAAAGTTTTGACCTCTGGTGCTAGTCCAAACTTGTTTGGACCAAAGTGATAGTTTTCAGATAACCACATGGATCATTCTTGCAATCTTGTCTATACATTATTTTGACATTTTGTTTGGTTATTGAAAGGGATATATGTGCAGGATTCAGCAAAGCCATTTGATTTGGTTGGTGACCCTTGGAGTTCTCAAGGTGGGAAATACTAATATTTATGGTTAAAAAGATATTGTTTTTCTAATCTTTCTTTGTTTTAAATATTGTATATGTCATCTGTGGCTAATAAATACACTATTATATCCTTTAAATTAAGGATGGATGAATAGAGGGTGGAATACCGTAGGCAATCTACTGAAAGGTAATACCATACCTTACGTAGTATGACAATGACATGAAGTCTTTGATAATGTTTTTATATATATTGTAACTTATTGTTAAAAGAAATCTCTTTATTAATTTTGAGTTCTTAACTAAAACCATGGTACCAGCAAACTTGTATATTCCAAAAAATGTTATGTTGAAATAAAATGACCAAAAGATGGTAATGCTGTTGTGTAGCCTTCTTTTATTTAAAAAAAACAAAAAAAAAACAAAAGGAGCATTAGTTGTTTGAGAAAGTTTGGCAAAATGTACTTAAAGTTGTGTTATTGCTAATACAATCTGTATTGACAAATTAGTTAAATTGTGGATTTTTGGATGTTAACAAATTGGAATGTGAAATAGGCATTATAGTTACAATCATCAACATATAATTTATTTTCTTTAATCATTTTGATGTTTGATTATGAATCGGTTTTTATGGATTATAAACCAGTACATGATGGTAAGGTATGGTGATTATTCATGCAGGCTGCTGCTATGAAGAAAGATATAGAAACCTTTTAGGGGCAAGATGGGTTTCTTTGCTCTGTGCCCTAAAAATCAGTTTTTGTATTTACTGTTTTAATTAGCTTTCTGCTATGAATTTGTGCTTATAAACCAAAGTAGAGGGGATTGTGGTCAATTAATTTGATTTGACACCCTGTAATTCCTAATTTGTATTGACCCTTTGTAATGATTAGCTTTGAATGTTTCGTTCATCACTTTGATTTTTAATTGATAAAAAATAGGAATGCTTACTTTTAAAAGAAACCTCGATGTAATCGTTAGTTTTAAATGTTTAGTTCAAGTTGGAAGTATGTGAATAGTCTATATTTACTACTATAAAATATTTGTATAAAATCAGTATTTAAGTAGGCATTATTTATATTGATATAAAACCCCTTCTTGATATGCTATAAAATACCTCCACTGAATATCAACTTGTGATGATTAGTTTTAAATGATTTGTTTATTACTTTGACCTCTTAATTGATAGAAAATAAGAACAACCTTGTACGCAGAAGCATGACATAGAGAAGCAAAATCTTGTTGACTAAAGATGTTGTTCAATTTGGAAGTCCGTTGATATTACTGTATGCTTGATTTTAAATATTTATGTTAATGTTACTGTATGTATTAGTCTTAAACGGGATGTATTGGTACTTTGGGAGAATGATATTCAGAGATTGTGGAATTGGTCTGTTTTTGCATATGTAAGGTCTGGAGGTTTTGAAGAGTCTTTGTTAACATTTGAATATTTGATGCAGTTGTGCAACTGGCCTGGTACGTGTCACCCACTTTCAACAAGTACGAGAATGTTGATAGTCTAATTAGACTGCCATACCAAGATCTTTTTAATACGAATATATATGTTTGGTTGGCTTGTTTTTTATCTGATCACTTTAGTACTGTGTATGTAGGAGTTCTTGGGTGCCTTTTCTTGATATAATAATTCGTTTCTTGATATAATAATTCAATTAAACTTACTTTCTTTTCTTAATTAATGTAATAATTCATTTCTTGGTACAGCTTCAACCAGAATCCAGTTCTTCAAATCCTTTTGGTTCCATGAATAATGATGCCAGTAAAGGTATAGTTGGCATTTATATATGAACACTGAACTCGATGAGACAAGGCTAATTTTGTCACAACCTTTATTTACCGGTGATATAATATTGTATTTGACAATTGTTTGTTTTTTGACAATTGTTTGTTTTTTGATAAATTTGGAACAGTACTTTGTATTTGACATACTATATTTGACATACTATAGTTTGTGCGATAGATTGTCTTTTTGCACACATATACACACACACACACACATATATATATATATATATATATATATATATATATATATATATATATATATATATATATATATATATATATATATGTTCAGGTTCATTTGAGACCATTCTAATTTTATGAGACAGTGAGACCAAATCTAAAAATAATTTTAAAATGCAAAATAAATGGAAAAATCGAAATTTTTTTTTAAATATTATTTTCGGAACTTGAATTAACTAAAAAAACTAAAAAAAAATAAAAAAAAAATAAAAAACAAATCCCGTTTTTTTTGAAAAATACGTGAAATATTCTAATAGAATATTACACTGACATATTCTAAAAAATAATTTTAAAATGCAAAATAAATGGAAAAATCTAAAAATTCTTTTTTTAAATATTATTTTCAGAACTTGAATTAACTAAAAAAAAAATCCCATTTTTTTTGAAAAGTATATGAAATATTCTAATAGAATATTACATTGTACATATTCTAAAAAATAATTTTAAAATGCAAAATAAATGGAAAAATCCAAAAATTCTTTTTTTAAATATTATTTTCGGAACTTGAATTAAATAAAAAAAATAAAAAAATGCGTCTCACGGTCTCACAAAATTAGGCCGTCTCACATGAACCTAACCATATATATATATATATATATATATATATATATATATATATATATATATATATATATATATATATATATATATATAAGCTTAGGTTATTCTATTCAAACTAAGTATTGTGTTATTGTATGGATAATTGTGGGCCAATCATTTTACTTAATTTTGGAAAGTGAATAATACATATTATTAAATTAAATATAATTAAAAAATACCAACTAATTTCATTCTAAGGGTATTTTAGTCAATTAACATAAATTTAAAAAAGGAAAATTACATATTTTAAGGAAAATAGATTCTATTAATTTTAAAAATCTGATTGTATGGATGATAATTCACCTAATTCGAAAATTCAGACGAAATATGTTTATCAATATATTGAAAAATAACAAATATGATTGAACCATACAATAATTACACATTCTGACATAATATATATTTTGATTTATATATGAACTTCTTGAAGAATAACAAAATTTTGGATACAAGTTAAAAAAATTTCATTACATTCTTAGAAAAGAAAAAAAAAATTATATACTATTCTATGCGAATGGTACATTTATTAATAACACAAAAAACACAATATATGAATCATTCTACCAGAATATACTACTACATATATATTTTTTCATTATATTGTATATTATTCTGGTAGAATAATCCATTTTTTTTGGACGATTGGTGGTCATTGTTCATCTTCATCCCATACAATGTTCATAGAATCAGAATTCAAGATTCCATTCCAGTAGAATGTTGTAAGTTTCATATGTACCATGTTTTGCTTTGATATCTCTCGTTTCGTACCTACAAAAATAATGGTATTCAACACTTGATCATTATAAACCAACAATATAAGATAAAATTCAAGCATAAAGAAGCAAACCAAAATAAAGTCACACAAAACCCATTAAAGAGCAATGGATTCGTGATTCCACAAGAAACTATGTGGATGAAAAGGATACATCTCAATTAAACTAAAAAACATTCCAAATACACCAAGCATTGCTAATACTTCAAGTTGACATAAAATGTATATATAATGTCTATATGCTATTATATGAGGGTATAAATGGAAGAAATATGACATAAATGCCTATATGCTATTATATGACAAAACTCATGCATAGCAGAAAAATGTATATATATATATAATGTCTATATGCTATTATATGAGGGTATAAATGGAAGAAATATGACATAAATGCCTGACCTCACCAACATTGCTCAGTGCAAAGAAAAGTGTCCCCCCAATGACAAGCATATCACTCGAAAGTGGATTTGAACCACCTGAAATGCAAACACAAATCATTTAGGGTTTAGGGTTTTTTGATTTTATAAACATTTATGATTTAAATTTTTAAAGAAAATGATGACCTCCACCACCAACCCCAGCATCAGAAAGAAGAACCAAACAAAGGCCTACACCACAAACAGCTGCACCAAGGAACTGCTATAGAGAATACTTTGTGCCCAAAAAGATCCAAGTAAAAAGAATCACCCAACCAACTGTACAGCTATCTAATAATGCTACACTTGTAATGGATGAGAAGTAATATGCTGAATTAACTACATTCAATGCTTTGAAAATCAAAATTAAAGAGTTGACCTCTCAATGCTTAGAAAATCAGAATGCAAAAGCAAAGGGTTGAAGCAGAGTTAAGAACAGTAGGGTTGAACAAACCATCACACACATACAACAAATCGAACCCTAAGGTGCAATAGAATCGAAGTAAACTCGTTAAAAAAAATCAAACTGATGGAAGATTATGGTTCAAAAATCGAACCTTTGATAGAAATCGAAGATCTTACCTGTGATGGAATCGCCGACCGGAGTGGAGTCGCCGGCTGTGTATACGCCGGAGATGAAAGCCTTGTGGGAGATGGGTGTCGTCGCGTGGATGCCGGCGGGATAGTCGGAGGTGAGCAGTCGACTAAGGGTCGTCACGTGTGGCCGGAGGTAAGCAGCGTGGAGAAAGTGCCAGTGGTGAGCAGCGGAAGTGACCAGCACCATCTTTGCCCGATCAAAAGGAACACAGGTTTAAAAGCCCTAATCTTTTAAGTGGATCCACTGAAAGCAAAGACACCCTTATTTATTTAGGTTATAAATCAATACCATGATTATAGGGATTATTTTTAGAAGTTACTAAACAAATTACTAAATTACCCTTATTTATTTATTTAATTATTTAATTTTTTATTTAATTTTGATTGGCCCACATTGATGCATATAATAACACAATACTTACTTTAAACATTTGAACATCTCTCTCTCTCTCTCTCTCTCTCTATATATATATATATATATATATATATATATATATATATATTGTTTTGCATTATGTGATTTAGTTTGATTAATATTTGTACAATTTAGAAAAAAAAATTATACAAACATAAAATCATAACATATAAATGTATGTCTCAAAAGTCTCTCAAAAATCATGAGGTCCACCCCCCCAAAGTGACCTGACAAGTAATCAATTTTAGGTCGTAAAATCTGTCAAGAAATATGAAAAGTGTTACAAATTACGACATACAAATGGTAGGTCTTTAATATATGTCGTAAATGTATGTTGTTTATGTCCGTTGTAAATTCATTTAGTGTCTCTCATCTATCATTTATGGCGGGACTTTCAATGACAGATATTTGTCTGTCATCTATGTCCATTACAACAGACATTGTTGTCTCGCACTAAAATATGTTTTTGTATAGTGTATTTTTCTATAATATATCACCAACATCAAATGATAACTAACTAAGTTTTACTTTGAAAATTATTTGGAGAATGATGTTGATTTACAGATCCTTTATTCTATTTGGTATTATCTTGCTTTAAAATATTATCAAGTGGACTGCTTCCAGATTCCCTTGAATGTTCTGATTGTCAACTTATTATCATATATTTGAAGATCTCAAAATGTTACATTGCTGCCATTATAAGTACACATACGATATTATTGTATTTTGCACTTAATGCAAATTGTATGCTTATGATATAGATGTGCGCGTAACAAACAACTACCTGCAAATTAATATGGTGCACAGCTAACACAGAAAAATTAGTCTTTGCCTTCTTATACTGTTGTGCATTTTAGACCATGCATTATGTGCACATTACGTTCCATCACAAAACCAAAACCAAAACATAAACATAAATAATGATATATTAATAGGCGTGGGAATCATTCTAGATATGGAGTCACCGATTGGGAAGTCCATTCACAGTTGCATTACCATGGCGATATCTGATTTTTATGCTCTTCATCACAGTTACAAAACAAGGATAGTTCTTCACACTAGGGACTCCGAGGGAGATCCAGTAAAAGCTCTTTCAGCTGGTATTATGCTCTCTTGTTGATTAATTTCTTTTAACTCTCGTTTTGATATAGGCATAGTTTATATTAATTTACTTAATCTATTTTTTTTTCAAATTTGTTTCTTTTTACTTGTGTGAGCAGTAGATCTTCTTCTGAAAAACACAAAGGTGCAAGCTATCATAGGCCCAGAAACACATCTTCCGTCAAAGTTCTTGTCCGCGTTTGCTGATAAAGCTGCAGTTCCTATATTTTCTTTTGCAAGTTCATCCTCAAGGGAACACCCATACTTGTTCCAAATCAAACAAGACGAATCCACTATGGCGAAAAGCATTGCTGCCCTTGTGAAATCATTCAATTGGAGGAATGTTATCTTTATTCATGAGGACACTGATGATGGTAGAGAGATCTTACCATATCTAGCTGAGTCGTTGCAAGATAAAAACATCCGTATCAGTTATAGAAGTGCCATTTCTGCCTCAGCCACATATAATAGCATCACCCAAGAGTTGCGTAAGATCATGACTTTTCACACAAGTGTAATTATCATATATGTGTCACCTTCACTAGCATCTAGCCTTATCATAAATGCAAAAATGCTAGGAATGGTTAGTGAAGGATATGCATGGATTTTAACTGAAAAAACAGTTGACCTCTTGCGATCAACAAACTTTACTGTCATTGAGTCATCACAAGGGGTACTAGGTTTTAGGTCGTATGTTCCACCATCAGACAAAATGGCACAACTTGTTTTACGGAAATAATTTCACCTCAATAACAAAAGAAGTGCCTGTCCCTGCCTTATGGGCATACGATACAATTTGGGCACTTGCGGAGTCTGTAGAGAAGGTTGGAGACCCACATAATGGTTTTATGCTTTTACATGAAGTTTTGAAAATCAGATTTAAGGGTATAAGTGGTGATTTTCAGCTTAGTGAAGGAAAAGTATTATCCAATGGATATGAGATTATGAATGCAGTCGACAATGGTGAGAGGAGAGTAGGATATTGGACATTATCAAAAGGAATCAAGAGAGCACATCCACATATTAACAGCGACCGTTTATATCCTAGTCTAGGTTCTGAAGCAGTTGTCTGGCCCGGAGGGTCTACAACTGCTCCAAAAGGTTGGGTGTTACGAGCAACTCCCAGTAAAAAGTTTGAAATTTGGTGTTCAAAATATAAACAACTTTAAGTACTTCATGGATGTAGATCATGATGTTGAGAAAAAGATTACAACTGCCACTGGGTTCTCCGCAGATGTATTCTATACTTGCATTTGTGCGTTGCCATATAAAGTGCCATACACGTTCATTTCATTTGATAACGTCAGTATCGACGATCTTGTACAGAAGGTGTACAATGAGGTATATGTATTTGTTTAATTCTGACTGCAAATTAATTTAGCATGAAACACATAATTTACTTTGCAGTCTCTGGCTTTGCTTCTGGACAGGAAATCGATGCAGTAATTGGTGATTCAACAATCTTGGCCAACCGATCTGAGTATGTTGACTTTACAGCGACTTACACGGATTTGGGTGTAGGAACATTAGTAAGAATCAAGAAAAAAGACGTGTGGTTCTTCTTGAAGCCGCTGCTGGACATTTATCTATGGCTAGTTGCTATTGGTTCTTTTATCTTCAATGCCATAGTTGTTTGGGCTATTGAACGTATGAATCCAGATTCGGAAGTTTCACGTGGAACAGTATCCCGGACGTCCTTCCTATTGACCATCTTATTTGCTCAAAGTTCAACCTCTTTCTCTCTAAGATGCTTTTTCTCTCTGAAAGAGAATTTAATCAAGATCTCACAGTGATTTGCATTTGTATTGTAGGAGATAACCTTTCGAGGAATCTGTCAAAATTTGTAATGTTTGTCTGGTTCATCGTGTTGCTTGTCTTGTTCACGAGCTACGATGCATTTTTGACTTCACTGTTGACAGTAGAGCAATTTGAATCGGCATCAAAGAGAGGAATTGTGGGGTTTCATGGAGGTGATTTTATGAAAGGTGTGACAGTCAACAACCTGCACTTTGAAAATTGGAACCACCGTGCATACTACTCATACGAGGATTATGCTCATGCTTTATCAGAAAAAGGTGATGCTGATGCCATTGTTGATGAAATTCCATACATCAAGATGTTTCTTAGCAGGTACCCTGGTGATTATACCTTGGTCTCCTCTCAACCTATCACTTCTGGTTTTGCCTTTGTAAGTACCCCCTTCCTCTTCATCACTTTCCCCCATTATTATGGTAACAAAGTAATCGGTGGGTTTGTCATCGATTGCATGACGTTCAATAATAACACTTTAAAACATTTTTCTTAAGCCATATGCCAAACATAACTTTACATTTTTCTGAAGCGTGTTGCATATTGTCATATACACCCATGGTTGACATGTTTATTATCCAGATATTCCAAAAAGGTTCACCACTTGTTGAAGACTTATCAAGAGAAATCGCCAAGATAAGATTAGACGGAACTCTAAGAAGTTTGGAGAACAAGTGGTATGAGAATCAGATACCTCTTCCGTCCAGAAATTCTACAATGCCCGAGCTTTCCTTGACGCTTGATAAACTTGGTGGTCTTTTTATTATGAGTGCAGCCACTTCTACTCTAGCCCTTATGATTTCTTTCTTTTACCTACTTCATGTCATGTTTACAGAGGGATTTAACTATTTAGCAATCGATGGTTTATAAGGATTTTGAGGGATTTTTTTTGTTGGATCGAAGAAAATCTTGAATTGATTGGGCTCTCTAAAACATATATGTGTTAGCCTGTACATGTATTTTATTGTGTGTGTATTTGTAATTTATGCGGTTCAAAAATAAACACTCGCAGTGTATTTTAGGTATTTCACTCATCATTATCTAAATGTTTGGAAAAATATGCGTAGATAGCTAATATGGTAGGAAATTCTAAGTGTGATGGTGTTTATTAGTACAGAACCAAGTTTGTTGTTATTATTGGTAAGTAATTGAAAGTACAATGTTCTTATACGTAAAGAAATGAATTAACATTGCTATTGCAGGTAAGAACTAAAGTTCTTTGCCTATATCGTTAAAATAGTAACGTCCATTGCTACTCAATCATATTTTTACAAGTTGAAATCAAATAATTATCATATGAGAATTGAATATATTAGGTATTAACATATTTGTATTTACATTGCTAATTATGGTTTTTTAATATAAAATTATTTTCCATTTCCATAACCTTTTGTTTAACAGTTAAAAATTATAAATCATCACAAAAATAGCTTTTGTTGAACAATATAAATTAATCGTTACAACTTTGATTTATAATAATTACTTTAAGAGAAATTAAATATTTTCCTACATTTTTTTCATATCAATCCTCCTACCCATATTAAATTGTGACAAATATATTAAAATATTATTAATTTAATTTAATGTGACACATGTCAACATTTAAGATAGATAGGCCGAATAAGAATAAAATGTATAAGGATATTTAATTTCTCTTATTTTAAACGTATATTTAAACATTAACTACATTATGTTTAAGTTATGATTTCTACAACATTAACAATTAAGCAAGAAAATGATGAGATGAGTTAAGCAAGAAGATGATGAGAGGAATCAATGCTTATTAGAATTCTAGTTTAAATTAATTACTATATGATCTTGAGAAAAATTCATACATAAATATAAACATTTTGTAAATTTGATTAATCTCTTCTTTTAAAATGCCATTAAAAAACTAGTAATATAATTGTATTGTTATATAGTTTTATACTTTTTTACTCATTTATGTATAGTATAAGGGCTCTTATGTAATATGTTTCACTATATATTAATATCAGTACATACAACTCTAATTAATGGAGTTTCCACATTATCTATCATGGTATCAGAGCAATTTAAAATTTGTCTCGGTTTGAGGAAGCCAATGCAGGATCAGATAACCATCAGATGATTGTTCGAGGAGGAAGAAGTGGTAGGAGTCACGATAGAGGGATCGAAAGTGGATGGAGGAGTTGGAGAGGAAGGTGTGGGGTTGGTGTTATCCGAGGAGGTAGGAACCGAGATAGTAGGGGTAGAAGGGTGAGAGTTTAACGACTGTTGTAGAGGAGATGATTCATCTTCCGGAATGAACGAGTCATATGTGTGATGAGATGGATAGGCATGGAAGTTAGAATAAGGAAAGTGGGATTCATCGAAAATGACATGACAGGAGAGGATGACCTTTCGTGTGATGAGGTCAAGACATCGATAACAGCGATGGTCAATAGACATCCCAAGATAAACACAAGTCGGCGATCGAGGTGAGAGTTTGTGAGGAGAAATGGAAGAGAGATTCGGGTAGCAGAGGCACCCTAAGACGTGGAGATGGTCATAAGATAGAAAAAGGCCAAAAAGAAATTCAAACAGAGTTTGAAGATTGAGAATAGTTGTAGGTAAAAGATTAAACGTGTGAGCAGCGGAAAGAAGGGCCTCTGCCCAGAATTAAGGAGGGCTTGTATAAGGGATGCACATATTATTTTGTTTATGGTTCGAATTATGTGTTCAACTTTACCATTTTTTTTGTGACGTATAAGGACATGAGAAGCGAATTTTTATGACATTATCTTTGAAAAAAAATAAAGTAGAGGTTTGTTATTAAATTGTTTACCATTTCCACTTTGAAAAAGTTGAATGTTAGTTTTAAATTGATCGACCACATAAACTCGAAAAAACACATAAAAATGAAAAAAAATCATCTAATAAGAGTATGTAGTATTTAAAACCACTAAGACTTGTGACATGAGAGGTCCATAAATAAGAATAATTAATTTAAAAACATGACTGGTTTTGATTGTAGACAAAGAAAAAGGTAAACAACGATGTTTTCCAAGTTGACAAGCATGACACAAAGATACATATTTATTAGGATAAGAAATAAAATCGCGCAACTGAAGAAAGTGAAAAATAGTGGTACTCGGATAACCAAGTCTTCGATGCTAAGGGGTCGTTTGATAGTTGCTAGTTGGGTTAGAGCTGACTGGGTTAGAAGTTCTGACTGTGTCCACATCTGACTGAGTTTATGCTGTTTGATTATTTATCTGACTGACTGTGATGAATGATGAAAAATGAGCATATTACCCTTATGTTGTGCTAGATAAAATAATTATACAAATACAAACTGTCACATCATATTAATCCATCCCTCAAAATTTTCACACCATCGCACCCAACACCTATTGCAAAGTGATTATCACAGTTAAAACAAACAATTTTTTGGTTAATAACCTTTAAAACATAAGAGAAAAACGCCACATAAATGGGTGTAAGGTTGAATCAAGTGGTACTAATGTTGTTGAACCGGTGAAAATAAAATAATACTTAAAAAACTTATATAAAAACTAACAATTTTAACATCCTCAAGTATATATTTGTAAAGAGTCCAGAAGGTATCTAATTGATCACAAATTGCAACACCATTTAAGCTCATCTACACATAACTTACAAATCTAATCAACCACTCTACACTAATCACCTTTAAATAAATAATAGATAAAATTCTAAATTTGAAGGAACAAAACTGGATGCCACTCTTTGTTTGCAATAACTCTAAAAAACATCTAACAAAACCATAATCAATCCACAATTAATATGTCTTGAAGCTCTATGATAGTAGATGATAATACTGTTTTAGCTGCAACAAAAAACATAAATATTAGAAGTAGATCGATTACTCTTTATGTTATATGCTTCCAAGAGCAAGGTGCAACTTTCAATGCATGATTTACAAGCCAAAACATATACCTTATCTGAGACAGAAGGGGAGATTTCTCAGCCAAACACATAAATCGTATACATCTCAACAAAAACGAAATCCCACTAAATAATTATCTATTTCTCAGCCAAAAACAGAAGGAACGAATGGGGGGAAGAAATCAGCAAACAATTAAGAAAAATCGGAATGAAGAACGCAATCTGGAACGAGAACATTCAAAGAAGAAAAGAATAAATTAACCAGAACATTCAAAGAAGAAAGCTGGAACGAGAAGGAAGGAAGAAAGGATGAAATTTTACCTGTTGATGGAAGTCGCTCCTGCTGTTGCTTCGTCGAGGGGATAAAATCGGGGGGAGAAGGATGAAATCTGTGACATCCCGAAATTTAGGTATGAGTCTGTAAACGGCTAGTTCACCGCGGATCTTTTGTATCTTGACCGATTGAATTTACATGCTTATTGTAGTAGAAATATAACTTATTTTCAAATGAAATAATATATGAAATGATATCCTATCTCAAATTATGGAAAATGTCGACCGAAACTTAAAGCGCAAACTGTAACTCTGGTTAACGACGGAATATATATATATATATATATATATATATATATATATATATATATATATATATATCGTTCGTGTTTTTAAAACCCTGGAATTAAGATCTGTTACATGACACAATCAGATAAATTTCACGACATCAAGAATTAAACACGCGAAGAAGAAATCTATTTCTAAGACAAAATAAATGTTATGCATTTAAAATAAATAAATAAATAAATAAAAATGTTGTAAACCAATACTGCCCACATCTCTCCCTCTCTCTCCTACATCTCTATCAATGTTTTGGACTTTGTGAAAGCCAAACCTCTCTCCTTTGAGGTGGTGCATAATTTCTTTTCTTGAACTGAAATGGTAGTAAGCTTAAAGGGTGAAAGTGACCAAGTTTTGTTTGTTTGTCGTCGGACTAAACACACGATTACCTTAAAAACTCCATCCTCCCACCATTGTTGGATCTTTCAACACCACCTCACCTCTATTTTCCTCCCTCTCATTGATTTTCTGTCAAAAAAAAAGGGAAGAAGAAGAAGAATCAAGGGCCGCCACCCTTGACCACCCACAGCCACCACCTTCGTCGACCTTCCTCATCCATCGTAAGTCGCTCTCCCTTTTTCTCTTACTTTTACGTTCTTAGTTGGTTTGTTCCCCATATACCTCAACTAGCCAAAGAAACCAAAACCTTGTCGTTTTACTTTGAGTTTTCTTCACAGTGGCCATCAAATCTTTGCCTTAATTCTTTCGTCATCATAAAGAAAAATTTCAATCATAGTGGGTCACACCAAGAGGTGTAAACCCCATTGAATAAGTTCAAACTTTTGGTAACCCATGCATGTGGGGTTCGAAGGAATGCCCAGGAAGAAAAATATATATATTTTGCTGGGTTTTAATATCATACGGATTTAAAAATGTTCCCAGTAACCATTAGCTCATTTTTGTTTATATATGTGGATTATGTATATAAGCTTCAACTATCGTCAAGAAAACCAAAGATTTTGTAGTATTTGGGTTCTGTTAACGCATATGTGAGACCCAGATCGTTATATATATATATATATATATATATATATATATATATATATATATATATATATATATATATATATATATATATATATATATATATATTGTGTGTGAGTGTTTCTTCCGTGAAGATGCAAGCCAAAAATAAGAATACTGTGCAAACTCACATCTATTTTAGTTAAAACAAACCTCAAGGTTATGAAGACTTTTTATTAAGCCCTCCCCTACTTTGACTCTCATTTAAAGGAAAACAACCCCTCACTTATCAAAAACGTTTTCACTTCAACCCCTATGGTCTTGTATCTTACATTTTGTTCGAAAATAGAAGAGTACTAGGGACCCACTGTTTCAATTGCTACTCTCGTAAAAAGAACAGGAGAACCAAGCTCAAACTTCCATTTCAAATAAATTTAATTAGCCCCTCCCTTGGAAATGTTAACAAAATTAGTCCCACATTCTCAAACTTGATGTAAATTAGTTAAGATTAGCCCCTGGTTTTGAGAATAATTTGCAAAATCAGTCCCTGGAGTTTGATTTTGGAAAAATCAACCCCTATACTTTATTTATTTTAATAAAGACCACTCCATACCTAATAATTAATACCAAAACTACCCTTTTGGTTTATTAGGTAATATAAATAAACCCGACGATTCGTTTTGAGGGCACGGGACGTCACGAAACGACTTTCACGACAAGTTTCACCCTCGAGACTCGTTCACGCTTCAAGGGTGAGTGTTTACGGCCCCTTTTTAATATTTTTGCGCTTTGGGGAGAATACATGTGCTATATATATTTATTGATCTTGATAAACACTTATCGATTTCAAAACTAGTTTATAAATATTATTTCGTTAAATAATATTTTATTTACAAATAAACTAGTAATAACTATGTTTTAAGTAAATATGTTACAACTGTTTTTTTTAAATAATACAACTAGTCGAGACAAATGATGTTTGCATACAAAATATCATGATTTTATGACAAAATATGTTATAAAGCTTATGTTATAAAAAGTTACCACCTTTGTAGTAGTTCAAGTTCATATCAAACATGCATATACGAGTTATCAAACTCTTATCTTGAAATCATTCATGTACTGTGTACACTACCATGAGATTATCACTTATTTGAACGAGCATTACACAATTTTATGGATTTTCTTATCGAGTATAACCGGCTTTTCATGACAAACTCTAGTTAAGGGCCTTATGAGTGAGACATTATTCATTACCCTAAGTGAAAACAAACACTTAGAAGACCCACACCACTATAACCGTTAATCTTCGGAGCTGAGATACGTATGTATAGATCTATACGGGTTGACACCCCCACCCGTGGTTGCTAGCTACAACCTCGACCGATCAATCGAAGCGGGTGATAAATATCTAAAATAGTTTTACGACATCCAATGAAGCGTCGTAGGGGTAGGTACAGTCACATAGCTCGGTTATAGGACTCACTATAAGCGTTAACTAGATCTCATAATCTAGAAACCACGGATCCGGTTTCTCTGATTATCAAACATTTTGAGTATGGATTTACTCACGGTTCTCTAAGTACCAAACATTTTCAGTATGGATTTACTCACAGTTTCTCTGATTACCAAACATTTTGCGTATGGATTTACTCACAGTTTCTCTGATTACTAAACATTTTGAGTATGGATTTACTTACGGTTCTCTGATCACCAAACATTTGAGTATAGATTTACTCACGGTTTTTTTCCGATTACCAAACATTTTGAGTATGGATTTACTCACGGTTTCTCTGAATACTAAACATTTTGAGAATGGATTTACTCATGGTTTCACTGATTACCAAACATTTTAAGTACGGATTTACTTATGATTTCTCTGTCTATCAAATATTTTAAGTATGAATTTGCTTACAATTTCTTTTTTTCAAACATGGTTCAAACTACAAAAAGAATACTTTTTAGTCTTTTAAAGTATCATTACTGCGGTTAGCAGAAAACCTGTAAACTCTCACCAACCTTGTGTTGACCCTCAAAATTTCATGTATTCTTAGGGTATCACCAAACGAGCTCTCAGTCAGAAGATTAGTCATGGATTTCAGGCGACCTAGTTTATCTAGTTTTTGTTAAATCGGCCTATCTGTTAAGGCAGCTTAATGAATTTATTATTATGAAGTTTGTATTCAAATCTTAAAGTGTAATGTAACTGCTATGTTGTTATTGTTGTAACTTGTGATGTATATTCAATTAGCTTGTGATCCATGAATTAAGTCGCACAGCCCGGTGATTTCCACCGCCTCGGCCGGGGGTGTGACAGATTGGTATCAGAGCTAAATTGGCTATAGAGAACTCGTATCCTTGAAAGAGGAAATACAACTATAGCTACAGGCTCCTAATAAAAGTATTATTAATAAATATAACACTTCTCGACTGCTCACGGGAGAGGCAACTGGTTTGAAAGGCCGCAAGGGTTACTGGACTTCAAAACAGCTTAATTGCCACAATGGTCTTGGCCCCCGGTGTTTCCTGTCTGACCCTCATATGTGCTTAGTAATCTTGGAGTACAAACAATAAATTTAATAATACTACAAACCTCACCAACAATAATATATAAGAGTTATATATATACTCTGACCCGCGATGAGAACACTTAATAAAAACTTTGACATGCCTTCAACTAAAGCTACCAACTCAATCCTTTAGGTCAAAAGCCTCAACTAAGGTTAGTATCGTGCATAGGCCATACCATAAATAAACCTGGAACGCGTGCCTATGTTATTTATGGTCGGGCTAGTGAACAACTAACCTTGAGCGACGAGTTTGATAGACTACAATGGTTGAGAGTTTTAGAGATTGAAGGATGTTCTCAAGATTCGTTGCAGAATCCTTATGTCAAACCTAAAACACTTATTCATTTAGAAACTTATCATTACTCAATATGAAATCACTATCGGTTAAGATCCAATCTCTACCATTTGGAAACCTAGAGAAATTCTGAATCGACCAACCTATCATTTGGAAAATCGATATGATTTCAATAATAAATCTTACCCTATAATCTGGGAATCTATGAGATTCTAGGAAACAAATTTTACTAATACCCTATTTTACGATACTTGTTTATGACTAAGTAACTTAAGTGTGTCTTTTCTAAACATTTAGGATAAAGCCCCTCGGAGGAATCCACAAGTTCACCCGTCATCATCATTTCAAATGGATTCAACATTAGTACAGACCCTGATTGCGCAAGGAATCTCCACAGCCTTAGTTGCATAGAGGTTGCCCGAGGCGAAAACTCCGGAAACAATAGAAATGGTGGCGCCACTCTAGTGATTAACCAAAACAATCCAAGGCCTTATTCATACAAGGATTTCTTAGCTTACCAACCTCAATCCTTTTGTGGTACGGAAGGAGCCGTTGGTCTATCCCGCTGGATAGAGTCGATGGAGGCAGTGTTCCGCCTCAGCTCTTGCGCTGATGACTGCCGAGTTAAGTATGCTACTTGCGCGTTAATGGATTTCGCCCTGGCTTGGTGGAATGACCATATCAAGTTCGTAGGGGTCGACGTGGCCTATGCTATCACTTGGGAAGCCTTGAAGCAGATGCTAATCAAGGAATATTGTTCTCAACAAGAAATCCAAGCCCTAGAACAAGAATTGTGGAACCTTACTATGAAAGAGTCAGATGTGACTGCCTATACATCCTGTTTCAATGAGCTCGCTAACCTCTGTCCGGGAATAGTAAACCCGGAATACAAAAAGATTGAAAGGTACATCTGGGGACTATGTCCCACGATTCGAGGTCGAGTTGCTGCGTCCATGCCCACTACCTTTGATGGCGCTAAGCAATTGGCGTATCATTTGACTGAACATGATCTTCGTCCGAGTACCACGACCCAACAAACGGGACAGAACCATGCAAAGAGTAAGAAGAGGAATTACCCTGAGAAGTCCAAAGGAAACTTCAAACTCCTGAGGCCCAAATCAAAACCTATGACTATCAACGCCACAAGCCCAAACACTCCCACCCTATCAAAGTCCTACAATGGGACACTTCCCCAATGCACTAAATGCAATTTCCATCATGTCGAGAATTGCAGGGATGTAATCTGCAAAAATTGTAACAAGAAAGGTCACATCTCGAGGTATTGTAGAAAAACCTCAACCACTACAGCAGGAGGAAGCCGAAATCGCTATGGATGAAACCAATCAAGGCATTTTAAGAAGGACTACCCGAAACTGAAGAATCGGGGTGGCGAAGGAAGAGCACTTATGAGTGGGACAGGAGATGCTCGCCATGACCCAACTGAGATTACTGGTGCGTTTACTGCCAACAATATTTATGTTTTCAGTATTAGTAAACCTTGATACCAATTGAAACTTTAATGATCGTAGGTTTAGAAACACGATAAAACATAAATTCTACACACTTAATAAAACTTACACGGTAGGAATGACAATCGGCCAAGTAGAATGCACCTTACAAATACTTACCAATTTCCTTCTCATCCTAAATAACCACGTCTTTCATGTCGGCATAATACCCATGACCATTGGAATTTTTGATGTGAGCATCGGAATGGATTGGTTATCGCCTCATCAAACCGAAGTTCTATGCTATGAGAAAGCCATCCGACTACCCCTACCCAATGACAAAACCCTTGTGATTTACGAAGATAAATTAATGAAGAATATAAGAAGCATTTCTTGCATAAAGGCAAGAAAGTGATTATAGAAAAGATGCTTCGCTTTCTTGGCCCACGTGATAGATAAGCAAGGCAGGGGTAAGGAAATCAAAGATATTCCACAAGTATGCAATTGCCCGGACATATTCTCAGAGGATCTACCTGGACTACCCCCAGTCAAGTAGGTGGAATTCCAAATCGACTTAATCCCGGGTGTAGCGCTAGTGGAAAGATCTCCTTATCGCTTGGCACCATCGGAAATGTAAGAACTATCCGGTCAACTCCAAGAACTAATCGACAAAGGCTCTATCCGGCCAAGCTTCTCACCTTGGGAGCTCCAGTGTTGCTTGTCAAAGAGAAGCATGGATCGTTCAGGATATGCATCGACTATCGAGAGTTAAACCAATACCCACTCCTGAGGATCGATGACCTGTTCGACCAGTTGCAAGGACCCCACTACCACTCGAAGATCGAACTAAGATCCGATATTCATCAACTCAGAGTTCAAGAAGAAGTCACTCCCAATACGACATTCAGGACCTGGTACGGTCACTACGAGTTCTTGGTTATGCCATTCGGGTTGACCCATGCACCGACAATATTCATGGATCTTATGAACCGAGTGTGCAAACCCCGTTTGTACAAGTTCGTGATCGTCTTTATCGATGATATTATAACAAGCTCACAAACCAAGGAATAATATGGCCAGCACTTGCGTTTGATTCTGGAAATACTAAGGAAGGAGAAACTTTATGCAAGGTTCTTAGAATGCGAATCATGGATCAACAAGAAGCGTTTCCTTGATCATGTGGTCAATAGCAAAAGAATTCATAGTGAACCCGTAAAGATTGAAGCAAATACGGATTGGAAAGAACCAATGACATCAACCGGAGTACGCTAATTATTAAGGCTTATGGGTTATTACCAGAAATTCATCGGGAATTTCTCTAAAATAGCCAAGCCTCCAACTTCTCTAACCCAGAAAGACAAGAAATCTGAATGGGGAGACAGTCAAGGGTTTGCCTTCTAGAGATTGAAACAATCGCCGTGTAGTGCACCGATCCTGCCTTTCCCTAGATGGAACGAAAGATCTTATTGTATTCTGTGATGCCTCATGCCAAGGATTAAGATAAATGCTGATGCAAAGGAATAAAGTCATTGCATACGCATCTAGACAACTTCAGCCAAACAAGACAAACTAGACTACATGTGACTTGGTGTTAGAAGCGGTAGTGTTTGCCTTAAAGATTTGAAGGCATTACCTATACGGAACGAAGAGTGTCGTGTTCACCGAACACAAAGGCCTACAACACATCTTCAATAAGAAGGAGCTCACCAAGAGTCAACAAAGGTGGGTAGAATGGCTAAATAATTACGAATGTGAAATTCGTCATCATCCTGGTAAAGCAAATGTCGTAGCAGATGCTTTGAACAGGAAAGAACAAGCAAAACCACTTCGCGTGAAGGCTCTAACCCAAACAATCCACTTCAATCTCATCACCCAAATTCGATACGCTTAACTGGAATCCCTCAGACCCCAAAATATCATGGAAGAAAACTTGCAAGGTATGGACAAGCAGTTCGACATCTAGGTAGACGAAACACGATATTTCATTAACCGAATTTGGACACCGAGGTTTGGTGAAGTCAGGAACCTAGTTTTAAACGAAGCTCCTAAGTCGAGATATTCGATGCATCTCAGGATCCAACAAGGTGTATCTCGACCTTAAGAAGCTTTAATGGCGGCCCAACATGAAGGCAAAAGTTGCTACATACGCCAATAAATGCTTGACTGGCTCCAAAGTCAAAGCAGAGTACCAGAAGCTATCAGGACTGCTGCAACAACCATCGATTCCAGAATGGAAATTGGAACAGATAGCCATGGAATTCATACCAAAATTGCCAAAGACTTCGCATGGTTGTGACACCATCTGAGTAATGGATAACCGTTTGACGAAGTCTGCATATTTCCTAGCCACCAAAGGAACTGATAAGATGGAGAAATTCACCAACACCCATATCAAGTAAATAGTTAGATCGCACCGAGTACCAATATCTATTATCTCGGACTGATATAATAGATTCAATTTCAGGTTTTGGCAAACGTTGCAGGGATCTCTAGGAACCAAGCTCGACATGAGGATTGCGTACCATCCTCAAAAGAGATGGACAGAGTGAAAGGACGATACAAACTCTTGAAGTCAGGTTCAATGCTTGAGTGATAGACTTCGGTAATGCATAGGATATTCATTTACCGCTAGTCGAGATTTCATACAACAATAGTTATTACCCCAACATACAGGCTTCCCTATTCAAGGCCTTGTATGGACGCAAAGGTCGATCTCCGCTATGTTAGGCAAAAGCTGGAGATATCCAACTGGCCAGAAAGCATGTTGGAGATACTTTACGTATTGGCCCCAAGATCATTCAGGAGATCACGGAGAAGATCGTTCAGATCAAGGAAGGGTTAAAGGTTACACACCTATAGTAAAAGTCCAATGAAACCCTCGTACATGGCCGGAGTTTAGTTGAGAACACAAAAACCAAATGAAGCACAAATACCCACAAATGTTCAACGGTGATCCCTCCAGTAGGGGAACAAAATAATAGTATGACAGAAATAATTTCGGGACGAAATTTCTTTAACGGGGAGGTAATATGACATCCCGAAATTTAGGTATGAGTCTGTAAACGGCTAGTTCACCGCGGATCTTTTGTATCTTGACCGATTGAATTTACATGCTTATTGTAGTAGAAATATAACTTATTTTCAAATGAAATAATATATGAAATGATATCCTATCTCAAATTATGGAAAATGTCGACCGAAACTTAAAGCGCAAACTGTAACTCTGGTTAACGACGGAATATATATATATATATATATATATATATATATATATATATATATATATATATATATATATATATATATATATATATATATATATATATATATATATATCGTTCGTGTTTTTAAAACCCTGGAATTAAGATCTGTTACATGACACAATCAGATAAATTTCACGACATCAAGAATTAAACACGCGAAGAAGAAATCTATTTCTAAGACAAAATAAATGTTATGCATTTAAAATAAATAAATAAATAAATAAAAATGTTGTAAACCAATACAGCCCACATCTCTCCCTCTCTCTCCTACGTCTCTATCAATGTTTTGGACTTTGTGAAAGTCAAACCTCTCTCCTTTGAGGTGGTGCAGAATTTCTTTTCTTGAACTGAAATGGTAGTAAGCTTAAAGGGTGAAAGTGACCAAGTTTTGTTTGTTTGTCGTCGGACTAAACACACGATTACCTTAAAAACTTCATCCTCCCACCATTGTTGGATCGTTCAACACCACCTCACCTCTATTTTCCTCCTTCTCATTGATTTTCTGTCAAAAAAAAGGGAAGAAGAAGAAGAATCAAGGGCTGCCACCCTTGACCACCCACAGCCACCACCTTCGTCGACCTTCCTCATCCATCGTAAGTCGCTCTCCTTCTTTCTCTTACTTTTACGTTCTTGGTTGGTTTGTTCCCCATATACCTCAACTAGCCAAAGAAACCAAAACCTTGTCGTTTTACTTTGAGTTTTCTTCACAGTGGCCATCAAATCTTTGCCTTAATTCTTTCGTCATCATAAAGAAAAATTTCAATCATAGTGGGTCACACCAAGAGGTGTAAACCCCATTGAATAAGTTCAAACTTTTGGTAACCCATGCATGTGGGGTTCGAAGGAATGCCCAGGAAGAAAAATATATATATTTTGCTGGGTTTTAATATCATACGGATTTAAAAATGTTCCCAGTAACCATTAGATCATTTTTGTTTATATATGTGGATTATGTATATAAGCTTCAACTATCGTCAAGAAAACCAAAGATTTTGTAGTATTTGGGTTCTGTTAACGCATATGTGAGACCCAGATCGTTATATATATATATATATATATATATATATATATATATATATATATATATATATATATATATATATATATATATATATATATATATATATATATTGTGTGTGTGAGTGTTTCTTCCGTGAAGATGCAAGCCAAAAATAAGAATACTGTGCAAACTCACATCCATTTTAGTTAAAACAAACCTCAAGGTTATGAAGACTTTTTATTAAGCCCTCCCCTACTTTGACTCTCATTTAAAGGAAAACAACCCCTCACTTATCAAAAACGTTTTCACTTCAACCCCTATGGTCTTGTATCTTACATTTTGTTCGAAAATAGAAGAGTACTAGGGACCCACTGTTTCAATTGCTACTCTAGTAAAAAGAACAGGAGAAGCAAGCTCAAACTTCCATTTCAAATAAATTTAATTAGCCCCTCCCTTGGAAATGTTAACAAAATTAGTCCCACATTCTCAAACTTGATGTAAATTAGTTAAGATTAGCCCCTGGTTTTGAGAATAATTTGCAAAATCAGTCCCTGGAGTTTGATTTTGGAAAAATCAACCCCTATACTTTATTTATTTTAATAAAGACCACTCCATACCTAATAATTAATACCAAAACTACCCTTTTGGTTTATTAGGTAATATAAATAAACCCGACGATTCGTTTTGAGGGCACGGGACGTCACGAAACGACTTTCACGACAAGTTTCACCCTCGAGACTCGTTCACGCTTCAAGGGTGAGTGTTTACGGCCCCTTTTTAATATTTTTGCGCTTTGGGGGAGAATACATGTGCTATATATATTTATTGATCTTGATAAACACTTATCGATTTCAAAACTAGTTTATAAATATTATTTCGTTAAATAATATTTTATTTACAAATAAACTAGTAATAACTATGTTTTAAGTAAATATGTTACAACTGTTTTTTTTAAATAATACAACTAGTCGAGACAAATGATGTTTGCATACAAAATATCATGATTTTATGACAAAATATGTTATAAAGCTTATGTTATAAAAAGTTACCACCTTTGTAGTATTTCAAGTTCATATCAAACATGCATATACGAGTTATCAAACTCTTATCTTGAAATCATTCATGTACTGTGTACACTACCATGAGATTATCACTTATTTGAACGAGCATTACACAATTTTATGGATTTTCTTATCGAGTATAACCGGCTTTTCATGACAAACTCTAGTTAAGGGCCTTATGAGTAAGACATTATTCATTACCCTAAGTGAAAACAAACACTTAGAAGACCCACACCACTATAACCGTTAATCTTCGGAGCTGAGATACGTATGTATAGATCTATACGGGTTGACACCCCCACCCGTGGTTGCTAGCTACAACCTCGACCGATCAATCGAAGCGGGTGATAAATATCTAAAATAGTTTTACGACGTCCAATGAAGCGTCGTAGGGGTAGGTACAGTCACATAGCTCGGTTATAGGACTCACTATAAGCGTTAACTAGATCTCATAATCTAGAAACCACGGATCCGGTTTCTCTGATTATCAAACATTTTGAGTATGGATTTACTCACGGTTCTCTAAGTACCAAACATTTTCAGTATGGATTTACTCACAGTTTCTCTGATTACCAAACATTTTGCGTATGGATTTACTCACAGTTTCTCTGATTACTAAACATTTTGAGTATGGATTTACTTACGGTTCTATGATCACCAAACATTTGAGTATAGATTTACTCACGGTTTTTTTCCGATTACCAAACATTTTGAGTATGGATTTACTCACGGTTTCTCTGAATACTAAACATTTTGAGAATGGATTTACTCATGGTTTCACTGATTACCAAACATTTTAAGTACAGATTTACTTATGATTTCTCTGTCTATCAAATATTTTAAGTATGAATTTGCTTACAATTTCTTTTTTTCAAACATGGTTCAAACTACAAAAAGAATACTTTTTAGTCTTTTAAAGTATTATTACTACGGTTAGCAGAAAACCTGTAAACTCTCACCAACCTTGTGTTGACCCTCAAAATTTCATGTATTCTTATGGATTTCAGGTGACCTAGTTTATCTAGTTTTTGTTAAATCGGCCTATCTGTTAAGGCAACTTTATGAATTTATTATTATGAACTTTGTATTCAAATCTTAAAGTGTAATGTAACTGCTATGTTGTTATTGTTGTAACTTGTGATGTATATTCAATTTGCTTGATATCCATGAATTAAGTCGCACAGCCCGGCGTATTCCGCCGCCTCGGCCGGGGGTGTGACAAAATCAGAAGTGAAACCGTGAAAAATTAATAGGGAAATGTGGGTATTGTTTTTTTTTTGTTCCCGGTCAAGCAAATAGAAAGGCATGACCGAGTCTGGTGAAACTGTTGGACCGAGTCCCTTCCTCTATAATTCTTATCAAACATGCCAATTGGTTTTTTTAGACTCAGTCCTTCTTTGGACCCAGTTAGACACCATATCAAATGACCCCTAAGTGTCATGAGAAACAAAAACAAGGGAAGTGGAGGAGTCACATCGAGCAGACATAGGAAGGGAATAATAAAGAATAGAGTGAGTGTTGGTGCATCGTTGAAGAGGAATATCTATGCTAAGATCCTTCACAATAAAACCAAAAGGATCAAACTCAACAAAAACGGAACTGTCAATGGTAAATTGATGAACAAATATTATATTTTTAACCATTTTATTAGATACGAGAATGTTTTTGAGATAGAAACGATTGTCAGAAAAAGGGAAAAAAAGATTGACCTATAGAAATACACAGGAAGTACATAACCACTATAAACCATAATGAATTTAGAGTTACATGGAGTTAGAGATTGCATTTTACCTTGGTTGAAGTACATGTGAGAGCTTGCTCCAAAATCCATGTAGTAAATGTTGTCGCGGGGTGGTTGAACGAACATAGCTTGAAAGACTGAGGAGAGATTCGTAAATTGTTGATGCGAAGCGTGGTCCCCGAAAGCAGAGTGAGGAGGCTACCGTGATTAGGTGGCGGAGTCATAGAGCTACTGAGATGGGAAATATAGGGCTGTTGAGTTGGACCAAAGGAGGGCAACAGGTGCTGCTGATTTTGACCGAAGGCATGCAACAGGTTGGGAGGTTGCTGGAGCGACTGGGAAGCAACGCTAGGAAGCTGTTGGTGAACACCGAGAGAAATCAGGGTTTATTGATGTGTAGTAACAACAGCAGATGGCTGTGCAAATGGTCTGTAAGCAGGTGGTGGTGGACCAAGAAGTCTGCCAGACCAAGAAGTCTGCCAAGCTGTGAGCGAGGTGTAGAAAATCCATTTTGAGCTCTATAAAATGATTGAAATTAACTCGGTGTGCCTCGAGAACCTAAAACATAAGAAGAACTAGATGAAACATTAGTGTTGCCCCTACCCCTATAAGCTCCCCGCCTATTATTTTTGCCTTTATTAAATCTATTTTGAGATTTTCCATGGTTCGAGGAGGGTTAAAGTGCAGCCGAGGTGGTGAGTGGTGTATCTCCAAGAGAGTCGGTTGCTTCCTCACGAGGCTCATGAATCAAGAGCATATTCTTAGCTTTAAGAAACGATGTGAATAGCTTCGTATTGGTGATGACATCGAAAATAGTGTAGAGTCAAAGAAGTTGTTATATATCGAAGTCTTAGGTAGTAGTCGAAGTTCTTTTTAGGGTGTCCATATCGAAGGTCTACATGACTTCGATTTAGTATTATTTTATCAGCTATTTATGTTGTATCTCTTTTAATGTCGAAGTCCTGATATACTTTTTGTATCTATCGAGTACACTATAAATAGTGTAGCTGCTTAAGTCATTTGTAACTTTGGAAACGTTGTGCTTTCATTCTCTCTCAAATGTACTTTGCACTCTCCAGATAATATGAGCAGAAACAAGATTATATTTACATCATTACGTTCATATTAACTCTGAGGGTAAATTACACGAATCGTCCCTCGTGTACATACTCAAAAGTATGTTTAGTCCCTTTTTTCAAAAATTAACTCGGACCGTCGCTTGTCTGTTTAAAACTTGCACGTTTCGTCCCTGATATATGGTTTTGTTGCGATTTTAGTCCATGACAGATTTGAAATGACCGTAATGCCCTTTATGTGTTTTTTTTCAATTAATTTAATGTTATTATTATTATTTTTAATTTTAAAAGAAAAAAGTATGGCCCCACCCCACCCTCAACCTCGTCTCCTTCATTCCCATGAAACTGAATCTCTTTCTCAAATTTCACCGGCGATTTTAAGAAACCTGCATCTCCGACCAGATACAAGAAATATTTTTTGAAATTCATTTGCACAAATCCAAACCAATATCTTCAAATCCGACACCAAAAATACTCGGAATCTAAAGATAGAAAACCCAGAAATCGTTTGAACGAAATCCCCAAAAATCGTTTTAACAAAATCCCAAAAAATCGTTTGAACAAAACCCGCCAACAGGCTCCATCAGAAAACCCACCTGCAAAGGATTGGTAGCATAAGGAAGAAGGCTTGTAATGAAGGAAGGAAGAATCAGGGAAAATCGGGAAGGAAGAATCAAGGCTTACCGAGAAAAAGACCCCTTAAGGCTTTGAAAGGGATGAAAAATGACTTCACATGTTGTGATTTAGGGAAAGAGGCTGAGGTCCGATTTTGGTTTCACCGGACTTGAGAGTGGCTGAGAACGAGGAAGACAAAGGTAGAGGAAGCTGGGGAATCTCCTTAAACAATGCCTTTTATTGAACATCTAAAGCTCTGGTAAGACTTCGGCAGGACATACCTCTGATTCACTGGATTTTGAATGGAGATGGAGGAGGAGCTAGGGTTTCGAACGAATACGGAGGCATATTAGCATATATGTTCTTCCTTTTTACTCCTAAGATGTCAATCTTCTTTCTTCTTCGGTGATGGCGGCTCCGACGATGTTGGTCTTCTTCCACCAGCTTCAAAGAAAAAAATGAGAAAGACGAAGACGACAAATGGGTAGAAGAAATCTGGGAAAGTGAAAGGGAGAGGGGGAGGTTGGGTGTGTTTGTGGATATATATATATATATATATATATATATATATATATATATATATATATATATATATATATATATATTTGAATCTAAAAATGATAAATAAATAAAAAAAATTAAAAATTAAATTATTAAGGGCATAATCCGTGTTATTCGTGTTTATCATAACCTACAAAAGTCATACAAAATACAATATTTATAATCATATTGTAAATGTTATTTGGGTTATTTGGGTTATTCGGCTCCTTAATCATCTTGTACATGTTATTTGGGTTATTCGGGCCAGAACCGAACCGAACCGAATAATACCCGAATTGAACCGAACCCGTATTGCTTATTTGGTTCGGTTTTCGGTTCATACAATTACCCTTATTCGGTTTTCGGTTTATTCGGGTTCGGGTCGGTTCGGTTCGGTTCCGACCCGAATAACATCCCTATCCATAGGGACTACCGACGTGAAAAAATAATAATACAAGGACGATCCGAGTTAATTTTTGAAAATAGGGACTAAACATGCTTTTGGGCATGTGCACGAGGGACGATTCATGTAATTTACCCTAACTCTGATTACATATTCGATTGATTTCGTAATACTTCAATTGATATCAGAGAAGGAATTGACAAAATCTATTGAAGAATTTTATTATTGTTTTCATTTTGTTGACTCAATTGTTATGATTCAACATTTTCCACAAGTGAAAACGTAATACTTCAATTGATCTTTGTGATCTAGCGATTCTACAATTGTTAATCAATCGGTGGTCGATGGCGACGACAGCGGTGGTGGTGGTGGCGACGGCAACGGTGGTAGTGGTGGTGGCGGCGGTGGCGGTGGTGGTGGTGGTCGGTGATGGTAGTGGTGATGGTGGGTTTTCTGATAAGTACAAGGGGTATTTTTGTAATCTTCCACTTTCTTTGATGAGAATGAATATTTTCTATCAAACTTTGGAAGGAATTCATTTTCATCCATATGGTGGAAAATTTATTTCATTTAGAAATTCTTTTCCCCCTCCAACCAAATGATGAATTCGAGAAACTGAAATCTTTTTCTCTCGAATTTTATTCCTTTCCTGCCAACCAAACACACCCTTAACGAAATATAGTTTTTATACAATTTAGTTGGTTTAAATAAAAAAACAAAAAAGAAAAATTCCAAGTTAACACATCCACCTTAATTAATGGCAAGTTGAACATCTTGTGTGGCAAAATGAAGTGGTGGTGCTCGGAGTGTGGCACATAAAAACAGAAATCAGGGACATAAATATATAATTTCCTTCAAAATCCCAATAAATCAGCAAGGTACTTGTATCCAAATTTGAATGACTACTCAAGAAAATTCAAAATTGAATTCGATGGACAAGGGCTTCAATCTGCTTCATATATATCTGAAACGGATATTTTAATGTATTTCATATACACCTCCAACGAAGCAAACCATTATCGATTTCAAGAGTATTTGCCTCATTTGATTTATGTCTGATTGTTGTTGGTCTTTAATTCTCCAAAACAAAAATTTCCAAAAAAATGATTTCCTTTTCAAGTATTGCAATTTGATTTCTTATTTGAGTATCGATGCTGCACCGAACTCAAAAAAAGTGGTCTCCATGTCTTTTATATTTGATAAACCCCGATGCAACTTCCCAACAATCGGACGGCCGAACACACATCGACATCAACGACGATCCGCTAGATCTTGATAACGACCAACCTCTTCGTCGGCCCGTTGGAAGAAGTAAAGCAAAAAAAGCGGTGTCAACATCTTCGAATTCTAGTGTTATGGATATGTTTGGCGATAAATTTGATCGATATGTGCAACTTCAAGAAACGAAGGCCGAGGTGATGACTTGGATGGAACAAAAAATGATCGAAGCACAATCATCATTTCAAGAGGCACAAGCGACGCTCCAAACAAAAACCGATATGAAAATCTTGAAAATGAAAACGGACGACCTCGAGGGCCAAGACTTGGAACTTTTCCAAGCGATGAAAGAGTCGGTTTGAGCCCGACGTAGGCGTATGGGTAGGGATGTCAAAAAGTCCTGTGGGACCCCGAACCCGTGGGGCCCCGATCCCGTATGGGGGATATTTGTTAAAAAAATCGGGGGCGGGGGCGGGGGTGGGTAGTCCCGTCCCGAACGCCCAGTGGGGACCCCGTTAATATATTACTTATATTAATATATGTTAATTATAAAAATATAATAATTAATAACAATTATTTTGAACTTCAAAAGTTCAATAAAATACCATGTTTTTAAGTTGTTAGTATAACGTCTTTAAGATGTTATAATATTTTTATTTTAAACGTTTAAAATTATGCTATAAATAACTATTTTTACCCAAAATAGCTTCTTTTAGCCCACAAAAATAACTTCTTTTAGCCTAAAGAACACCTTCGTTTGCCCAAAACAATAGTCAACCCAAACGGGGGCGGGGGCGGGGGAATAGAAAAATTTCGGGGGTGGGGACGGGGGATGCAATCCCCGCCCCGTTTGCCCCCGTTGACATCCCTACGTATGGGGTAGTTTATTTTATTTATGGTTGAAATTTTTAGTTTTTTTTTTATTTTTTTTTATTTTAAGTAATGTAATTTTTATTTTTATTGTTAGTTTTTTTTTATTTCAATTAATGTAGTTTTTATTTAATGTAATTTGGTATTTTAATTTAATGGAAAAACTAGTATTAAAAAAACGATTTTAATGTATTTTTGAATTAAATTTAAATAAAAAAATGAGGTGGAGTGGTGTGTTAGTGGTAGGTATCTCATGCTAGTGGTAGGAGAATGTGGTGTTGATGTGGCACCTACCACATATATGGTATGTGGTGGGTATAACGGATGTCTAAGTTTATGTTTTGCTTTAGGTTGGTTTATCTTTATGTTTTTTATTTATAGTTTGTTGTTTGTTTAAAATTTGTATGTGGTTAACTATGAGCAACTTGTTGAGATTAAAGGGAAAAGTTCTCGTGTTTCCGTTGTTTCGTGGTGGCTCGTTTTCGTGATCACTCGTGTTCGGGACAACGGACTCGCACGACCAGTTGGATTGCAGCTCACAATTTGAACGTTACACTAGCCGTTGAACGACTAGTTTCTTTAACAAAAAAATTAAACTATTTATTTACCTATAAATACAACATTTTTACTCCTTATTTTTTACACCATTCTTTTCTATCTCTATACACAATCTACATACTAAATCTTCACAGCCAAAAACCATGGATCCCAACCAAAATACCCCTCCAAATTACAGAAATCGCAAACCCGATAACGCTTTTGCGTTAGATACAACACCTCGTCAATTCCCGACTATGTAGTCACCTCAAGGCGGTTTTCTCAATCTACTTCAAACCGGTTCCCCTATCCAACAAACACCACTTTTCCAACAACAATATCAACCTTTTCCGTCTTTCCAACAACAACAAATTTCACAATAATACCAACAATTTCAACAATTTCAACAACTACAACAACTCCAACAACAATCGTCACAACAACGAAAACCTCCAATTTCACAACCACCAAGCTCACAACCACCACTTTCGCCGGATTTTGTTGCGGAAACGCAACCTTCACCACCACCTCAACCAAAAGAGAAAAAAGGGAAAAAAACCGGCCCGACCCACTACCGCCCAAGAAAGGGTTCCATGGACAAAAGAAGAAGAAGAAAAGTTAGCGGAGGCATGGGTGGCGGCTTCCGAAGATCCAATTGTAGGCGATAGTCAGCCTTACAGAAGTTTTTGGGAAAAAGTCCGAGCCATTTTCTACGAGTTAATGGAAAGTGAAATTCGAAACGCCGATCAAATTACTTCGAAATGGCGAGATATTCGACTAAAATGCACCGAGTTTGGAGGAATCTACAATAACCTCCTAAACATACTCAAAAGCGGTTCGAACGATTTTGATGTTTTCAAGGCGGCCATGGAGCAATTTGAAAAAACAACGCCAACACGCAAAGCTTTTCCGTATATGAAACCGTGGCTAAAATTGAAAGACACCCCAAAATGGAAAGAGCAAACGGAAGTAACTTCGCAATCTTCCGGTTTAAAGCGTTCGATAAACCCCGATGCAACTTCCCAACAATCGGATGGCCGAACACACATCGACATCAACGACGATCCGCTAGATCTTGAAAACGACCAACCTCTTCGTCGGGCCGTTGGAAGAAGTAAAACAAAAAAAGCGGCGTCAACATCTTCGAATTCTAGTGTTATGGATATGTTTGGCGATAAATTTGATCGATATGTGCAACTTCAAGAAACAAAGGCCGAGGTGATGACTCGGATGGAACAAAAAATGATCGAAGCACAATCATTATTTCAAGAGGCACAAACGACGCTCCAAACAAAAAACGATATGGAAATCTTAAAAATGAAAGCGGACGACCTCGAGGGCGAAGACTTGGAACTTTTCCAAGCGATGAAAGAGTCGGTTCGAGCCCGACGTAGGCGTATGGGGTAGTTGATTTTATTTATGGTTGAAATTTTTAGTTTTTTTTAATGTTTTTTTTTAATTTTTTTAATTTTAAGTAATGTAATTTTTATTTTTATTGTTAGTTTTATTTTTTTATTTATTTCAATTAATGTAGTTTTTATTTAATGTAATTTGGTATTTTAATTTAAAGGAAAAACTAGTATTAAAAAAATAATTTTAATGTATTTTTGAATTAAATTTAAATAACAAAAATGAGGTGGAGTGGTGTGTTAGTGGTAGGTATCCCATGCTAGTGGTAGGAGAATGTGGTGCTGATGTGGCACCCACCACATATGTGGTATGTGGTGGGTATAACGGATGGTCTAATTGTTTAAACTTTGTACTTAATTTAATTTTCTTCCCTATATACTTTATTTTGAAATTTTGTTTGGTTTTTTTAAAGGGATGAGCAGGATTCTGCAAAGCCAATTGATTTGTTTGGTGACCCTTGGAGTTCTCAAGGTGGGAAATAATATTTATGGTTAAAAGATATTGTTTTTCTTATGTTTCTTTGTTTTAAATATTGTATGTCATCTGTGGCTAATAAATAAACTATTATATCCTTTAAAGGATTGATGGATGAAGGAGTGGCATCTGACTGAGTCTGGAGGTAGAGGGCCAAGATGGGTTTACATTTGCTTTGTGCCCTAAACATCGATCCGTTTTTAGGTTTATTGTTTTAATTATCTTTCTGCTACCAACTTAGCTTTGAATGTTTCGCTCATTACTTTGAACTTTTAATTGATAGAAAATATGAATGCTTAGTTTTAAAAGAAGCCTCGATGTAATCATTAGTTTAAATGTTTTGTTTAATTAGTTGGAAGTATGTTAATATGTAAGCTATATTTACTACTATAAAATATTTGTATAAAATCAGTATTTAATTAGGCATTATTTATTGATATGAAATCCCTTCTTGACATGCTATAAAATACCTCCACTGAATATCAACTTGTGTGATTAGTTTTAAAATGTTTTGTTTATTACTTTGACTTTTTAATTGATAGAAAATAGGAATAACTTTGTATGCGGAAGCATGACAGAGAGAAGCAAATTTTGTTGAATAAAGATGTTCAATTTGGAAGTACGTTGATATTATTGTATGTTTGATTTTAAATATTAATGTTACTGTTTGCATTAGTCTTAAACGGGATGTATTAGTACTTTGGAAGAATGATATATTAGTTAGGAGATTGTGCAATTGGTCTGTTTTTGCATATGTGTAAGGTCTGGAGGTTTTGAAGAGTTTTTCTTAACATTTGATGCAGTCGTGCAACTGGCCTGGTGTCACCTACTTTCAACAATACGTATTAGAATGTTGATAGTCATAGACTGTGGAAGGTTGGGTAAGATACCAAGTTTTCTCCAATCACAATACCAAGATATTTTTAATATGAATTTGTTGGTTGGTTTGTTTTTTTATCTAATCACCTGAGTACTTTGTCTAGATAGGAGTTCTTGGGCACCTTTTCCTTCCGTACACTCATCGGTTTGTTCAAATCTTCATGGGGGCATTGAGGGGGGACAAAGTGGACAGCTACACAGGACCTTATTTTTTTGGGGCCCAATTTTTTTTTATTATATTATATATGTATATATATTTATTTAAAAATAAAAAACTTATAATAACGATAAGCACCCTTCTTTTTTTATGGCTTGTCCAAGGCATTTGATCAGGATAATTTAATCCTTAGGAGCGGCCCTGCAAATCTTAATCTAGTCAATTAACTTGCTTTCTTTGGCTTCAACCAATCTGCAAATCCTTTTGGTTCCACGGATAATGATGCCAGTAAAAGTATAGTTGGCATTCTATATAGTAACGCTGAGCTCAATGAGTGCATGAAGACTGAGCTACTTATCTCTCATAACCATTAATTAACGGTGATATACTATAGTTTGTGCAATGGATTATCTCACCAACATCAACTGATAACTAAGTTTACTTTCAAAATTATTTGGAGATTTTAATTATACAATGCTTTTCAGATCATTTGTTCTATGTGGCATTATCTTGCTTTAAGAAATTATCAAGTGGAGTGATTTTAACAAATAGATTGACTTGGACTGTTTCCAGATTCCCTTTGAATGTTCTGATGGTCAACTTATTATCATGTATTGAAGAGCTAAAAATGTTACATTGTTGCAACTTGCAATGATAAGTACACACATACTATATATATATATATATATATATATATATATATATATATATATATATATATATATATATATATATATTAGTGTTTTTTGCGCTTAATGCAAATTGTATGCTTAAGATATAGATGTGCACGTAGTTCATAACAAGCAACTCCCTGCAAATATGGTGCACAATGAGCACAACAAAATTAGCCTTTGCCTTCTTATGCTGTTGTGCGTTTTAGACCATGCATTATGTCCACACTCCATTCCATCACAAAACCAAAACATAAACATAAATAATGATATATTAATAGGCGTGGGAATCATTCTAGATATGGAGTCACCGATGGGGAAGTCCATTCACAGTTGCATTACCATGGCGATATCTGATTTTTATGCTCTTCATCACAGTTACAAAACAAGGATAGTTCTTCACACTAGGGACTCCAAGGGAGATCCAGATAAAGCTCTTTCAGCTGGTATTATACTCGCTTGTTTATTAATTTCTTTTAACTCTCATTTTGATATAGGCATAGTTTATATTATTTTACTTCATTTTTTCTTCAACTTTTGTTTCTTTTACATGCCTGAGCAGTATATAATCTGCTGAAAAAAGCAAAGGTGCAAGCTATCATAGGCCCAGAAACGCATCTTCCGTCGAAATTATTGTCTTTGTCTGCTGAGAAAGCTGCAGTTCCTATATTTTCTTTTGCTAGTCCATCCTCAAGGGAATATCCATACTTGTTCCAAATCAAACAAGACGAATCCACTATGGCCAAAAGCATTGTTGCCCTTGTGACATCATTCAATTGGAGGAATGTTATCTTTATTCATGCGGACACGGATGAAGGTAGAGAGATCTTACCTTGTCTAGCTGAGTCGTTGCAAGATAAAAACATCCGTATCAGTTATAGAAGTGCCATTTCTGCCTCAGCCACATATGATAGCATCACCCAAGAGTTGCGTAAGATCATGACTTTTCACACAACTGTAATTATCCTACATGTGTCTCCTTCACTAGCATCTACCCTTATCTTAAATGCAAAAAGGTTAGGAATGGTTAGTGAAGGATATGCATGGATTTTAACTGAAAAAACAGTTGACCTCTTGCGATCAACAAACTTTACTGTCATTGAGTCATCACAGGGGGCACTAGGTTTTAGGTCGTATGTTCCACCATCAGACAGACTGCATAGCTTAACAACAAAAATGCACAATTTCTTTTACAGAAATAATTTCACCTCAATAACAAAAGAAGTGCCTGTCCCTGCCTTATGGGCATACGATACAATTTGGGCACTTGCAGAGTCTGTAGAGAAGGTTGGAGTCCCACATAATGCTTTTATGCTTTTACATGAAGTTTTGAAAATCAGATTTAAGGGTATAAGTGGTGATTTTCAGCTTAGTGAAGGAAAAGTATTATCCAATGGATATGAGATTATGAATGCGGTAGACATGAATGGTGAGAGGAGAGTAGGATATTGGACACATTCACAAGGAATCAGGAGAGCATACCCACAGATTAACAGTGCCCATTTATATCCTACTCTAGGTTCTGAATCTGTTATCTGGCCTGGAGGGTCTACAACAGCTCCAAAAGGTTGGGTGTTACGAGCAACTCCGAGTAAAAGGTTAAAATTTGGTGTTCAAAATATAAACAACTTTAAGTACTTCATGGATGTAGATCATGATGTTGAGAAAAATGTTACCACTGCCACTGGGTTCTCCGCAGATGTATTCTATACTTGCATTCATGCGTTGCCATATGAAGTGCCATATACATTCATTTTATTTGAGAATGTCAGTATCGACGATCTTGTACAGAAGGTGTACGATGAGGTATATATATGTATTTATTTAATTCTGATTGCAAATTTAGCATGAAGCATATAATTTACTTGGAAAGACATCTAACTTTGTAGTCTATGGCTTTGCTTCTGGACAGGAAATTGATGCAGTAATCGGTGATTCAACAATCTTGGCCAACAGATCTGAGTATGTTGACTTTACAGCGACTTACACTGATTTGGGGGTAGGAACACTAGCAAGAATCAAGAAAAAAGAAATGGGTATGTGGTTCTTCTTGAAGCCGCTGCAGGATTTTCGTCTATGGCTAGCTGCTATTTTTTCTCTCATCTTCAATGCCTTGGTTGTTTCGGCTATTGAACTTATGAATCCAGCTTCCGAAGTTTCACTTGGAACAGTATCCTGGACGTCCTTCCTATTGTTCATCTTATTTGCTCAAAGTACTCATTTTTTCTCTCTAAGATGCTTTTACTCTCTGAAATAGAATTTAGTCAAGATCTCACAGTGATTTGCATTTGTATTGTAGAAGATAGGTTTTCGAGCAATCCGGCAAAATTTGTAATGTTCGTCTGGTTCATCGTGATGGTTGTCTTGTTCGCCAGCTACGGTGCATTTTTGACTACAGTGTTGACTGTAGAGCAATTTGAATCGGCATCAAAGAGAGGAATTGTGGGGTTTCATGGAGGTGATTTTATGAAAGGTGTGACAGTCAACAACCTGCACTTTGAAAACTGGAACCACCGTCCATACTACTCATACGAGGCTTATGCTCATGCTTTATCAAAAGATGGTGATGCTGATGCCATTGTTGATGAAATCCCATACATCAAGATGTTTCTTAGCAGGTACCCTGGTGATTATGCCTTGGTCTCTTCTCAACCTATCACTTCTGGTTTTGCCTTTGTAAGTACCCCTTCCTCTTCATCACTTTCACCTATGCATGATATTCCGTTTTTTTTTTTGCTTTATAGCAAAGAGTTCATATCAGATGTACATAATAACACTTGAAAACATCTTTCTTAAACCATATGCCAAACATAACTTTATATTTATATTAATAGCACATGAATTAGAATCGTGTTTCATAGTCATATACGCCCATGGTTGACATGTATCTTATTCAGATATTCCAAAAAGGTTCGCCACTTGTTGAAGACGTGTCCAGAGAAATTGCAAGGATAAGATTAGACGGAACTCTAGGAAGTTTGGAGAACAAGTGGTATGAGAATCGGATACCTCTTCCATCCAGAAATTCTACAATGCCGCAGCTGGGCTTGACGGTTGATAAAATTGGTGGTCTTTTTATTATTAGTGCAGGCATTTCTGCTCTAACCTTTTTGGTCACTTTATTTGACCTAATTCGTACTAGTTTAAGAGGGTTCCAAAATATTATCAACCAATTCCGGTGATTTGATGACTAGTATATGTCTTTATTTATTTCTTTATTTTTTTCACTTTTCTGTAATTGTGTTGTGTGTTTATACCATTCATTTCCATTTTTATTTCCTGCGGTGTTGGTCACCATTCAATTAGCCGGGCCTATTATATTTTAACCAAATGTCTCATGTAACATCCCTTTTGGGCTTGGAAATTTTGCCAAATGGTAAAAATAAAAATTTTGGAAAATTAAATAATAAATAAATAACTAGTTTAGAACATTTAAAATTTATTAATAAACCATACTAATATTAGTTAGAAAAATCTTCAAAAATGGTCCTTACGGTTTCCAAAAAAATCAAGTTCAGTCCTTAACTTTTTAGGTCATCAATGTTGGTCCCCGTGGTTTAATAATTTTTAATGGTTGGTCATTTTGGCTAACTCCGTCAGATTGGAGCCTTTAATTGCCCTTACATGCTCTGCACGTGAGGGTATTTTCACCATTTCAGTTGACCTCCCTTCTTTATAAGCTTGCAGCGATCTTAATTTCTAAACCATATGCTTCCTCCTCTTCTTGAATACTTCTCCCTTTATGCAGAACTTAAGAAAATGATGGTTTGCAGATGTGGAGCTCAAGCAATCAAGGTTACTTCTTGGACCGATCGTAACCCAGGTAGGCAATTTTAGAGTTGTTCTAGTTATGGTGGGGGAGATGTGGGTTCCTTGGGTGGGTTGACCCTCCAATGTGCCCTAGGGAAATGGTGGTGATTTCGGGTTTGCTTAGAACCATAAATAGATATAATAGTAGTTAAGTTGGGTGGGAACAAAAACGTTTTTTTGGGTACATTTTGTGATGCCAAGGTCTATTATATAAGTATGAAGTCAAGTTATATGTATGAGATTCAAAGGTAATGCATTGGTTGATGTAACGTCCTAACTTTTACAATAAATATAAACTTTTAAAGACATTTATAATTAATATAATACACCATTTAGTCTGTAACTTACACTAGTACAAAAATTGGCTTTATCCATGTAAAAAATCTATCATTATAGACATTTTATATTGGTTTTTTTCGAAGAACATGATAGAAAATGCCACGTAATTGAAGATAAGTTATGTTGTTGTTCTATTATGGTGAGTATAATCTATGAAAACTCATGGTAAAACCTCTAGCATCCTGATCTCAGGTATTTCCATTTTAGCCCTTAACCTATTTGAGGTTGCACATTTGGCCCCATTTGGTGAGTTTCGCATTCCACCTCGTACAATGGGCGTACATGTGGGTACGCATAACATACTCATGTGATCAAATCGCGAAACCCATGCTAGTACGTTGGGCGTATGTGTGGTACGTCGGACGTAATAGCTCAGCCTCAAAACCCGAATTTTAAGGGTTTGCTGATGGGATTTAGGTAAAACAAATAAACTAGAAAAATAATTCCTAAGTTTACATGCAAACCGTGACAACCCAAAATATTTGGATCAAGCAAGGTCTAAATTGTAACCCTATTACAATGAGAACCTTGAAAACCATGAGAGCATAAGTGCATGTGTATGGAAATATACACCTTGTTAGTCACATATAAAGTAACCTCTTAGAAAATAAACAAGTTAAGCAAGACAAAGTGGGACAAATAAATTGAATTTTAATCTACAATGCAATCAAATAAGGACCAAATGATGATAGCACAAGAACTTGTATTTGTGTCACAATCTTGAGCAATTAAATTAAAGGGACAACATAGTTAAGTTTGCTATTAACTAAGACCATAAACATTTCCCTAGGACCCATCCAAGACCGTGAACTACCTTAGGAAACCTTAGCTAGGCCGTGAACACCTTCCTAGGAGGTGTCTTGGGCGTAAACCCCCCTTAGTGGACCACCTTTGGCCGTGAACTACCCTAAGAAGCCTTAGTTGGTCGTGAACACTTCTCTAGGAAGCATCTTGGCCGTAAACTCAAATGGGAAGCATCCTTAGGGCATAAACACCTTATGGATGTGATGGTTGGGCGTAAACACAATCCTAGGAGGCATCTAAGCGGTAAACAACTCCATTATATGGAGTTCATGACCATAATGTGTGGATAAGGCAAGAACAATTGACTTTAAGGTGTGACATTTCTTCGCTTCCCAAAGCAATTACAATTAACCACGAGATATCCTCCAAATCTCCATGTACTATCCATCAGGTAGCAATGCCTTAGCCTCTATATAACCAAACACACGCCTTACCTCTTCCACTCTCTTATTATAAACGAAAACACAGCCATACATATCACAAACCTCATTCTACATTCTGAAGTCCATTTACTCCCAAAAGGATCAAGTTCCAAGCTTTCCAGAGGCTTGATTTTTCCAAACATTCCCTTAGATTGGTAAGCAATTCGTGATTCCCTAGTGCTCCAATACATCTTTATGTTATTTGCATTCTATTTACATGCATTTAAAATGTATTAAAAACCCTTACGCTAATATTACTCTCAAGGAAGTCCATCAACATCAACCAAGTGTTAGAACTTAAAAACTTCTCAACATCACTTCAAATCATCCAAACCAAACCAAGGTGAGCTTCATACCCCACTCTTTTCAAGTTTTCATTCTTTTTTTTTGGGGGGGGGGGGGGGAATACAAGTCAAATCTTGTCTAAATCCTTGGATAATTGCATGTATTTTTATGTTTAGGTGTTTATGTGTGTTGAAATGATATTATTTCATGATAATACTTCATAAACTTGAGATTTTATAAAATCTCATAATAAGACTAAGTTATCTTTGTAAAGATCTACTTATTTTGTATTATATCAAACATAAAACTAAGCTAATTGGTAAGATATGAGGAGTTACACCAAAAATGGTAATTTATGGTTAAAAATACTTTTACCACTAAAACTTGTGCAAACCTTGAAAGATAATAAATTTTCATGGATTTATATGAAGTTTTGGTGAAACTATTGACAATATTTTGGTTATGGCAAAAATAATATTTTCTTTACAAAGAACTCCATAAAATTTTGGGTATGTCAAAACGTGGTTATTTTTCTAAAAATAAATGTTGCTAGTAAATCAATCATGTTATGTTGCTACTATTTCAAGGGTTTTAAAACTTGGAACATTATGTCATATTCATAACTTTTTGCAAGTTAACAAACTATTAGTGATTATTTATAAATATTCAATATAAATAATTTTATCAAGAAATGTACAAAACAGAGCTTTTATGACAGAATATTTTCATGTCATCAACTACCGTTATAAAACTTTCGGAAACACAAGTGATAAGCTGTATATCATAAAGCAGAAAAACGCGTGTCATAAAACTGAAGTCATAACTTTACACAAGGAAAATATTATTTGCATTATTTAACAAGGGGAGAAAAACTCACGTACATTCCGTTAAGGCTCTTGTGAGACTAGTTTTGTTTTCTTCGCTGTACCTATCTAGGTACATTGTAAGTCATGTGTTTATAACCAGAGTCCCCTGGAGGGGGAGCAGGATAATTATGTAAAGATCTATACGATGTTGACACCCCACACCTGTGCTGTTTGCTACAGCTATACTGGCCAGTCTAAGGTGACAAATATCTGGACCGTATCTGACGCCTGAAAAACGTCAGGGCAGGCGTTCTCGTCATATATGTATGGTTGTAAATGACTCACATAGAGTAGGGTCCTTTTGACATTGGAATTACGTGGACTATACACCCCTTATGTTTTATAAAATACAAAACTATGTTTCGTATATTTTGTAAACTGATTTCACAACTTCGGTCTTAGGGTTTTAAGACCACAACATCTTTTATATGCAGAAAATATAGGATTTTCTGGGAACACCCACTTTTCAGAAACAACAAAGGAAAACTAATGAACATGCAAGCAATTATTCACGATTTTGGAACGAGACTCACAAGCAGTTAAACACCAACTCTTTAGTTGACGCTTTTCAAAACGACTTGTATTCTCTGGGATCTAGTAGACAGGTATTCACCACGATCGAGGCCTGACGTCGCTGCATTATGATATTTGTACTTTTGTTATTCGTGTTTAACTTTTGAACAGAACGAGTATTGTAAACAATGTAAACCTATTATTAATGTATGAATGTTTGTGTTGCTATGTTTCATTTATATACAATTGTTATGATACTGTACAATGACGTCATCCGCCCTCGGACGTTTCCGCCGTTCCGGTTCGGGGGTATGACAGATTGGTATCAGAGCATTGTTTATAGTGAACTAGTATATCAAACCATACAAGATATACAACTATAAATACAATGGGACTAAAACACTCTGACTAAAAGTATACTTTAAAAATATAAGTATTTTATAAAAGTATACATACTTACTAGAACAGTATCATAATGAGGTGAAAACAAAAGTAATTAGAGGTTGGACACTACAGTCAAACCTAGGCAGTTATGTAATCATATCTGGGATAAATACAGCCTGATCAACTATCTTTATTTGAGATATGACCAACATGTGTTTGGGAGTGATAATGGTGTTGCAACAAGCCTAAAATTTACCAACTATACATACAAGAGAACATCAGAATAGAACATCAAGTTTAAAATACTATAGGAATATTTTAGTATACCACATAACCCCCCCCCCCACACTTAAAATCTTGCACGTATTTCTCATACCCCTATTCTCACACGCACCACATGGCTGACTTTCATCTTCACGGAGACCACTACTACAATGCCCTAGTGGCCAACAGATGGGTCGAAGAGGAACCGGAAGAGGTTCAAGAAGAAAACCCAGAAGCAGGTCCCGTAGAACACCAAGTAGCGGACTACGAGTGGGAGATTTCCGATGGAGAGTCAGACAAAAATGACGGCACCAGAGGGATCCTTAGCAACCCTCACTCTTCGGGAGCAACACCGAACCAACATACAGCACAAGAGGAATCTACCGACCGACTACGCTCTTTAGAGGAGGAAGTGGCCACCCTAAAACAACAACTCCTTGTATTCAAAGCTAGGGCAGTTCAAGCAGAGCATAAGTTAGATGTGACCACTCGTGAAATGAGTGAAATGGCTGAGCTCCTTGTACGTTATTTTGACATATGAGCGCCACTACACCATTCGTGCTATGTCCTAGGTGTATTTTGTCTTTCATTACAACTAGTAGTGTTAAATCAAGGGAGGTACGCCCTCCAAAAACTCAGGTAATCCGAATCAACTAAGTGCACTGATATGTATGTAATCTTTTGACAAACTTAACGTTCGTAGAATACTTATTTCCACTCTCCGCCATTAATACATCATAGGGGTGTAGGTAGAAACAATGAGAATCGTACAACCAAAACATGTGACGTATATATACATGAGATCCAACTAGAGATGACCCTAGTTACTTACGACCCTGTTTCTCATCGTGCAACAGAATCATGTCTTCCCACCTGAATGACCAGCCCACCGGTGAGACACCAATCCTACAGAACGTAACGGCTGCAGTGACCGCCGTCATGGCACAACTCAACGCCAATAACCCAAATGGAAATGGAAACAATACCGGCAATTCCAACCACAGTAACAACCCAGGAAACCAACGAGTGAAGACCTACCAAGACACCCCAAACCTCAAACCTAGGAACGAGAAGCGAAAATCTGGGAATAAGAAGAAGGGACAGCCAACTCAAGGACCCTCGAAGAAACAACATATGATTGCTGTCCATATTGCCACAACACCTACCACACCAACACCAGTGCGACAATATGTTGGAAGCCTCCCAGAATGCAACAAATGCAGCTTCCATCATAATGGAGCCTGCCGAAAGTTGAATTGCAATAGGTGCAACAAGAAGGGGCAAACCTCCCGCCACTGTAGGGCCCCAACCCCACGTGTCACTTGAACCTCCAACCCAAAAGTAAGCCCGATATGATATTTATGCGGTGAAACGGGGCACTTTAAGAGAGATTGCCCAACAGAGGGAAATGACGGAGAAGCAGGAGGAGTTTAACAACTGGACATGAAGGAACAAAAAGGAACTCCACCAAGATTTTCGATACGTTTTCAAACAACAAAAATTAAGCATCAAATCTTAACAAAATTTTTCCAATTTAATAACATGGTCGTAAAATATTCCATCGTCCGAACAAAACCACATCATTCGCAGAAAAACTAGCAATTCTCACAGGCGAGCTGCGGTGGCTCAGTGTAAACATTAGGGTCATACATAACTAAAATTCTACAGACTAAGAGTACATGATCCCGCCTTAATTCTTGTCCCTTGTCTGGTTGTGGAATTAGGGCATGGCCACTCAGTCGACTGCCTTTTCGATCTTAATTATACATGATTTGTATACGCCAAGCGAATATAGAGGAATCTTGTAAAGTATACATTATGAAATGTTCGCAGTAATAATAACAAAGACGGACCAGAAGCATCAAGGGTATGTACGTAGAATACGCTATCATTCTAAACAATCGTCTCCCTTCCAAATCGACTTAGCATCTGTTACTATAAGAAGTACAACGTCGTCCTGTCATGAACTGGCTTGATCCTCTCTATACCAGCTTCAAGCATTACAAAGAGACCTTTCGCCTTACCAGAACGATTAGCAAAACTCTTTCAACTCATAACTACAAATCCGCGGACCACCTCTAGGATCTAGGGTCGCAAGTACTTGGGTGAGAGATAACACACTCCTTTCTAGCCCCACAATAAAGATGAGAAACAAGAAACAAAGGATATCAAGGGAATCCCAAAGGTTTACCACCTCCCCAAATATTCCCGAAGTTCTTCTAGAAACATCACCCAGGTACTAAGTTGAGTTGGAATCGACCAGATGCTTTGAATCATTTCAGTAACCAAACGTCCAATACCACTTAGCGCCAAACGAGAACATATATTGTCCAATCAATAGAACGACCTAAAAAGTCAAGAAATTATCAGACCAAGCCTCTAACCACAGGAAAACGCCCGTTCGACTCTTGAGGAGGAGAAGCGGATTTCCATAGAACAACTAAACACTAAGAATCAAACAATAACCGACATTCCACTAGTTCAGGAGTCCATAGGAAGAGAACTCCCGAGGCAGTCTAGGATTCATAAGGCCAGCTGCACCACACGCAACCTCGACCTTGGTAACAATAAGTGCCAATCCTTATAGTCTAGGAACATTACTTCTAGAACATCATGAGCATAATCTCCGGAAACCATTCAGGATAGTTCCAGTAATCTATAGCCTTCGGTTACCATAAAACTCAGCATCATACATCGCACATACCACTTATTCAGCCTTAATAGGTGTCTAGCAGCCGAAGCTCTAGCAAACCCACTCGACGAGATCGAGGTGAACAAGAAACCCACACCCCGAAGGGGAACATATGAAGATCATAGGCTGGGAAATCAAAAGAACAAAGGTCAAGCACTAATAGAGAAGATCCACTAGAACGCCAAGCGAGGATCTCAGAGCGAGAAGATCAAAAGAAACAGAAGTACACACATCTTTCCACAACCATTACAATTCCATAGAAAATTTGAATTTCGGGACGAAATTCCCTCTAACGGGGGGATAATGTGACAACCCGAAATATTTGGATCAAGCAAGGGCTAAATTGTAACCCCATTACAATGAGAACCTTGAAAACCATGAGAGCATAAGTGCATGTGTATGGAAGTATACACCTTGTTAGTCAAATATAAAGTAACCTCTTAGAAAATAAACAAGTTAAGCAAGACAAAGTGGGACAAATAAATTGAATTTTAATCTACAATGCAATCAAACAAGGACCAAATGATGATAGCACAAGAACTTGTATTTGTGTCACAATCCTAGGAGGCATCTAAGCGGTAAACAACTCCATTATATGGAGTTCACGACCATAATGTGTGGATAAGACAAGAATAATTGACTTTAAGGTGTGACATTTCTTCCCTTCCCAAAGCAATTACAGTTAACCACGAGATATCCTCCAAATCTCCATGTACTATCCATCAGGTAGCAATGCCTTAGCCTCTATAGAACCAAACACACGCCTTACCTCTTCCACTCTCTTATTATAAACGAAAACACAGCCATACATATCACAAACCTCATTCTACATTCTGAAGTCCATTTACTCCCAAAAGGATCAAGTTCCAAGCTTTCCAGAGGCTTGATTTTTCCAAACATTCCCTTAGATTGGTAAGCAATTCGTGATTCCCTAGTGCTCCAATACATCTTTATTTTATTTGCATTCTATTTACATGCATTTAAAATGTATTAAAAACCCTTAGCCTAATATTACTCTCAAGGAAGTCCATCAACATCAACCAAGTGTTAGAACTTAAAAACTTCTCAACATCACTTCAAATCATCCAAACCAAACCAAGGTGAGCTTCATACCCCACTATTTTCAAGTTTTCATTCTTTTTTTGGGGGGGGGGGGGGGGAATACAAGTCAAATCTTGTCTAAATCCTTGGATAATTGCATGTATTTGTATGTTTAGGTGTTTATGTGTGTTGAAATGATATTATTTCATGATAATACTTCATAAACTTGAGATTTTATAAAATCTCATAATAGACTAAGTTATCTTTGTAAAGATCTACCTATTTTGTATTATATCAAACATAAAACTAAGCTAATTGGTAAGATATGAGGAGTTACACCAAAAATGGTAATTTATGGTTAAAAATACTTTTACCACTAAAACTTGTTCAAACCTTGAAACATAATAAATTCTCATGGATTTATATGAAGTTTTGGTGAAACTATTGACAATATTTTGGTTACGGCAAAAAGAATATTTTCTTTACAAAGAACTCCATAAAATTTTGGGTATGTCAAAACATGGTTATTTTTCTAAAAATAAATGTTGCTAGTAAATCAATCATGTTATGTTGCTACTATTTCAAGGGTTTTAAAACTTGGAACATTATGTCATATTCATAACTTTTTGCAAGTTAACAAACTATTAGTGATTATTTATAAATATTCAATATAAATAATTTTATCAAGAAAAGGTACAAAACAGAGCTTTTATGACAGAATATTTGCATGTCATCAACTACCGTCATAAAACTTTCAGAAAAACAAGTGATAAGCTGTATGTCATAAAGCAGAAAAACGCATGTCATAAAACTGAAGTCATAACTTTACACAAGGAAAATATTATTTGCATTATTTAACAAGGGGAGAAAAACTCGCGTACATTCCGTTAAGGCTCTTGTGAGACTAGTTTTGTTTTCTTCGCTGTACCTATCTAGGTACATTGTAAGTCTTGTGTTCATAATCAGAGTCCCTAGAGGGGGAGCGGGATAATTTTGTGTAGATCTATACAGTGTTGACACCCCACACCTGTGTTGTTCGCTACAGCTAGACCGGCCAGTGTAAGGTGACAAATCTCGTCATATCTATATGGTTGTAAACGACTCACATAGAGTAGGGTCCTTTTGACATTGGAATTACGTGGAATATACACCCCTTATGTTTTATAAAATACAAACCTATGTTTCGTATATTTTGTAAACTGATTTCACAACTTCGGTCTTAGGGTTTTAAGACCACAACATCTTTTATATGCAGAAAATATAGGATTTTCTGGGAACACCCTCTTTTCAGAAACAACAAATGAAAACTAATGAACATGCAAGCAATTATACACGATTTTGGAACGAGACTCACAAACTACTTTTTATACGAAAATATTGAATTTTCTGGAGTTTTACAACTTACTATGAACAAAGATATTACGAAGTTTTCTTACAAAAATGCTTATGAACTCACCAACTCTTTAGTTGATGCTTTTCAAAACGACTTGTATTCTCTGGGATCTAGTAGACAGGTATGCTTGTATCTTTTACTCATCAAACTATACATGACAATACGTTTTATAACACCAAGTTACTGATGCGTTTTCGTATCACCAATGTATAACCGACTTGCAAATTACAACTCATATATCTCCGTTTCAAGATTATAAGATATTATCGTCTCAATATTACTCGTGATGAATTCCATGAAGTAATACTCTTAGCGAGGGTTTATCCAATACTCAAATCTCAATTTCTGAGTACTCATGAATCATTGCAACAATTTTATTGCTATGTCTATCCTTAGACAATCTGCAATCCAATTCATGACAGTCTTAATTCACTACTTACTTCCTAAAGTATGAGCGACTGTGGAGTTTGAATAATCATATTATTCGGGAAGTAAAACATGCAAAATATGAAACACAACAATAAACAATTGACAAAAGGCAGTAAACAAACTCATAAATAATACTTTTATATTTAATCACCAAAAGTCAATTACATTTACTCTTGTTGAATCATAAAAGTGACCCTCTTGAACTCAGCTACCGCAACCATCTTTCTACCGCAACGGTTCAGCACCCGGAGTCAATCTTATTCATCAGCAACCGCATCAGCAACCGGAGTCAGCTACCGTAGTCAACTTAGCTAGATTACTTTATTTGTCTTATATGTAATACACTCTATTATCCAGTATGCCTTTCACGGCTGCTTATAGAGTTGTAATCTAGTGTAGTTTCTAAGTCTCTATAAATAGAGACTTACTCTCTTTGTATTCGATACTGGAGAACCGATAACTTATGAATTCTATCTGAATACACATTCTGAAGTTATCTCTCTATCTTTCTTCACTCATCTCTTCTTACTTAAATCTTATCATAATTCTGTTGATCATAATCCCTCTTCGGAGCAAGTCTTTAAGACTTAATCACTAAGCTTGATCTTCCTTATTAACTTGGAGTGAATGCATTCCTTGTTATGAATCAGCTTAAGTGTCTTCTTGATATAACAATTGCTGTCATTTCCATTCCTTTACATTTCCGCAACTAACTCTCTAACTCTCTAACTATATTATTGTTGAGCTTTTAGATCCTTTGAGATTAACTATTCCGCATTATACTTGTTCTAACTTTTGTTCAAGTGTGTCTCCAAGTTTTTCTCTCAACAATTGGTATCAGAGCCAAAGTGGTTGCTTTTTGAAAACGGAACTCTGATTTTTCAAAGAGCCTTCTATACCACTAAAGCTCATTTCTTCAAAACAAAAAAAAAACAATTTCAAATGGCACAATCATTATCTCTGAATGTTTCCAACAGTGTCAGTGGTTCTAACCGAGCCCCAATACTAGTCGCAAATGAATATCATCACTGGTCACAAAGAATGGAAAGGTACTTGAGAAGACTGGGTAGAGATGTATGGCGATCCGTAGAAGAAGGACCACATGTTCCAGTCCTTACACCAGTCCAAACTGACGGCGCTGCAACCAGGCTAGGAGGAGGTCAACCAGCCATGAGCCGTCCCACCAAGGATGATCTCGATAAAATGGAAAATGATGCTGTTGCTTTTTATGAAATCTCCTGCGGAGTTGCTCCTGACAACTTCGATATTATCATAAATTGCAAATCAGCGAAAGAGATCTGGGATGTTCTCAAAAACCTATACGAAGGCTCAGAACAAGCACAAGATAAGAAGCTTACTAAAGCACTCAACGAGTTCAACAACTTCAAAGCTCATACTGGAGAAAGTTTGGAAGACTCCTTCAAAAGGTTCAACCTGATAGTCACCAAGTTATCCAATGCGGGCACCATCCGCAGTAACCATGAAATCAATCTTCAGTTTCTTAATGGTTTGGGCAGACATTGGACTATGGCCAAGATGATAGTCCAAGGCGATAGAAAGATTCACTCCTTGTCACTTTACAAGCTCTATGGAGAGCTGCAAGCTCAAGAATCCACCGTACTCAAAGACTGTGCTGACTTCGGAGGACCACTTGCTCTCATAGCACAAGCTCCACCGCAGTCACCTTACCCTTCCTCGTATGACACTCTACCGCAGTCATACGAAGCGGATTCTAAATATGATGATGAAGAAGATTTTCAGAAGGCTATTGCTCTGGTTAGCCAACAGTTCAACCGTCTACCACCTCCTTCCTTCCGCAAGAATCAGCAGTTCAACAAACCTCCATTCAACCGTAACTTCGGTTCTCAGAATAACCACTCTCGATTTCCCAAAAGTTCTCATCCACCACCGCAATCTCAGAATATTCAACCAAAGGAGGTACCGCAGTCTCCTCAAATCACTCACTCCGGTACTCCTTCAGAAGACAAGACTGATGTTGTAATTTGTCACAAATGCAACAAAGAGAATCACTTTGCACAAGATTTTAAGGCCAATGTAGTAAAAGACAGAGCATTCTACCTTAGAATGGCTCAAGAGTTGGAAGACAAAGAAAAAGCTGAAAAGGCAAGGGCATACGTGGCCCATGTCAAAAGAGACCATCAAGTCTGGTCATCCGGAGACGAAGATGAGGCCATCAGCAGTGTCAAAGGAAAAGGGAAAATCTGCATGCTGGCCACTGCGGATGATGATGGGTCTACAATGTTGAACAAGAACTACTGCTACATGGCAAAGGATGGAACACTAAGCATCGTCGAACATGTAAAACTCATGATCCAAACTCTAAACTATAGCATGCATGACTGTCAGCCTTACATAGATGATCTTAATGACACTTGTGCTGCCGTCCTTACAGACTATAATAAAGCCTTAGATGAGAGGAACATTGTGTCCCAAGAGATGTTCCACGTGAGAGGACGACTGGATAACAAAAGACTTAAGATGGCTATGTTAGAGAAGGACCTAGAGTTAGAAAAGGATGCAAGAATGTTAAGTGAAACCCAATTAGAGATAGCTTTGAACCAGAGAGATTTAGCTCAGAGAGAAATTGTACGCTTAAATCTCTTAATTGAAAAATTGTTTAATGAAAGTGAAGCTATTGAAAATTTGGTAAACAATGGAACCGTGGACAATACATACAATTGGGGTTGGTCAAATGGATATCCTACCTGAATGGATTCCTCACCCCGGTTCAACAAAGACAGACTGTACGTCCCTCCAGACCGAGAATTTCATTTCCCTGTCAATGACAAGACTTTTCCCGAAGATATTAAAACTCACTTCGGTAGACTGCACAATTTAAGCAATAATTGTGTCATTGAGGAAATTGTGCCGGAGGTTTCGGGTCACACATGTGATCAAATTCCTATCTGTGGCACCATCTATCCAAATTCTCAAACTTCATCCGTAGTTGATGAAGAGATTGTTGTTGAGGGCCCCGAAGTCTCAAAAGACTTTCCATCTCTGTCCTCAGACCGCAATGTCTCTCACTGTAGTCAAATGTCCCACAAATGTCCCATCTAAGACTTACTCAGCGGTAGTCAAGTCATCCCTACCGCAGTCATCAGTTCAAGGAACTGTAACTCTTCAGCCAATATTTCATGAACTACCTATAGAAAAATTTAAACTAGGTCAATGTTCCCAAATTCCTGAATCCTCAAGTTCTGATGACTCAAGTCCGCGTTTTCAAAATCATTCCAAGAATTCCAGGAAACCGCAGTTGAACAACAATGACTGCGGTTCACCAAAATCTTTGGCAAAAAAGGCTTTTAAAGAAGAAATCAGATCTCGTGGTACTAATAGACAAACTTTTTCAAAAAACAAGAAGCAAGTCAGATTTCCTAAATCCAAAAGTCCTAAAAAATTTGTTTTCTCTCACTACATTTCAAAAAACTCTTCATTCAAGAAAACAAACAAAAAGGAAAGTTCAGTTTCAAAAGTCATTCCTACTCCTTCTGACACAACCCAAAAGGGTGTTCAGTCTTTTCGAAACTATGTTTTTCAGGTCTATTCTTCAAATGATCCTAAATGGAAATGTATTTTACCCACTCCAACACTTTTAAAGTCACGTCAAAATTTCAAATGGAAGGGTATCTTACCAAATCCATCAAAAAGAATTCAGAAATCTACACGTGCTAAAACCTTTCATAAACAGACTTTTTCAAAACCCAAAAACACTCGTGTCAGGAATTACCCATCTCGGACCGGTAACAGATCCAAAACATCCTTAAAACCGCTGACCAATCACAGTGTTAGATCAAAAGACAAAATCTCCTTTTGTAAATGTCAGTGCAGTTGTCAAAAGGTTTTATCTCATGTCAAATCGAGTCAGAGTCAGAAACCTCGTATTTTTTCAAAAAATCACAACACTCCAAATCTACTCAAACACCCATGACTAGGCTCAAAAGTTGACAAGAGACCTGTCCCTGCAACCTCGGACCATGCATCACTCAGAAACACATCAATTGTCCCAGGCTCCAAACTTGTTTGGATGCCTAAACTAACCGTGTAATTCTCAGGCTTTGTGCAAGGAGGAACAAGAAGAAGAGTGGTTAATTGACAGTGCCTGCTCCTTGCACATGACCGGAAGGTTAGAGTACCTTCGGGATTTCAGGCCTATATGAAATGGTGGAAATGTCACGTTTGGTAACAATGAAAACGGTGTCATCCGAGGTTACGGTGTTCTCACTACGGGGAACTTTTCCATTCAGAAGGTTGCTTATGTAGAAAGCCTTAAACACAATCTCATCAGTGTTGGCCAACTATGTAAAGCAGGACATCGTGTTGAATTTGTTGATCAGTTTTGCTACGTAATGACGAGTGATAGAAACACCTGCCTGATCAAATCTCGATCCGAAGGTACCATGTACCCTTTGGATGTTTCTCTAATCATTGGTAAACCGAAATTGTGTTTCTTGTCCAAAGCTGTATCCGAAGTCAGCTGGCTATGGCACCGTAAGCTAGCTCATCTCAACTTCCGGTACATCAACAACTTAGTCACTGGAGAACTAGTCCGCGGTCTCCCTATTCTCAAATTTAGCAACGATACTCTCTGTTCGGCTTGTGAATGTGGTAAGCAATCTAAAGCAAGTCACCCTCTGATAACGGACTCTTCTATTTCTGAACCACTGGAGCTATTGCACATTGATCTCTGCGGTCCATCAACCGTAGCCAGCCTCCACCATAAGAAGTATATACTGGTTATTGTTGATGACTATACACGCTTCACATGGGTCTTCTTCCTCAGACTCAAATCAGAGACACCGCAGATCTTCATCAACTTCATCAAAGAAATCGAACTTCAGATCAAGCTTCCAGTTAGACGCATCCGCAGTGATAATGGAACCGAGTTCACTAATCATCTTCTTAACAGTTTCTTGGTGTCCAAAGGCATTTCTCACAACTTCTCAGCACCCTACACACCGCAACAAAATGGTGTAGTAGAAAGAAGGAACCGCACACTGGTAGAAGCAGCCAGATCCATGCTTAACTTCGCCCAACTTCCTCTCTACTTCTGGGCTGAAGCAGTAGCAACCGCATGCTTTGTCCAAAACCGAAGTATCGTGTGCAAACGCCTCAATAAAACACCATATGAGGGCCTTAACAACCGCAAGCCCAATGTTCGCTTCTTTCATATTTTTGGGTGTAGATGCTTCGTGATCAACAACAGAGATCAGCTCAACAAGTTTGCACCGAAGTCCGACGAAGGCATATTCCTTGGTTACTCCACTAACAAGGTTGCTTATCGAGTGCTCATCAGGCGTACAAGGCTGATCATTGAAAGCTTCGATGTGAAATTTGATGATTCTCACATCCGCGACGCCCCTCCATCCATTGAAACCACTGCAATCATGGAAAGTGACATTCTTGCCTCTTCAGGTCCCTTGAATCTAGTTGAAGTCAACTATGAGGATCTTTTCGATCCTGTTGAAACGACGAAACTATCCGAAGTTCTTGTGTCACCCACAGCTCAACAAAAACATGCTGATGTTTCTGGACCATCTCTATCTGAAGTAGCCTCTCTCAATACTTCCACCTCTCCGGTTGAGGGGGAAAGATCTACTCCGAATCTAGCCGCAACCGTCGAAGTTCCAGTACTTGATGTTGTTCAAATTCCTGTCCGCAGAGAAGCATTACCATCAAACGTATCTTCGGATTCGGATGATGAACTCATAGAAAATATCGACACTAGAACTGATCCAAGGATTGTCACTCTCCCATCCGCAGTCCAGGGGGAACCTTCTCAGGTTCCAGAGGAACTCCCATCTGCAACCCAGGGGGAACCTCTCCCAACTGCTCAAGAAAATTCCGTTCCAATAGATCAAGATGACTCAGCCGGATGTTCTCAAGTCCAGGGGGAACTGTCATCTCCAACCGCAGATTCCTCTGACATTCAAGATATTCCCTCTACCGCAGCTGCTGATCATCTGCTGCCACGTCTTCATGTATGAATAAAAGACCACCCACCAGGTCAAATCATTGGGAACCCATCCGCAGGTATCCAGACTCGATCTTCCAAGGACCTATCTGATCACTGCCACTATGCATCATTTATGTCCTCGGTAGAACCCAGAACGATCAAAGAAGCATTGCTTGAACCTGACTGGATAGCCGCAATGCAAGAAGAGCTTGAAGAATTTCAAAGAAATAAAGTTTGGCAGCTCGTTCCGAAGCCACGTGGTCACTCCATTGTTGGCACTAGATGGGTGTTCAAAAATAAGTTGGATGAAGCTGGTGCGGTAGTCAGAAACAAGGCAAGGCTAGTTGCAAAGGGGTATAGTCAACTTGAAGGCATTGACTACGATGAAACGTATGCTCGGGTAGCACGCATGGAAGCTATCCGGATCTTTCTAGCATACGCAGCCCACAAAAACGTCAAGGTACACCAAATGGACGTTAAGAGTGCCTTTCTCAATGGGGAACTAAAAGAAGAGGTTTATCTTCAGCAACCTCCAGGCTTTGAAAATGTTGAATTCCCAGACCACTGCTACAAGCTTGAAAAGGCAGTCTACGGTCTGAAGCAAGCCCCAAGAGCATGGTATGAGACTCTTTCTGAATTCGTTGTCTCATCCGGGTAAAAGAGAGGAGTGATTGATCCCACACTATTCAGAAAAGCAAATGGCGACCACCTCATGATGGTACAGATATATGTGGATGATATCATCTTCGGTTCGACTGATCAAGGCATGGTGGATGAATTTGCTAAGCTCATGACCAACAAGTTCAAAATGAGCATGAATAGAGAGATTAATTTCTTTCTAGGTCTTCAAGTGAAACAAGTACCGCAAGGCATATTCATTGATCAAGAAAAATACACCACTGAACTATTGAAGAAATATTCTATGGACAACTGTTCATCTGCTAAGGTCCCCATGGCCTTCGGTTATAAGATCTCTGCTGATCCCTCAGGCGAATCTATGGATCACAAGACTTATAGAGGCATCATCGGCTCTTTGATGTACCTCACTGCAAGCAGGCCAGACATTGTCTTTGAAACTGGTGTATGTGCAAGGTATCAGGCTGACCCAAAAGTCTCACATATGACCGCAGCCAAACAGATACTACGGTACCTGAAAGGAAGCAAATCTATTGGTCTATGGTACCCCGCATGCAATGACTTCAGCCTGCAAGCTTTCACAGATGCGGATCATGCCGGATGCAAGCTCGATCGAAAAAGCACTTTAGGAGGATGTCAATTCTTGGGTGAAAGACTAGTCATCTGGTCCTCAAGAAAACAAAGCTGTGTCTCTCTATCAACTGCAGAAGCCGAGTATGTGGCCGCAGCCAGCTGTTGCTCTCAAGTCCTTTGGATGAAAACTCAACTAATGGACTACGGGTATAGAATGCTGCAGATACCGATCTATTGTGACTCTGAAAGTGCTATTGCTATTTCTCACAATCCAATTCAGCACTCCAAGACTAAGCACATTGAACTACGGTATCATTTCATCAAAGACCACATCTTAAAAGGTAATATTGAACTCATCTTTGTCCCTTCTCATGAAGAGATTGCTGATGTGTTCACAAAAGCGCTCGATTCAACAAAGCTTAACATCTTCCTGCAAATGTTAGGAATGATGAATCCAGACCCGCAATTCTTTTTGAATTGTTAGCTACCGCAGACCATCCTTGGTCTCCGTTGCGGTTCTAACTGAGAATTACATGTGATAGATGGTTTTGGTACCGCTGTCTAGGTACCGCAACCATATATCATACGTATCTCTCATGGGTCTTTATGGTCTGTTATTAATAATCTTTGTACAAGTGTTTTCCTCTCAGTTTCTCACTGCAGTCTTTCCTTGTTCATCCGCAATGACGTTTCTCAACCGCAATGAAAGTTCCATCCGCGATGACGTTTCCAACTGCAATGAATTTTCCATCCGCGATCATCGTGATAATTTCTCAACTGTTTTATCAACTCTTGAATCTTTGTGTGCTATTTAATGATCCTTCATTAAGTTAAACATTAAAGAAAAAAAAAACATTCTCTTTAGAAACTGTCACATTCTGTTTCTGAATAATCCTTGTATCAGACCTATTTTAGGGATGATGACAAAAAGAACGTTTTTCAATAAAATCATCCTTAATTTGTCCTTTCCTCTCCCCAATACGTCCCATCCGTTACAACTTCCTCTCCCATCACCCCCACGATCACCTGACGTATTGACATGCATCTGACTTTACATTAAATGCAAAACCCCTTTTGGAAATCTCCCAAAATCTCTTCAAACCCGTTTTAATTATGTGTGGCTGAGATTTAATCCAAAATTCATAGATTCCCCCCAAAACCCCAATCGACGTTTTACCCTATCCTTACCATTTACCTAGGGTTAAACACTTTTTCACCCCCCTTTATAAACCCATCTTCTTCCCCAACAATACTTTACGTTTTCTGAATATCGATTCTTTCTCCCAAATTCCTCAAAACCTTCAAAACTTTCAAGAACTCTGTTTTCTTCTCTTAAATCTTCAACAATGGTGAAATCAGGTGCATCAAAGAAGCAATCCAAGGCTTCAGGTTCTGTAAATCCAACAGGTTCCGACTCTCCAACAATCGCTTCAAGTAATTTCAGAGCAATATTTGAAGATCATCCTTCATATAATGCTCCCATCAAGCTTATGATCAAGTTTCTCAGGAACCACCCTCTGTTTGGTCCATTCGATGCATTTACAAACGTTGTTCCAGTTTCTACTCTATTCAAATGTGCGTTCTCTGCATATCGCCCAATGGAAAACCCCCAAGAAGTTCACCTCAATCTCATGAACGATTCTTTGGTCATCTTGTCCAAAGAAAAGTTCTTAAATGCCATTAATCTTCTGGTTCACCCTTCCATCAAGATTTTCTCTCCTTCAATGGCAGACGTTACATCCGCACTCTACCAGATGGGGTATCAGAAACCAATTCGAGGGATTGGTGAGTTCAAAAAGAATCAGCTGCCTGCGGTATGGCAGTTTGTGTGTCATTTTGTCATCCGCTGCCTATCCGGCAGAACCGGAGGCATCGACAACATGGGACTGAAGCTACTGGAATTGGTATGGAGCATCTACACATGCCACGACGTAAACTATGGACAAATCCTTTGGGACGACTTCCTCCAATACATTCCCAAAGAGCACCCAAGGGAGAACCCAACCGAGCTCACATTTGCACGGTTCTGGTCACTTTGCATCTCAGACTTACATGCGGATGCTGGAATAGACATGGGTAGTGACATCAACTTTTTCGTCACTAAGGATCTTAAAAGGTACAACCCTTCTTCTGATCAAACGATATTTGGACCGATCCGCAGACTCCCTACTCATATCCTTTCTTCTCTTGGTCTTGAGACTGCTGATGTCTCAGACCACATTGAGGCTACGGAGGGTATTGCCCCATACCCTCCTACCCCGCCTCTTCCATCCGCAGCCATTATCCCTGAGGGTACCGCAGTCCCCTCTTCCACTACACTATCCAATCGTTCTCAAAGAAGAAAGCAGTTGGCAACTAAGAAACAAAGAACACCCAAGAAGGATGCTCCTAAACGAACCGCACCCACCAAGAAACGCAAAACAAAACCTGCCCCAACCATATCTAGCAGTGATTTAGATGAGGATAGGCATCCGATTTCAATCCTCAAGAAAAGGAAAACAACCGATACCACTATCCATATGCGTGACCGGACCGATGCTGAAGCCTCTCAACAGGCTCCAGTAGTCCTTGGGGTGCCCGCACACCCATTCAACACCACCATCATTTTCCAGTCAGACTCAGAAAGTGAGTCTGATTCTCAACTACGTGGAGACTCCCCCCCAGTACACTCCCAAGAGGACGACACTGGTTCACGCCCTAAGGTCTCCAGGGCTTCCCGACTGCATTTCTTTTCACCAGAGGAGTTGTGCTCCATCCTTCTTTCTGTCACCCAAACACTACAAACACCTTCCCACCCGCAGGGCACTTCTTTCGCCCATGCCAGAACTGAGCAGAGGCCACACTTGACCACGGGTCAAGGAGACCGAGGAAGCTCAGGAAATCCTACTCTGCTTTCATCTTTTACAGGTGGTTTAGGCACGGTGAGCACAAATGTGCAAGGATCCGTGGACCCGAAGGACACTTCGGTGCGCTTTGAAGGATTTGACGGTGATGCATCCAATGACTCTTGGTTACAGTACAATCCGGTAACTAAGTCAGATAAGAAGAAGTATGCTGCGTTCCAAAGGGCTTTCCAAGCCCGCAAGGAACAACAAATCAAGCAGCAACAACAGAAAGAACAGGAGATCTAGCCCGTGGCTAGATATTGGGCAAATGCCATCAGCAATGCCAGTACCGTAGCCACCATTCAAAAAGTTCAGAACTGGATGGATCAGATGGCTGAAACAATTTCAAAAGCTCAAGCTTCAGGTGCAGCCGCAGGTACCTCCAAAGTTCCTCCTACTCCAACTCCCATTCCATCTCCCGCTCCTACAGTCAATCCATCACAAGACGAAGAACCTGCAATCGAACTCAGTTCAGCTCCCACCTTCGGTCTTCATGATGAAGACATCCAAGAAGTAAACAAGCCAAGCCCTTCTGATGATGACCTCATGATGTTTGAAGAAGAGGAGTCCAGCGGTTCTCAACATTCGACTTCCAAGCCTAAAGAGAAGAAGAAAAAGAAGAAGAATGTTGTCACCCGGAAGGAGTTCATGAGCCTTCAAGCCAAAATCGATCAGATCTTGGCTGCGGTCCAACCTACTCAACCGCAACCTGAAGACACTCCAGGACCGCAGTCACTGATTGAAAGAATAGAGCGTCTGGAAACAAGGGAACGCATGGCTGCTGAGCGAATCTCTCTCAAAGTAGAGATGGCGATCCGGTCCCTTGACAATAACCGCAAGGCTGACCACAAGGACTTCATGGCTGCAGCGGAATGCCTCATCACTGAGGTGACCACAATCAAAACGGATCTTCAAGCGGCCATCGCGGATCAAGCTTCTCAGTCTCAGAAATTGATAGATGAGACTCATACTGCTTATGAGTCCACTATCTCTGTTCTTCAAGCAACCATCAACAGACTACAGAAATCTCTTTCCTCCAACTTCCATGGCCCTGAGATCCTCCAGCTCACCAAAGAAATCCACAAATTACTCTTCAGCTCCTCCACTCCAAACAACCAACAATTGGCAGAAGCTCTCAAAGCTCAGTTCCAAGACGTCTTCAACAAGGTGGATGGACTTAAGCAATGGCTTGAGGAAGCACCGGGGTTGCATCCCTCAAGAGGGGGAAGTGATGAAGAACAAGAAGTCCATCACTCTGATACTTCTATTCATCAGAGTCCCCCCATCATCACTGAAAAAATTCCCACACCACCGCAACCATCTCAACATACTCCATCTCCTCACACTTCACCTCCAAAAGATACTCCCAAAAAGCCAGAGACTCCTCCACACTTCAAGAACTTGGCTGAAAACATGTCTTCTCCAAGCACCACAGACTCCCCTGCCACCGCTCAAAGGAAGCATGATTGGAAAGCAGCCAAGCTGGCAGAGTTAATTTGGAGAGAATGCGGGTTTGACACCATGATGGATGAGTCCTTGATCAATTCTTGGATCAATCCGCACCGCAGGCTCCTAGACGAAGATTACAGACCGCACCTCACTTATGCTGAACCCCCTGCTGATGGATACTGGGATATACCAATTTCTCCAAATGCCAACTACTTCACTGTATTTGAGCAGTTTGACCAAAGCCTTCCAGATCACAAGAGACTGCCAATGGAGTTTGAGAGACTTAGTCTTTTTCACGCTAAACATGCCTCCTCCATTGAAAACATATGGTCTAACGACAGACCATCTGATGGGTTTTGAGCACTCTAACACTCCTAAGTGTACATGCAACCCTAAATACCTTGGATCTATGTTTTCTCTATTATACATGCAATTATGAACTTTCCAAGGTATTACCCTATCTAGCATACAATACTTGATACTTGGGTAATCAAATGGATAGAATACATACCTTTGTCTGATGTAGCTTGTCTCCATGAAGCTTGAGTGCCTAGTGCCCCAAGTGTGACACCTCAAATGGTTCACACAACACCAAATGCACATGGAATGACTTGAGAGAAATGGAACACTCCTTGAAATCGTCTAGCCCTCATATTCACACATTAGTGCATGATTTCTTGAGCCATGGGATTCTTTTATATGGTGGCTATTAGGGTTACACCATGTAACTCATAACTTTACCCATTCCTTATGCTCCATGGATTTTAACCTCCACGGAGTATCCATGGGTCACCCCATGGACTTAGTCCAACATAAGGAATCTTGGATCACAAGCCCACATATATAAGAATGAATGATTTACACAATCAACCCATATATTTAATTAGTCTCCTTTTGATCACTTAATTAATTCCAAATTAATTCTTAATCAATACTAATTAAATAACCTTATTAATATATTAGAACTTATAATATATTAACCAACCTTAAGTGTTATTTCTCTCATTATAGTCTATCCAAATGCATGATGCCATGCAACCCAAATGGACCATGCCGGGTCGGGTCAAGTCTTACCAATTATAGTTATGGACTTAGACATTAATCCAACAGTCTCCCACTTGGATAAGTCTAAAACTATTCTTGCGTATGACTTCAAGAACCGACTGGCAATCGTAGCTCTCAAAATCTTTCGTCGAACTCTGACCTTGCCGATGATCTCTGACCTTTGTCAATGTCTTGTCCATTAGATAAGGGATCATATATTCCTCCATTCTAGATATCATATGGACTGAGACATGGATTATCAATCATTCTCTCTGTCCATTTGTTGTTTCCCGATTTCCGATTCATGATGACTGACTGATTGAACAAATCAAATCAGTCCTGGCTTTCCAAAGCACTCACATGTATCATCTTTAAATCATCGAGGGGCCCACAGATATCGCTTTTATCCCAAAGGTAAAAGGAATGGATAAACTTCGACTCATATTGCTTGTTCTACTACTTGTTGAATCATACACAAAGGCACGTTTTATAACATCGAGTTACCAATGTGTTTTCGTGCAATCAATGTATAATCAACTCATAGTAACAACTCATATCTCTAGGTTTGAAGAATATAAGATATTATCGTCTCATGATCACTCGTGATAAAATCCATGAAGTGATTCAAATGAGCGTGGGTTGAATCCAATACTCATAACTTATGAGCACTCATGAGTGTTGTAGCACCACTTTGTCCACCAACTCGGACCTCTACAAACCAACCCATGACAGTCTTGATTCATATCTACTTCCAACATATGACCGACTGTGGATGGTTTGAATAACTTAATCATTCAGGAAGAGCGACTTAGTTATTCTGGAAGTCAAAACATGCAAAGTGAAACACAAGAATAAATGAATCAAATATGGTATCAAACCCTATAAATATAAATAAACACTTTTATTTATCACCATACTGATTACTCATTATTCATTGTTTCGGTTTTATCAACTTTATACTTGAATTAAAAACACTAGTTGTCCCATGCTCCAAGCATGTACAATATGTTTTTCTTAAACAATAGCTTTGCCATACACCAAGTATGCACTCTACGTTTGTCTATGATCCTTACTTTGTGAAATAAACCAATTGAACATAATTTCAATGATTCTAATTTCACACTCCCAAATCCTTATCGAAAAATGTGAGAATTTCAAATTCCTATCCTTTATCGAAATCTGTTTAGATTTTAAACTTATATGCACTGACCCTCCTGTAATGAATATGTACAAAGTCACAAAGACTTGTCAACAGTCATTATAAGGTATTCCAATGGATATCAAATCCATGGAAACTAAGTCTCATATTCAAAGTACATTGCTTTGGACATGCTTCTTGCATTAAGTTTTCTAATCTTACACAGATAACTTCCACCTATGGAGACAACTCCATATTCTCATTTTGACTATCACTTCTGAATAAGAGATGCCTCTTTTCAGAATATGTCAATATGGTCCTTCCAAAATTAGCACTATACTTCCAACTGTCCCTGAGCAACCAATCTTTGGTAAACCTCAGATTGTCCTCGACAATTGCTTAATCATTTTAGTCATATCCAATTCTAGACCTTTTCCCTTCTTAATGCCTCTGGGCATTTGGAAAAATTTAGAAATGACAAATATTTATAGCACATGCAATCGATCCTGTACCCAAAGCAAATGGTACACGATTCATGATGTCTCACATAAAGACATGATTCTAGACCAGTCTTTTGCTACAATATTTTTATTTGCCATGTTTTCAAAATTTGACTATGAAGAGGGATGCCGTAATCATAATCGAATTTTGAGAACGCAATATATAGAATTTCCTTAAGTTGAACCAATCCAACATGAAATTCATATATATATTCTTGACTAAAGATGATTAAGGTCTCAATCTAAGCCTTTAGAACTGAAATGAAGTATATCCTCTCCCTTAATTATAGCAAAACAACTTTTTCAATCCCTGCAGCCTCACGAATTGAAACTTTTGTTTTCTGTAATTAACATTGCTAACTTGTAACACTAACAATAATTATCATGCTCCCACTAACATGATGATTATTAGCATAACACTTATGCTCCCACTAGCTTTGACATGTACTCAGAAATCAGCTGGACTTCTAGAAATCAATACTTTATTGACTTCCTTACCAAAGTTCAGATTTCTTATACGAGATGCTTTGATAAAACTTTATCAAAATCATACACCTTTCCTTAGATAGCATGCATGTGTGTCTAAACAATTTCAGAACTATGAAAAGGGATGCCGTAATCATAGTCTCAATTGTTTAGACCTTTTGACATCTGCTTCAAATCTACTTGGTGGAAGTGTTTCCTCACCATCATTTTCATGAATCGGAGAGAAACCTTATGACCCTTAGATTTTATGGTGTATGTGTTCTTATCCATGTGAATCATCAAAACCATAGTCACAAGACAAGGATAATGACAAATCCAAACTCATATGGACTGAACTTATGCAATCTTAACTTCTTGCCACCTGGCAGTACATGGCCTGCCATTGCTTCCAAGTTGTTATGCAACCAATTAAGAACTTTCAGAACTCCTATGCAAAGCCAACTTTAACTGGAATGGGCACAGAATATGTCAACACGATAGGTTATAAACCTCAAGTCGTGTGCTAGTGAAGAACCTTAGGTTTTATTCTTGATTATTTCTTGAAATTCTTTTTAGGATCTTTAAGACTCCCACTATCCTCTTGACATATAAGACTATCTTGCCAAATATTCAAGAGATAGTGCGGATTCTTTATCAAGACAAACACTTCACACAATTGGCCTTAGTTGGTCTTTGTTTTATCCAAAACATCACAACTTACCAATTTCAAATGTACAAGAGTAGGACACTTTTACTCTTACATTTGACAAGTGTTTTAAACCTTTCTTTAAGATATTTCACTCAAGTTACAATCTTGGAGTATGACTCTAAGAATTGTTTTGGAACGAAGTATGACTCATCTTCCTGATCTAACTATTTCAACAATTCATGACTCCTCTTCTTAGTCATAAGAATGCACTAAGATGACCTTTAGAGAACTAATTGTGATATGATTTCTAAATCATTAAGACGATCACAAACATGATACTAAAGTACTCTCCCATCTTTTCAGATTTGAGAAACTTTTATCTTTCTGCCGAATTTGATTCTTCCCATTCGTTCTGCCATACATTGAGACTTTTCCAATGTTTCAGAATTATACTTAAACTTGTAAGTATAACCATATTTACTAAACTTTAGTAAATCAAATAGTCTTAACGAGCTTTATGGTGGACATGACCAGTGCACAAGAATGTGTACTCGATCCCTTTAGTCCTTCACTTGACTCACACATCCATGTGAACAAGTAATTAGTCTTGATTTTCCAATGCTTGAAAGTTCTCATTCATCATACTATTCAACTTGCATGATTCCAAGTTTCGGTCCAATTGAAACTTGGGCGATGAGGAACTTTCCTGATTTGGTAAATTTAGACACTACCACAAATGAAAGAATCAAATCCATTTTCCAATATTGCTGTCAGTGGAATCATATAAGCAACAATTTTCCACAAATTCCATTGTAAGGATACTTCAAATAAATAAAATTAAAAAATTTTCTTTTATTTTAAAACTTTGCGGAAAAATTTATCCTTACAATTCACATGGAAAATTGTTGTTATCTATTCCTTAGCAATATATCATAACTTCTTAAGCAACTGCTTAAAATTCTGATGCGATCGAAATCCACCTTCGCGATCAGAATCAGCATATACTTCCTTTAAGATTTCTCTCTATTCTTTGATTCTTAACACATCAACATGTGACCCAGTCACATCATGTAATGAGGATCTCAGAATAGAACTTAACAGATTTAGATAATGGGCTCTACCTGATGTAGAGTCAAACTTATTGACTTTAACATCCTTAGGTAAATTTGACAGCTTTGCAATCAACGCCCCTTCCTTTGGCAAAATAAACATATGGACCCTTTGGTAATGGGACTATCTCAGACGTAACCTTTCTCTTTACCATTTGGTCAACCGGGTTGACTATGGCCAATCCCTTTCCATTGGGAAGAGAATGCTTTTTCTAGATTTCCAGTGTCACCATTGTCACTGTCCATAAAGTTTTTGGGAAGTTGATCTTCTAATCAAATTTGCTTTACTATCGTTCCAAATCATTGCTGATTCAGCAGCACCAAGCAAATAGATATGATCATTAAGGTTCATGTCATAGTCTGTTTCATAGTAGTTCCAAAGGAACTCACTATGTGACTTAGAAAGTGATTGAACATCCAACTTTCTCAAGACTTTGACACCCAACTCTCCCAGCTTGTCAATATGTGACTTCATCTCTAAGATGTGATCACACATAGACCTTGCTTGCCATTAGGGCTTGAGTGACCTTGAACTTGTGGGTTAGGGAGAATAATTGGAGGAGGTGGAGGAAGTAAAGTTCCAAGAGATTTGGGAAGATCATAGATGTCTAAACTAGACATCTTTTGGGAGATATTCAAGATAGTTGATCTAAAGTCCTTAATATAACACCCAATATAAAATATTAAGGCTAGGATCCAACAACCTATTTATAACTGGAAGAGGGATGCCGTAATCCGAGTTATAAAATAGTTGAAGGTATGTAAATGACGATTTACCAATTTCCACCATGAAAAACGAAATAATGTAATTAGGTTTTTAATTGGATTTGAAACTCCTAGATCTTTTGAGATTCATTTAACTTTTCAATGGCATGTTTCAATCTCGAGTGTGCCCTTCAGGTTTTGTGACTGGGATGCCGAGGATCACAAAACAAGGTGTGAAGTAACCATGCAAATATACTTGGTACCCTTAATATTTACCCCTCAATCGATGTGCCGGTTAACCACACGAGCTCCACCGATACTATGATAAATATTAAGTTACCCTTTGCCTACTTTGTTAAATCCAGGTTAGTGTGCCGGTTAACCACACACGCTCCACTAACGGTTGAAACAAAGTGCAAAGTGTAATTTCATGGATTAGCACCTTATTCACATTTTCCTAAGTAACTAAGATTGGGAATTTATAAGTGTTTAGTTACTTAGTATTTATCATTAATACTTTTAATGAAGGGAGAATTATAGTCCTTGTCCTACCCATTCGGCTAACGACCCTCCACCAGTCAAGGAAGCGGTGGGTGAGAGTGGACACCCATTAAACTGCCATTTTATAGGCAGTAACCTTATACCCCCTTATAGACCGGCTTCGTGAATGAGGCCTACTAACGGTAAGACTGACTTGCTCTTATACATATATTTATTATTAACTTATAATACTATAAAGTATAAGGGTTGAATTTTAACTTTTAAAATTCTAAGGGCTAACTTGGAATTAAAGTATTCATGGGGAAAACTTTACAAATTCCAAAAAATTGAGGGCAAGTTTTGAAAATATTCAAAACTAATTAATTCCATAACTTATGTGTTTAAAGTAGTTTTAATTAAAAAAAAAACTCTTCAAGTTCCATAACTTGAGGACAAGTTATGGAAGACTTTAAACTAATAAAAGAATGTAACTTTTCTTTATTTTTGTAACTTATGGAACTAATTAAGGTTACACATTTTATCATTTAATGAAGTGACTCTTGAACCTCCATAACTTGAGGACAAGTTATGGAGTCATAAAACCATTTAATGAGGACAAGACTCTTCATTTTTATAACCATTGCCAACTTTTTATGAGTTTTATGAAACTTAAATGTGACTTTTCATATAACTTGAGGACAAGTTACAAAAACACATTTTAGAATCAACTCTTAGATTAAAATGGATTGAAAACACATAATCAATTAACTTTTCTATTAATCTAATAAACTCACATGAACAAAGATAATTCACATCAAATTTTTTTCAAGTAATTAGCATAACTTTTAAACTAATACAATTCGATTTTTCAGCTAATTTTGCAAGTATAACAAGAAAACAAAACCAGGCTCTGATACAACTGATGGGTTTTGAGCACTCTAACACTCCTAAGTGTACATGCAACCCTAAATACCTTGGATCTATGTTTTCTCTATTATACATGCAATTATGAACTTTCCAAGGTATTACCCTATCTAGCATACAATACTTGATACTTGGGTAATCAAATGGATAGAATACATACCTTTGTCTGATGTAGCTTGTCTCCATGAAGCTTGAGTGCCTAGTGCCCCAAGTGTGACACCTCAAATGGTTCACACAACACCAAATGCACATGGAATGACTTGAGAGAAATGGAACACTCCTTGAAATCGTCTAGCCCTCATATTCACACATTAGTGCATGATTTCTTGAGCCATGGGATTCTTTTATATGGTGGCTATTAGGGTTACACCATGTAACTCATAACTTTACCCATTCCTTATGCTCCATGGATTTTAACCTCCACGGAGTATCCATGGGTCACCCCATGGACTTAGTCCAACATAAGGAATCTTGGATCACAAGCCCATATATATAAGAATGAATGATTTACACAAGCAACCCATATATTTAATTAGTCTCCTTTTGATCACTTAATTAATTCCAAATTAATTCTTAATCAATACTAATTAAATAACCTTATTAATATATTAGAACTTATAATATATTAACCAACCTTAAGTGTTATTTCTCTCATTATAGTTTATCCAAATGCATGATGCCATGCAACCCAAATGGACCATGCCGGGTCGGGTCAAGTCTTACCAATTATAGTTATGGACTTAGACATTAATCCAACACCATCCGCAGTCAAGAACTACAAAGTCAGGAAATTTATGAAGGCTGACTACATCCAGTATACCCTCACCAGAAGGGAGCATGACTACATCCGCAGCTAGGCAGACTTTCCTTGTATGAATCCGGAAGAAATCTTCCTTATTGCCAGGGTGTTCCAAAACAAGTCAGAAAAGCACCCTAAAATGCAGATAGCGCTTGAAAAAGCCAACTCTTTTCTGAGGGATACGGTCTGTGACTTTGCCAAGATAGATGCGGATATCTACCCCACCATCCTCAAGAAGTTTGATCTCCCACCTTTTGAACCTGTGCCAATGCCTACCAAAGGCTTCCAAGAAAGATCTCTAGGCGCAACAAACTACCCTGAACTTGGAGTCATATTCAAAAGAAAGACTGACAACGTCAAATATTTCATTCCTATGACTGCCATGCACCGCCTGACCAAGAAACAACTTGACATCTGCCGGACCGCAATTGAAAGATCGAAGCATACTACCGCAGAAGTCAAGTTCGAGATCACAAGAAGAATCACATGGTTGGAAAACGTCAGGAAGTTCTGGTGGATTTTGATCAAGTTCCTCAAACTTGATAGCTGAACCGGAGTTAAAGAGGTCACTTAGGGGGAAATTGTTGAATCATAAAAGTGACCCTCTTGAACTCAGCTACCGCAACCATCTTTCTACCGCAACAGTTCAGCACCCGGAGTCAATCTTGTTCATCAGCAACCGCATCAGCAACCGGAGTCAGCTACCGCAGTCAACTTAGCTAGATTACTTTATTTGTCTTCTATGTAATACACTCTATTATCCAGTATGCCTTTCACGGCTGCTTATAGAGTTGTAATCTAGTGTAGTTTCTAAGTCTCTATAAATAAAGACTTACTCTCTTTGTATTCGATACTGGAGAACCGATAATTTATGAATTCTATCTGAATACACATTCTGAAGTTATCTCTCTATCTTTCTTCACTCATCTCTTCTTACTTAAATCTTATCATAATTCTGCTGATCATAATCCCTCTTCGGAGCAAGTCTTTAAGACTTAATCACTAAGCTTGATCTTCCTTATTAACTTGGAGTGAATGCATTCCTTGTTATGAATCAGCTTAAGTGTCTTCTTGATAACAATTGCTGTCATTTCCATTCCTTTACATTTCCGCAACTAACTCTCTAACTATCTAACTATATTATTGTTGAGCTTTTAGATCCTTTGAGATTAACTATTCTGCATTATACTTGTTCTAACTTTTGTTCAAGTGTGTCTCCAAGTTTTTCTCTCAACAACTATGTTACAAGTTTCAATAAACTAATCTAAATACTAAAACTAATATCATCCCTCAGTCCAATGCTTCGAGCACGCTGAATATGCTTAACCCTACTCAGACCCTTTGTAAGGGGGTCTGCTGGGTTATCCTCAGATTATACCCTCTTTACAACAAGATGGCCTTCTTCTACTCTATGTCTTATGAAATGGTACTTTATGTCGATGTGTCTGGTATTACCATGATCTCTGGGTTCCTTTGTTAAGGCAACCGCTCCTTCGTTATCGCAGAAAAGTTCCATAGGTTCCTAGATGGTCGGAACAACTCCGAGATCTCCGATGAAGTTCCTTAACCAAGCTGCTTCTTTTGACAGTTCACTTGCTGCTATGTACTCTGATTCACAAGTAGAATCAGCCACCGTATCTTGCTTGGAACTTTTCCAAGTAACTGCTCCTCCATTTAGTAGAAATACCCAGCCAGATTGAGAACGAAAGTTATTGTTGGATAAGGTGTCTAAGTCTATAACTATTTCTGGTATGTACTTGACCCGGTTGGCATGGTCCATTTGGGTTGCATGGCATCATGATAATTGGATAGAAAAAATGAGAAGAAGGACACTTGTGATTTGTTAATATATTATAAGTTATAATATATTAATATGAAATCATATTATTTAATTAGTATTGATCAAGAATTAATTTGGAATTAATTCTGTGATCAAAATGAGACTAATTAAATATATGGGGTTGAATGTGTAAATCATCCATTCTTAATATAGTGGGCTAATGATCCATGGTTTATTGAATTGGGCTAAAACCCATAGGGTGCTCCATGGATTCTTCATGGAGGTTAAAACCCATGGATCATGGAGGAAATGAAAAGCCATGTCAGTTAGGGTTTACATGGTGTAACCCTACTTGTGACACACTATATAAAGACCCCATAGGCTAGCAAAATCGGCACTAAGACTAGAACAAGGAGGGCTACCCGATTTTGGGTGATAGTGTACTTCTCTCAAAGTTATTCCAAGAGTTGTGGTGTTGTGTGAAACATTTGAGGCATCACATTTGGGGTGCTAGGCTCACAAAGTTCTTAAGGAATCCAAGCAACAAGAAAGGTATGTTCTTCAACTAGCTTTTATGTTTCAAGTTCCCCATGCCATGCTAGTTAGGTTAAGAACCTTGGAAAAATCAAATTTGCATGTATCTTAGTAAAACATAGATCCAAGGTTTCTAGGGTTGCATGTACACCATAGGAGTGTTAGAATGCTCAAAACCCATCAGTGGTATCAGAACCTAGTCTTGTTTACTTGATACTTGATGCAAATTGTTGAAGAAAATCAAAAAATCTGCATTCTGCTGAGTGAACTTACCGAGTCCATGGGGGGACTTGACGAGTCCAAGTGTAAAAGCATCCTACTCGTCGAGTAGGTTCTTGCACTCGACGAGTAGAAGGCCCTATGTGCAGTTTTTCGAGTTTTGCTGCTGGAAATGGACTAGAATCATTACCCTAAACTGTTTTGGACTTGTAAAACCTGTTTTTGGTGTGGTAATTATTATGCTAATCCATGCTCAATAGTTATTATCAAAATTTCAAGTTTTATATGTGTTTATATGATTCTTGAAATTGTTGATATGAATGTTCATACACTTATAAGTTTAGTAGATCATATGAATTATTTTCAAATTGTTTGTTAGTTTAATTCTTGATCTAAATGTTTTTAATGGAGTCCATAATTTGTCCTCAAGTTATGGATTACCAAAAGTCTTTTCTTTTAAAGTCCATTAAAGAACTCATAGGTTACATAAAATGAAGAGTCTTCATTTTAATAAACCATTAACTCATAAGTTATGAAGTTGAAAAGTTTTGAATAATTACAAAACTTGCCCTCAAGTTTTGGAACATGTAAAGTCACTTTAGAAAAATTTAGTTCCAAACCCTAGAATTTTAAAAGTTAAAATTCAACCCTTATACTTATTGTATTATAGTTTAATAATATATATATATATATATATATATATATATATATATATATATATATATATATATATATATATATATATATATATATATATATATATGTATAAGATCAAGTCGTTTTACCGTTAGTAGGCTTCATTCACGAAGCCGGTCTATAAGGGGCGTATAAGGTTGTTGCCTATAAAATGGAAGCTTAATGGGTGTCGACTCTCACCCACCGCTTCCTTGACCAGTGGAGGGTCGTTAGCCAAACGGGTAGGACAATGAATTTAATTCTCATTAAAAGTATAATGATTATAAAGTAACTAAATGTTTTATAAATTCCCAATCTTAGTTACTTTAGGAAAATATGAATTTGGTGCTAACCCATGAAATTACACTTTGTACCTTTCTTAAGTCGTTAGTGGAGCGTGTGTGGTTAACCGGCACACTAACTTGGATTTAACAAGGTTGGGAAAGGGTGGCTTAAGGTTTATCATAGATCGGTGGAGCGCGCGTGGTTAACCGACACATCGATTAGGTGATAAACATTAAGAGTACCAAGTTGATTTGCATGGTTATTCACACCTTGTTTTGTGATCTTCGGCATCCCATTCACAAAAGTTGAAGGGCACAATCGAGATTGAAACATGCCATTGAAAAGTTCAATGAATCTCAAAAGAATCTAGGAGTTTCAAAACCAATTAAAACCTAATAATACATTTCGTTTTCATGGTGGACATTGGTGAATCGTCATTCACCTACCTTCAAATATTTTATAGCTTGGATTACAACATCCGTCTTCTAAGTTATAAAATATTGCGTTGGGTCCTAGCCTTAATATTACATTTGGGTGTCTTATTAAGGACTATATTTATATCTAATCTAAACTTGTCTTTCTTCTTTTTCCAGATGTCTTCCAACAATGCTGCTTCTGGCTCAAACCCTACCGGCTCCTTCTCTCTCTCATGAACCTTTGTGGGAGAGTCATCTTTGATGGGACTAATTTCAGTGATTGGATTAGGAACATAAGGATGGTCACTCGCTAAGAGGACAAGGAATATGTAACGCCCCGATTCCCGAGTATCAATTTATGGTTATAAATTCTCATGATTTCAAGGTCTACTCGACGAGTTGGTGGTCTGACTCGCCGAGTAGCAGCGGGTTGGTTCGCGAGTTTAACTGACCTACTCGCCGAGTCCAAGAAGGAACTCGACGAGTAGGAGCTGGAAGGTAAAACCCTAATTTCCAGGGTTTGGCACCCTATTTAAAGAATCATAAGCCACCTTCAGCCTCTTTACAGTCCCTTGAGAGCTTAGCAAAACCTAATACGTGTGTGTGCCCCATTTTGTGTTTTTAAGCTTTGGAAGAGGATTCTTGGTGAGAAGAGCTTGGGAGAAACAAGTGGATTGAAGCAAGGAATTCGTGGGGATCAAGATCTACTTCAGTTGGCATCTTTTGGGAAGGTATTAAGCTGTTATCCCAACTCCATTTCATTCTAGATCTCTTTGGATGAAATTAGGGCTTCTTGGTTTGGTTATGAAGCTATTTTTTGGGTATGAGCTCAGATCTGAAGTTGTAACTTCATATCTGAACTCTCTTTGATTTGTAAGTCCATAAAGCTATCAGCTTTGGCAAGTATGAACCCCTCCTTAAGTGTAAAACCCTATTTCAAGCTTGGATTTAGCATTATGAGTCATTAGAGCCTTGCATGCACGTAAAGTTTGCAACTTTACGTGATAAACAGGCCTTGGGAAGCTGGATCTGCAGTATGGAGTCTTAGCATGGATTAAAAAGCATCTGTATGGATGAAGGACTGAAGGGACTCGGCGAGTCGTATAGTCAACTCGGCGAGTCATATGAAGATAGGCATTGAACTCGACGAGTTAGATGAACAACTCGGCGAGTCCGATGAAGATCGCCGTAGACTCGACGAGTTGGATGAACAACTCGGCGAGTCGGTTAAGGTTTCCCCAAATTGATGGATGCGTGTAAACCTGTCGAGTCGCTAGAAGGAAAACTCGACGAGGTGCCTTAGGGCTTCGATCGCGGACTTTAGGAACTCGACGAGTCACTCCGAGGGCTCGACGAGTGGACAAGTATATCGAGGAACTCGGCGAGTAGCCGAGGGTACTCGACGAGTAAGGGTCAACATGGACTGTTGACCTTGACTGTTGACTTTAACTTTGACCAGGGGTTGACTTATGGGGTACCTTAAAAGGTTGAAGAACTTACGTGTATGGTTCTAATATGATAATAGGTGGTGGAGTTTGTGGCCGTGATCTGAGAGTTGGAGTTTAGTTACCGGGCCGACATCTGCAAGGTGAGTTATCCTCACTATATCAACAGGGTCTAAGGCACTAATGCCGGCCCTTTATGGTTTGTATTTGGATTATTGCATGATATGCTATGTTAGTGACCGGTTAGGTCGATATCCTGGTTATAGGATTGTTGATATGTTTATTGATCTGTTAGATCGGCGTCCTGGTAATTAGGACGGTATTATGTTTAGTGACCTGGTTAGGGTCGGTATCCTGGTATATAGGATGATGCCATGTTAGTGACCAATTAGGTAGGTATCCTGGTTAGGATGTTGCTATACTATATGATCTGCTAGATTGGTTTGTATGTCTATGGACTGTTACGTGATTACCTGTTATATGTGCACATGGTTATTTGCTTGATGTTTGGGTTGAGGCGGTCCTGCCTTGTGCTGAAGGCCAACATACCCTATGAGCGGTCCGGATAGACTGTAGGCCGTATGGCGGTCCAGTCATACCGAAGGCTCGGGATAGATCCAGATGGACTGTAGGCCCGGTGCGGGCGGTCCATTCTCACTGTAGACTCAGAGAGTGGACCGGGTGGACTGAAGGCCCGGTGCGGGAGGACTAGTCACACTGTATACTCGAGATGCATGACTGTTCTGTATTTGTTGATATGATATGATTGTGGTTATATGAGGTTGGTATTTTGGGGGTAACTCACTAAGCTTTCGGGCTTACAGTTTCAGTTTATTGTTTCAGGAACATCAGGGGACCGCGGCAAGGCGAAGGCATGATCGTACAGCTCCTCATATTATGTTTATGTTTCTGGGAATACTCTGATAAATAATATTTTGAAAACAAAGTTGTAATGTTTTGATGAACTTGACATGTTTTAAAAGTTTAAATTTGTTTGAAATTTTTGGGTGTTACAAGTTGGTATCAGAGCCTTGGTTTGAATGAATTGGAGGAACATTCGTGTGAATCCAGTCTCAAATCAAGGAAAGGTTTTCAAAATGATTTCTAAAATAGTTTTCAAAATAAATAAAGGAGGATGCAGAGTGTACGATCGGCCGGAGCCAGTAAGTAGACCCCAAAATACCATACTGTTATTTGATATTGTGATATGTTAGAACACCATGCTAGTACTAGGCTAGGGATCTTCAGGAATTGCATGATAGAATTACCTGATTTCATGATGCCTGTTAGCCTAGGGTTTTCCTTATATGAGATTGACATCATTACTGTAGTTACTTGTGTATGCATCACAGTTGTATATAACTAAGATCTTATAGCCTGAGAATGTTTGATCTGGACTTATGTTCTGTTCTTATTGATTAGGGCTTAGGGTAGGATTGGATATTCGAAAGTCTATAGGGTCCAACTTTATGTATGGCTAGAATACACTAGTGCTGCAGGGGTTGATGGAAGTTTCATGGATGGGTGGGTAGTGAGAGGTCGGGAGGCCAGTTACGAGATATTTAGCATTCCTCTAGGAGTGAGGATTGAGCGCTCGCCATGATTATGTATATTGATTAGGGCGTTGTGATGACACTTGAGACAAATATGGGTAGGTGTGGAAGGTAGTATGGGCCCGTACTACTGAAAGCACAGGACCCATACGCGTAGCAAGGAAGTCACAACCCCTAGGGTTTGGTTGGGAGTAGGTTCCCTGTTATTGTATGGATTATCAGAGATCTCTCTGGTGTATTATCAGAATGGTGGTTACGAGATGTCTTGAGACCGGATCCGGGTCAGGATCGGGAGCTGGCAACCGGGATAGGCCAGCATTGTCAGAGGACCGTGTTAGTGAGGTCATCCCGGAGGAGGTGATCGCGGTCGTCAGGGAACATTTGTCGGAGATGTTTGGGTCTATCAAGACCGTCATGGTTGAGTATTTCAACGAGCGTTATGTAGCCATTTCCGAGACGGTTGCCGCAGCAGCTATAGCAGCTGTAACGACGACAGGGGGAGGAGCTGGTCGAGCTTTTCAGTACCGGGACTTGTTACTGGGGCATGTTCTGATGAGTCGAGGGCTGCAGTTATTTGGGATCGGGAAGATGATCTGTACTCGTTATATTTCCGCGGGTTGAGCGGGAGAGGTTAGCATGTGGGTTTCTAGATTAGAGGCTCGGGGGTTTGCTCGAGGCCGGAATATGGGTCGCAGGAACTCCGGAAAGGAGTGATGATTATGTTTAGCTGGGGTCTTGCAGTTGGGAGTGGAATGGTTAGTTAATGGATTGGACTGTCGTTTTATAGGGCAAGGATTGTGCCCTTTCAGTTTTCCGAGCTCGAAGGAGTGAGCAGGCTTGTGACCCCAGGATCATGTTGTATTCTTGCTCGGGGTCAGTTGGTTGAAGGGATTGGCGATATTATTTCAGCGTCGTTGAGCACAGGTGGGTCGATGTGGCATAAGTATTTTGTGATGTCCGGTTTTCCTTAGATCTCTTGTATCGGACAGTAAGGGTTTATTATGCGATCTATTGCACTTTTGGAATTGTAGACTATGTCTTGTGAAGTAGTTCGAAGCCCAGGTTAGGGCAGAGGTTGCTTCAGTTATTGCAGTTCAGCTGTGGACGTTTGAGCGGGTAAGTGAGTTAGGGTGCGAACCCTGAATAGAATGATTCTAGAGCCCGAGAGCGGGAAACTTGTTTGGAGCACCTTCAGGGAAAAGGGGTATTAAGTATGAAGTCTGCGGATAGGGTCCCACAGAAGGGTTATCCATCATCGCCAGGATTCAGTGGTTTCAGCAACCGTTAGTGATTTACGAATGAAAGCGCCAAGGGAAGTGGTTCGTTGCTGAGGCATTATTTGCAGCATTTATCTTTTGGTCTCCAAGACATGAGGGTGGGGCATTCAAGCATTAGTGACTGTCGGTTGCACTGGGATACATAAAGTGTTCATCTGGTTATTAGAAGTGTGTGATCAATTGGGAAAGAGTTGGTTGTCATCGGATCGATTGTTGGGAAGTGAGAAGGGTTGGGAATTTCCCCAATGTCCATGTGTTGTGAAGACTTAGTCGAATCTAAGTGGGGGAGAATCGTCCCAGGATACAGAAGTAGGAGCGGTGTTGAAAATGGGATAAGTCTTGCATCGTTGGCAGGAAGGAAGACAAACCAAGTGGCCGTTTGGTTGGAGGATTGTGTGAGTTGGGAGTTTGGTAAAACTCCCCAGCATGTGTATCACGTCTTCTCGGTGGTTGATAACAGAATTCGTGGAAATCAGGTTGGAGTTTTGATCATGGTTTGAGTTCAGTTCGAGTATTCAGTCGAGGGTGTGCTCGACTCTGAGGGTTTTTAGATTGATAGATTGAGGGTTTTGTTAGCTGCCAGGGCTCGGCAATACACTCAGCACGGGAGTACGGGTTATTTAGCGTATGTAGTGGACACACGGGTCGGGGAAACAGACCACGGATTTCCGAGGGGGTGGACAATCGACATGAGGTCTAGGGTTAGGCTGGGGATATAGTCCACAGAGTAGATCAGGAGTTCGAAGCCCCAAGTGGGTGAGAACAGAATGCAGGGGAGAGAGCATCAAGAGGGGTGGTCCAGGGAGATGCTCAACAGTTTAGAGCGGTTCGGATAGACTGAAGGCCAGTGGGGTGTACCAGTCACACCGAAGGCTCGGAGAACGGTCCAGACAGGCTGAAGGCCCAAAGAGGCGGTCCAGACATGCTGAAGGTTCTGAGAGTGGTCCAGATAGACTGAAGGCCTGGTAGGGCGGTCCAGTCAGGCTGAAGACTCTGTATATGTTTGTAGATCTATGTTCAGATATTGAGTAGGCTGCTATGCTATAGCAATCAATAGGTCTGTTTCAAGTGTTGAACATGTTGCTGGAGTAGGCTGAAGACTCCAGTGTATTTTGGTTGAGCGGAAGTTGTTATTAGTGGACGGACGGAGTTCAAAGGATCTTAGTGATCTCATTAGTTCGGAGTGTCTCCGAGGTTTCATCTTCTTAGATCGGGTAATACCCCAGTTGGGGACTGAGAGTGGATCTGAATGGGTATTCGTTAGTTTTGGGAAGGTTTGGGATTAGAATATCCTGTCATCCAGGTTCTGAGAACCGGGTTAGATCTTTCTCATGATCGTCTATGGCATTTGGATAGGGTTGAGGCGGTCTTGCTTTATGCGGTAGGCCAAGAGACCCGGTGCGGGCCGACTGTAAGTCGTAGGCACGGAGGCTCGAAGGGAGCGGTAGGGTTGAGGCGGTAGGCCAACAAGCCCTGAGAATTTCAACTCAATAGTTGAATTGATTAGACATGTTGGTATTTCAACCCGAAGGGGGTGATATGGTTTAGATATGAGTGCCGTACTGGTTGGCCGGTAGTGGTAGGAATGGTGATGATGGTTTGAGTTATTGTGGTGTTCCTTGGGTTGGTCCATCTGCGAAAGGGCCATAGCGTGTCTGAAGTAAGGAAAAGATGGGTCATTGAAGACCAGGTAGGATGTGTGGCTGACGTGGGTCATGTAGCGTTCATTATGTTGGCAGGGCGTGGAAGCAAGTCCAGCCAGTCGGATTCTTTTCGAGAGACGCGTGGGACTGTTGGGTGTATGTATCTTTTGGTACAGTAATTGGTGAGGTGTCCTATGATCGGGTAGTGGACAGACAAGTTGGGACCAAGGAGGTTTCGACTTCGCTTGAGAAACGTCATATGGCAGCAAGAAGAGTTGAAATGGGTTTATGACTTGGGATTCATGTGTAGTAGTAGTTTTTGTATCGTTATGTTGCTCGTTGATCAGAGGAGCGTCGATTAGACATTCGAATGGCAGAGGGAAGTGGATATCTGCAGGGTCGGAGTGTTGGACATCTGAGGTAACGACAGTAGTGACGATCGGTCATCGGGAGCATTCCAGTCATGAGCTGAGGGCCGGGGAGGGCATACCAGACTTATGTTGTGGGCTTAGAGGCAATCCAGACCTATACTGAGGACCACGTAATGGTATTCCAGTCATAGGCTGTGGGTATAGAGATTGTGTTGGTTATGTCTGTTGTAGGAGCGCGTTCGGATTGGATGTATTGTTGAAGATTCGGGGGAGTTTCACTCGGTTGTGACGAATCTGAGGATGGTGGATGAGACGCAAGGATAGATCCTTGGATCTCAAGTTGTGAGTAGACCCGATTTATGTTCATGGAGGTATTCCAATCTAGGGTATTCCATCCTGAGGATGACCGGACCCTATGATTGACTGGACTTGATATGTTTGGTATTCCAGGCCGAGGCTGATTGGGCCAGGCATGAGTGTTCGTGTTTCAGTGGATTGATTTTGTATGATGATGAGGGACAATTGTCCTGTCAGCACAAAGGGTTCGCCTCAGGAAGAGGGAAAGTTGGGTTTCCGATACGTTGGATCATCAGAATTTTGTCAGTTGGCAAAGTGGCTTGTAGGTTAGACCTTTCTAAAAGGTTCGGTTGGGTTTTGCATCATCTTTCACGTTTCGCAGTTGCGAAAGTGTGTCATGGATCAGGAGGCGGTAGTATCGTTGGATGACATTCAGGTCGGGGAGGTCGGGGAGCGCCTGGATTATGTGGAGAGGCCTGTGGCCATACTGGGAAGAAGGGTGAAGGTTCTGCGGAACAAGAAGGTACCCTTGGTAACGGTACAGTGGGAGCACCAAAGAGAGTCTGAGTGGACGTGGGAGCCGGAGGCAAAGATGCGGGAGCACTATCCGAGGTTGATCACCGCAGCAGACTTCGAGGACGAAGTCTAGTTTAAGTGGGGGAGAATTGTAACGCCCCGATTCTCGAGTATCAATTTATGGTTATAAATTCTCATGATTTCAAGGTCTACTCGACGAGTTGGTGGTCTGACTCGCCGAGTAGCAGCGGGTTGGTCCGCAAGTTTAAGTGACCTACTCGCCGAGTCCAAGAAGGGACTCGACGAGTAGGAGCTGGAAGGTAAAACCCTAATTTCCGGGGTTTGGCACCCTATTTAAAGAATCATAAGCCACCTTCAGCCTCTTTACAGTCCCTTGAGAGCTTAGCAAACCCTAATACATGTGTGTTTGCGCCCCATTTTGTGTTTTTAAGCTTTGGAAGAGGATTCTTGGTGAGAAGAGCTTGGGAGAAACAAGTGGATTGAAGCAAGGAATTCATGGGGATCAAGATCTACTTCAGTTGGCATCTTTTGGGAAGGTATTAAGCTGTTATCCCAACTCCATTTCATTCTAGATCTCTTTGGATGAAATTAGGGCTTCTTGGTTTGGTTATGAAGCTACTTTTTGGGTATGAGCTCAGATCTAAAGTTGTAACTTCAGATTTGAACTCTCTTTGATTTGTAAGTCCATAAAGCTATCAGCTTTGGCAAGTATGAACCCCTCCTTAAGTGTAAAACCCCATTTCAAGCTTCGATTTGGCATTATAAGTCATTAGAGCCTTGCATGCACGTAAAGTTTGCAACTTTACGTGATAAGCATGCATTGGGAAGCTGGATCTGCAGTATGGAGTCTTAGGATGGCTTAAAAAGCATCTGTATGGATGAAGGACTGAAGGGACTCGGCGAGTCATATGAAGATAGGCATTGAACTCGACGAGTTGGATGAACAACTCGGCGAGTCCGATGAAGATCGCCGTAGACTCGACGAGTTGGATGAACAACTCGGCGGTTAAGGTTTCCCCAAATTGATGGATGCGTGTGAACCTGTCGAGTCTCTAGAAGGAAAAGTCGACGAGGGGCCTTAGGGCTTCGATCGCGGACCTTAGGAACTCGACGAGTCACTCCGAGGGCTCGGCGAGTAGACAAGTATATCGAGGAACTCGGCGAGTAGCCGAGGGTACTCGACGAGTAAGGGTTAACATGGACTGTTGACCTTGACTGTTGACTTTGACTTTGACCAGGGGTTGACTTATGGGGTACCTTGAAAGGTTGAAGAACTTACGTGTATGGTTCTAATATGATAATAGGTGGTGGAGTTTGTGTCCGTGATCTGAGAGTTGTAGTTTAGTTACCGGGCCGACATCTGCAAGGTGAGTTATCCTCACTATATCAACAAGGTCTAAGGCACCAATGCCGGCCCTTTATGGTTTGTATTTGGATTATTGCATGATATGCTATGTTAGTGACCGGTTAGGTCGATATCTTGGTTATAGGATTGTTGATATGTTTATTGATCTGTTAGATCGGCGTCCTGGTAATTAGGAAGGTATTATGTTTAGTGACCTGGTTAGGGTCGGTATCCTGGTATATAGGATGATGCCATGTTAGTGACCGGTTAGGTCGGTATCCTGGTTAGGATGTTGCTATACTATATGATCTGTTAGATTGGTTTATATGTCTATGGACTGTTACGTGATTACCTAGTTATATGTGCACATGGTTATTTGCTTGATGTTTGGGTTGAGGCGGTCCTGCCTTGTGCTGAAGGCCAACATACCCTACGAGCGGTCCGGATAGACTATAGGCCGTATGGCGGTCCAGTCATACCGAAGGCTCGGGATAGATCCAGATGGACTGTAGGCCCGGTGGGGGCGGTCCAGTCATACTGTAGACTCAGAGAGTGGACCGGGTGGACTGAAGGCCCGGTGCGGGCGGACCAGTCACACTGTATACTCGAGATGCATGGATGTTCTGTATTTGTTGATATGATATGATTATGGTTATATGAGGTTGGTATTTTGGGGGTAACTCACTAAGCTTTCGGGCTTATAGTTTCAGTTTATTGTTTCAGGTACATCAGGGGACCGCGGCAAGGCGAAGGCATGATCGTACAGCTCCTCATATTATGTTTATGTTTCTGGGAATACTCTGATAAATAATATTTTGAAAACAAAGTTGTAATGTTTTGATGAACTTGACATGTTTTAAAAGTTTAAATTTGTTTGAAATTTTTGGGTGTTATAGAATATGTCCTTGACATGGAGCTGAAGGAACTTGATGAGTCTTCTGCTACTCCTGAGGAGATCGCTGACTTCAGGACTCATGAGAGAGATACCACTAAAGTGGCATGTATCATGGTGGCTACGATGACAGCCGATTTTGAGACGCACCAGGATCTGATGGAAAGATACCATCAGAGTGCTCGTCAAGAGCGATATGAAATAATCTCCTCCATGATAACAACCCGAATGAAGGATGGTGAACCCATCACGGGCCACATGCAGAAAATGCAAAGCTTTGTGGACCGTCTGATGAAGTTGAATGTGAACTTCCCCGAGGAGTTGGCAATTGACATCATATTGCACTCCTTACCTTCTTGTTATGATAAATGCCGAATGACATATCATATGAATAAGGAGGAGGTCACACTCAGCAAACTTCAAGGACTTTTGAAGACCGTCGAAAGTGGTCTTAAAGGTAAATCGGTTGTTACCACTCCTACTCCTACCACCGCCCCTGTTTTGGCTATCGGGAAAGGTAAAGGGAAGAAGAGGAAGAGCCCTTCGAAGGGTACCAAGGGAAAGTCTCTTGATGGCTCCTCTTCAAGTAGAACCAAAAGTGGTTCTGTCACTCCTTCTGCCAACCCTAAAGAGGCTGAATGCTTCTATTGCCATGAAAAGGCGAACTGGAAGCGAAACTGCCCAAAGTACTTGCAAGATGTTAAGGATGGGAAAGTGAAACCCAACCATGCAGGTATTTACACTATATTGTCTAATAACTCACCATATTCTAATTCTTGGGTCCTTGATACAGGTTGTGGTATTCACATATGTTCTGATTTGCAGGGACTAAGAAGAAGTGAGAATGTGGAGCATGGGAAGATAAACTTGATCATGGGGAATAGGAAAGCTTCACCTGTCACCAAGATTGGAGTTTATTCTTTATTGCTAAGTAGTGGGTTAAGATTAGATTTGAATAAATGTTGTTACTCGTCTGAAATGGTGAGAAATATTATTTCCTTTCACGGTTTGTACAAACAAGGATTTACTTGTTCATTTGATAATGAATGTGGTGGTATTAATGCTTTCTATAATAATGTTATTTATTTTAAAGCATTACCTTGTGATGGTGTATATGAAACTGTGTCGGTTGTAGATAATCTAGGAAATAATGTGTTGTGTATTGATTCTTCCACTAGCTTGGATAAAGCATCATTATGGCATTTTCGTCTTGGACATGTGAACAAGAAACACATAGGCCAACTCCAAAAGGATGGAGCCTTGGAGTCATTTGACCTAAAGTCAGATGATAGTTGTGAATCTTGTTTACTTGGAAAAATGAAAAAGTCACCCTTCACTGGTACTTGTGCTAGGGGTGAAGGTTTGTTGGATCTTGTACACACAAATGTGTGTGGACCCTTCAGAACTGCCACAAGGGATGCTAACCGCTTCTATGTGACTTTTACTGATGATTACAGTAGATATGGGTATGTCAACTTAATCAAGCATAAGTCAGAAACCTTTGAAAAGTTCAAAGAGTTTAAACGGGAAGTGGAGAATCAGCTGGGCAGGAACATTAAGATGCTTCGATCCGATCGAGGTGGTGAGTTTCTTTGTAACATCCCAATTTTTCAAGGCCAAAAATTTCATTTTAATTAAGTACTTTATAAAATAGTTAACCAAAACATCGCCATTGTTACACCAATCCACAAAACCATAATATCTTATCTTAAAACCAAATCACCAAAAGTAATGAAAATTAGAGTACAATCCCAGGAGTCTCATAGTGCGGAATCTAGTGTGTGTGTGTGTGTGTGATGTGCTGCTACTGCGCCAGCTCCTTCCCCTTTGCTGAAGAGGTACCTGAAACCAAAACTATAAACCGTAAGCACAAAGCTTAGTGAGTTCCCCCCATCATACCACATACCACATAATGCCTATCCCTCGGTATATCTCAACTGGTATCTGTCTAGCATAACTGGGAGTTGGGCTCCCCTTCGGTATCTTTCAACTAGTAACTGGGAGCTAACCTCCCCTTCGGTATCTTTCAACCGGTAACCGGGAACTAACCACCCCTTCGGTATCTTTCAACCGGTAACAGCCTTCGGTATCTTTCAACCGGTAACTGCCTTTGGTATCTTTCAACCGGTAACCGGGGACTATTTCACCTCCTACCACTATCACATAATAACATATCATATTCATACTACTTGGCATGCATGGGTACTATCTTCCCCCTTCGATATCTTTCAACCGGTAACTAGGGGTCATATCACCCCTACCGCTACTAACACATATATCATAGCATCCTAGCACATAAAGCATATCAGATTGCAACATACCAGATAATTATCACAAAGACAATCATCTAACAAATAATTTGTGACAACCGTCAAATTCAAGTCAAAGTCAACAACTCAAACCGGTCAACCTTAACTAGTACTTGTATGTTAAAAGTTGTTCTAGGTATAAAAATGTGCATCTTTATGTCAAAAATTCAAGTGTCTCGAAGAATCTATGTGTTAACAATGTAAAAACCCTAAAAAGGGAGTTCAACGCATCAAAACACGACTAAGGACCCTTTCGGGGACTTAAAACAATCATAAACGAAACATAACGGGGTTCACGAACCTTGCATTACGAGATTATACAATAATAAAGACTAAGATTAAAATCTCTCCCAAATCTCTCTAAGTATGTGAAATCTCTCCAAGTATGTGAAATCTCTCCCAAATCTCTCTAAGTATGTGGAATCTCTCCAAGAATGTGAAATCTCTCCCAAATCTCTCTAAGAATGTGAAATCTCTCCCAAATCTCTCTAAGTATGTGGAATCTCTCCATGAATGTGAAATCTCTCCCAAATCTCTCTAAGTATGTGAAATCTCTCCAAGTATGTGAAATCTCTCCCAAATCTCTATAAGTATGTGGAATCTCTCCCAAATCTCTCTAAGTATGTGGAATCTCTCCAAGAATGTGAAATCTCTCCCAAATCTCTCTAAGAATGTGAAATCTCTCCCAAATCTCTCTAAGTATGTGAAATCTCTCCAAGTATGTGAAATCTCTCCCAAATCTCTCTAAGTATGTGGAATCTCTCCCAAATCTCTCTAAGTATGTGGAATCTCTCCAAGAATGTGAAATCTCTCCCAAATCTCTCTAAGTATGTGAAATCTCTCCAAGTATGTGAAATCTCTCCCAAATCTCTCTAAGTATGTGGAATCTCTCCAAGAATGTGAAATCTCTCCCAAATCTCTGCAAGTATGCCAAATCTCTCCAAGTATGTGAAATCTCTCCCAAATCTCTCCAAGTATGCCAAATCTCTCCAAGTATGTGAAATCTCTCCCAAATCTCTCAAAGTATGCCAAATCTCTCCAAGTATGTGAAATCTCTCTCAAATCTCTCTCAAAACCTCTTTTGATCTTTTTGTAATCAGTTGGGGCATCCCGACACTTAACTTGGTGAAAAACCATGCGAAACGGGAAGATACATTGGAAAATAGCCTTTTAGGGCCGGAGTCCCTCTATAGGGGCCAAACCCTACTTGAACCAGAGTCCCTCTATAGGTACCAAACCTTACTTGGACCGGAGTCCCCTTGTGTAGCCATGCCATCAGACCGCAATGACTAAGGAATGGGACTACTAAGGACCAAGGCTGCTAAAGAGCGCAGCCACCTAGCCGCAGCCGGACCGCAGCCAAGCCGACCGCAGCCAAGCAGACCGCAGCCACCTAGCCGCAGCCGGACCGCAGCCAAGCCGACCGCAGCCAAGCCGACCGCGACCAAGCGAATCGCAACCAAGCCACCGCAGCCTCCGAACCGCGGTTCTTCTTTCCTCCGGATCCACTTCAGCGGCCAACCCACACTTCGGATCTAAGGCTGCCAAGACCCGGAACCAAGCCCTGACTTCGGATTTTTCCATTTTTCACCCGGTTTTCGACCACGACTTCGTTTTAAGCCCGTTTTTCATGATTTTAACGTGAGATTTTCACCAAAATCCATATTTTACCATTTTAAAACCCCATAACTCTTATTTTAATTATTTTTTTAGTATTTATTAATTAAAAATCATTAGTTTATATTAAGAAGATATTTACCCCACAAGTGGGTCAAGTGTGCCCACTTGCCTTCCATGTGTCATCCTCTCAATAGTCCAACCCTATCCACATCACACAAACCAAGGTAAACATCCCTTCAAACTTGCAAGTTGCTCCAGCAACATTTACATAAAGAAATCCCTGGAGGATTTCTTGGTTCACTTTGATAAATCCTTCACTTTCACACTTCTCATATCATCTCAAGAAAGCTTCTTTCTCTCTACTTTCCACCACCTTGTGCAAGTGTTCTTGAGTTGCTACAACACTTTTTTGGTAAGTATTCCATCTAAACTCAAGTGTCATTCCATAATTTCATAACACTCTTGGATCATTGACTCATATCTTAACACCCAAAAATCGTTCTTAGGATCATCCAAACTCTCACGTGTTCATCAAGTGGTCTTGACTTGATACTCCTCGTCTTCGACCTTCCACTCTTCAAGTCATCACTCAAGGTGAGTTCATACCCCTACATTTTCTAGTTTTCTTTAGTTTTCAGGGGGGGAATACAAGTTAAAACACCAAAACATATTCAAAACTCAACTTGACAGCTTACAACAGAAAAGTTGTGACCCGTTCACGAACTGTTTTACCCAACTTAAACTCAATATCTTTCAAAACTGTATAATATGCAAATGGTTCAGGTTTATACCTTTAAAATGACTACTTGCACATCTCCATATGATTTTTCTACGATTTATGGTGATTTTTACAAAACTGCCTATCATTTCAGAAACGAATTCGGACCAGTCTGTGATTATGAACACTTTCACATACGTTAGAGACTTCTAAAAATCATAATAAAATTTATGAATAAACTAGACACATTTTCTAAGCTCGCAGAGTTTACAGAGTTAGTTTTCGACTTCATATGATTTTTCTATGATAATTATCAAAACAGTGCAGAAAGGATAAAAACTAGTTGTATAGTTTACCATATTAACAACACTTTGTATTATGTTGAGCAAAGTGCATAACAATAAGTTTCTCAATGTTTGGATGCATTCTTGTTAGTTTATCATCATAAACAGAAATTAGTCATTCATGTTAAGGATTTTCCTCCATTCATTTCGAACACATCTAATAAACCACATTAAGTATAGTTTATGAATTTTCGATAAAAGCATACTACATGGAAAAGGTTTTACTCTCAAAACAAATGGGTTTTTCATATACTACTTGATAAACTACAATAGTAATAGTTTATGGATTTATATCACAAATGTATTTTCATAAAAGGTGATTTCACTTCCTCCACGGAAGAAGTTTTATACTCAAAACTATATGTAAACTAGTTAACATAAGTTGTGAGACATTCTCCTTCGGGGTACTCTTAAGTACCACAGAAAATCCTGAATTAGTTATAACCAGAGTCTCTTGTAGGGAGAGCGTGATAATTGTTTATAGATCTATATTGAGATTGACAACCCACACCCATGCTGCTTGCATAAGTCCGATCGGCCGATCGGGGGTGACAAATGTCATTTCGATTCCGACATCTGAAGAACGTCGCAGCAGGTTATTCTGTCGTAGTATGGTTATAGCGACTCACATAGGGAGTTAACAATCTTTCAAGTTTACAGGAAAAATTCTAAAACAAAAAGGGATTTTTACTTCTAAATCAAACGAGTTTATGTCGATTTAAACTGGCATATATTACTTTAAGTATGGAAAAATACTTGTATATTCTCGGTCTTGACGTTTAAGACTACATGACTTTTTATAAGGAAAATATTGGATTTTCTTTGGAAACACATTACCATTATGAACATTATAAGTACAAAACACACACATATTCTCTTTCTTGACATTTAAGACTACATGACTTTTATAAGGAAAATATTGGATTTTCTTTGGAAACATATTTCTATCAAAACTACATTTCATATAGAATTGTTAGACTTCAGCTATAATTGCTAAATGTATATGCTAGAGTTATATAAGAATCTAGTCACAATCGACTTAGAATTAGTGGGCCCGCCTTACTTCCTGTTCCTTGTTTGGTTGTGGACCTAGGGCAGACCCATTATATTCGACGGTTTATTTAAATTAAATTTTATATAACTTATATACACTGGGTGATTATAGAAGGAATCTACGGGTCTTTCTAGGGTACATTATTGCATAACATAGGAAAATATTAAATTTTCTAGAATCATATTCTATCGCTTTCTACAAGGAAAACGGTTTCTTTCTCAAACAAAACTCTTATGAACTCACCAACTTAATTGTTGACACTTTTTCAAACTACTTGTATTCTCAGGAATTTAGTGAAACAGGAAATCAACCACTTTTGAGGATGGGACGTTAAATCGTCAAACATTTCATTTTTGTCATCATAAGTGTAATTGATTGGAAAAATGTAAACACATACTATTGTATAACTTTTTCAATTATATTTATGATGGTTGTATTTACTTTGGGCACTATTATACTCGTTGTTGTGATACTATACATGAAGTCCTCCACCCCCGGACGTTTCCGCCATCCTTGGTTTGGGGGTGTGACACAATTCCTACTAGTGGGTCGGCATTGTGGCTGTAGACCCACTCCTATTGGAAGGTAACTCACCTCGATGTCGTGTAGTGTCTGAACTGTCCCCTGCGTGAAGATCAACTCTCCTCGACTCCTCAATCCTTACACGACGACCCTTCTAAGTCATCAAATGGAATATACGACCCTAACCAGGGTCAACTCAAGTCCAGTCAAAGTCAATATTGGTCAAAGTCAACACCCAGTTGACCTGACTCGCCGAGTTGGTCTACCAACTTGTCGAGTCCATACTTCACTAACCTGATCCAACCCCGACTCTACTCGTCGAGTCTAGCAAAAACTCGACGGGTTCTCCTTCATTCAAACCATCGGGACCATCTTCATCCGACTCGCCGAGTTCATCCTTGAACTCGTCGAGTTCATCTCCCTCATAAGAATGTGTCCAGTCTATGACTCGCCGAGTTGTATGAACAACTCGTCGAGTCCATCTTCAAAGATTGGGAGATTGCCTTGGACTCGCCGAGTCTGCTCATACACTCGTCGAGTCCCATGATTCCCAGGTCCCTTTTCGTGTCTAAACATCCACGGGACTTCCTCCCTAACAACTGGTCCATCCACAAAAAAGATTTGGTGGTCAATACACCTCGACTCGCCGAGTCCCAAGAACAACTCGTCTAGTCCATCCTTAACCAACACTAAACAGTCGATTTAAATGGGTCTTAACATACCAAAACCATAGATCTGGCCTCCTAATGTCCATTTTACACGTAAAGTTCCAAACTTGGTACACATGCAAGGGGTCTTTGGCCCAAAAAGCCATAAGAGATGGCCTCCAAGGTGCATGGGGTGTTCATGGCAACAAAATGGGCACCTTTGTGCCATAAAACCCCCCAATAGACCTGGATCTAAAGCATACACTGACTTCCAACACTAAATCCCGAATACAACCTCTCTAGGGCTTAGAAAGATGAAGGAAAAGGCCTAAAAATCAAGATCTATACACAAAGGTTCAGCTTCATACCTCCAATAAGCTGAAAATGAGCTTCAAACTCTAGATCTTCTTGTTTCCCCTTGGTCTCACAAGTTCCTTCCCTCTTCTCAAGCTTCACAACCCACCAAAAAGCACCAAAATGGCCTTAGAACACTAAAAAACAGCTAGGGTTTCGATATGATGTCCTCTGGGAGTATAAGGGACGATGGAGGTTGAGATAAGGTGTTTAAATAGGGTGCAAACCCTAAATTTAGGGTTTTACCCAAGCAGCACCTACTCGCCGAGTCAGTCTCCGACTCGTCGAGTAGGTCACTTAAACTTCCCGCGGATCCCGACTCTACTCGACGAGTTGGGCCACCAACTCGTCGAGTCCCAGAGAAAATACATACAATTCTTGAATAAAATACATACCAGGAATCAGGTGTTACAAATCTCCCCCACTTATTTTAGACTTAGTCCTCGAAGTCTGCCACTGGATCCTGAAAAAGCTCGGGGTAATGCTCCCTCATCTCGTCCTCCGACTCCCATGTCAATTCCGAGCCCTTGCGGTGCTGCCACTGCACCATTACCAGCTCCACCCTCTTGTTCCTCAGATCCCTTGACTTCCTGTCAAGGATTGCCACTGGCCGCACGATGTAGTTCAGGCTATCATCAACCTGAATATCCTCCAAAGGTACCACCGCCGAATCGTCCACCAGACACTTCCGCAACTGGGAGACGGGAAAAGTGCTATGAATCTGACTGAGTTCGGCTAGCAGGTCCAGCCTATATGCCACCTTGCCCACCCGGGCTACAACCTGGAAAGGTCCAATGTATCTGGGGCCCAACTTGCCCCGCTTCCCGAATCAAATGACGTCGTTCTAAGGCGACACCTTCAGGAGCACCATATCCCCGACTTGGAACTCCAGGTCCGATCGACGCTTGTCGGCATAACTTTTCTGCCGACTCTGACCAGTATGAAGCCTGCTCCGAACCTGCTGGATCCTCTCTGTAGTCTTGAGTACCAGTTCGGTACTCCCCATGACTCTCTGTCCGACCTCTCCCCAGCATATCGGGGTCCTGCACTTCCTCCCATACAACATCTCGAAAGGAGGACTGTCGATGCTCGCGTGATAACTGTTATTATAAGAGAACTCCGCCAAAAGAAGGTAAGTATCCCAACTACCTCCGAAGTCTAAAACACACGCCCGCAACAAATCCTCCAAAGTCTGGTCCGCTCGCTCTGGCCATCCGTCTGCGGGTGGAAGGCGGTACTAAAATGCAGACGAGTACCAAGCTCGTCATGGAACTTCTTCCAAAACCTGGAAGTAAACCGCACGTCTCGGTCCGAAATCACAGAGACTGGCACTCCGTGTCGAGCCACAACCTATCGGATGTAGATATCAGCCAACTTCTCGGCCGAGATGCTCTCCTGGATCGGTATGAAATGGGCACTCTTGGTCAACCGATCCACGATGACCCAAATCGAATCCACTCCCCGTGCAGTCCTGGGAAGTTTGGTGATGAAATCCATAGTAATATCTTCCCATTTCCACATGGGAATGTCTAGCGGCTGCATCTTTCCGTGTGGCCTCTAGTGCTCGGCCTTAACCCTCTTGCAGGTCAAGCATCGCTCTACGTACCAGGCGACGTCCCGCTTCATGCAGGGCCACCAGTAATCGGGTCGAAGATCCCTGTCATCTTCGTCGCCCCGGGATGAATAGAAAACCTGGATTTGTGCTCCTCCTCCATCAATACCTGGCGCACACCCCCATGATATGGGACCCATACCCTACGGTGAAGAGTCAACAATCCCTGGCTATCATAGTCGAAGGAGGAAACTTGACCCACAATTCGATTGCTCTTCCGATGTTCCTCCTTCATGGCCTCCTGCTGGGCCTCCCGAATCAGCTCCAACAACGGAGTCACAACTGTCATCCTCATACAGATATCCCTGATCGGCGCTGCCTTGCGGCTAAGCGCGTCGGCCACGACATTGGCCTTTCCCGGATGGTAGAGGATCTCGCAATGGTAATCCTTTACCACATCAAGCCACCGACGCTGCCTCATATTCAGATTTGGCTGGTCCATGAGATACCTCAGGCTCTTGTGGTCCATGTAAATGGTACGACGAACCCCATAGAGGTAATGACGCCAAATCTTGAGAGCGAAAACAACAGCCCCCAGCTCCAAATCATGCGTCAGATAATTCGCCTTGTGAGGCTTCAGCTGCCTCGAAGCATAAGCAATAACATGCCCCCTCTGCATCAATACCGCGCCCAAGCCGGAGATGGACGCATCACAATATACCACAAAGTCCTCCATGCCCTCTGGCAGGGCCAAGATTGGCGCCTCGCACAATCTCTGTCTCAACGTCTCAAATGCGGCCTGCTGCTCAGGCCCCCAACGAAAGACCACGACTTTCCTTGTTAACCGGGTCAGGGGCACGACTATCTTGGAGAAGTCCTGAATGAATCTTCGATTGTAGCCGGCCAGTCCCAAAAAGCTCCGAATCTCGGATAAAGACCTCGGAACCTCCCATCTCATCACGGCCTCCACTTTGGCCGGATCAATCGAAATCCCGTCCTGGTTGACAAGGTGCCCAAGAAACTGCACCTCGCGCAACCAGAACTCACACTTGGAGAGCTTAGCATACAAGCTCTCCCTCCTCAAAGTATCCAACACCTCTCGTAAGTGCTCCTCATGTTGCTCTCGAGTCTTGGAATAAACCAAGATGTCGTCGATGAAAACTATCACAGACCGATCCAACATCGGTCTGCATACGCGGTTCATGAGGTCCATGAACGCAACAGGAGCATTGGTGATCCCGAAAGGCATCACCACGAACTCATAGTGGCCATAACGCGTCCAAAACGCAGTCTTCTGCACATCCTCCTCTCTGACCCTCATCTGATGATATCCTGAACGCAAATCAATCTTGGAGAACCAAGATGCTCCCTGTAGCTGGTCAAAGAGGTCATCAATCCTCGGAAGTGGGTAACGATTCTTCACCGTTACCTTATTCAGCTCCCGATAATCTATACACATCCGATGCGACCCGTCCTTCTTTTTCACAAACAGAATCGGGGGTCCCCAGGGTGAACTGCTCGGTCTAATGAATCCCTTGTCTAACAGCTCCTGCAGCTGTGTAGACAACTCCTGCATCTCAGGAGGAGCCAACCGATACGGTGCCTTCGCTATCGGAGCCACACTAGGGACTAGGTCGATCCTGAACTCTACATGCCTCTCCGGAGGTATCCCAGGAAACTCCTCGTGGAATACATCCGCAAACTCTCATACTACTGGCACATCGCCCACAGTCGCCTTACCCGCCTCCCGGGTATCCATAACATAGGCGAAAAATCTTGCGCAACCCTACTGGCCCTTCGACCTAGAGTCGAATCCCTTGGGCTTCTTCCCCGAAGCCCCAGTAACCTGTCCCTCCTCCGCCTTCCTCTTCCTGATGTGCTCCAAGTCTATCTCTCTCTCCCTCGCCCTGGCAATCATGGAATCCAGGGTCGGGCATGCTGAGAAGCTGACATGCTCCCAAATATCAGCTCTCAACATGTCGTGATAGCGGGTCCTCTACATATCCTCATCTACCGCATACTGGGGCACCAACAATGCCCTCTCCCAGAACTTGGCGGTAATCTACGCCACCGTCTCTGTCGTCTGCCTCATATCAAGGAAATCCCTGGCCAACTGCTGAAGCTCCACAGCTGGCGCAAACTCAACCTTGAACCTGGTCACAAAGTCCGACTAAGTCATAGCCTCAATATTCGAGGCTCCCAACGACACACCAACCGACTCCCACCAATCTCTGGCCCTATCTCTCAAACAACCTACAACATATCACACCTTCGACCCCTCAGGGCAGAAGATCGTCAACTGTGCAGCCTCAATGTCTGCAATCCATCTCCTGGCTGCGATGGGGTCCTTAGCCCCATGGAAATCCGGCGTACCACTGCCCCTAAAGTACTTGATGGACAGTGTGCGTGACCCTGACTGGCTGTGTGCCATGTCACTCCTGAACGCCCTGAGGCGATCCTCCATCAACTCAATGATCCCTTCCTTGATCGACCCGAAAATCACCGGGGTCGACTCAAGGATACCTCTCGTGATCTCAGAAGCAATGAACTCACGTAGTCCCTCATCAACTGGCTCGATACCTGCTCCCAAACCAGATCCTGAATCGGATCCTGACCCTGAACCTCCTCCTCCGTGTCGTGTGATCATCACCATTCTGAAACATAACACATAACTATCGGAATGATACATAAACCTCGAGAGGTTTCATACACTCTACAGGTTTCCTGGTTCCACCTCGGCCCTCCTCGATTCGAGTACGGATCCTCTGCTTTCAGTAGTACGGGCCCATACTACCTTCCACATCTATCCGTACTTTCCTCGAGGATTGCTTCGACTTCACCAAGTCCCTCCTATTACTGTTGCACTCTTTTCCAATCTCGTCCTAGGCTTACCCTAGGGTAACTCTCCGACCTACTCTCCGCCATCAGCTGCATAAGGAACCCCTGCTACCTTTACCTAACTAGCTCGCAAATACCATTACATATTACTAAGACCAAATAATTCTTCGAATGAAAGGTCCTACCCCACAACGGTTGGACTCAAACAAGAGCTGCGCAGTAGGGCTAGACCTAACCTTCTGGAATTATTTCGTCCTTACAATATGTAACTTAACGTATTCGTTTACTAGTTAGCTAAAAATTACTAGTACTCCCAAGGCACAAAGCAACAGCATTTGGGCATTGAGTAACCCATTCCAATCGTACTCTATCTAAGATATCATATAACTGACTAATCAGTATTATCTTGCAACTCAAAAGCACATATAGCAGGCATATCAGGCATCTTCCTAGATCCTTAGCCCTAATCTAGCATGCATTTCTCATACATATAAAGTAGGCATATAAGGCATCCTTCCTAGATCCTCTAGCCCTAATCTAGCATGCAATTCTCATAATCATATCACATCATAACATAACATGTATGGGTATCTTGGGGAAAACTTACTTGAGCTCAGCCGCTCGCGCACATCACACATCTTGTTCTTTTTCAAAGTTCCTTTTTCTCTTTTCAAACTTCTTTTCAAATTCCTTTATATAAAATGATTTTACTTTTGAAAATTTCTATACCAAGTCCTTAGTTTGAGTCCAGACACACTCGAGAGCGTGCCCGAATCCCTCAAACCAAGGCTCTGATACCAACTTATAACATCCCAATTTTTCAAGGCAAAAAATTTCATTTTAATAAAGTACTTTATAAAATAGTTAACCAAAACATCGCCATTGTTACATCAATCCACAAAACCATAATATCGTATCTCAAAACCAAATCACCACAAGTAATGAAAATCAGAGTACAATCCCAGGAGTCTCATAATGCGCAATCCAGTATGTGTGTGATGTGCTGCTACCGCGCCGACTCCTTCCCCTTCGCTGAAGAGGTACCTGAAACCAAAACTGTAAACTGTAATCACAAAGCTTAGTGAGTTCCCCCCATCATTCCACATACCACATAATGCCTATCCCTCGGTATCTCTCAACCGGTATCTGTCTGGCATAACTGGGAGCTAGGCTCCCCTTCGGTATCTTTCAACCGGTAACCGGGAGCTAACCTCCCATTAGGTATCTTTCAACCGGTAACCGGGAACTAACCTCCCCTTCGGTATCTTTGAACCGGTAACCGGGAACTAACCTCCCCTTCGGTATCTTTCAATCGGTAACTGCCTTCGGTATCTTTCAACCGGTAACCGGGGACTATTTCACCCCCTACCACTATCACATAATAACATATCATATTCATACTGCTAGGCATGCATGGGTACTATCTTCCCCCTTCGGTATCTTTCAACCGGTAACTAGGGGTCATATCACCCCTACAACTAGTAACACATATATCATAGCATCCTACCACATAAAGCATATCAGATAGCAACACACCAGATAATTATCACACAGACAATCATCAAACAAACAGTTCCTACTAGTGGGTCGGCATTGTGGCCGTAGACCCACTCCTACTGGAAGGTAACTCACCTCGATGTCGTGTAGTGTCTGAACTGTCCCCTGCGTGAAGATCGACTCTCCTCGACTCCTCAATCCCTACACGACGACCCTTCTAAGTCATCAAATCGAATATACAACCCTAACCAGGGTCAACTCAAGTCCAGTCAAAGTCAATATTGGTCAAAGTCAACACCCAGTTGACCTGACTCGCCGAGTTAGTCTACCAACTCGTCGAGTCCATACTTCACTAACCCGATCCAACCCCGACTCTACTCGTCGAGTCTAGAAAGAACTCAACGGGTTCTCCTTCATTCAAACCATCGGGACCATCTGCATCCGACTCGCCGAGTTCATCCTTGAACTCGTCGAGTTCATCTCCCTCATAAGAATGTGTCCAGTCTATGACTCGTCGAGTTGTATAAACAACTCGTTGAGTCCATCTTCAAATATTGGGAGATTGCCTTGGACTCGCCGAGTCTGCTCATACACTCGTCGAGTCCCATGATTCCCAGGTCCCTTTTCATGTCTAAACATCCACGGGACTTCCTCCCTAACAACTGGTCCATCCACAGAAAGGATTTGGTGGTCAATACACCTCGACTCGCCGAGTCCCAAGAACAACTCGTCGAGTACATCCTTGACCAACACTAACCAGTCGATTTAAATGGGTCTTAACACACCAAAACCATAGATCTGGCCTCCTAATGTCCATTTTACATGTAAAGTTCCAAACTTGGTACACATGCAAGGGGTCTTTGGCCCAAAAATCCATAAAAGATGGTCTCCAAGGTGCATGGGTTGTTCATGGCAATAAAATGGGAACCTTTGTGCCATAAAACCCCCCAATAGACCTGGATCTAAAGCATACACTGACTTCCAACACTAAATCCCGAATACAACCTCTCTAGGGCTTAGAAAGATGAAGGAAAAGGCCCAAAAATCAAGATCTATAGACAAAGGTTCAGCTTCATACCTCCAATAAGCTGAAAATGAGCTTCAAACTCTGGATCTTCTTGTTTCCCCTTGGTCTCACAAGTTCATTCCCTCTTCTCAAGCTTCACAACCCACTAAAAAGCACCAAAATGTCCTTAGAACACTAAAAAATGGCTAGGGTTTCGATATGATGTCCTCTGGGAGTATAAGGGACGATGGAGGCTGAGATAAGGTGTTTAAATAGGGTGTAACCCCTAAATTTAGGGTTTTACCCAAGCAGCACCTACTCGCCGAGTCAGTCTCCGACTCGTCGAGTAGGTCACTTAACTTCCCACGGATCCTGAGTCTACTCGACGAGTTGGGCCACCAACTCGTTGAGTCCTAGAGAAAATACATACAATTCTTGAATAAAATACATACCAGGAATCAGATGTTACATTCTTAATACATAGTTCCTTGACTATCTTAAGGAATGTGGGATTGTCTCACAATTGACACCTCCCAGAACACCACAACTTAATGGTGTGGGTGAGAGGCGTAATCGAACCTTGTTGGAGATGGTTCGTTCCATGATGAGTCGAGCTTCGCTAAAACACCTCACGAGATGTGGACTGGGAAAGTTCCCAATTTGGACCACATCAAGATTTAGGGTTGCGACGCTTTCGTGAGGCGCGAGACTCATGATAAGCTCGAACCTCGGAGTGAGCGGTGTATTTTCATCGGCTACCCACATAAATCCTTTGGTTACCTATTCTATAGACCCAGTGATAATGTGGTCTTTGTGGCAAGGAGAGGAGTCTTTCGCGAGAGAGAGTTCATAAGCCAAGGAGACAGTGGGAGGCAAATTGACCTTGAAGAAATTCAAAAGTCAAGTGGTGAAGGAACCTCAAACCCTAGCAAACAACCTGAGGAGGAAACTCATGTTGATCCAACTAACGAGTCTGTGCCTCTGAGGCGTTCCACGAGAGTTAGGAATGCACCTGAGCATTACTATGGTTTCCATATTACTGCGGAAGGTGATACACTTATCAGTGATAGTACATTGGTAAGTTTGGATGAACCTAACAGCTACACGGAAGCCGTGGCAGACCCCGAGTCTGCTAAATGGAAAGAGGCTATAGACAGCGAGATACAGTCCATGTATGACAATCAAGTTTGGAACTTGGTTGACAATGTACCAGACCGTAAGACAGTCGGGTGCAAATGGATCTTCAAGAAGAAGACCGACATGGATGGGAATATACACACTTATAGGGCGCGACTGGTTGCAAATGGCTTTTCTCAAACTCCGGGAGTTGACTATGATGAGACCTTTTCACCAGTAGCGAAGATTAAGTCTATTAGACTTATGCTAGCCATTGCTGCATTTCATGACTATGAAATATGGCAAATGGATGTCAAAACCGCTTTCCTTAATGAAAAGTTGGCTGAGGATGTTTACATGAGTCAGCCATAGGGTTTTGTCAGTACAGAGTACCCTAATAGACTGTGTAAGCTTGATAAATCCATCTATGGATTGAAGCAAGCACCTCGCAGATGGAATCTTTGTTTCGATGAGAAAGTCAAAGAGTTTAGCTTTTCGAGGAGCGAAGATGAGTCCTGTGTATATGTCAAGGCTAGTGGGAGTATAGTTAACTTTTTGGTACTGTATGTGGATGCCATACTACTCATAGGAAATGACATCCCAACTCTGCAGGAAGTAAAGTCCTGGCTTGGGAAGTGTTTCGCTATGAAGGACCTTGGAGAAGCTGCCTATATCCTAGGGATAAGTATTTTGAGAGACAGGAGTAAGAGACTAATTGGACTTAGTCAAAGTACCTACTTGGATAAGGTGTTGAATAGGTTCAGCATGCAGGATTCCAAGAAAGGAGAGTTACTGATCCAGAGTAACGCCAAACTAAGTAAGACTCAGAGCCCGGGTACAGAGGCTGAGATAGCTGAGATGAGTTGAGTACCGTATGCTTCCGCTGTAGGCTCGATCATGTATGCTATGACTTGTACTCGTCCTGATGTGGCTTTTGCTTTGAGCATGGTCAGTAGATATCAGGGGAACCCTGGCAAGGCTCACTGGACTTCGGTAAAGATCATTCTGAAGTACCTGCGAAGGACTAAGGACTGGGTCCTTACCCTCGGTGGGAGTGATGACTTGAGAGGTAGGGTATAGTGATGCTAGCTTCCAGACTGATAGGGATAATTTCCGCTCTCAGTCAGGTTGGGTCTTTACCTTAAATGGAGGATCAATTACTTGGAAAAGTTCCAAGCACGAGACAGTGGCTGATTCAACTTGCGAATCAGAGTATATAGCAGCAAGCGAGGCAGCGAAGGAGGCGATATGGCTGAAGAACTTCATTAGAGACCTTGGAGTAGTACCAGCTATAAAGTAGCCTATGGAGATTTTTTATGATAGTGAAAGTGCAATTGCCTTAGCGAAGGAACCAAGGGATCATGGGAGATCCAGACACATCGACACAAAATATCATTTCATTAGACATCGAATAGAAGCAGGACTCCTCGTGGCAAAGAGGGTATCATCAGATGAGAACCCAGCAGATCCCCTCACGAAGGGACTGGGTAGGGTTAAGCATCTTCAGCATGCGAGACGCATAGGGCTAAAGGATGATATTAGTTTTAGAAATTAGATAGCTTTTGAAATTTGTAAAGTGTAATTGACTTTTGATGATAAATAAAAGTTGTTGTTTGTTTATAAGTAAAGTGTTACTATCTTCTGTCAATCGTTTACTATCATTTCAATTTTGCATGTTTTGACTTCCAGAATAATTATGTTATGTTATTCAAACCATCCACAGTCAATCATACTTTGGAAGTAGGTAATGAGGCAAGACTGTCATGAAGGGTCTGTAGTTTGCCTGGGACAAAGGGACTGCAGTGTTCATGAGTACTCATGGAATGGGGATTCGAGTATTGGATTCAACCCACGCTCACTTGTATCACTTCATGGAACTTATATCGAGTGATCGTGAGACGGTAATATCATAAAAGTCTTCAAACCTAGAGATATGAGTTGTTGACTATGAGTTGGTTATACATTGATTGTACAAAAACGCATTGGTAACTTGATTTCATAAAACGTACCTTTGTGTATGATTCAACAAGTAGTAGAACAAGCATATGAGATGAAGTTTATCTGTTCCTTTTAGTCCTTGGAAGATTAAAAGTGATATCTGGGCCCCTCGATGATTTTGTTTTGACCTATGTACCGGGCCCGGTCAGAACCAAATTGATGTGTTTAGTTTAGTTCTATGTCAAACAAATCGGAAATCGGGAAACAAACTGCTGGACAATAAGTACAACATTGTTCCATGTATTTGTCCAACTGATATCTTGAGAGCAGAGGATTATATGATCACTTATCTTAAACGACAGGTCATCATAGTTCCGCGAGACTTTGAAAGAGCTATGATTGCTGATAAGTTCCTGAAGTCATACTTGAAGTTATAGTTATTAGACTTATCCAAGTGGGAGACTATTGGATAAGGTGTCTAAGTCTATAACTATTTCTGGTATGTACTTGACCCGGTTAGCATGGTCCATTTGGGTTGCATGACATCATGATAATTGGATAGACAAAATGAGAAGAAGGACACTTGTGATTTGTTAATATATTATAAGTTATAATATATTAATATGAAATCATATTATTTAATTAGTACTGATCAAGAATTAATTTGGAATTAATTCTGTGATCAAAATCGACTAATTAAATATATGGGGTTGATTGTGTAAATCATCCATTCTTAATATAGTGGGCTAATGATCCATGGTTTATTGAATTGGGCTAAAACCCATAGGGTGCTCCATGGATGCTCCATGGAGGTTAAAACCCATGGATCATGGAGGAAATGAAAAGCCATGTCAATTAGGGTTTACATGGTGTAACCTTACTTGTGACACACTATATAAAGACCCCATAGGCTAGAAAAATCGACACTAAGACTAGAACAAGGAGGGCTAGTCGATTTTGAGTGATAGTGTACTTCTCTCAAAGTTATTCCAAGAGTTGTGGTGTTGTGTGAAACATTTGAGGCATCACATTTGGGGTGCTAGGCTCACAAAGTTCTTAAGGAATCCAAGCAACAAGAAAGATATGTTCTTCAACTAGCTTTTATGTTTCAAGTTCCCCATGTCATGCTAGTTAGGTTAAGAACCTTGGAAAAATCAAATTTGCATGTATCTTAGTAAAACATAGATCCAAGGTTTCTAGGGTTGCATGTACACCATAGGAGTGTTAGAATGCTCAAAACCCATCAGTTATCTCTATCCGTTCGAAAGTTGGCATCACTGTAACCATCTACTCTCAAAGTATCTTTGCCACCAAGTACAAGGACCCAGTCCTTTGTCCTTCGCAAATACTTAAGTATATTCGTAACTGCTATCCAATGAGCTCTACCCGGATTTCCCTGATAACGACTGACCATGCTCAAAGCAAAGGCTACATCAGGGCGAGTACATATCATAGCTTACATGATTGATCCGACAGCGAAAGCATAGGGTACACGACTCATGTCAGCTATTTCCTCATCTGTACTCGGGCATTGAGTCTTACTTAATTTAGTATTGCTTTGGATAGGTAGCTCTCCCTTCTTGGAATTTTCCATACTAAACCTCTTTAGTACCTTGTCCAAGTACATGCTTTGACTAAGTCCAATTAGTCTCTTTTTTCTATCTCTCAATATTCTAATCCCAAGAATATAGGCAGCTTCTCCAAGGTCTTTCATGGCAAAACACTTTCCAAGCCAAGACTTAACATTTTTCAAGGTTGGAACGTCCTTACCGATGAGTAATATGTCATCGACATATAACACCAGGAAAGTCACTATACTCCCACTAGCCTTGATATATACACAGAACTCATCTTCACTCCTAGAGAAACCAAACTCTTTGACTTTCTCATGGAAGCAAAGATTCCAGCTGCGAGATGCTTGTTTCAATCCATAAATGGATTTCTCAAGCTTGCACACTCTATTGGAAACTTTGCATCAACAAAACCCTTTGGATGATTCATGTAAACATCCTCAGCTAACTTCCTGTTAAGGAAAGAAGTATTGACATCCATCTGCCAGATTTCATAGTCATGAAAGGCAGCTATGACGAGCAATATCCTAATAGATTTAATCTTAGCTACTGGCGAGAAGGTCTCATCATAGTCAACCCCCGGGGTTTGAGTGAAACCGTTTGCAACCAGTCGAGCCTTGAATGTGTGCACATTTCCATCCACATCTTTCTTCTTCTTGAAGATCCATTTGCACCTAACTGTCTAACGACCTGGTGCACTATCAACCAAATTCCAAACTTGGTTGTCATACATGGATTTAATCTTGCTGTCCATTGCCTCTTTCCACTTGGAAGCCTCTGGGCCTACCATTGCTTCCTTGTAAGTAACTGGTTCATCTAAATTTACCAGTGTCCTATCACTGATGAATGTGTCACCATCTGAAGTAATATGAAAACCATACAACTCAGGTAGCACACTCACCCTAGTGGATATTCGAAGAGGTAATGAGTTATCAACTGGTTCAACAGGAACTGTTTCCTCTGGTTGAGTGCTAGTGTCATCTAAGGTTCCTTCATTGGCTAACTCTTAAATTTCTTCAAGATCAATGGTGCTCCCACTGTCCTATTTGAATATGAGTTCTCTTTCTAGAAAGATTCCTTTTCGTGCCACAAAGACCACATTTTCACTAGGTCTATAGAAAAAATATCCAAAAGACTGTTTTGGGTAACCAATGAAAACACATTTCTCACTTCTAGCTGCTAGCTTGTCGTGAGTCTCTTGTCTTACGAAAGCTTCACAACCCCAGACTTTAATATGTGCTAACGAGGGAACTTTCCCCGTCCACATTTCGTGAGGTGTTTTGGAAACTTCTTGATAGGGACAATGTTGGGTTATGAGCATTCTAACACTCCTAAGTGTACATGCAACCCTAAATACCTTGGATCTATGTTTTCTCTATTACACATACAATTATGAACATCCAAGGTATTATCCTAATCTAGCATACAAAATAATAAATATAACAAGATAGAATACATACCTCTTTGATGTAGAATGTCTTCATGAAGCTTGAGTGCCTAGTGCCCCAAGTGTGACACCTCAAATGGTTCACACAACACCAAATACACTTGGAATAACTTGAGAGAAACTTGAACACTCCTTAAAATCGTCTAGCCCTCACACTCACACATTAGTGCACGATTTCTTGAGCCATGGGATTCTTTTATATGGTGGCTATTAGGGTTACACCATGTAACTCATAACTTTACCCATTCCTTATGCTCCATGGATTTTAACCTCCATGGAGTATCCATGGGTCACCCCATGGACTTAGTCCAACATAAGGAATCTTGGATCACAAGCCCACATATATAAGAATGAATGATTTACACAATCAACCCATATATTTAATTAGTCTCCTTTTGATCACTTAATTAATTCCAAATTAATTCTTGATCAATACTAATTAAATAACCTTATTAATATATTAGAACTTATAATATATTAACCAACCTTAAGTGTTATTTCTCTCATTATAGTCTATCCAAATGCATGATGCCATGCAACCCAAATGGACCATGCCGGGTCGGGTCAAGTCTTACCAATCATAGTTATGGACTTAGACATTAATCCAACAGTCTCCCACTTGGATAATTCTAAAACTATTATTGCGTATGTCTTCAGGAACCGATCAGCAATCGTAGCTCTCAAAAGCTTCTGTCGAACTCTGACCTTGTCGATGAACTCTGACCTTTGTCAATGACTTGTCCATTAGATAAGGGATCATATATTCCTCCATTCTAGATATCATATGGACTGAGACATGGATTATAAATCATTCTCTCTGTCCATTTGTTGTTTCCCGATTTCCGATTCATGTTGACTGACTGATTGAACAAATCAAATCAGTCCTGGCTTGGCCAAGAACTCACATGTCTCATCACTAAATCATCGAGGGGCCCACAGATATCGCTTTTATCCCGAAGGTAAAAGGAATGGATAAACTTCGACTCATATGGCTTGTTCTACTACTTGTTGAATCATACACAAAGGCACGTTTTATAACATCGAGTTACCAATGCGTTTTCATGCAATCAATGTATAACCAACTCATAGTAACAACTCATATCTCTAGGTTTGAATAATATAAGATATTATCATCTCATGATCACTCGTGATAAAATCCATGAAGTGATTCAAATGAGCGTGGGTTCAATCCAATACTCAGAACTTATGAGCACTCATGAGTATTGTAGCACCGAATTGTCCAACATCTTAGACTTCTACAAGCCAACCCATGACAGTCTTGATTCATATCTACTTCCAACATATGACCGACTGTGGATAGTTTGAATAACTTAATCATTCAGGAAGAGCGACTTAGTTATTCTGGAAGTCAAAACATGCAAAGTGAAACACAAGAATAAATGAATCAAATATGGTATCAAACCCTATGAATATAAATAAACACTTTTATTTATCACCATACTGATTACTCATTATTCATTGTTTCGGTTTTATCAACTTTATACTTGAATTTAAAACAATAGTTGTCCCATGCTCCAAGCATGTACACTATGTTTCTAAACACTAGTCATGCCATACACCAAGTATGCATACTATGTTTGTCTATGATCTTTACTTTGTAAAATAGATCAATTGAACATCACTCCAATGATCCTCTTTTCACAGTCCCAAATCCTTACTGCAAATGCAAGAATTCCAAATTCATGCCATTTACTGAAATCTGTTAGATTCTAAACTTATATGCATTGATCCTCTTAATGATTATGCACGAAGTCAGAAAGACTTGACAACAATCATTACAGAGCATTCCAAAGGAGATCAGCTCCTTGGAAACATCCTTCTTTCATTAAGTTTCCTAATCTTACACAGATTGACTAATTTCTAACTTTGAAACATTTTCATATTCCATTTTGACTATCACTTCTGAACAAGAGTTGCCTCCTTACAGATTATGTCAATATGGTCCTTCCAGAATTAACATTATACTTCCAACTGTCCTTGAGCAACCAATCTTTGGTAAACCTTAGATTGTCCTCGACAGTTGCTTAATCATTTTAGTCATATCCAATTCTAGATCTTTTCCCTTCATAATGCTCCAGGCATTTGGAAAATTTTAGAAAGGATGAATATAGCACATGTAATCGATCCTATATCCGAAGCATATGGGACACGATTCATGATGTCTCACATAAAGACTAAACCAGTCTTTTGCTATAATATTTCCATTTCAATTTGCCAAGTTCTCAAAATTCAGATTATGAAAAGGGATGCCGTAATCATAATCGAATTTTAGAACGCAAATAATGGACCCATATATAGAATTTCCTTATGTTGAGCCATTCCAACATGAAATTCATATATATATCCTTGATTAAATACGATTAAAATCTCAATCTAAGCTTTTAGAATTGAAATGAAGTATGATTTCCTCTCCCTTAATTATAGCAAAACAACTTTTTCAACCCCTGCAACCTCACGCATTGAAACTTTTGTTTTCTATAATTAACATTGCTAACTTGCAACCTTTGTCATAATTATCATGCTCCCACTAACATGATGATTATTAGCATAACACTTATGCTCCCACTAGCTTTGACATGTACTCAGAAATCAGCTGACTTTCTTACCAAAGTTCAGATTTCTGATACTAGATTGTTTTGATAAAACTTTATCAAAATCATACACCTCTCTTAGATAGCTCACATGTGTGTCTAAACAATTTTAGAACTATGAAAAGGGATGCCGTAATCATAGTCTCAATTGTTTAGACCTTTGCCACTTCTCACAAGTCCATGTTAGTGTGCCGGTAAACCACACACGCTCCACTAACGACTTTGAGAATGCAAATATCACAATTGCTATCTAGCTAAAATCTACTTAGTGAAAGTGTTTCCTCACCATCATTTTCATGAATCGGAGAGAAACCTTATGACACTTAGATTTAATAGTGTATGTGTTCTTATCCATGTGAATTTGTCAAAACCATAATCACAAGACAAGGTTAGTGACAAATCCAAACTCATATTGATTAAACTAGTGCAATCTTAAATTCTTGCCATTTGGCAGCTCAGGTGCCTGCCATTGCTTCCAAGTAGTTGTGCAACCAATTGAGAACTCTCAGAACTCCTATGCAAAGCCAACTTGAATAGGCACAAAAATTTCAACACGATAGGTTATAAACCTCAAGTCGTGTGCTAGTGAAGGACTTTAGGTTTTATTCTTGATTAAGTCTTGAAACTTTCAAGAGCTTTAAGACTCCCACTGTCCTCTTGACATATAAGACTCCCTTGTCAAATATTCAAGAGATAGTGCGGATTCTTTATCAAGACTAACACTTTACACAATTGGCCTAAGTTGGTCTCTGTTTTATCCAAAACATCACAACTTACCAATTTCAAATGTACAAGAGTAGATAACCTTTTACTCTTACATGTGACTAGTGTTAACAAACCCTCTTTAAGATATGTCACTCAAGTTACAATCTTGGAGTATGACTCTAAGAATTGTTTTGGAACGAAGTATGACTCATCTTTTTGATTTAACCATTTCAACAATTCATGACTCCTCTTCTTAGTCATAAGAATGCACTAAGATGACTTTAGAGGACCAATTGTGATATGGTATCTTAATCATTAAGATGATCATAAACATGATACTAAAGTACTCTCCCATCTTCTCAGATTTGAGAAACTTTTATCTTTCTGCCATACTTTGATTCTTCTTATTCGTTCTGTCTCACATTGAAACTTCTCCAATGCTACAGACTTATACTTAAACTTATAAGTATAACCATATTTACTGAACTTAAGTAACTCATGACGAATAGTCTTCTTGATCTTTTGTGGTGGACTTGACCAGTGCACAAGAATGTGTACTCGATCCCTTAGTCCTTTCCTTATTCACATAAGGAATTAGTCTTAATTTTCCAAGCTGAAAGTTCTCATTCATCATACTATACAACTTGCATGATTCCAAGTTTCGGTCCAATTGAACCTTGGGTGATGAGAATCTTTCCTTATTTGGTAATATTAGACACTACCACAACCGAAAGAATCAAATCCATTTTTCCAATATTGCTATCAATGGAATCTTATAATCAACAACTTTTCACAAATGCCATTGTAAGGATACTTAAAATAAATAAAATCAAAACCTTTTTCTTTTATTTTAAAACTTTGTGGAAAAACTTATCCTTACAATCCATATGAAAACCTTGTTGTTATCTATTCTTAAGCAATATAAATATCATAACTCTTAAGTAATAGCCCAAAATTCTGATCACCGAACCATGCGATTGAAATCCATCTTCGCGATCAGAATCAGCATGTACTTAATAGAGTTAGACAATGGACTTTACCTGAAGTAGAGCCAAACTTATTGACTTTAACATCCTTAGGTAAATTTGGCAGCTTCGTAACCAATGCCCCTTCCTTTGGCAATAGTTACCTATGGACCCTTGATAATGGGACTATCTCAGACTTCGCCTCTCTCTTTACCATTGGGTCAACCGAGTTGACTATGGCCGATCCCTTTCCATTGGGAAGAGAGAGCTTTACTGGATATCCAATGTCCTCATTGTCAATGTCCATAGCGTTTTAGGAAGTTGATCTTAGCAAATAGATAAGATCATTAAGGGTCTTGTCTTAGTCTGTTTCATAGGATTCCCAAAAGAACTCACTATGTGACTTAGAAAGTAGTTGAGCCACCAACTTTCTCAAGACTTTGACACCCAACTCTCCCGGCTTGTCAATATGTGACTACATATCCAAGATGTGATCACACCTAGACCTTGCCTTGCCAATAGGGCTTGAGTGACCTTAAACTTTTTAGGAACTTGTGGGTTAGGGAGAATAATTGGAGGAGGTGAAAGAAGTATGATATCCATGGGACATCATCTTCATTTAGGAAATCTTATTTCAAGAGATTTGGGAAGATCATAAATGTCTAGACCAGACATCTTTTTGGGAGATATTCAAGATAGTTGATTTAAAGTCCTTAATATGACACCCAATATGAAATATTAAGGCTAGGACCCAACAAACTATTTTATAACTTACAAGAGGGATGCCGTAATCCAAGCTATAAAATATTTGAAGGTAGGTGAATGACGATTCACCAATTTCCACCATGAAAAACGAAATAATTTATTAGGTTTTAATTGGATTTGAAAGTCCTAGATCTTTGAGATTCATTGAATTGTTCAAAGGCATGTTTCAATCTCGAGTGTGCCCTTCAGGTTTTGTGACTGGGATGCCGAGGATCACAAAACAAGGTGTGAATAACCATGAAAATATACTTGGTACCCTTAATATTTACCCCTTAGTCAGTGTGCCGGTTAACCACACACGCTCCACCGATACTATGATAAATATTAAGTTACCCTTTGCCTACCTTGTTAAGTCCAGGTTAGTGTGCCGGTTAACCACACACGCTCCACTAACGACTTAAGCAAAGTGCAAAGTGTAATTTCATAGGTTAGCACCAAATTCACATTTTCCTAAGTAACTAAGATTGGGTATTAATAAGAGTTTAGTTACTTAGTATTTATCATTAATACTTTTAATGAAAGGAGAATTATAGTCCTTGTCCTACCCGTTCGGCTAACGACCCTCCACCAGTCAAGGAAGCGGTGGGTGAGAGTGGACACCCATTAAACTGCCATTTTATAGGCAGTAACCTTATACCCCCCTTATAGACCGGCTTCGTGAATGAGGCCTACTAACGGTAAGACTGACTTTACTCTTATACATATATATAAATATTATTAACTTATAATATTATAAAGTATAAGGGTTGAATTTTAACTTTTAAAATTCTAAGGGCCAACTTGGAATTAAAGTATTCATAAGTGAAAACTTTTCAAATTCCAAAACTTGAGGGCAAGTTTTGAAACTATTCAAAACTAATTAATTTCATAACTTATGAGTTTAAAGTAGTTTTAATTAATTCCAAAACTTGAAGACTTTAAACAAATTAATAAAAAAATAACTTTTTTTTATTGTAACTTATGGAACTAATTAAGGTTACATTTTTTTTTAATTTAATGAAGAGACTCTTGAACCTCCATAACTTGAGGACAAGTTATGGAGTCATAAAACCATTTAATTAGAACTAGACTCTTCATTTTGTAACCTTTGCCAACTTTTATGAGTTTTATGATTCTTAAATGTGACTTTTCATATAACTTGAGGACAAGTTACAAAAACACACTTTGGAATCAACTCTTAGATTAAAATGGATTGAAAACAACTATTTCACACAACTCTTCTATTAATCTAAGAACCTCATAAGAACAAGATAATTCAAATCATCAATCTTCAAGAAATTAGCATGAACATACAAACTAATACAAATCTTGAAATTATGACAATTATCTTAGAAATTGGATTAGCATGAACATTACCACATCAAAAACAAGTTTATAAGTCCAAAAACATCTTAGGGTAATGTTCCTAGTCCAATTCCAGCCAAAACAATCGAATATATGCATCCAACTCGATTTTTCAGCTACTTTTGCAAGTATAACAAGAAAACAAGCCTAGGCTCTGATACCACTGTTGGGTTATGAGCATTCTAACACTCCTAAGTGTACATGCAACCCTAAATACCTTGGATCTATGTTTTCTCAATTATACATACAATTATGAACATCCAAGGTATTATCCTAATCTAGCATACAAAATAATAAATATAACAAGATAGAATACATACCTCTTTGATGTAGAATGTCTTCATGAAGCTTGAGTGCCTAGTGCCCCAAGTGTGACACCTCAAATGGTTCACACAACACCAAATACACTTGGAATAACTTGAGAGAAACTTGAACACTCCTTAAAATCGTCTAGCCCTCACACTCACACATTAGTGCACGATTTCTTGAGCCATGGGATTCTTTTATATGGTGGCTATTAGGGTTACACCATGTAACTCATAACTTTACCCATTCCTTATGCTCCATGGATTTTAACCTCCATGGAGTATCCATGGGTCACCCCATGGACTTAGTCCAACATAAGGAATCTTGGATCACAAGCCCACATATATAAGAATGAATGATTTACACAATCAACCCATATATTTAATTAGTCTCCTTTTGATCACTTAATTAATTCCAAATTAATTCTTGATCAATACTAATTAAATAACCTTATTAATATATTAGAACTTATAATATATTAACCAACCTTAAGTGTTATTTCTCTCATTATAGTCTATCCAAATGCATGATGCCATGCAACCCAAATGGACCATGTCGGGTCGGGTCAAGTCTTACCAATCATAGTTATGGACTTAGACATTAATCCAACAGACAAGATTGAGGATGTGGGCGGCTGTCTCTCAGGCATACCCCCAGAAGTGAGTAGGAAGTGAAGGACGACTCATCATAGAACGAACCATGTCTAACAAGGTTCAATTACGCCTCTCAGCCACACCATTTAACTGTGGTGTCCTAGGAGGAGTTAATTGTGAAACTATTCCACATTACTTTAGATAGTGGTTGGACTCGATACTAAGATACTCTCCGCCTCTATCAGATCTAAGTACCTTTATCTTCCTGCCCAATTGATTCTCGACTTCATTTTTAAACTCTTTGAACTTTTCAAAGGTTTCTGACTTATGTTTGATCAAGTAGATATAGCCATATCTTCTATAATCATCATTGAAAATCACATAGAATCGATTAGCATTCCTTGTGGTTAATCTAAAGGGTCCACACACGTCAGTATGTATGAGGTCCAACAAACCTTCACCTCTTTCACAAGATCCCGTGAAAGGTGATTTTTTCATCTTTCCCAAAAGATAAGATTCACACATATCATCTGATTTTAGGTCAAATGATTCCAACACTCCATCCTTTTGGAGTTGGGCTATGCGTTTCTTGTTAATGTGTCCATGACGACAATGCCACAAGCATGCATTGTCTACACTATTAGACAAGTCAATATTAAACACATTATTACCTAAGCTATCAACACAAGTCATTGTTTCATACACACCATCATAAAGTAAAGCTTCAAACACAAAAACACCATTATTATAAACAGAAATTGAGCCATTCAAATCATTAAAAGAATACTTAAAACCTTGTCTGAACAATGCATGAAATGAAATAATATTTCTCGTCATCTCACACGAATAACAACAATTCAATAAATTTGTAACACCCCTAATCCAGCAGCACCAAGAAAGGAAAGGAAAACCCTAAGTCAATGAGTCAACTCGTCGAGTCCAAGGAAGAACTCGACGAGTCGGAGCGAGTTCCGTGTCGGGGGATTAAGTGGCCGACTCGGCGAGTCTGGTATCTGTTGGAAAACCCTAAAATCAAGACTTGGTGCCCTATTTAAGCATCTTATTCCCCTCCCCTCAGCCTCATTTACAGCCTCCAGTGTGCAAACCCTCACCCACGAAACCCTAGTGTCCCTCTTGAGTTTGTGAGCCATTATGAGTGATTTTGGAAGCTCTTGAAGCCAAGAAGAAGAAGAAGGAAGTTGGAGGTTCAAGAAGGAGGAAGTAGATCCAGAAGATACACTCCATTTGTTGCATTTCTTGGTAATCAAGTCTTGATCTTGACTTTTGGTTTATTATATCTCCTCATGTCCCTTTTGTTTGAGTTTTGGTTCAAAAGCTAGATCTATGGGGACAAGGATGTCCCAAGCTTAGATCCATTCAGATCTGGAGCCCCTAGGTGTGGCTAAGGCATAAAGGTGCAAGCTTTATGCCATTAGGATGTCCCATGCAAGCTTAAAGAGATTATCATGGCCTTTTGGAGTCCTAAAGGCCATGCAACGAAGTAAAGTCAAGGACTTTACGTGGTTATTGGATGTCTAGAGCCTAGATCTTGATTTCCCTGCTTTGGTTTGGAGTAATAAGGGTTTTGGATCATGGGGTTATGTCTTAATGAGCTAGGGTTTTGTCTAAACCCATCAAGAAAGACTTAGGATGGGTAAAGCTGGAAACTCTACCCTTAATAAGTCATTTCCAGAGTGTTTATGAAGTTTGGAGTTCAGATCTGAAGTATAGGGGCTTAATCCTTTAAGATTGTCCAACAGACCGAGGAAATCGACTAGTCCAGGGAGGGACTCAATGAGTTTCAGTGAGTTGTCCCGTTTTCCCGGTTATTGGTGAACTCAGCGAGTCAGGGGGGATGACTCAGCGAGTTGACTCGGTCTGTCACGAGTCTGGTTAGCCAGGGAACTCGGCGAGTTAGGGGCTGACTCGACGAGTTGGTTCGTGATTGCATGATTCTGAGCTTTTGGACTCGGTGAGTTGATGGAGCAACTCGACGAGTCAGGTCAACCTGGAAGTGTTGGCTTTGACCATGGACCGTTGACTTGGACTTTGACCAGAGTTGACTTATTTTGACTTCTGGAGGGCATTTTTGGGACTAAGTGTTATGTTGGTATTGGTAGCTCGGGAAGCTAGGGGAGCAGCGGTTCGGGGAATTGTTGGATAGCAGCCAGAGGTTTCAGCCAGTTTTCAGCAGTGCGAGGTGAGTCTCCTCACTGTGTGAATGGGTCTACGGCCACAATGTCGGCCATGTAGTTATAAATAGGAAGACCCGGGGGTTAGCGCTAGGCATTGTATGCTAGTATGTTATTCCGGACCAAGGTCCGATGCCGGGTGGGAGCCCGAGGAATGTTTGCATGATAGTTTATACTTGTTGTCTTTGTGATACTTGTATGTGCCTGGTAGGGAGGTGAGTGTGGGCGAGGTCCCGTATCTCATCATTAGCAGAGTATGGACGGGGTTCCGTATCTTATTAGTAGCAGAGTAGGGGCGAGGCCCAAGGTAGGAGCATAGACGGGTTCCATGACTCACCAGTAGCAGGACAGGGGCGGGGCCCAAGATAGGCGAGGCCTTAGTACCGGACTACAGTAGAGTAGGTTTACCTTACGTGTTATGTGCTATGATCATGTGTTGTATATGTTTAGCGGGCGGGGCCCGGAGACAGGCGGGGCCTAAGAAAGACAGATCTGTATACCGAGCGGGGCTCGATGCCAGGCAGGGCCTGATGTCGGGCGGGGCCCGATGCCGGAGCTAGTCCGATGTCGGGAAAGTCCCGATGCAGCGGGCGGGGGCCCAGTATGTAGTTATGTATGTGGTATGTGGTAGGTTGGGGAACTCACTAAGCTTCGTGCTTACGGTTTTTAGTTTTGGTTTCAGGTACTTCCGGTAGCGGAGGAAGGAGCTCGGGGTGATCGCATGGCACACACCATTATTGTTTAGCCTGGGATGTTTTACTCTGATAAAAAGAATATGTTTTGGAGATTATACTCTGATTTGATATAACAGTCTTGTTTATATATGAAATGGTTGATTATGATGGCTTTCACTAATGATTTAAAAATGAAGTTTTCGGACCGTATTTTTGGGATGTTACAAAATCTAATCTAACATCATTATTAAGCGAAAGTTGATAAACTCCGATCTTGGTCACTAGTGAAGACTTTTTGTTCCCCATGATCAAGTTTATCCTCCCTCGCTCCACCTCCTCACTTTCTTTTAGCCCCTGCAAATCAGAACATATGTGAAAACCACACCCTATATCAACGACCCATGAACGAGAAGATAATGAGTTATTAGAAGAAATGGTGTAAATACCTGCTGAAGATGGCTTCACTTTGCCATCTTTGATATCTTGCAGATATTTTGGGCAGCTTCGTTTCCAGTGACCTTTGTCATTGTAGTAAAAGCAATCGGCATCTTTTGGGTCGGAAACATGGGGAATGACAGCATTGGACTTGGCATTTGTGCCACTACTAGATGACCCAGCTTGGGCCTTGCCCTTCCAGTTTTGCTTAGGAGGACCTTTCCTCTTTTTCCCCTTTCTCTGTCCAAAAGAAAATACAGGGGCACTAGAAGGAGTGGAGGCTATACTTTTACCCTTCATTCCTGCCTCTGCTGTCTGCAACAAGTTGTGCAATTGGGCCAATATATGCTCGGTGTTGTTCAAATGGTAAGTTAGGATGAACTGAGCATAACAATCGGGTAATGAGTTCAAGACCATGTCAATTGCCAATTCCTCATCAAAATGAATGTTGAGCTTGACAAAATTCTCTATGTAGCGTTGCATTCTTTGCACATGACTAACAACCGACTCCCCATCCTTCATCTTGCAAGCCATGAGTGATTTGACTACCTCGAACTTTTCTTGACGAGCTCACTTATGGTACTTTTCCATAAGGTCCCTGTTCATCTCAAAAGGCCAGTAGTCCTCATAGTACCACTGCAGTTCTGGGGACATGGTTGCGACCATGATGCATGCCACTTTGGTGGCATCGTCATAGTGCTTCTTGTAGGCAGCATATTCTTCGGGAG